>NW_020229337.1:185000-1385000 GCF_003227725.1 Camponotus floridanus
TGTTGATGATAATTTTACACAATTTACACACGCGACAGAGAAATGTAGAAATTAAGTTTGCGAGTGAATGATTACGAGTGAATGCTATAAGAATCCAAGAGGAAAGAAAGACGGAGAAGAAATAAGAGAGAAAGAAAGTTTGAAAAATGAATGATTGAGACGAAAGTATTTATTATCCATAAGAATCTAATCAAAATTAACGTATTCACAGGTTTACTAACACTGTTTATATTAAGCACAATTTACTTAAATCCTTTCGTTTCCTCTATAAGTGATAATATGTGAACAATTTTGAGCTCATTCCATTCTGCATGGCACATTACTTTTTGTTACTCACATGACACATAGACAATTTTTGTTATATTCGATCAAGAATCGCAAATGTTTCGGTTTTATTCAAAGGTCTTATAAAAAAACTTTGAAGAAATTATCTTAAAATTACAAAATGTTAGCATATAAAATTAGCAAAATATTTAATATATTTACTATATGTATATACTACGTGTATATATATATATATATACACATATATGCGCGTGCACACATACACGTTTGTTTGTGATATAAAATCAATAATTTATAAATATATATTATAATATATTATAATATTATAATACATATTTTTTTTTCTTAAAAATGTGTGTGTATACACACACACACACACACACACACACACACATATATATATATATATATATATATATATATATATATATACATTTTTAGAAAATATTATTAATAGAAATTAATTGCTAACATTTATTACACAATCCATGTGTATATATTTATACATATTTATATATATTTAAGTTATTGTAATTATGTGGTTCTCAATTATTAATTTCAATTAATTAATTTTTCATAATATATCTCTTTTTTTCTTGAATAATGTAAATATATAAATTTCAATCAAAAAATGATGCAGTAAATAAATTGAATTTATATGTCTGATTCATAAAATTTAATCTAATGTTACTTCATAATATTGATTTGATATATCGAAAATTGTCTATGAAGAAGCTTAAGAAATTGTTAAAATTTCTATAAGTGGAGTTTATATATATAAAATACTGAACGTATACATTTTGACATTACGAGTGAGCTTGTAAATTCTAATAACATGATAACATTGAGTTCGTGACAAATGGATGTCTGTAATATTATTTATCTAAATGCGATGAGAAAGATTTATTTGAATTTCAAACAAAGAATATTTCATAATGCTGTCCTATATTGTTATTTATTGAGCTATTTATTGAACGAAGAGAGATAGAGAATTTGCAAGCTTAATATTTTATAAAACAATAATTATGAAATTACTGCACTTTATTTTTTCCGTTTGCAAACCTGTGATTTATAGTAATTTTTTTAATTAAAGGAAAAATTAAAAAAAAACAAGTATACAGCCAAACTTCAAAACACGACGACAAATATAGAAACATTGTGTCTGTTAGATAGAAGAAACAATCGAAAACAAATGAACAGTCCATATAAATATATATGACGTAGCAAAAGTGCATATTTATATGAACTATATATAGACCGCGAAAAAGAAAAGAAAATAATGCTGTAAAAAAACGAATATTTTCATAAGAATAAATATCGTAAGTCAATAATAATAACGTCTAGAGAGAGAATATTGTATGGAACAACCGCCATCGATTTCTTCGTTGAAAGAATCGATTCTCATCCTTGCAAATCTCTCACGGTTCGTATACAACAATTTGAACAAGATTTGCAGGAGATTTTTTATGCTGATAGAGCTCAATATTGACTGGCGATACGAGTTTAAGAAATCGAGATCGCTTTTCTTTGATTCTTATTAAATTACAGAATGTTTCAAATTCGTTACATTTCTTTTTAAATCCTCCTAATTTGAACTCAAATTTTTATCAGCAAAAATATTATGAATATTATAAGTAGTGATTAAATGTCAAATTAAATAAATAATCAAATTAGTAAATTAAATGATTAAATGATTAAATAGTTAAATTAGTAAGACAAATTTTTTTAAATTAATTAAGGAATTGATTCAAAAATTAATTTGTCATGATTCTTTAAACTTTTGATATTAGTAATTATAGTAATTCTATTAACTTTTGATATTAGTAATTATAGTAATTTCGTTTAAATTATATATTGAAAAGAATTCCAAGTTCATCAAGATAACTTTGCAATTAAGAGAAATTGCAATATTTTCAAGATCCTAATATACATCTAATATTTCAAAATAATTATAGATATTACGTACTATTTTGCTCGATACTTTTCAATTATTGTACAGATTTTGGAAGCGATCGATTCTTAAATTTTTCATCTCGTATTGCGATATCTTTTTGACGTAAATTTATAACACGAACCGTGTGTGAAAGTGTACAAAAAAGTATTTACTCTTTCCATTTAATATTTAACACTATTTCAGCATACGAAATGCTTAAAAAATATGTAGATATTTCGCGCGCAAGGATCTCCATCGTTGTGGTCCTGTTGCGAGTAAAAAGTTTATACATGTTTATGCCGACTCGACATATCCTGAACTTTTCTTTCCGGTGCGATCTATTACTATCTTTATCCGTTGTATTGTCTTGTGTTATATTGATAGAATACTCTCATAACATACATTTGGAATATGTTCTATAAAGATCAATATATTTTAGAAAAAAAATCTATCGCATACATACACACACATATATATACACACAGTTCTTCACGATCTTTTATGTTTGCAAATTATTAATCTTCGGGAAGTAGACCGTTCACAGGTGAACATAATCGATAAACGTTCAGCAAAATGGTAGATTTTTTTCAATTAATAAAATGTATAGATAAATATCATTACGTGATGAGATTCCGAGAAAAATCAAAGACGAATGTCGATTACTTTATATGCCTGTATATCCAGCGATTATTTAAATGAATCTAAAGAGCGAACTCTCGTGATAATCGAAGAAATTGTCGAATTTTTCCTTGATGATCTATGTGCATATGTCAGCTATGGGATAAAAATTGCATGAGAATCTTATTTTTACTAGTGGACGATTTAATGCGCGTAATAAAATTTACAATACTATATAGTTGGTTCTTGATTTACATTAAGATGCTTATGTCAGATGGTTCAGAAAAAGAGCGATATAATAGAGATTTTAGCAAATTAAAAGCTATTTTTTTCCAAAAAGTAAATTTGAAAAAAAATTTGTTATCGCAATTTGTAATATTTAAAAAAAATTATTTAATTATCAAGAAAAATTTTGTATTAATTAAAAGACAAAATCATATTTAATTTTTAAATTTGCCAAACTCTCTAAACTTCTTCAGTAACGTGCACAATTTAAAAATATTATACATAAAAAAATGTAAATATTTTCAATGTTATTTTCATCCCATATCATTTATCCTTTGTAAAGTGCAACTTTACATCTGAATAAAAACAATAGCCTTTTTACAGAGAATCTATCTAATTTTTTCGCCGATTTTCTGGATCATCTCATATAAAACTTCAATATGAATATGACAAAACTTCTTATACATTTTGTTACATGAACGCGTCTACTGGGCTGTTTTACATTTACGCGATAAACGTATGTTTGTACTTTCTTCTTCTTGTTAAATTATATACAGATATGTGTATGCCGTATCTCTTCATGCATGTATATATATATATATATATATATATATATATATATATATATGTATGTGTGTGTGTGTGTATACGATCTCTCATATGATATTACATACGAGTATTAATTGACGCTTACGCGCGAATTATCTGCCATTTCTCATTTAGAACAAAACGATATCGATTAGAGATCGATTTAGAGCGCGCGGGGCAATCTAATAAAATATATTTAATTCGCCGATTTTTTATATCGCACCTGTCGGTGTCGACGAGAATAAGATTTTGTCATAAAATTGTAAAAATATAAATATATATAAATATATACATATATATATATATATATATGTATATGTATATATATACATATAATATAAATATATAAATAAATATATAATATATACATATATATATTTATTTATTTATTAATCATTAACAAATAAATGTTACATGATGCAGTTTGTGTAAGAATATCCCTGGTGTTCTTCCGAACGAGCCGCATCTCTCCTTCGATTTATTTTCTCCGTTATAAGTACATTGTACATTATGAAATAATAACTGTAATACAAAAGCTGCAAATTTACCGTTGATCATTTCCAGAATTTATAAAGAGAATAAAGCGAGCAACTTAGAGCTATATTTTATCATATTTACGGATATTTGTCTGCGTTTATATAAGCCTGTTCTTTATCCGACAAAACATGTTCGATATAATATCTGTAATATCGCTGCCTTAACAACCCCGTTGCTATCGCAAGCTTTGACACTAATATTTATTAGTTGTCGGATCGAACACTGCAATGAATGTAATAAAGACATATGATTAAACCTCTTATTATTATTGCGAATAAAATAATTGTGTATAATCAGTTTCAGAGAGTATTTTTCGAACTTTCATATTTAAGATTCAGCGATATGAATACATATATGTATGATTTTGTTATATTTTTCTCTCGCAATCAGGTTGCATTTAAGGCATTAATTATTCAGGGTAAGTTCAAAAGTAAAGAACCTTCCGTAGAAACTTAATGTTTCGTGAAAAAATAAAATGTATATATAATGAAATTTATTTATTTATTTATTTATTTTGTTGTATGTAATTTTTCTCAAATTCAACGCATATTCTCATATTTTTGTAGTCAGAATCCTGTCAAAAAAAGAATAATTCTAAGTTTTTATATTTTTATGGACATAAAACATATAAAACACATTTGAGTATTATTAATATTCAATGAGCATAACATTGTAATTTAAATGTATGAGAAATTGTGTTGATATTTGAAAAGAATCTAAACAGATACACAATATGTAAGCTTGATTTTTCATCCTTGACATATAAATGTGCGTGTCCTTGTTTTTTCTTCTAAGCTTGTCCTCGCTTTTTCATAAATGGCATTAGTGTTACTCCAAACCTTTGCCCAAACCTCCTAACTGTTAGTTGGCCTAAAAATTTGTGTTATTTATCCTTAACATTCGCGTCTTTTTTCACGACTGACGATAGGTCTGCTTGCAGGGGAATCGACATATTTGTGACTGTTGAGACTTGATTGATGGCGGGGCCGATCGCGGGGCTAAACACTTCTTCATAGTGACGATCAACCTCTGACCGCTGACACCTCGCACCGCTTGATTACCAAGTCGATTGTCGTGTGCGAATAGATGAAACAACCACCATCGCCATCCCGTGCCTGCCACATCACGCATGCATATACACCCTGTCCGCATATTCCTCGCCCCAGCAAAATTCTTCTCGGTACACATACGCTGATGCTTCACGAAAAAGAATTCCGTTATCATTAGAATTAATTAATTTAACATATTGTCATCGCACATGTGTATCGCCACGTTATGCGCGATCAGTATACGGCTTTTGTATAAAAGAAATAAAGCGCCAATTTTAATTAATTCCATTCTTTGGAAAAATTTGTAGAAAATACGATCTATTAAGTAGCGATTAAATTTTTGTATATAGGAAGATAGATATATATTTATAAATTAATATTATTTAAATCTCAAGTATTATTCATGCGAATAATCGACGTCAAACAATCGAAGTCAAACTTTAAGTCCAGTGGTCGTTGCAATAAATTGATTAATTCTTTGAAAAGGTAAATTTATTCTCTGCATTAATTTTGCATTACTTGTGCTAATATATGTAATATTTATATATCTAAAGTTATAGAAATCATTTCTAAAAATTTTATATTGTGTGAGGAGTTTTAAAGGGACTTTAACATCATATTTTTTTACGGAAAGGCGCTTGGTTTCTTCTGTGGAAAAGCTATCTATATTAGTATTAATTAGAAATTTTTTTATAAAAACAAATATTCGACAAATTTTTTTTCAGTCTCGTGCGGCAAACGCGTCTTATTGTCGAGCGAACATAAAGTATTCCGAATCTAATCTTTTAAATAAAATTAGTATATTGCACTGATAAACAGTGATTTTCACTAATTTTGTTGAAAAGAATAAAATGCGTTATCGACTCCGTATAACGAAAGAACTCGCATAAAGACTCGCATGAGACAAATCGAGTTTATCTTATTCATCTTTTTTTTATTTATTTATTCTCCAAGAGAGAACAATAACGATATTCGCGTTTTGCGTGAATAATTTATTTATTTGCTTTTCCTTCGACGTGTTTTATTCGTATAATATATGTACGCATTTTTTGGAGTCTCTTCAATGTGATGGACGATTCATTTCGATGACGTAGACATTTGATTTATTGCACATTATGCATTCACACGCTGATATTATTATTATTTTAAGTTTGTCTATTTTTTTGTTATCAAAACAAAAAACTCATCGTCAAATTTGTATAATATTTTCGTCTTTTGTTATAGATAAAGCAAAATGTTCACTCTCAATAACAACTGTCTGATAAAAATAAATACTACAATTAATTTATACAATAATTGTCTATAATGATCATCTGTTTTTAATTTAATCGCATTAAAATGATTAAAAAAAAGAAAATACAATGACTGATTGTTAATTTATGCAATTGGTGTTTAATATCGAAATATAATTGTTTCTGCGAAAAAAGATTTTTGTTACACATTATTATTATTAATTGGATCGTTTATGTATTTTTTATGACCATGTTGTATCAGGGTTTTTAATACTCTATCCCAATCTCTGTTTTTTGTATTATTATGCCATTATTTAGGAGGATTACTAACGAGAAAGATAGAAATATAGTGTTCAAAAATACATTACGAAAGGATAGATACGTAAGATCCATCATAAAGTTGAAATTATGATGATTATTACGAATTAATAGACGATTTCTACATTAGATTGATAAGAGATAGTAGCAATAAATAAATAAAGGCCGTTTGATTTATTTTTACATTTAGTATTTAACTGAAAAGAGGAAAAAATCTTCTGCTGTAATAGAATAAACCGATATCTCGCATATATTTTTCGCAATAGAAGTTTAAGTTTGTTGTTAACGAGAGTACACCCTATCCCGACAAATCTATAGATACGTTTTTGTGACCTCATCATTACAATCTGCTTTTTATAAAGTAGAAAGTGTGTGTGTATGTGTGCGCATACATAAACACACACACATACACACACACATATATATACATATATAACTGTTGCTATATATATATGTCTATACAAAAATGTATTTAAAAGGAATAGAACGAAGAACTTTGCCTTCTCAAATAGATTCATTTCACTCTAACCGGAAGCTTTACTGGGACCAATAAAACTACCTTATAAGTCTGCGTATTTTTTTTCTTTGCTGATGACGATCTTAATCTTAAGAACTCTATATTTATGGTATATATTATAAATTAACGACTCAGCCTATAGAGTACAAAATACGTGACTTGATCTCAGAAATAGAAAATTAATTACTTTTGTGTCTCCGAAAGAGCGCGACGTTAATCTTTTGAACAATATCACTGAATAATACATTTCAAAAATCATGTTAATAAATGATAGATTTATTTACGTGAAAATAATCTAAATCTTATTTTTAGTAAATTGATTTACCTATAATCATGTTGATTTTTTATCGAACATATGCATGCAACAATAATTGTGTCCGATTAATTGAAAGCATTTATCTTATTCAAATTATAGAAGAATTTTAAACAAATGAAATAATTAGAATATATATATATATATATATTTTTTTTTTCATATATACATATATATATGAAAAAAAGGAATTCGAAATATCATATTACAATATAATTACGAACGTTAACATGAACAAGAATAACATTCGATTTTTTCCTTTTTCTATATTTCTACTTTTGTAACTCAATGATATATATTTCTAATGACTGTCGCGGAGTATGCGCATTTCTCTTTATTCTCTCGAGGACGATACATCGCTATTATTTAACAAACTAATCGATCCTACTCGTAAGACTCTTTACGATTTCTTTGCTTACACATACACACAAACACATACACACACATATATATATCTGTTTTATTTTTTATATGTACATTCGTTTGTATTTCTCTATGATTTAACGCGCAGTTAAATGCAGTTTACTTGAAAATTTGGCGAATTTAGATCTTATGTGATCTTTTAGCGTTTTATTTTAATAATCTCCTCTTAAATTACAACTGGCAGTTCAATTTATATCGTTAACGATTTAAAGATAGAGAGGCAATATCATATACTATCCGCAGATAGTTAAGTTACATGTAATAATGCGTTCAAATGACAAATTGCGTTCTTTACAATGTACCTTGCAATAACAATAAGTTTGATATAAAACATATTTTACCTTTATTTCTTTTTTATCCTGATCCTTGTGCAATATTAAGAGTTTGTATCTTTTTCTGATGAAAAATTCTGCTAGTATTTAATATTCTACAATTTAGATTATTTTCTAACTATTGATTCTTTGAGAAATATGATTTTAATTTTTCTTTTTGAATTTTAAGTTTTAAGATGAATTTTAAGATAAATTTTGTAATTTTATTTAAAATGTTAAAAAAGCAACTTAATATTGAAAATTAAGAGAAACTTAAGTCAAACTTTCCAAGTCAAATGAATCAAATATTTTAAATAAATATGCAACGAGAATAATTTTTCTAAGTATGAAAAGTTATCATATACAATATATCTATGATTAAAAAATTATTTTGAGTTCTCTGTCATGAATAGAGATTGATTCTAAAAATTTGTTAGACTAAGATATTTGGAGAATATTTTACAAGAGACATGTCTTCGTCACACATGTCTTCGTAATCATTCTTTATATTTTTTTCTATCTATTATAATAATGTTCGAAAGAAATCTAACGCAGAATTCTAAAATTATTAATTTATCTTCCTCTACCTCTACCACGATTAAAGCCTCCTCTACCTCGGCCGGATACTTTTCCCTTCGGCGGTGGCGATTTTGGTCTGAGCGCCTCTATTCTTTCGGTACAACCCGTAGTGATCTGTCCATTGGCGAAGTAACTCTGATAAAGATCCGCATTGAAGTTCGTGTTCGTTAGTTCTGGACCGACGGTAAGCCAACCGGGTCTGATGGTACTATCGCGACCGAAAAGGTGTAACCTGAATAGAACAATGCACGTGATATTTTTCACGAAAAGCAAAAAATATAAAAAGGGGAGAAGGATTCAGTCAATCTCTTTTGCAAGATTAAATATCAATAATGAACTTTTGATTTATATTAGAGAGATGATTTTTGAGACTTAATTTATTTCATAAGCAACTGGAATTTTTCATCGGATATCATACGTATATTCGTGTACCTTCTTCGGCCGAGACAGAAATGTTCGATGATATGAAAGATCTCTACAGGTTTCTCGATAGATCCATAATCGGGCTCCTCTGATATGATGAGATCGATGTCGACATTTGCGTGGATAAAGTCACCGTCAGTGGAGCGTCGTACTGTACCCTTAATACCCATAAGGCAGTGTTCCTTTGTCCTCTGCAGCACCGCTTTACTGTCCAGATTTTTACTGTGTCCCGGATTATTAATGTTTGTACGAATCCAGCAAATATCCTCGCAACGCCGAAAACCCCATTTGCGCAGACAAAATCGTCCCATGTCCAAACCATCGCTACTACCACACCACAGAAACACGAAGCTTCGGTTGGCGGCCACCTCACCAATATCAAGCTCCATTATCTGAATAAATGAGAATAAATTAAGTTATAAATTAAGTTATAAAATTAATTTTTTAATGTAGTTGAATTCAAAATGAGAAACTAAAATTACAAATAATTTGAAACTGAATTTTTAGCATGTATAATCTGTTCATTATTGTTAATGAAATTATTTATTTTTAAATGTCAATTTTATATGTGCTAAAATATAATATAATAAAATTTTATATGTGCTATAAATGTCAAAAAGTCGAAAGCATATATTTTTCAATATATTTTTAATTATATATATATATATATATATATATATATATATATATATACATATATATATATATATATATATATATATATATTACACAAAGAACTAAATACTAATACTAAAAGGAAAGTCTGTGTGATTAAAAAATGTAATGTGATTGTGTAAGACTAACTTGGTCCCAATTCCAAAGCTGCACATTGGTCGCGCCGCATGTTCTCTGATATTCTTCCAGAGGTGGCTCTATAAGAATGACATCAAATTTACAATTAAGCTCTTTCAAGTTATACGACAGCAGGTCTGTTTTTAGATACATTGGTGGAGTCGCGGTTTCCGCGATTAAATCGTCTTTCAATTTGATTAGTTCACGCAGCTTCGGATATTCCTCGAATCTATCCGCCAGACCTACATCCCTGATAAAGTTTTGTGGCCGCTGGCCAGTGTCAATAAAGTGCTGACAGTAATCATTGTGTGGATTTGACGATTGTGTTCCCTTTAAATATGTATGGGATTTCAAATGTAACATATTTTAATAAAACATATAATTTAATATAGATAAATACCTTTAAGAATGTCGAAGAATCTTTATACACAATCTCATCCGTTGGAGCAGCGTCATCTTTCAAATCTTTGATTGCACTATCAGATTTGTCATTGGACAATCTGCCTCTCTTTTTTTGTGTATCCTCCACATCTGTTCCCAAAATTTGTCGCAATTCGTCCACGCTGGAAACTCCAAGCTGCAAAAAACAAATATCTTAGGATATGTTATCTGCATTGTATGTATCTAACCTAAAAATGCAGCCAAGTGTCATTACTTTCCAAAACAAATTCTGATGCTCACCGTTTGGGCCAAGAGTTTCTTGCGTTTCTGAGAACGTTCCCAACGAGCTTGCAGCATCGTTTACATTCTTATTTGTGATACATCATAAATGTAAAAATATCCGGTAGATTCTGATTCGTCTTGCACAGAATTACATTACTTTCGTACAAAAAAAAATAACTTGAAGACTAGATGGCCATGCAAAATCTAATTCGTTTTTTTCACGAAGAGACTATTGTGACTTTCATTATTATTTATACATACATATACAGAGTGCAGTTTTGCTTAACCAGAGAAAAACCTCATCTTTGATATATTCCTTTTATATTTTATTGTTTTTTAAAACATAATAGCACGCTTTCTTCTCCTTGTTTCTTTTTGTTCAATATTCCATTTCAGTTTTCATAAAAACTTTGAGAAATTGTCGATGTTCGTGATGCACTATTTAACCTCTTATCGGATAGCGACATATATCAGCTGATTGTAGTAAAATCGTCCGAACGCCAGTTGGAACAATCGAGGTTACGTCGTATCGATTAGTTATATCGGTAAGGATGATCACTGCATTTATCACGTTGCATGTCATGAGATGTGCATAAAATTATCTATATACATATATAGAATATTTAGGATTATGCAAATTAAGATAAAAATATAGAATGATTTATAAGAACATAAAAGTATATTAATATTTTATACTTAAATAAATAAATAAACAAGTAAATAAATAAATAGATATATAATAAAATCAATATATTCTTGTGTATGTATAAAATAAATAATTGCTATATATTGTACGATCTCTCAAAAATCTATTTATGATTTACATCTTCAATATGATTGATCAATATGATGCCAAGAGTAACCCATATAGCATCCTAAAGACATTAACAGGACATCCTGAAGATGTCTAATCGCCCAAAGATATCTTCTGGATACCTTCTGGACATCTTTTGGATATGCATGCTATGTGAGAATATAACATATTTTGATAATTATTAACATTCAATATTTAAATTAATGTCACTTTTAAAAAAGAAAGAAGAGAAATAAATTTATCTTTCTGATATCTCTTTTTGCTTTACAGAAAAATTAATTAAAATTTTATAAAAAATCTGTGTGTACAAAAAACTTAACATATATACAGGGTGTCCCAGTTATCTTCCGTCATTTTTCAAAGACAGATTCCTGGGATCATTTGAAGACGATTTTTCCTCAACGAAAATGTCAATGAAGGCCATTATTTTTTGCATGTTCCCGATTTTTGTCATCATATATCTTTGCAAAAGTCTTAAATTAAAACTCAACTAAAGTAAACTCTATTTAAAATTAATCAAAGAATGTGGTTTTGTTAATATTTTATTTCTACAAAGCTTAGTTTACGAAAAACCCCTTATTTCCAATCACTTATAATTCGAAAATTATTAGTGCCTCGACACTTTCGTTGAGGAAAAATCGTCTTCAGATGATCGCAGGAATCTGTCTTTGAAAGATGACGGAAGATAACTGGGACACCCTGTATGTATACATATATAAATAGATATAAATAAGACAGATATGAAAGATAAAAAAAATAGATATAAACAAGATAAATATGAAAGATAAGAAAAAAAGAAAGCAAGTGTTCGGTTTAAATTTTCTTCGAATATGTATTTCATTTTTTGTTTCATTTTTTATTGTACATATTGTGTAACGAAAGAGAAAGGCAACACAGATAAAATATTATATGTAGAATTCTCTTTGAGATTAATCTAGAATTAAATTTATTTACAATCTGATTATGATTTGAGAAAAAACTATCATGTAAAGAAAATGATTCTTGAATTTATATATTATCCTCTTTCATTCTTGTCATTATTCAATTTGTAATTAAATAGGAAAAATTCTGGCAACCTCATCAACTAAATTGATTGTTATTATCAATATTATTAATTCCACGAGCTGAAAATTATTGAAACAAAAGAGAAAAAATTTATCTGCTTTTAATCAATGAATTTAACTTTTATAATACAATTGTTTTACACTTTGCGTAATAATATAAGATTGCAACATATTATCATATGTTAGACTATGTTATCACGTTGTATGACACGTGGTTTAATAAATACTTATAAAGTGAACCTGTTTTCTTGATTGTTTGTTACAAAAATGAGACTTAGTCATAGACAGAAAAAAACTAGAATCAAATGAAGGAAATGCTGAAAAAGAGATGAGATGGAACTGACAGTTTAATGAAAAAGAAGATGCAAAATCAGACATAGAAATGTCAAGTGCGTAGTCAAGCGAAGAAATCCACAAAAGGAACTACTAATATGTAATTGAAAAGAGAGTAATATATACACAACTAGATAAAGAAATTGAAAAGACAATCTCTTATTTCTCGACTATGTGGGAAGATAAAGGAGTCATACATTGAACGGATGTCTCCTAATAAAGACAGATATCCATCGAGGAAGAGGAAGAGAAAGAAAGTCAAGGAACCGGCATAGTGTATCGGAAAAGGAAACGCGTATTCGCGAGAAGGAACCACCGGTGCCCGCTCGTAGAGCGAGATGCAATCGGGCGAAGGAGTCAGCGGCGACGTTCGCCAGGAAAACGAGGGAGGGTCCACTGACGTTGCGAGTGCAGCGTACGGTTGACTTTCTGTTCTCGCGTGCGTGCGTCAGTCGGCTTTCAAATTGGCGCGTGATCGGTACACGCGGCTCTTCCACCGGCGCTGATCGGCGCGCATGGATTACGCTAGACAGGTAAGTGTAGACGTACATTTCTAATGCTATATGTATATACAGGTTCAATGAGAGAAGGACATCTCCTCTCGTGTAATTTTATTGAAATTAAAAAAATTTTATTTTTAAGATTAAATATAAGATCAAAATTCTACTACATATGTGTGTGTATAGTTGTATTTATAAGAAATATATTTCTAAAAAAGAGAAATTAATTTGATCTTAAATCTTACATAGAAATATATTAATGTGTGAACAATAGGATGCGCTATACTTACAATGTTAGTTTCGAAGGCTTGGGAGAATTTGATTTGACTGATCATTGAAAAGAAAAAAATCTTCTGATTAATCAATTAAATGACTGATTTGTAATACCAGGTGAATTATAGTATTTATCAAAAGAACCGTTTAACTACTCCCTTTCCTTAAAATTATAATTATATATTGTAATCGTATATGCATAGCATTGTCGCGAATAAAGTCCTGTATTAAAGTTCAGGACTAATCACACGAAGGAAAAAAGGATATTTCTATAAAGAGAAAGAGGAATATATATATGAACTATTTTCCTTTGATGAACAAATTTATATATGTGAACCTGTATATATTTTATAGTACAGCTTATTTTCTTATCACTGAAATTATTGTCTACATATCGATGGAAAATCTTTGCTATCAATCTTGTGCTTTGTATGCATGCATCATCACGTTCCAACTATCCCTGGAAAATCCTACGTAAGGGGCGCAGGTACACGCACCCCTAGACTTCCTTCGCGATTCCGCTCCTGATTCTTCGTCATCATAAGCGCGAAATGATTCGAAAATGAATTCGGCACGTCGGACGTGTAATACACGCCGTTCGCCGACACGTGGCCAGGAAAACAATTTTTTGCCGGCGTTCTCCGACGAAGGTCTCGGCTATACGTGTGCGTATATGTACATATACATATACACACATATACGTATGTATGTATTACACACCGATACGTCCGGTAGCGAGGCGCCGATGCGAGGAGCCCTCCTGAGCGAAGCAGATAGCACGATGATAAAAACCGGGTGAATCGTCCCGGTATTTGCGTCGCGATTGGTCGTTGCCCCGCGACCGGGTGCTTACCCCGAAATTGGGACCGGATTCCGAGAAACGGTTTGTCGGCTGCCCCTTGCACCCCCGCGCGACCCAGGTAACTCCCCTTTTATATCACTGCCATTACTTTGTTTACACCGCACACCGCGCCGCCGTCGCTCGTTCACTCGCGCCGATTATACAGGGCGATTACAGCGCTGCCGCCGATCGAGTTGGACGGCAGCAGCGACGAGGACGAGGACCAGACCCGGGACGAAGAGACAGAGACCACCGGCGGGACCAGGACCAGGCCCCGCGACACCACCCGTCCCGATAACTCGATAGACAACAGTGTCATCGTCGACGTGCAGGTCAGTTCGCGATCCCTGGACAATCGACAGTGAGATGTGTGAAGTGTTCTTCTTCTCTAATCGAGTACATTGCCCAGATATCACGAATACCCTCTTCGTGTCTACCTAAATACTTCGTTATTTTTTGCAACGAAAAATCGCACGTTCGTACCCTTACTCAGGAACTTATTGGAGTATACGTCTCTGGGTGTTTCCTATTGTTTGCTAAGGCTTCACTTCTCTATTTCAAAATCGACAGTTCCGCGGGTGACGTGATGTTATTCTTTCTAAACGCAACGCTTCCTACAGTTTGTACATTTGACCTGATACCGTTCGTTAGTTCGTACTTAACGATACAACGGTATCTATATATATTTTGAAATTATACTGATTATATATTTGAAAAGAGAATTTAAGTATCTAGATATCAAAAATGAAATATCTTCTACATTTTTAATCGATATATCTTTGCACGTTATATCTTTTATAGATAAAAGAAAAACAATATTTTCTTCCTATCTCCCTCCGAAATTTAAGACGGAAGAATCGAGGACGAAGTAATAGTTTTTCAAACTCTGTCGATGTCCTCTCAATTTCGAATTCGAGAAAAATAATAGCAATAATAATGAAGTAGCAATAACACTTTGGATAACATGTTAAATTTAAATATTATTATTTAAATATTATATTAATACATCTCATAATTAAGGATTTAATTAGAGATCATGGGACGTTTAATGATCGTCGAATTTGTCAGATTAATTTGTACTTGTCTGTAGAATATAAAATTACACCTACGTGACTCGTCGTTGGTATTGCCTATACGTGATATTTACCTTTTTTTTCATATAGATTATGAAACATGCAAGAGCAAACAAACCGTCTTTTGCTTGGAATAATGAAAGAATTTCAGCGAATTTGCTGCATGCGGAAGAAAACGTTAAATTTTATAAGTAAACAAAAAGTTTATAAATAATACAGAAATTTAGTTCGCTTTCTCTGAACAGGACTTTTACTTGGCAGGGCAATAGAACGAGCTGTTATAGACACCATGAGAAATGCTGTGTAACTTATGCGCCGGAGAGACAGTTCACGTGATCCTGATTATCGTGATTCGTGTGATTCTGATTAAATCCTCGTGGCGTACGCGTGGCGATGGACAATACATGACCGCATCTTTTCACAGGTCATCGCGAATCATGACGAAAGTCGCGTTTCCACCCCCCCAGAACGACATTCACGTGGAAATAAACTCGATGCGGGCGTCGAAATCCAGCAAAAGATCCAGCAAAAGAAAAATATAATTATTTATATAATTATTTAAAATATAATTATTTAATTGATATCAAATGTATATGAGTGTGTATATGTGTGTATGACACTCAACAGAAGAAAGATATCCCTTTTTATAGATCGCAGTCAATTTAGCGAGAGTCCTATCGATCGGATTTAATTCTTTCAGACGGATAGAGAACGAATAAAATGTACAACATTTAGTTTCTATTTCGAGCATCTTTGCTATGTTGGCAGCGTCGCGACGTGGGTGAGGTAGGCGGAGGTCGCGACGGACGCGTCGCTCGTCGGACGGCAGGATGAGGCCCGACGAGATGGTGGTGAATAATAGCGAACAACGGCGGGCAGCGGAGACGATGTCGGAGACGTCGGAGGGCACCGCGACCACCAGCGTGTCCGGCAAGTCCGGCTACGAAAGCCGCGAGGAACTCCGCGATCTCGCGGCCCTGCTGGGCATCAGCGATCCTGAGGACCTGCACCAGGAGCGCTTCCGGGTGGACCGTCGTAAGCTGGAACAAATGCTTCTCGGTGAGTGGCGCTCTAAATTAACTTATCTCGCTGAATCGCGGATTGCGTCAATATTTTACAGAATGACGTGTGCAAAAATAATCCGGCCTTGGCGGCAAGTTTAATATGAAAGAATTGGATTAGCGAGAAAAAGATGAAAGAAAAATGATAGTAAATTACATGATAAATGTAAATTAAAAATTCTAAAGTATGTGTAAATTCCTCTCTCTCTCTTTCTTGAAGCTATAAGTTATGTTTGAAGAGAAAAGTATGATATATATATTATCATGAATCGATAATATTATTATGAACATATAATTATTTGAAATAGCATATGGCATTGATAGAAAGCAGATTGAATTGAATAAATGATCATGAAGAATTTGATTGACTTAAATACGTTATAGAAAATGTAAAAGGATCAATCCAATCTGCTTATCGTAGCGTTGAATATGTAAAGTATCCAAAGACTATTCGCACTTTCTCCTGAGCACAAATATTATATCAGATTACGGGAGAAGGCAAAGAGAAGTCGAGGGGAGGAGGTTACCAAAGAAAGTAGAGATATTACAAAAATAGGCATCACACAAATAAGTCAAGTAGAACGATTTGTTTTTTCAACCGTGCTCATTAAAGATCAGTGAATTAAAAAGATGAATACATGATATTATTTTTCCAAGCAAACTTTAAATTAATAAATTGATAATTAATATTCGTCGCATACATATACTTCACAATAGCATCTATTATTTTTATTACGACTCATCATTTCTCTAATACGAGGATTTAATAATCGGCCTTGCATGATCGCTACCGTATTCAGTGTTAAATCACACTCCATACGAGCCACAATCTCGACAATAACTTCGCCGTTATGTATTTCACGCTTAACCTTTCCTCGTTCTCGATACACTAGACACTCCAGTGTCCTTTATTGCTTTATTGCTTCTGGAGTGTCCATAACACTCGAGAAGCGGAACGAGTCTCCACATGTGCGATGTCTACTTTCGCTTTCCCATCGAACTCGATTCCTTTTCGTCACCTTTTCGTGCTGGCGAAAGCGAAAAATTTCCCGACCAATCAAACAACAAGAATATCACAATTTCAAAAATGTTGAAAAAACCTTACAAAATTTTGCAAATAGTATTTTATCAAATATTTCATTCGATAAGCAATTAATATATTAAAAAATAAAATTTACATTTACGGAATTATTGTTTTTATATTATTATTATTTAATCAATACAAAGGCTTAAAAGTTATTTTGACAAAATAGAACGTTTTTTTATTATACTTTTTATACATCGATCCTTATGCGAAACTTTGAAAAATTTTATATTAAATTACAACATATTCTTATATGTTTAATATAATAATGTTGATTTTTACTTGAATGTTAACTCTTAATCAGCTTGCCTTAGCTTATTCGAAAAAACTGATAGTGGTTTCTTCTAATCGTTCGTTTTATTACTGCTATTTGCATATGCGAAATATACCTGGAATCATTTAAATAGACTAGACAGCTTGTTTGTAAACGGGATTACATAGCAGCTGTCAAGCCTCTTATGTTTTTGTGTCTTATAATATCGTTCGAAGATCGCGATGTAATGATGTATGAATCTATTCTGTTTATTGAATACGCATATTGATAGGAATTTTCATAATTTTATAACAAAACATAAGACAGAAATCTACGATTATCTAAATTATCTAGCGAATTATTGAAGCTAGAATTTTTTACATCATAATAAAATAAAATAAAAATAAATAAATATAGAAGTAAAGATATAAAAAAAATAATTTCCGAGTTTAACAGAACATCCAATATTTTTAATTTTATTCTTTGCATTTACAGGTGATGTCAAACCGGCGGATACTTTCTTCCATAGTGTAAGTTTTTTTGTCTCAATCTTTTTAGACGCGAACTATTTTTGTTAAAAAATATAGTAAATTAATTTCTAGAACTAATGTATTCCATAGAATTATCTCTCTTTCTTTCTACATATATATATATATATATATATATATATATATATATATACATATGTAGAAAGAAAGAGAAAGAGAATTCTATCTTAGACTTAATCGTTCCAATTCTTGATATTTTTACAATTTTTATATTTTTAATAATTAGCATCATCTACTTTTGATTAAAAAAAGAAAAAGAATATAAGAATATAATAATAAGAGAAAGATAATGAAGAGTAATTATGTATTATTATTATGTGTTTAACAATAAGCTTATCCACATTATCCGCATTACGAGAAATATCAAAGATGAATACTGACATTTCATTGATTTGTTTGCTTAACCCTTGGCACGAAAAAGTCTCATCGCGAAGATTTCATTGATCGATTAGTGAGAACTTTCTATTCAACTACTGCTGACAGGCGACACGTAAGATAAATCGTGATAGTAGATGATGCAACTCCTTTCTCTTAGCTACAAAAGAGATCTTTCTTGATGTAAAATCAGTAAAAGTTTCTTGTCACTTGTGCCGTTTTAATTATATGGTTTTTAAAATATATTTTATCAAAATGCATAATAATCAAAATGCTATAAATTTATTTTTTTAAATAAATACAGATAAATCAAAGAGAAATAAAATAAATTATAATAAATTAATTATAAAATAAATCTATAAATTATTATAAATTATAATAAATTATAAAATAAATCTATAAAAATTGATTTTTATCATGCAATTTTATGTCGAATTTAGGAGACATTTAATAATATATTCCATACAATTATTTATTTTTTTATATTATACATCATTTTTTATTCGCTAAAAATCACTGTAATAAATCACTGGTTACATTATTCGACTTGAAAGAAAGAAACATTGTGTTCATTGTTATTATATCTGAATTATATGGATATCAAGGGAATTACAAATAATATATATAATTTCTGTAACTTTCACTCTGTAGGAAGTAAATGTAGAAACGTACGATTATGATAAGTGATTCTTCATTTAATTGCTACATACGAATTACTTCCGACAAGAAGTCGGAGTTTTTTCGTGTCGGTCAGACAACGAAATTGAATTTCTTCTTTTTCACGTTTATGAGAAAGAATTCTACGATTTTTGCCAAAGATGGAAACTTTGCTTCATGGCATGTCGGCATGACACGAAGAGGTTAAAGAAATTATCGTATGATTAACTCGACCGATTTCGCTAATCGCTTAAAGCTATACGGACGTAGGCAAACCGTCTCCTCATCGAGGCAGCGTCGCACTGACCTTGCGATTATACGAAAGTGAAAGAGGCTATTTTTACATATCTTCGCCTCTTGCGTCGCAACACGCGATAACTCGCGTTACGTTGTCCAAGCTGCGATTGCTCACGATTCCTTTGCTGATAGCAGCAACCTACAAGCTTCTCTTTTGATTTTAGAATTTCGACAACTCAATCATCGATTGTAATTTTATACAGAATTGATTAAAATTTCTTGCTTTAATTAATGATTTTGATTTGATGAACTTGATTTTTTTATTTAATCTTTTGCGATTTGTCTCACATTTTGTGATATATACTAATGGTAGAACAGAAGATAATTAAGAAGATAAGTCACATAAGTGTACATAAATTACAAGGAGGAAAAATTGTTTGCATATAAATATACTCCTAAACAAAATTAACGAATAATTTTTTTCACTTTTTCTTTAAAAGCTGATATTTAAATTTTGACGAAAAATTTTAAAGAAAAAGTGAAAAAAATTATGCGTTAATTTTGTACAGGAGTATATAACAGTAAAATATAAGAAATATTATATAAATATGTATTTTTGTTAAATTCAGAGGATTACACAAATCAAGTTTCTTTATTAAATCAAAATTAACGAAGATATCAAAACATTTGTTATTCAAATCAAAATGATCAAGTTAAAGTGACTGTCGAAATGGGAATCAGATATTCCATTTTACGGAAGAATCGGTAGCAATCGATTTCCGCGACGACAATATATGAAAAATCTAGATTACAACGTGGGGAAATTTGAGCGAGCACGCAAAGAAACTCGTTCTCTTCTTCGTCTTCCTCTTCGTCATGTGTGATAACTCGAAATTACAATCATAGCGAAATGAGCCTATAGCAGGAAGCTTACGGATCGGACGTAACACTATATACTTTCTCCGTCTATTCTCCTTGTTTTTCTC
The DNA here is from genome assembly GCF_003227725.1 of Camponotus floridanus. NCBI lineage: Eukaryota > Metazoa > Arthropoda > Insecta > Hymenoptera > Formicidae > Camponotus > Camponotus floridanus. The sequence continues at coordinate 205,906 of NW_020229337.1, forward strand.
GTTTACCCGATAATTCAACAGAGAAAAGTGATTGGCGAATCGTGCTTGATTCTCGCACAAATAAGAGTGTGATTGAGGAATCGCGTAATCGTGATAACGACAGGAAGTGTCTCGACGATTGAATAATACATTTTTATCTAATTAAACTTGAATTAAATACGAGAGAAAATCGTTAGAAGTTGCAAGATGGAATAATTTTGAATGAAATTGTGAGATTTACAATGATGTATCAAAATTTAATCATAGTTATAATAAATATATTGCATAATTTTTATTTAATTTTGATTTAATGGCTCATTTAATTATGTGTAATATTGATTACACATAATTAAATGAGGCATTAAATCATAAAAATTATGATGAATTATGTGTAATAATATTACACTTACATTTCTATTTTTAATAATATTTTTAATAATATTTTTCTTGAAACTTTGGTAATTTATTAATTTACAAATAATCTTGAATTTAAATCTTTCAGTATTAATCATTAAAACAGGAAATGTATTTATTCAACGAAATTATTTAGCAGGTGAGGGATTCCGTATTGTTAAAAAGAGAATAAGAAATAAAACTTTACGAAAGGATTGCGTCCGTCGAAGAACGTGAACATTCCACGTGTCTTACAACGTTCACCGAGCAAGTTCGAAGGCAATGTTCGCGCTTATCCTTATCGTTACGGGTTGCGTAAGGGGGAGGGGCTGGAAATACATGGGTCGATTATTTATAGAGCGGCTTTAACGGCACCACGTTCTTCCCGTCGTTCCATTCCTCCACTTTTAAATAATTACATATCACGATACACATGCGGACACAAGCCGCATTATTATCGCCAATATGTACGAGAATTTTATCGAACACGCATTATATAGAATGACGCACTTTAAATGTGATGATTATATCGTTTTCCATCTCTCTTTTTTTAATGACGACACCGTCATTATAACACCAAAATGTAATCCGCTGTTGGCTCTCAATAACAATAAGAGAATATCGTAGTCGGATTTATGCTAATTAATGCTTTTGTATATACCTGCTTTTCGGTGAGATAGGCGTATTGATTTTGTAATATGCAAATAGATAAACATTTTTAAGCATTTATGAATAGTATATAATCATCGAGATTTTTATAATCAATTCTTTGACGTGAACTTTTTTTGAATTGAAATCGATTTGAAATAAATAACTAAATAAATAAATACATGATTCAAAAAATGCTTAAAATTAAAGATAAAAATAACGCACAAGAAAATCCAAATATTTTGTATATTCTTCTGCATGAAATTCGTGGAATATTTGATCAATACGTAACTAATGTTACATAGCTTGCGCAATTTACTTATCAGCTGCACATTCGTTCATTCATCCTATCGATTAAATAATAATTTAAACATGCATTTCACACATTTTTTATCTATGTGTATTTTCGCAAAATCTAATATTGCACAAACATACGCATGAAATATTATATAATTCGCAATCTTTAGTCCAGCAGTTCTTCGATATTAACTTGTCAAATTAGAGTTGCAATTTGCTGAAGTTATATATGCGCAATCTGCAGCAACATACGCGATTAAAATGATTCGCAGTAATAATAATGTGTGATAACGGATGACACGTGACCGGAAAGCATTCGTAAATATTTTAGGCCAGAAATTAATTTATCAAGATCAGATTGCATCAAAATACCGGTTATTTATCAATGTATTACGATATCGCGTCTCTATAAACAATATTTCTATTAATATAGAATCTATTAATATAGCATCTATTAATATAGCATCTATTAATATAGAATCTATTAATATAGTATCTATTAATATAGAATCTATCAATATATTTTATTAATATTAGAAAAAGAAAAAAAATTTCGAAAATTCTATAATTTTCTCAATTCTTATGTATGCAATAAATATTATCTTGTTTTAACAAAATATCTTACCTATTACGCAAGTGAATATATATGTATACTTTAATCTAATCTAGTATTTTTTTTAGCAATTAAACGGTGAAAGTTTGTGATATGAAGACTCTTACGTATGTCAATTTTAAAATGTGATACAGAATAAGTAAATATTTTGTGCGGCAATAACATACTATTAATACTCTAACCGCGTATCACTGATAGATTCAATCTTTATCATTTAAGTAAGATCAGCAACTTTTCTTATTGCGAATATATATTGCGAATATATATATATATATATCAAGTAAATCTTAAATGCACCAAATTTGCATCGATTAATATAGCACATTAAAAAAGTTGTGATGTCAGCTTGAAAATTTAAGAAAATAAGTTTTTGTGAATTTATCTTAATTTTCTAGAATTTTTCAATTTTACAATATTGTGTAAATTTGTTATTTATGTAGTATCAAGGTTAATTATAGGATTGTCATCAATTGAGTGATTAATGAAATAGTATAAAAGTTATATAAAGAGTGAATCAATAAATTATTTACATCTCTTCATCAATCTTCTTTCATTCGTTAACTTTGTTGTGCAATCGATGTACATGCGATTGAACGATATTTTCATATCGAATCGCTCCTCGCATATTTATTCTCTAATCAGTGACTCGTGCTAACTGATACAGTCCCGTATGTCTTCACAATAATTTTGTTTATTACAACGATGCACAGTCTCCGCAATTTTATTGGAAAAAAGATATACTCTTACTCGCGTAATTTCAATCTTCATTATTTTATTTAAAAAAACACGCACTATAATATAACCATGCCATAAGAAATTGTAAAAGGTTCGGGTCCGTTCCTTTCAAAAGTGCCTTCAATCCTCAAGGGAAAAAATAAATGATCTTTATCCATAACCATGCTATAACAATACAGATGTGACAATAGCAAACAAACAATATCTGCATAATTTTAATACAAAAATACTTTTTTAATATTAACATTTTTCTAATATTAGAAAAAAAATATTTTGTGAAATAAAAGCCAAATCGTAAATAACAATAAAGAAGAAAAAATATAAAAATAAAAATTTCAAGATACCGAGAGATTATTAATTAAGATTATTAATTAAATTAGCATTGGTAATTATATTGATATAATCTTATGTCAGAACAAAATTATATTTTTTTACAAGATTTAATTTTGAATTAATTAAGACACAAAACACACACACAACACACAAAGAGCAATCCTATTCTGGGTAACATCAGAAATCACAATAGCTTTATCATACTAATATTATTACTACTACTATCAATTTTAATTTAAAGATAAAGATACAATTAAAGATAAAGATAAAGATAAAGATTAAATTTCTAGGATATTTAACAAGATTCTGATACATTTGTATTTGATTTCTTTATATATCAATATAAAGATAAAAATAAAGATAAAGATAAAGATTAAATTTCCAGGATATTTAACAAGATTCTTATACATTTGTATTTGATTTCTTTATATATTTAATTTTGAGAATGATAAAAAATGTAAAAGTATAGAGTTTCGAATTTTCAAATAAATATAAAGTTTCGATTTCTATATTATGATGAATGTGTTCGATGTAGAAAAAATCTAGCCGTAAAAATAAAATATAATTGACAGATTAAGTAAGCTAATTTATGAGACAAATATAAAGATTTAGATAAAAACAATTTAAGCATTATTTAAAACAAAAATATGAATAAAAAGATAATTCTTTTGTTTCAAAGATATAAATATAAAAGATAAATATAAAAGATAAAAATATAAAAGATAAATGTAATAAATATATAAGATTTTCTTATAGCAAAGCGAAAAATTTTTAATAAAACAGATACTTTACTGTTGAAATTTATATATGAAGAAAATTGATTTACTATTTTAGTCAAAGCGTTATTTGTTTGATGATGGGATAATGATCAATTTATTATTATAGCAAATTAAACAAAGAAAATAGAAAAAAAATTTCTTTGTATTTTATATCATGTAGATGTTTCCTGAAAGATTTCTGACAGGAAAATTGTATGTGAGCAAATAAGTTATTTCAAATTTTAACTCACACATATACGCATAATTGCAAGATTTTTACTATTTTTTTCTCTTTGTCGTTTTTCACTACAATTGTGTATATAAATGATACGATTTTATTGCAAGCAGGCTGTTTTTCAAGTTTACTCAACCTATAAACAGGTTCGTAAAATTTTTCTGGTTTTCTTTAGAATTTATAGAAATATAGAGAGATTTACAGGAATGCTTATATACAGGGTGTCTCTGAATTTAGTGCCAAAATTGATACAAAGGCTTTAGGACATGCAAAAAAGTTAAAATGTTAATAATCGAAAATATTAATAAATATATGTCCGTAAAAATTTTTCCGTTGACTTCGAGATACACTTTCTAACACGAACTAATAGATTGTTTCAAGCATTTTGGAAAATATTTGGAGTGTATTGAAGTCGACGGAAGAATTTCTGAGCATCTTTTGTAAAGCTTTAAACAAACATTATTTAAAGAACATTAAACAACATTTATTTCAATTTATATTATCTTAAAAAAACATCTTTATTACCTTATAACTCCAAAATTGTTCGAATTCGGACATATGTTTGTCCTGAAGCCGTTGTATTGAATTTGGCATTGAATTCAGAGACATCCTGTATATACATATATACTGTAAATATTGCCCCCTTTGTCAGGTAAAGCATTGCTTTATGAAAGCGTACAAATATCTACCAGTGTATCTAACGATCCCTAAAAGAATAATGACAAAATTCTTTTCAAAGACTTTTCTTATTAAAAGAAAAGTTTCTTTTTAGAAAATATCTTTCTAAAACTTTCAATTTTATAAATAGAAATTTTTTTTACATTATGAAAACAAAATGGATAATAAATTGAAAGGATTAGGCTCTAAAATGAATAATGCCTCTAACAGATACAAATTTTAAAGTGACAATACCGTGAAATTAAATTTGATATATTATCTTTTCTCAAATAATACAATATTAATGTAATTTGTATAACAATTCCATATTTTTTCTTAAAAACAACTGTATGTTTTCTTTACACCAATTGATTCCTCTCATTATTTTGTACATAAAAGTATTAAGGTAAGATAATCGAAAAATGAATATTTTACAAAATATTTTATAGTTTATGTAAAATTAAGAAATGATTTCAAGCCTCATAAAAAGTACTTCAATAATGAATAAATAATGTATAAATTTATATAAAATAATGTATAAATTTAATAATGTAAAGCAAAAAAATTGAAAATCAGGATATTTTAATGATTTTATATTCTCGCGCGCGTCGTAATAAATTTTAAAAGTTATCGCGTACCAAATGATATAAATACACATATAACATGCGAGCGTCTCAACCAATGACACGAACGGTATATGATTCATTTATGTTATTCCACAGAATTTATGGATATTCAGTGGTCGACATGTTTACTATGTTAATGTGCTTATATAAGCTTACATAGTCGTAAAGAAAAATATTGCAATTATTTATTCCAGATTAATTTTAAAAAAAGTACTCCGTTCTTATAATTTTTGGGCAAAAATTTATCGAAATACAAAAAATATTGTAATATTTTGATCGTGGCTTAATGCTAAGTTTAAATTAATAAACATCATTAATCGTTTGACGAACATATGATGAAATAATATATAATATATAATGAAATTTCTAATCATTAAAATATAAATCTTAAAAATGAAAAGATGGAAATTCGAAAACACAACAGCTCGAAACGATTAGAAATTTTGAAGTCATATCTAGATTATCATTAATTAAAGCGACTTGAATGAATGTGAAAATATACGTCCTTTAATTTAAGTATACGTTGAGCGACATAATATTATTTTAATGCAATGCTCAGAAAGAGAAAGGGCTTAGAAAGAGAGAGAAAAAAGGGAAGGGAAAATTTGATGAAAGAAAAAAGAAAAGCAGGATCACAATGACGAGAAGAGTAAACGACACGAAGTAAGTGGTGTGGAGAAGTGGAGTCGTGATTGAAGGTGGGGTAAGCGAGAAGTAGTGGGAGATGGAGTCGACCAGAACGACCATTATATTATCTCGCTAGTCAGTCAGTCTTCTTCGCGTCGGTGATCTCGTGGTATAATCTTACAAATTTTAATTTTCAAATTTTCTCAAAAACTTCAATTATTCACGTGCAACCTTGAATTGATGTTATAAATAAGTTCGAGAGAAGAAGAAATAAACGAATGATTTGAAACTGTAAGTTTATTTATTGTGATGTTTTAAAAGGTGATTCAGATGCATCGAGTGATAGTTAAGTGGAGCACAGTGATACAAGGATTCGCAACTGATAATCACGATCAAAATTGAAAATTAATCAGTGGCCTTCGACACAGTGCCCAAGTAGTTCGAAACAGTTCACGATTAGAAATTATCCTCTTTCCTTGCATTATCAGAGATTAAATGTGAGATCGAAAAATTCGCGGCGAGAATTATTTTTACGGCGAGGTGAATCTCGAAACAAGATTAAACGAGATCTTCCGGAATCTTCCGTGATCAGCGGTGAAAGTAAATTTATGCTTCGATCTATTCGTGATAGAATCATCTCAGTGTTTGTTGCAGTCAACAAATGACGAAGTTATTGTTATCGTGACAGTGATTCATTCCTTTCTCTATTTAGAAAATGAAAATGCTATTCTATTTTCTTTAAGTTTTAAAACCATTTAATACCAAACGTGATCTTTCTCTTTTACAACCTTAAGAACCTTAAAAGCTCCTCCGCCTTAATTTTTCTACTTTCACATTGATTCTTCGAAAAGGCCTCATAAATCACCTACCTACAACCTACATCGAAGAAGAAAATGACCGTGGTAAAAATTTTTGCAGTTGTAGGAACAAACTAAATTTTAAGTAGTTCATAGTGAGCAGCCGAAGACCACAGTTCGTGTTTAGAGAACCTTGTTCAATTTAGTCTTCTTATATCGTGAATATATAGCATATTGTAAATTAAACTATGATAAATAACAATTTACAATTCGTAACAGTAAGTTAAGAATTACTTCAAGTATTAATTTTAGATTTTAATCAGTTTTGCCTTGATTTTACTTAGAGTTACAGAATAAGTAATTCACGATTTTTATGGTTTTATGTTTAGAAATTCATAGCTTAAACTGCTTTTTTGTGAGTTCCTGATTCGAGTTTTCTTTGCCTAAAGTGAGTGAGCGCGCATGTGCATACATATACAGATATATATTCACTTTAAAAATAGTTACCTTTTATCTAAAGTTAGAAGAAGAAGGTGTCAGAGTTTAATAATTTAAAGAGATCAGGACTTGTTTAAAGATAGAAACTGTATATAGAACGAATAAGAGTTCTTAGCTAGACGACGGAATCTTTGACAAAGAGTAAATTTTTCGTAAATAAAAATTTAATCGCAACTTATTTTCTAATCTTTGAAAAAATCTAGAATTAGATATAGTAATTTTAAATTTCGCATAAAATTCGATCAAAATAAAGATAAAGGTTGAAAACAGATAAGAAAAATTATTTCGTCGTATATTATGTGAGTTTAAAAATATCTAAAATTTTTAATTTAAATTTATATAGATTTTTTAAATAATTTTTACCATTAACCGATTAATTAAAGAATATATTAGTTTTATAGCGTACTATATGTGTGGAGATTATTCAATAATATTTATCTATGATAAATAACAATTAATTGGCAATTAAAAATAAATCTATTTATTTAGAATTAGGAGGATTATATATATTAATGAAATAAGATCCTCTTGAGAAAATTATATAAAAATGAAATAACTCGGAAAATTAAAAAATCTCAAAAGTACATATAAAGGTGAAAGAAATTATGTTCTCTTTACACATATAAATTATATATAAAAATATATAAAACCGAGGAATTAACGTATAACATTCTTGATAATTAGAAACTATGAAAATTAAATATTAAAATTACACAAAAAAATAAGATAATTCAAAATTACATCATAAATGCTTTTTAAATAATGATGAATCATTATCATTTTCATTATTTAAATATTATAAAAAACTTAAAATGTTGTTAGAAAAATAAAGAGATATATATATAATCATTCGTCTATTAAATTAAACAATTAAAAGGTAATTTTAAAAGCTATCTACAAAAAAAGAAACTGAAAATGCTTCGAATTTTTTTACAATCTTTTGGTTGAGTTAGGTTAAGTACACGTGCGTATGTATTCGAAAAAAAAATTTAATAGATAGTATTAATCATATAATCAATTATTAATCATCGATTATTAATATCGATTTCATATTGTTACAGGTTATGGAAAGAACGAATACTATCATTACGTGGCCATCGCGATTGAAGATCGGGGCAAAGTCGAAGAAAGGTATGAGATTTATCAAACATGTGATCGTCTGATGTAATCCAGTGCAATCGATGTGTCACTTATCGATTACACATGTTAGAAAAGAGTTCATTGAAAGAATGTTTACAATAGATTTTTATCATATCGCATTGGAGTTTTATGTACACATGCAAAATGCGAGTTGGCAATTACTCCAAAAAATAGTTAAACGTTTAGACAGTTTTTGTAGTGTAACTTTGTGTAATTTCCTCATATAATTACTGTAATTACATTAATAAAGTAAAATCTTTATATTACTTATTTTTATATTACTTATATATTTATATGTAAAGCGAAAATGTTACTATCTTACAAGCTATTAGTTTAATTACAGTAATCATAATAATGGAATGTTGTTAATTGTCTTAGTATTATAAATATTTTTTTCACGTTTCTTTTGATAAATAAGAAACAATGTTAAATTTCAAATGGTTGAGTCATTTCAATTTAAATTAGTACAACATCATCATCATCACCGCATATTGACGAATGTTACACATACACAAAATATGTATGATTAGACAATATGATTAGACATATTATTGTTTTTTATTTAATTTTAAGAAACTTTTAATAGAAATTTTAAACAAGTTCTATCATTTCTAATTTAATAATTAGATTATTCTTAAAATCACTAATAGCAAGTCATAAGAAATTGTGCAAAAAAAAATAATTTTTTAACTTTAAAAGAAGAATCTATTTTTAAAAAGTAATGTTTTCTTTCTAAAGTTCGTACGAAGTTTGTTTAAAAATATCTGCGAATTCAAGAATAATAGTGTGTAACAATTTTCTACGTGGAATCAAGAAAAACGATACGTTAGCAGAAGTTCTCGAAAGCAACAAAATTAAGATTTTCGAGTTATCTGTTCTTGAAAAACTTGAAAAATGATTCAAAAATCACATTTTACGAACCCCCGCTGAATTCGTCACATTCAAATTCGCAGTCGATTACACGCGTCATTGTTCGCGGATTACGTCAATCGAACGGGTCGTGCCTCTTTGTCAGCTGACGTTTTGAACGAGTTTTTGCACACGTTGCTTTACGATCGCTATTTAAAATTTTGTCGTCGATGTTGTGTAATCATACACTGCCGAAAAAAATTCTGTACACTTTGCAGAAAATCTTTAGATTAATTCTATCCCATTAAAACAGAAATAGAAAAGTTAGAATTTTGATAGAAATTTAATTTCAATTTAATTAAAATTAGATTTAATTCTTCTTTCACAATTTTATTAAAAAAGTTCTGAGATTCATAAGAGAAAAGAAAGTAATTAAACAATAGAGAGAGAATCGTGAATATGTTTCATAATATCATTTTAGTCATGAGTCATTTTACAACTTGCTAACTTTGTAGCGACTCATTAAAAATAATTACGAAAAGAATCATCAAAATAAAAGTTTTTAAATAAGGAAACAATTTCCATATTTAATTACGAAAAAATAAATATTCAAGGATTCTAAATAGATCTTAAATAAGGAAACAATTTCCATTTAATTACGAAAAAATAAATATTCAAGGATTCTAAATAGATCTTCTGTAACGATTGATTAGTTGGTTGTGCGAATATTTTTCAGGTCAATCGTAAGATATTATTTTTCACTTATCTCTCGACAAATAAATTACGCGTCGCGTGAATCGACCCATCGCTCACTCGCTCAAACCAATATTCGATCGGACTTTGTGGAAATTTTTCGGTGATTCATGCCGCCTTCGTGATCTGAACAACTGTTGCATCTCTCTTCATCCCCTCTATCGTGCTTTCTTGCTTGTTTTGTTTTCTTTTACGAAACCATGTGTGGCAACATATGTAATATAGTATAAATAAACTCGCATATCTTGTTGCTCCTCATGACTCCAAGTTATCATCAGAATGCACGAGTTATTCTATAAATATATATACGGTGCGGATGCATGATACGGATTATAATATTAATGAGACATTTACAAGTTTTATTCCGATCATTTTAATAATTTCTCAAACGTAATTGCGAAAACGTCGATAACTGGCAGGAATTTGTTGTTAAACTTCGTAGAATTTATTCAAATCTATTGATTATTTGATTATTGATTGCCTACATATAAATTTTATATTCTGCTATTTCTTCTATAAAATAAAATTTGAAATTATTGTCGTTTTAATTATATAAAAAAATTTTCAATTTCTTAAATAAAAGTAAATATTTTCTTAGTATTTAATTAAATTGAATTGAAAAAATATAATTTAATTTAAAAAATATAAAATTTTCCAAAGTAAAATTTTAAGAAATGATAAATTAAAACAATATAAAATATAGAAAATAACCAAGCCTTAAAAAAGAAAAAAATTTTAAAGATTTCATTGCAATTTAGTCACGTAAGTACAGCTTAATCAAGTAATATATAATCTTTAATTAAAAAAAGATAAATTACATATTTAATTTAATAATCGTATTTAAAATACAATCTCCTGATTTTATCGACATATAGATTTTACATTTCAGGCAACGACTGGGTCAAATTGATTCACAACATGCGCTTTCAAGGTCAATAGATGTATATCAAGTTATCTGTTCAATGCCGCGATAGGATATCTTCTCGCGATTTGACCCGCTCTCGAAACCATCATCGCATATTTTGCGCAGCAAGATCAGTGAGATTCTAGTCGAGCCAAACCAGTCAAATAATTGTCTGTGATCAAATTAGACGTCAATCAGTATCATGCAGCCGCTCTAATTTTCTCCGCGTGTCTCGAGTCACGTAAGCCACATTGTTTTCGGGCGATAAAATATATATAAAGCTTTAAAATGTAATATGATACAATATCTAATATTACTCTATCTAATATTACTCTATCTAATACTCTATCTAATACTCTATCTAATACTCCATCTAATACTCTATTAGTATCTTAATCTATAATATCTATTGCTCTAATTCCTGAAAAAGAAAAATATGGTTCATAATAACTACTAAGAAAAATGGTTCATAATGACAAACTAGAGAAAAGAAATAAAAATAAAAATTAAAAATTTGAGCGAACTTTTATTTAGAAAAATACATATTTGCCACTATTTGATAAATTTTATATCTTTATTATTTATACGTTCTAAAAATTTAAAATCAAGAATAACAAAAATAGGAACATAAGAAAGATATATTTATTTCATTTAAAATCGGAGAGTTATATGATTAATATAAATAATTTTCTGAGTAAATGTTATATCGGAGTTGCATTTATTGTTAGGTATATCCACGGATATCGAGAAATGCATGTTTTTCTTGTTTACAAAGTACACAAAAGAAAACTCGAAAACCAGATATCGCGTGACTTCATATTATTACTGTTTTATCACATTGTCCGATTAGTTTCTTTCTTGAGATTGAGATCGAAGAAATTTATAGGATTATCAGTAAGAGGAAATATTGTAAGAAGAAGTGCTTTATTCCACTTAATTAAATTCACTTAAAATTTAAGAGCAGGGATTCTTCTTAGAAACTTGTATACAGGATAGCTAATGAAATAAATTGTTAATATAAAGAGGCATATTCTGGGACGAACTAAATTTTTTTTAAATATGTGATTGTTTTTCTTATAAAAAAATGTCAAAATAAAATATCTAAATAATTAATATCTATTTTTGTAGATTATACATTATTTTTATATTGTTGTTTCATTATTAAAACATAGTTCTGATTGAATCTCGGATTCGAATGTATGTTTGTTAAATAATTTTTATAATTTACTCTTATACTTATACTTATACTCTTTACTATATACTTATTATTATAATTTCTCTTTATGTTTCAACATTATCATTGTCTTTTTTCGTATAAATTCCATATGCAGTTTTCTCTTCCAAAAATTTATCAAAATACATAACGATATACATTCTAACTTTTTCAAGGTCTATCATTTAGATTATATTAGACCTCCTGCACTTCTTGTTATTGCAACGACAACTTCTTATCGCTTGTACAAACAGGGGACTCGTCGATTTTCTATGCGCGACATAGCTAAAGAGGTCAGGTCAGGCCTTAAAGTCTTGCGCCGAAGAATCCGCTACCGTCGCGTCGGTTCTAAAAATAATCCGAATAGCCGCGAGAAGTGATAGATGATCGCTCTTACGTAGCATTTTCAAGAGCCACCTAAGCGTTTATGATCGAAAAGAAAATCGCGCTCCGATTTTTAAAACAGCAGTACATAATATATTGTGTTGTTTTCCTTGTCTCTTACATAATTATTACCCAAAAGAAAAAAAGAGATAGAAAGAGAGAAAGAAAAGATTAAAGGCAAATGTTATGATGTAAAAATATTAATGAAGCAATGTGATATCGTTTTGAAAAGTTTTTATAATATATTTTATTCTAGAGGGAAATTTTTTGTTAATGAATTTATTCAATCGAAACTTCATAATTGCCAATTTTAAAAAATTTCACAAATTTAATAGTGATAGCTTGATAATTAAACACTCAATTTAATTTTTATTCGAATAAATCTATCCTTAATATTAACTCAAGATTAACATTTTATTATTTCGTGAAAAATCTCTAATATTTATTATTAAATAAATGCATAATTACTTGTGTGGGAAAATTCGTTAAAAAAAATTCCACTCCTTCTATTAACACAGCACAGTCACGTATTTCACATAAACGTAACATGTTTAAGAATTATTTTCTATTTTATACATATTGCTTATTCATGTTAATAATTAATACTTAATTTTCAATCAATAGATAAATTATTAAATCGTATATATGAGAGATAAGAAACGAACAACGAGCGAAACGTATGTACGCATCATTATGCAGTTCATGACCCATCATAGCACTCGACTTTGGAATACGTATACAGTCGAAGGTCTTGTATTCAGGAAGAAGCGCGTCACGAATACTAAAAGTGACTTCGAAAGATCTTTATCTTTCTTAACATCGTATTATTTTCGTAATTCTACGTATTATAATTTTTTAGAATTTTAAATTTATGTTAACGAAAAAAGATCTCGTCGATGTAATTTTGATGATATCAAATTTGACAATATGCATATCTATCGACAGAAATTCACTAACTTGTTGTTGACATATAAAAATCATTATTTTTATTGAATTAGTATTAGCGTTATTTTGGTACATGTGCTGATGGAGTCATTGCTGCACATCTAATCAGGTAAGTAATGAGTTCGTCGTCTTTACGATGGAATTATTCTCTCTCTCTCTCTCTCTCTCTCTCTCTCTCTATATATATATATATATATATATATATATATATATATATATATACACGCATTTCAAGGAAAAATTTAACTTGTAACAAACTAAATATTTTCGATAATTGATATTGATAATAATATATTATCATCGATAAATATGTATATATTGATGATAATATATTATCGATATATTTAACTTCTGTCTACTAATATCGGTTGTTACGAGTTGAAAAATTTTTTCTTGGAACGCGTTGTATATGCATAAGAGTCATTCCATCGTAAAGACGACGAACTCATTATTTGCCTGATTAGAAACTCGGTTTGAGTGAAACAGTATCGGTGAATATCGTCGATAAAATTTTATTGATAATCTTAATCTTTAAAACTAAAATTATTTGAGGTTTCCTTTTCCTTTCTCTTATATTAATTACTTTGAAAAATATAAATAAAAAATATATGAAAGTATAAAAATGTTCTTTTAAGAATTTGCTTTGCATTTTTTAAAAATCGAAAATACTTTTGTTACGTCAAAGAGATATATTATTTTTGATTTATCATCTATTTTTTTCCAGTTATGGAATAGAATTTATAACTAACGAGGACAATTATAATTGAATGTATAATGAAGCGATTTGTCATCACCTTTTTATACTCCCACGCAATCATCACTGCAATTCAACCTTCTGCCTCTTTTTTGCAGATCCGCATATAAAAGTCGCAGGACGATTAGATGACGTACGAGCAGCGAAAGAGAAGATAATGGAAGTTTTGGACACACGGGTAAGTATTCCTTTTTGACAAGATCGATAAGAATTAAGATGCATACGTCAGATTATTATTTATGCATAATGTTATGCATAATGAGTGCATTAGTATGCAATCAGTAATCAAAATGCATAACGCAACCGAATAATGCTATTGACAATGAATGTTTTGCCGTTTGGTCGGAGAAATAGAATCCCTTCGAAAAAATATGTCAGCGGAAATTCTTCAAATATTGAAACTGCAAATATCGGATAATTTTCGAGCCTTTCCTTACTAATTTCAATACAACATTGCTTCATTTGGTAAAATCTTCCGCCTCGCGATCAAATGCAAAATGCTTATTAATTTTATTATCATGATTGAAGGATGCGGCAAATATGATTACTCACATGACATGGAATAAGAAAACTACAAATGTGTTTCCCTTTTTCAATTATTCCAATTTTATTCAATTCACATTCATATGAATAAAATTGGAATAATTGAAAAGTAAAACACATAAAAAAGCAATAAAAATCAATATAAACTTTTTCAATTCAACTCTATGATATGTTTTAGAGAGTCAAAGTACGATATTAAATATTGTGAGCAATTTGGAAAATTAAAAAAGTAGATGAATTTTTATATAACTAAATGTCGAAAATATTTGGTATGATACTTAATATAATTTATAATCAGAATATATCATTCATAAAACAAAAAATATTTATGATAACGAATCAGAAAAGTTATCCAAGTATTCTGTGTAATTTATATAAGTCTTACGAATATAAGAATATATTTATATCTGTTATAAAAGATGCCGGAGGCAAAAAACAAACAAGTTTTCTATAAAACATCTTCATGCTTAACATATGAATAATAAGAAAAATATTAATAATTAATAAATCATCTATATTTATCTGATACAAGTGGAATCAGCAGCTGCCGATATTTAATTCGACAAGTTCTTATCGCATCGGGTCGTTAGACTTTCAAACCGGCTTCTTCGGCTTGCTTTTTTATAGTTTTTTCTCCGTGTTTTTTTATGCACGTTTCTGCTTAATTATCAGACACGTGTCGCAAGTAAGAAAGGTCGGGAGTAACAAGCGGTAGCGAGAAGGAAGGAGAACATGCAGGAAGAATGTTTTCTATTTATACGTTCGCGGTCACGAATTTTGAAACGAGAAAGCGAATCGTCGGACGTTTAGGCGAGCATCAAAGAGAAAGAGAGCGAAAGAGACTAAAGACCATTGCAAAACTACTAATGAGAGCGTAAGCATCTTGATTAGATATCTAACGTGCTCACTTTCTTAAAAACTCGAAGAAATAAAATCTTGAAAGTGAAAAAATTCGAGTTTAAATTAAATTGAGTGAAAAATTTATGATTTACATTAATGTATAAATAATTAGAATTAGATTGCATTAATTTTAAGAAAACTTAAATTTTGCAATTTTTTAATTAATTTCTTAAAGTTTTGCGAAAAGCGACTTGGATCACTGCTTGTTGTTCGTGTCGTATCCACGTATTCCCTCCCGGTTAAAAAAGCTTGTAAGAAGCGATGCGACGAGACCTCTTTTCGTTACCGTTAAATCGCCGGACTTGTCGCTTTTTGCTGGTCATACCGATCAATTCCTGTTACTTTGCATTCCTCGTTAACGTGCATTCCGACGTGTGCGCATTCCAGAGAATATACAAAGAAACATCATGAGAAAGATACCGATGAAAGGAACGTATTCCCTCTGAGAAACAAAGATAAAATTCCACTTTCGGTTTTCAGACACAAGAATCCTTTTCTTTACGGTTCGCTTGAGTCGCTTTTCTCCCGCATCGCACACATGGTTCTATGTATTTTAAAATAGATGCTAAGCTTTGCGTAAAACGTGCAAAAACAGCGAGACAGTGACACTATATACATAGCGCTAATTATGGATCGCGAATGGCGTGTAAATAGCATGTTATTATTTATAAAGAACACGTGTGTGCATTCAATGTCTTTCCGAGTTGAGGTAAGATGCCAATGTTCTGAATTTTGTGATCGCATCATCTGATTACGTCCTCAAAATTTGCTGAATATATGAAATATCATGTATAAAATGAAAAAAAAAATAGATAGACGGTCGTGTGAACTTTTATTATTAAATTTTAAAATCGTTATCAAAGTTAATATATTTATTAACATATCCTCCACTATTTACGCATAAACACACATTTTTTAGAAATTTTTAGAATAATTCTCTCTCTCTCTCTCTCTCTCTCTCTTTGAATTCATGAATTTTGCCTGAGTTATACATGAATTTTTTGATCGACAAAGTTTTGTCAAAGGATCTTCATCAGATTTGTTAGCACCATCTTATTATTTTTTCGCAAAGAGAAATTTGATAGTTGGTATCCTATTGTAAAAAAAAATAAATATTTTTATATATGTATAGAAATATTACAATTTTACTACTATACAATAAATACCAGATATTTTGAGATATTCTGGATATCTTTCGTAGAAGAAATATTGTATGGTGAGGAAGAAGTTTTACAAATTGCACGACGGCAGATCATGCGACGTAATCGCGTGACTTTATGTAATGCTCGGCCACGTGATATTTAAAATCACGCGCACATAAGTCATTTCGCGGCAAATCTCCGGCGCACGATACGCTTCGAGAAGCTCACGCATGGAGAGTCAACGATCTCGAAATTAATACAAAACGCAATGCGCATATCAATGGCCGAATAAGCTGAATAAATACAATATAAAAGAATGCTATCAGAAAATGCGTACTTTCTATCAATAATAATTTATTTTGAAAATTAATTTTTTCTTTGCGAAGATTTTATCGATCACTCGTTAATATAAAATTTATTTCATTTCAATTTCATTACACACATAAAGATATATTAATCCTCGATATAAATTTATTATCAAAAATTTTATCTATATCACTTTCATTGACAATTTTCTCAGAGATCATCATTATTGATATTTTTGTTTCATGTTAAAGTATTATAATTTTTGTTTTGTGTTAAAGTATATTTAAATATATTTATGTATATTTTTAATTAAGAACATACAAGAAGAATTTTATTTTCCCGAATTAGTAAATTTAATTTATTAAAGTAATATAATTTTTTATAACAACTGGGCCAAGAATATTTAATCATCAATAAAGTTAGTGAATTGAAATCAACAGATTACAATCAACGATAAAGATAATTAATAATACGATAGAATTAATAATAATAATAATATATTACATTTGGAAACAGACGATTAATCTCTTACAATTTGTCTTTTAGCAAAGTAACAGAGTGACCATGAAGTTGGACGTTAGTTACACTGACCATTCACATATCATCGGCAAGGGTGGTCTGACGATTAAGCGAGTGATGGAGGAAACTAGCTGTCATATCCATTTCCCAGATAGTAACCGTAGCAATCACCAGGATAAGAGCAATCAAGTCTCTATCGCTGGTGAGATGGAGAGCGTTGAACGTGCCCGCGCACGTGTTAGGGTAAGTTATCTTGCTTATGATATCTAACAATAAGATGTTTCAGAAGAAAGTTATATACTTTGTATAATATAATACCGGTTGCAATTATAATGAATATAGAAGAAATTCTTTTTTCAAAATCCAAAAGAATCTTTTTCTCAGTTAATTTATGTTAATTTATGTTACATACATTAATTGAGAAACTTGAGAACTTTTATTTCGGTATGTTTGTGTGTCATAATACCAAGACATATAATGTTACATTAAATATTGTATTTATGTTATGTAAAAAAATAATTTTGAGAATAAAAAATAAAGATTTTTGGGAGAAACTTTTATAGAAGTGGGTTAGCAACGACTAACAAACAGCATTAATGAATGAACGAACAAATATTCTGTAAAATCCATTCTTTAAATTATCTACAAAATTTGCAACAAAATTCAAAGTAGAATTTTATTTATAATATAATTTTATGTATCGTACATCCAATATATGTATATATTCTTATACTTATGTTATATTTCACATGTTTTCTGTATCATAGAATGCATAAGAAAATAATAAGCAGAATTTTAAATTTTCTCGAAAATTTTGCTGCGAATTATAAATCATTTACAGCGGACTTAATAAATAATATGCTTTTGTTTGTCTTTTATAAACATCTTCCGAATTTTAACAATAAAAATTTACATTCGCTGTTCGTTCATTTTTTGAATGCCCACTTTAAAAAAGAATGTTTGTAATAAAATATTGACTCATATTTTCATTTTCATATGTTAGAATCTGACACCTCTGATCTTTTCGTTCGAATTGCCTATAATGGGTGCATCGCAAAATACGCCAGACTGCAGTTCACCCTACGTCGTAAAGATACAGGAGAAGTACAATGTGCAAGTGATGTTTCGCACGAGACCGAAGCTACACGCCACCCAAGTGGTCGTTAAGGGATGTGAATGGGAGGTTTCTCAAGTCAAGGAGGCGACAGTTCTGTTAATCCGTTATATGTGTAAAAATCTAGCTGTGAGTAGTAAAAATGATCGAAAGAGTTTAATTTGTTTTCTCCTAAGGATTTGGGGAAATCAATCTTAACATTGAAAAAATTAAATTCTTAGGATTTCCTCAATTTTTTAAAAAAGCATGAAAGCATTTTGTTTTATCATTGTTCTGCATTTAACTCTCTTTAAATATTTTTAAATTTATGTCAATTTATTTTGTCACTTCTTTTAATTTTTATTTTTTTTAATATCGCTAAATTAATATGGAAAAAATCATAAAAGTTTTTCTTCGTTACATTTTCAAAAATTATTTTTCGTAGAGTCAAATCCAAGTACAAATGTCGATGGAGATCTCACCCCAACATCATAGCATCGTGCTAGGGAAACAGAGCAGCAATTTGAAAATGATAATGCAGCGTACCGCCACGCAAATTATGTTTCCCGATGCTGGCGATCCGAATATACCCAGTCTCAAAAAAAGCAATGTCACAATTACTGGCGCTATTCATAATGTTTACTTGGCTCGGCAACAATTAGTGGTAAGCAAATAAATTTACACATTCGAGATTTTATAATTAATCCCAATTTTTATATTTTCGTTTTCCTCAATATTAAAATTATACATGAATTTATTTTTTTCTAAAAATTTTATTAAAAGCTAATTTTTCTAACTTTATATTCTATATTGCAATTTTAAATTATTTCTTTTTAGATTTTATAAAATAATTACTGATTTAAAACTCCTAAATAAATAAATATACTTGATGTTTCGCGAAAGATTGTGTATATATTACGTATAGTATCTCTACGATTTGGTTCTTTCTGCGAATAAATGAAAAAAAAATAACATTACAATATATTTTTACAGGGATCATTACCATTAGTACTCATGTTTGACCTACCGGAGGATTCTATATCCGCTACCGTAGACACTGAAAAGATCTCTCAACTTATGCAATCTTTAGATGTGTTTATCAACGTTCGGCATAAGCCGAAACAAAGCACGCTTTCCGTGATTATTAAGGGGATTGAGAGAAATGCCGGTAATATTTACGAAGCGCGAAAACAACTGTTGGGACTGGACGAACCCAGAGTTCATGCCGAGATACCGGCTACATATCACATTCCGAACGCCGGCAGTATTTTCCAAAGTAATAATAGTAACGATATCAGTAAGTGTCCTCTATTAAAATCACTTGGAATCAGAATAATAGATACAGATAATCAAAACGTTCTATCTAAGTAAGAGTTTTAGATGATTCTAACACAGTTTTAGATGTACCCTGAAGTTTACAATTCAATCCAATAAAAATTTCAATATATTCATTTCAGAGTAAAATTATCTTGTATCTATAATTTTTATATATTTTCATAATTATCATAGTTTGACGAAAATAAATTTCGTATTACTTATCAATTAAAAAATTATTTAGAGAGAGATAATTATCAACGCCATTATCTTAATTCTTTCTTTTTTTGTTTTCTTTTTTTGACTAGGCAACAACAACAATATGATCAATAATGTGACAGATAATTTTTCGAGCATGTTGAATGTAAACACGCAAAATCCATCGTATTGCATGTCGCCAATTCCGCACTCGCCGAATTCCATGGGACTATCGTCGCACTGGGGCCTTGCTGCACATTATGTTCCATCCATGTGTGCGTATTCTCCTTACCCTCATTTGAACCACTTGCTGACAACGCAGCACATGTTGCACAACAATATAATGGGAACTTCTCATGGATTATCGAATCATATGTTACCTCCTGGTATTGGAACTTATCACTCTAATAGTGTATCGAGCAATTTTTCTAATATCCACGGTCTCAACGCTAATTTGACGGATAGTAAAGAAGGTGGCAGTGGTAAGTAATCAGTCTTCGATTTATTCTACATTCACTAATTTCAATTTTTTCACCAATATTCCATAAAAATTTCAATTTCCTTCACTTTTCAACTTTCACTTTCGTTACATCACGTATTTTCCTGAGAAGTATTTTTATGACAACTTTTTACAGTTATGTAATTTAATGCTAAAAATTTATGATTCTAATATTATTTCTGTGTCATAAACGTCCGTGTATTATTATGATATAAATAATTACAACATAATTAAAATTGATTTTTATTTAGATTTTTATCGACTTAAATTTTTATGAACTCGTTTTCAGCTTATTCCTCGCTAAGTAGCGTCTCTAGCTCTCTATCAAGTCCTGCTATCAGTCCTCGGAATGTTTCACCAGTCAACCCTACGGATACTAATTCTAATTTACGTAAGTGAAATATTTCAGGAAAATCCTTAGCTTATCAACAATCTCTCTCATTTGAAAGTAATAATAAACTTTCATTGTTATTTCAGCGGATATATCCAGCATGTTATCCGAAATACCGGTCTCCGATCGACGTGCACCTGGTTGCGAGAAAAAATCACTGGAGATAGCTGCACAGCAACATCTAACCCCTTTCGATTATGAACAAAAGAAGCTATTAGCCACGAAGGCGGTGCAAAACAAGTCGAGTAACAACGACTTTCGCGTACCGACGTCCGCGTGGTCTGGTTATGGCCTCAGCCAGAGTATTCCGCCTATAACTACAAGTGACTTAAGCAAGGTAACTACAAGTTTCCTCGATTTCAAAGCAATTAAATCAATATTAATAAAGATTAAATTATTTATCTAAATCTATCAAAGTTCGTGTCAATATTTTTCGATATTAAATCTTGGCTTAAAAAGTGCTATAAAAATTGTTTTAAAAATAATTAATAAAGCTTGTAATAATTTATTACGAGACGAATTAAATATTGAAATATTTATTAGCAAATAATCGTATTGAGATAATGACACATCAGTTTTTTCTGCAGGAGCTGACGTCACATCCTTCAGACTTGTGGAAAGAACCGACCACACCGGTATTCAATACCGAGATGGATTTCGGTAATATTATCTCGAGCAAAGATCGCGTTGGACAAATAGGGATGGCCTCAAATTATATAGATCACACATCGACTTCCCAATTAAACAAAATCACGTCGTCGCATCGTTTCAATGATTTGGCTACCATGTTAGCCAGCATCGGCTTGGAAAAATATATACGTGAGTATTGACGAATCACAATCATATTATAAAATGTACATTGCCTATCAAATGCTCCTATTCTTTTGCTTGCACTGCTTCTTGCTTTTGCATAAAAAAATCGAAATAGCTTTTTTTCATTTGTTAAGGCCTGTTCACGTCTCACGAAGTGGACATGTCTACATTTCATTCTCTGACAGAGAAAGATCTCTGCGAAATCGGGATTACTGCATGGGGTGCGAGACGCAAAATATTGCTATTAATATCTGGTATGTTGCATGTGAAAAATTCATTCTCTCTCTCTCTCTCTCTTTTTCTTTTTTTTCTCTCTATTTTATTTTATTCTGTTATAGGATAGTAAAATAAAATAAAATAAAATAGATAGTGCAGTCTGCAATGATTTAAAATTTTTCTTTTATTTATTATTAATAATTTCGTTCTCATGTCTTAGATATGAACAAACGAACGAGTCCGTTCTCTGGGAGCGCCGCGCCTGGCGCCGAACGAAAGGCGTCCACGTTGTCGGCATCGACAGATAAGTGCAACCTGGATACTAAATGGTAAAAAAATACTGATCGCTATTCGTTCCAAACGGCGTATCAACGTTCTCGAAACCGATTGGAGATGCCGCGTGTCGGTCAAAATAATAAGTACTTATTAATTCTAACCATGCGCGGACGCGCATAATTACGAGTAACGTTACGCCGTTATATCGGAGGGAACGAACGAGATTGATGAAAACCGAAAGGACTATTTGGTTATCTGTACCGCAAATAGACAAATGCGAGATCGATAGTCAAACGGTTTGTATGTCAAACGGTTTATTGATTTGAAGCTACTTAAGTATCGAAAAAGTAATTAGGAAGTTATTTTTGTGGCCGGGAACTGGCTGTATTCTTTTTTTTCCTCATTTTTTTTTCGCCGTTCTCGGCGCGCGCCCAAAAGGTGCCTTAGGATCTAGGATAGTCGTTAATATTTTCGCTGTCTTCGTTTGTTACACAATTATCCGATCACGATGGATGCGTCATTATTATTTCATCTTGCTAAAGTCGAATTATTTCGAATATTTATCGAATCTTATATTGATTCCGCGATTTAAATTAACGTTTCTAAATAAGCGTGCCAGTTGCTGGCAAAAAAGCCATCAAATAAATTACATTTATAATGTTCGCGAAATGAAGTGCGCGTTCCACTCGTTATATCATATGATGATTCGCTTGATGAACGGATGATTGGTAACTGCGAGTGAATGCATGTATAAGTGTATAGCGAGTATGTGAAATGTGAAGTGGGTATAGATGTTTTGAATGAAATCTAAACAAATTAGGAAGAATTATTACAGTTCAGGAACTTAGAATGAAATGCGATGGGCGAGGGATGTCCCGTGTGTTCAGCGAATTTTCGTCCTAGCAAAAATTCACACATACCTTTAATTCAGACTAAGCTCGAATATGTGATCGTATGTGTTCAATATGTTGATCAATATGTTGGTCAATACGTTGATTAACATGTTAATTTAAATTTCAAAATTTTGTTAATCGACCAGCATTAATGAACGATTCGACATTGCGCAATAATTAAATGCGATTTATAATAGATTCACACGGTTGCAATTTCGAGTTTTATACGAAGCAAGTATATATATATAAGTTACAAAATATTTATTAATTATTTCGCGAAACACGCTGGACGCACGTCAAAGAATAGGCCGCAAGAACTTTTCGTGTAAAGCGTGTATTGAAAAAGAAGATATATAATAATATAAAATAAATTCTATATAGCGAAAAATATTCCGCGAATTACTCTCCGCGTACCACAAACGATACTTTTCGAGGAGCTGATTGAAAAAAGATATCGATAGCTAAGTATTCAATTCGCGATGACAATCGTTGTGTTAATTAGGGAACTTTCGTTAATTAGCTCTAAACTAGCGCTAAACTAGCGTTAAACTAGCTCTAAACTTGGCAAAATCAAGAGAACGATACACAATTAATAGTGAAGAATTATGCATATAAAAACTATATAATATATAAAAATATATATAAAATATATAAATACCTATAAATTCCTATAAAATATTAATATAAATACCTATAAAATATTAATATAAATACCTATAAAAACCTATAAATTCGTGCAACGTGAAATGAAATGCAAAACACTCTTTGTAATTTTTCTATGATATTTATAATAAAATTTAATAACAATAATAATATTTAAATAAAATATATACGTTTTACGGTTTATATAGAATTTAAAAATGATTGCCAAGTTTAGATTTTTTCCGATTATCCTCGCACGCAGAAAGCTCTGTCGATTGCAGTCGATTTCGCAAAATGATCGTTTTATAGACATATAAGATATAATTTGTTTTCAATATAATTTATTCAAATTTTTAAGCGTAATTTTTGTTAATTTTTTTTGAACAAAGGAATGAAAGCGTTAGGTAAATAAGTTGTTGAGTCACGCGCATTATTAAATATAACGCGTTACCCACATCGAGCTGATACTCCAAATCTAACGAAAAAAGTATAATTTTTACTTGATTTGCAGAGGAGGGGAAAATCGCCTGGTTCTCTCGTGAAGTCGAAAAGTCGGAATAGAGAAGGCAGGATCACTCGATCGATCCGATTGAACATGCCTAACGAACGATTTTACTGCGAAGAGTTCTTGACTAAGTCTTTTGCGAAATCTTTTTAAGCGTAAATGATTTATGCGCTTGCGAGTTAGATCGGAACGTTAAAAAAAATAAGTTAGTAAGAATTATTTGCGCAATACGTGTGATATAATATTAGACTGTTCGGTTCTATTGTCTGTTTCTCGTTTTCTTTTTTTTTTGTTTAATGATACAACAATAATGATAACGATGATGGTCTAAGATAGAAAGTTTCTTCCGGTACGATCGTACAATTCGATTGTTAGGAGGTTTATATAATAACAATTGCAAGGATGCATGGATGAAGGTGATATATTATATTCTAATAAAATTGAATAAGTTTGCATGTAGATAAAATACGTAAAATAATTATGATGATGCTAATAAGAATATTGTGCTTAGGAAAATGATAAATCTTTAATATCTATAGAAATCTTATGTTATAGTTAAATACTTTATAATAAAACAATTTTTAAAATTTAGAATTTAAAAATAAGATTCTATTTTGCTACAAAAATTTGAAATCTTTATTTTAAATTCTTCTCAGATGAAAAATTACTTTCATTATTGATATAGCTTTAGAACACTACAATTAATTAGTGACAGCGTAATTTTTTAATAGATTTAATTCATGTTAGACATTTCACAACTATTATTAATTCAATCTTAATTAAGAATAAAAAATTTTGAAAAACATTTAGTAGAGCTGTAAAGAGCATTAGAAAAATTTCGAATATTTTAAAATCATCTCTGTGAGAGAATTTTGAATTTTTATTGTTAGTTGTGTTTAAATGCTGCATATCACCTTTATCCAATTGCATTTGTAATTATTACACTGCTCCATGCTCCAATGTATCATTTTCATCTTCGTAGGAGAATAGATATAATATTTTTGCGGCAGCAACAAATTGCGATACCGATTGTTGTTCTAAAATATTCTGAGTCGGTGCAGGATATTTCGTCAAAATAATAACTGAGAGAAACGAGATCTTGTATGAAGTGCGCAATCGAACGAGAATCGTATATTTACTGTCGCTGCGGATAAAATGTACGCAGATAAAATGTATGCATAATCGTGACTCAACGAAGCAGCACAAGAGAGCTTAAAAAATTTTCGTTCGAAAGTCGTTCGTATTTCATCTTTCACACTAGATGTTTCGAGTTCTAAGAATTTGAAAAAGAGAAGGAATATTTCCCCAAAAGAGGATAATTTCTCCAAATTGAAATAAGACGCGTAATTAAAATTAAATCAGATTTATTTTTTTATAATATGTCGCAAAGGTAGAAATTGCAAAGTAAAAGAAGAATAATGAAAAAATCAGATTTTTCTATAAATTCTATTCTTTCTAATTTTTTGCGCTTGTTTATTGTCTTTGCGAAAGTATAAAATTCATAGTAAATCTGTATATAACGTATAACGAGATCGTCTCTGCCGACCAGAAATCAATTTCTTTTCTTAGTCCTGAGAAGAAAGCCGTCAATGTTCCTATGTAAATGTGTACTGATCATGTGCAAGATCTAACATATACGGGTAATATATATAGGTATATAGTCGCGAAAATTAGCATTAAAAGAAAAGGAAACGCGCATGCGAGGAAAAATAAGGAGGGAAAGATTATGAACAATCGCTTGATTATAATAAGAATCAATTACGCCGGGAAGAGAAGAAAAACACACATATCTAAACACTTCCAAAAATTGTATAACTGCTATTTCTCTACTTTTTTCTTTTAGTTTCTACTCACCTGACACATTTTACATCCTTGGAAAATAACATGACAGATTTCTCTTTCTCTCTCGAAAACAAACAAGATCAATTCAGAATGTTAAAGCATATAATTAATTGCGATCGACCTCGCTCGCGAAATTATGCGACCTGAATTCCGTTACGTTTGTGAGAAATGCGTTGTAAATTTTTCTCAAATTGTGTATCTATTGTATAGCGTATATCGTGAGTATATATATTTTTTCATGTTTTTTGCGTCGAGAACGGGGTAGAGAAAATATTATGCATTATTAATATTGTTTCATCATAGCAAATTGTTGGACTCATTCTTTCCTACCTAATTTATCGAACTTTATATACATACAGTTTAATCGATTTATATAAGTCGTTCAAAGCTAGAAATGAATTAAGATTATAATTTGTAAGATTCATCTTTTAGATACTATTCTTGATGATTGAAGTGAAACTTATGAATTATAGACGTGATCCATTTTAGTTTTCAATGTCTCCGATGACTTCCATTTTCTTGGTTTCTAAAGTTCCATGAAAAATGATATATAAATATGTATATATATATAAGGATTTAAAAAATTATAGACTTTCTCTGAGAATTTCGCGAGGATTTCAAGTCCATATCTTTGAGCAATGATTTCTCTTCGTTTTAACAATAGATTTGAGATTGCTCATATATTGCTCATTCGAAAGCATTCTTCGATCATAAAATTTAATAATTTAATATAAAAATTCTTTTTAAAAATTTGTAAAAATTTATTACAAAATTGCGAAAATAAAATTAAAATTAAATCTAATTTAATTGATATTTATATTTCAAATGTATTGAAATTAAATAATTAAATCGATTTATTGGAATTAAACTTATTTTTATTCCAATAAATTATAATTTTAATTGTATTTTCGCAAATTTAAGATAAATTTTCCCGAGTTTTTAAAAAGATGACTGATTGCATCGAATCTTTTAATTTTACTCATAGTAAATCATCTTATCTCTCATCAATACATCTGAAGGAGATAAATTTGAAAAATTGTGATACTCAAACGCGCTTTGAGATAATATCAAATGCCGATCTCTTAATTAAAATATCTTAATTCAGCAGTTATATAATGACGATCATGCGCCAATCATTCCCATATATTGATAAAATGAATGCCTCGCACTATTACGTTCTCTTTTTCTGCTTCAAACATCGAGAATTTTGTTTTGCAGCAAACTTCGACATCGTAAACTCCTCGATATAGAAAGGACATATAGAATATTTTAGTATTGTGTTATCAAAGTGTTGATAAGGAATGCGGAGAATAATTAAGGAGTTTGCCCGAAAAAGAGCATACAAATAACAAAATAACAGCAAAACTTTGAAAGAAAATATATAGATTTCTAGATTGAAAACTTTTTATTTTAAAGAAGACATTACTATAAATTACTACATTTAAAAAAAGGAACGCGCGATATGAAAAGTAGAAAAATAAAATTTCATAATTTAAGAATAAATGATATTTTCCAATTGCCGTATTTTTTTTCGGGCAAACTCGGTCGCGATGTAAGATTAGTATTAGAATAGAGTAGACTTGCGTGAATGTAGACGTGGATATTTTTTATAAGCACAAATAGCAATTAAATATCATTGCGAGAAGAGATTTCCCGTTAAACGAAGAAATTCGTATTATATATACAATTGTATTATAAATCACACATTCCAAAACAAGATAAGAGTTTAAACTCGAGTGAAATATTTGTAACGTCGTATAAGAGAGGCAAATGAAAAGTGTTAATTTATGTGTATGTGTTTCGCGTTTTCCTTTCTGTGCTCTAGTGCTTATAATATATATCGTTTCTCATGTAATAAGTCCGGGGACATACCCGCCCATCGAGCGCAGGTGCAGCAGCTAAATGTTAAATTAATCGATGAACGTATCATTATCGCATGTAAATGATCGATTCATCGACCTGCGCGGCGGAAAATCAAGCGTTTTATAATATACAGCGGCAGCATAAAATTTTTATATAATCATCTAGTATAATTTTTGATAAGAGCCAAAAGAGAGCATATACTGATCTACTATTATTTGTTTCGGAAAGAAGGAGAAAAACATCAGGAAACTAAGGATTCGCTGTATTAAAATGAAAAAAATAAAGAAGATTTTGTATTGTTATTTTTAATAAAAAAATATTAATATCATACACTTAACCTTTTGCCATGTCCCATAATAAATCGATGATTAGAGAGAGAGAGAGAGAGGTGAATTTTTTTTCATTTCTTTATATTTTATTTTTTGTAGAATTTATGTAATTAATTAATTCTGATATTATAATAATGAAAAAATCATTTGTACTTATTCTAATCGTTGTACTTTGCGACGACTCTCCTCCTACAAAACTCGCTTAATTCCATAACCTACCTTCCCCATTAAACAAATAAATATTTTTTAAATTTATTTTAATAATAGTGTTTTCGACAGAGTCACTGTTTATGTAGATTGAAAATAAAGGCACCACAATTTGTATCCGTCACTTCACGATAATCGATTTACTTTAATTATGGATAAAATTAAAAATATACATACGTTCACGCGTTATCCATTGTCCACTCTCTCAAAACTATCGTCTGACTCTTCGTCGTCGCTCGATGGCGCACTCATGAGCGTAAATCTCTTCATATCTTCGACATGGAGCTCGATATTACAGCTAGGACAGTGGAACACATTCATCGCGGTAAAGTGCGCTTGCAGGCAGTAGTAACAGAAGATGTGTGCGCAGCCGGCGTGCGATGGCAAGATCGGATTCTCCTCGCAATAAACGCATTTGGTCGCGGTGTCCATCACCGGGAACGATTGCCTCATCGGCGGTTCTGCTCGTCGCCAGAGTCGCATTACCGCATGCTTCAGGTAATGGAAGTTGATCATGGGTATGCCGATGGTGAAGAGCTCCATCAGACCGTGCCACAAGAGTTCCCTCGTCATGTACGAGTAGCCGATTGTTCTGGGTCGATGCGTCGTTATCGGCTGACTTGACAGATTTAGTAGAAATTCTATTACGCGCGATTGTACGCCTCGGTGAAGAAAATAGAGCAGATTGATCAGCTCCAGCAGACTAACAGCGTTCGATGTCCAATCGACGAATGACTTTAGAATTTGGGCGAGTACGCCACGATCCGATAAATTCTCATTGGCTAATTTGTCTTTCAGATATTGAGGTAGAACGCTGAAAATTAAATAAAGTACAGCTTTCTTCTGATTGATGTTACTGTAGTGCAGATTGAGGAGTCGTTGACCGAATGTGGAGGATCCTCGTTGCAGCGAGAATTTCCAGATGAGAAGTTTCAAGAGAACGTCTACCTCCGCCTGCCATTTGTCGACCTTGCCAGGCGCGCTGTATCTCGTAATTTCCTTTGTTTGATTCTTCAGTACTTTATAAATCTCCGTGTCTAATTGAGCAGCGTCGATTTGATTTATTCGAGAGACGTAAGGTGATGGGGTCATCTTGATTTACTCCAATTCTGGAAATAAATTTTTTTTTAAGTGATAATATAAATAAGCGTTTTTAATCAATAAAATATAATAGTTTTTTTCAGAATATATATAGAGGCCTCACAAATTCTATTTGATCGATTTAAAATCGCTTTTTATATAAAATCAAATATGCATTCTGAGTCACCGATTTTCACTTTTCTAATTTTGAATAAATTTTAATAGAATATTTTTTCATAATACTTAGATTTTTAATAATCAAGGATTTTTATTTTGATGTTACTAAACAAAAATCTCATGTAAAATTGTATTAAATGACTAAAAAATCGCGCGAAGACTTTTTGAGACACACTATATATTCCGAATCGAGCAAAGTTTCAGTCACTTTAAAACATTCACACTATCTAAATTACCGCTTATCATTTCCGTACCTATTTACGTAAGTAATTCTTCCTAACCTACCTGCAATTCTTCTCCACGTCGACGAGAAACGGATTAAACGATCGAAAATCGTCAAAGACTCCAAAGACTGTGATACCGGAAGTACACTTTCGAGAATTGATTCGTGAAACTAGGCGCAATTGAGTGATCGCGCAAAAGCATATCCATTCAAACCACGAGTCGACGACACCGAAATGGCCGTTGTTTCACGCGCGATCGAACGAAATCAATTAACATACGATCCGCGAGCGAGCGAAGAGGTTATGACACGACATTCTACATCGTCGGATCACACAATTCATCCGCGTTGTTCAATGGAATGACTACGCTCGTGCGACTAGAGCGGCAGCGGAGCGGCCGAATAAACAGTCCCTAGTGGGGAGGACGTTTGACCAATGGGAGCGCGCGGCGCGCGGCGGCGAGCGGCGACAACTTCGGGCCGGTTCGGCGCCGCTCGGCTGGGCTTTCGTTTCAGTTCGGATTCGTGTCTCGTCGCTGTTGCGCACGGGGCGCGTCCGCTGTCGCACATTCTTGACATACGGACGCTAGAGATTTTGAGGTTATAGACGGCGCACAGCACGGCTACGGCCGAGTAGCGAACGGTCGAAACGCGGCGTGTACCTTTCGTCGTAATTATCGTTGTAGTGTTCGTGTCGTGTCGCGTCGTCGCGTACGTCGGCGGGCTCCATATTGCCGCCGGTGGTATGACGTCATCGAGTGTCGGTGTCGGTGGTGTCGCGCGAGTGTAACCGTGTCGTCGTCGTTCTCGTCGTTCTCGTTCTCGTTCTCGTTGCTATTTCTCTCTCTTCCGTCATCGTTGCCGTACGCAGTCCGTCACGCACCATGCTGTACTCGTGATAAAGTTTGACATTTTCCTCTTTCTCTCTCTCTCTCTTTTCTTCTCTTTTTCTCTTTCTCCTTTTCTCTCTCATTCTATCATCTCGCGCCGTTCACGAAAGTGTACAATCGTGTCGTATCGGTGGCTGCCACAGTGTGTGACCTCGTCTCTTCTCCCGGACACGTCCTCCCTCTCTCTATAATCATCGGCCCATCTCCGCATCTATCCTCGCTTGTGCGGGCGAACGAGAGGACACCTGCATCGAGACCATCGTGCCGAGTTGGCCGCACGTCCGCACGATTAGCGTACAAGGTGAGTGCCAGAAATTACATAATATCGTGCTTGTTCGTAATCGCGCGACGAACGGCGGTCTGCGACTCTCCCCTCCTCCCACCGCCGTAAAATCGATCTGCCATCGAGTGACAGGTTAACCTCCAATTCGATCACCGCGAAGGAGAGTCGCCTCTTTCGTCGTCGCTAGTTTTTGTCTATGAAATTTTACGTATACTCGACCTTTCGACTCGAAATATAATCGCATTTTTTATCTCACGAATTATTTCTCTCTCTCTCTCTCTCTCTCTCTCTTTAACACGAATAGACTTCTCCGGAACATTCCGTCTAATAGAGCAAGTGGTTCCAGCGAACAAAGAGATTTTTTAATGATTCGGAGTAAATTTCGATCTTGGCATTGCACGGATTAAAGGAAAGCCCGAAACGAGTTCAAGTTAAATGCGTTCAAGAAATGTGCGTGTATTCGATCATATCGTCTTGAAACATATGTCAAATGATACACGTTACTCTCCGGGTTGATCACTTGTTTGTCACCGTCTCTCGGTGTCTGGAACATCATGTCGCTCGTGGAAATATATTTTACTCTCTCGGCAAGAAAATTTAGAATATGAATTATATATATAACTTAGTCTAACGCGATACTATTATTATCATCGTATTATTGCATTATTGTTATTATTGCTATTATCATCTGTTATTATTATGTCATCGTTATTATCACAATGATATGATTCTGTATCGTAACGTTCTTACATAATTTCGGGGCTTTATTACGATTATACTACAAAAAGAGAAAGAGAGAGAGAAAGTTACTATTTTTATTTTATTTTTTTTTAATAAAAAAAAGGAAATTTTGTGTTCTCATTTTTCGACGCATTTTTCTTATCGCTATATTGCACTGAGAAAAATATCTGCATTTATACCGGGATAAATGCTCTTAATCAGAAAATGCAGAAAAAAGTCAGAAGTGGATTAACGCTCTATATGTAAAGCAGATCCGAAGTATTAAAGGGAATCACATATAATCATATTTAAAGCGCGCGCATATTGCTGCAGAATATAAAATCAGATGCGGAATGTAAACTTATCGTTCGTGTAATTTTAAAACTTTTTTTACGATGATGCTGCAATATATCGCACCTTATTTTTCTCGTAGATTGTTTCGTTCTTGAAATCAATATATGAAATCAATAAAGTATCATACTCAAGAGAATAATCAATCGATATAAAAATATATGTCGTTATCAATGAAAGATAAATATATGCAAATCTGAGGTAATTAAGTAAATATTTAATTAATTAATAATAAGAGATATGTATTATTATTGATTTAATAAATTAGTAAACAAATTATATTTGAAATTTTAGAGAATGTTTAAAGAGAATGTTTAAAGAGAATGTTTCTGTTTTCTTTCATTTTCATTAATTTCATACGTCATTTACAATTTTCAATATAACCACGGTTTAATTTCTTAACTTCTATTATATTATAGAGTGCGAATTCATTTCAACTAACTTGCACAAAATTATCTGCTATTCGATAGCATCTGTAACGATTTTTCAAACGGTACAAAATTATAGCACCTGGCTACTTTTTAACGCCATGTGTTATTAGGTCACATCAATTTATATTTAAAGAACGAAAGATGCGAAGTGTGACTTTCTAAAAAACCGCATGCAGTTAAGAGATTAACATTCCATTAAGCTGCAGTTCACTCGCAAGATAAGTTTGTCTATCAACTCATGCTGCCGAGTGGCTGGATTATTTCGCCGGCGTGTTGCTTTGACAGCAAATCGACAGACGTAAACAGCCGAACGTGTACGTGATTTGCATATCTGTTTGCGTTCCTCTTCCTCTTTCTTCTTCTTCTCCTCTCTCTTTCTCTCTCTCTCTCTCTCTCTCTCTCTCTCTCTCTTTCTCTCTTTCTCTCGTGCACGTTTGTCGCTTACATCGCTCTTGGCTCTGACCTTAATTTACGGTCCGTGGTCGCTGACGTGGAAGGCTCATTCGCGCCAACGAGCGGGCGAGCGAGCTTTTCGACGTGCTCGCACACCTGTCGGCGTTATTTATCGATGTGCCTAAATCCGTCGCATCCAAACGACGGATGTACGTCGACGTGTACACGTCGAATTCGTCGTACGCATACTTGATATTATCGTTACTGCAGCTATAGCTCGACGGCTCGTCGATATTGCCGATAAATCAGACCGGCCGCGATGTTTTATATTCAGAGCTTTTATTTATGTCAAAATATGTTCGAGGAAATAAATGGAATGTATGGCCTGATCATAATTATCGGTGTTCTTTTGTTGTATAATATATTCTATATGTTTTGAGATTTGTCCACCTGAAGAATCGATATTTCCTAAACCTATTTTGTATGGAAGATTCTTGTCCTTGACATATGCGATACACACTTCTATGAGATTTTGATAGTTGAAAAAAATAATAATTATTTTATTTGTAATATGTTATTACTATATTTTTATTTTTATTAAAGAAAATTTGATTATATCACAGTTAATTTTACATTCTGTTGCATATGTAATGATAAAATGTTAAATATATATTTGTGTTATGTTTATAATTGCTATAGTTTATATACATAAAAAGTTTGTGAATCACATAGACATTCTGCACGAAGAAATCGTGGGATAACTTTGTAGATGGCATAGCTTTGCTTTATTTGATGAAGAAATAATTTATTCGGTCATGTATGCCATGCGAATCGCAGTATCGATCTACTATTCACGGTTATCATATCCACTAGGAAACGGTAATACAGAACAAATTAATAAAATATACAAGCGCTTTGGTTTCAGTCATTCCAATTTCAATACGGTTGAAATATGATGCGTTAATTGCACTTATACAATGAAATTAAAATTAATCATGGAGTGTGAAAACGCTCCAACTCATCAACCTTTGATATATCCGAGCGATTTCTCCTGTGAATATAATTAAAATTTTATTTAATAAAAGTTTTAGGAAAATGTCTGGTTCCTGAATTAAAAGGACGAAAGCTAGGAAAATATATACGCTGTTATAGCCATAGGTCAAACTAAGTGGAATGAAAATTGTTTCAATTAATTTGAAAATTGTTTTTGTTTTAATAGAGATTTCTGAAAAATTAAATTATTTAAATGAATTAATATATATTTCAAAGCTCTTTTGATAAAATTTATTTATATATAAAGTCTCACGGCAGTTAATAATTAGCTTTAAAAAATATCGAATTCATATTAATTGTTATCAGGTCGTAGTTAAGGTCGTGAAAGAGCACGCGGAATTCTCATTATCGGTATCAGCACGCTACCGTAGGAAATCCGCACACAAGCGATATCGCCATTTTATTAAAATCATGTTTAGCGATAATAAACGCGTATCGTTCATTTCTGCAAAACAAGGGATGTCCAACAATGGTCGAACGACCGTAGTCGGACTAGTTAGTAGTTTACTCGTCGTGTTTACCACCATAATAACGCGTGTTCTACCTCGCTCATCGATTATTCGCCACCATTCACTCGCGGATTGCGCGTTTCATGCTTTATTTGTTCCTTGTCTTCTTTATTTCATAATCGATTATAATAAGTAATAAAAATATAAAACTCGATCGGTATATATGCACAATCTCTCTTATGTGCTTATGATTTATTAAAAGAATCGAAATAGATTATTAATTAATAAAATATTATTTCATAAAATGATACAAATAATGATCGGGTCTCAAATTATATTGAAATTAATACACACAATTTTATAAGTGTATATTTTATATGTGTAGCATATTTTTAATTATTTTACACATTGTTGTATTTTTTATATTTTGCATTTTTGAAGAATGAAGGTACGCGCAGATTTGAAGCAGTATGCCAAAAATTTTGTCCGGTTGTAACGTGCTGCCATCTCGTGTTTTCCATGTTTCCCTCCCCATATCGTGACCCCATCGAACGAGGCCACGCGTGTTCGGGCATTCGCTCGTCGAAGAAATGCTTGGCAAATGAGCCGTTCCTTTTTTTGCATTAGGCCAAAATATTCGATCCCTCTTACGCTAAATGATTCTTCTATTTTATCGTTATACCTTTATTCTATGAATCTAATCATTAATGTGATTGTTTATTCTTTTTACAAGATTTTTTTCTATTCAAATTTTTTGTCTTTAATTTTTTTTTTTTTTTTTTTATTTTATAATTGTTTTGAATATATTATATGATATGTCAATTTAATCAATGTCATATACAATGTATATCTATGTTAAATAAATAATGCTATGCAAACAATTCATATAGAAGTGAGAAGAATGAATGTATACAACTAGATATTTGAGGTAAATTATTTTGAATGAATGAATTCATTCTTGCTTATATCATCCAGACAGATTAGATTTTAATAAAATGATGTATTGCACATATGAAAATTACAACAATCTATGTATTTTTTTTTCTTTTTTTACATAACAATCTTCGCAGAAATAAAATTTGAAATTTAAAATAATTAAAAGAGAGAATTTTGATTTAAAACAAACTAAAAAAAACTAAAAAAATAATTAAACCAAATTACTCTTAAAAAAATTTTGTTTCTTAAATAAAATTTTTTTAATTTGCTGTTTTTTATTTCTCTGTCTCTCTTTTTCTCTTCTTTCTCTCTCTCTCTCTCTCTCTCTCTCTTTCTCTCTCTCTCTCTCTCTCTCTTTGTTTCTTTCTTTCTCTAATCATTAGATTATAAATTGTTTTCGATTCTTATAATGTAAATGAAACCTAGAGCTTAGGTGTAGATAACTCATTTTTTATTATATGTATTTATTCTTCGTTGAGAAGGGTGATTCTTACAAAGGGAAGGGGTTAAAGCTCGGACCCGTCAAAGTCCAAGGTAATCGACGTTCTCTGCCCTGAAGATTCCTCCTTCTGACTCGTGACGTAGGAGAGAGAGTCAAGTTTTGCTCTCTCCTAACGCAACGCGAGAGATAGGTGATGGCGAAGTCGAGGCGTGGTGGCGAAGTATTGATCGCCACCACGAGCGTGGCGCGATTTCCCCCTGGTCCCTCTTTGCAGCCCCCCAACCGACCGACCGACCGACGTCATCCGCCGTTTAAACCCCTCGCCACCCCCGACTGCCCCACCTGCTCGTCCCTCGACGCCGCCATCCCCTACCAAATCCTTTCTCTGTCTTTTCCCTCTAGTATCTGCGTTTTCTTCATCTTCATCGTTGTCGACGGCATTCGATGTCGAAATGACGAAGCGAACGTTACCGCTTGGATGATCATGCACATCAGTACTTTAACCCTATTGACAATTTTTATTTATTTAAAGCACACTCTGGTTTTGCCAACGAGTTTATACTCGACTGTAAAGACTTCAGGAATTTGTAGAGGATTTTGATGGATGTATAATATTAATCGAAATCATCTTTGCATAGAAGATAATTTACTTGCATTCTTCGCTGTACATTATATTTTCTATATTTATTCTAGATATCTAGATTTTTTTTGTTTATATATTTTTGGAGTAAATAAGAAACCTTAGAAATCTTTTAAGAATTTTTAACTGAGGCAATTTGAAAAAGACACACATTTTTTAATTATTTAATAAATAATATAATGTTAAAAATTATGATTATATGAAAAAATACATATTTATATATATGTATGTATGCGTATAATTATAATTATATAAAGAACATTGGCAACTATAATTTTTGTTGATTTTTTCTTTTGTTAAATGTCATAATTTTTTTTTCATTCTGTTTATTGATTTACTTAGAAAAATCTTAATAATGACAGCTTTTTTTTAAAAGCTACATTTTTAAAATCTTATCTTTACAAAGTTGTTATTATTATAAACTATTATGAACAAAATATAAATTAATTTCTTAATGACCAACGAGGACAAAATAAATATTTTCTATGTTATAAAATTTCTTCTTACATAATATGCAATGTAATTATAACATAAACATACGAACATACGATATAAACATTTGTCAAAGAGCTACCGTTAAATTAATTACAAAGTGGCTTGTAACAACATTATATCAAAATCAGGCGGCAACCGAAATCTTGTTTCACTAAGGAGAAACATCGTTTTGAGATTACTAACCCTAATCTAGTCGACGCCAAAAGCTATCCACCCTAAATCCGTACATATTTAATTAGAACGAATTAATAGTTACAGAATGTAGTATTTATTAAGATCTTGTTGCTTTTATACTGTCATATGTGTTATATACAAGTATTATTTTCAAGTATATTACATAAAGTTCGGAATTATTACAATTTATGTTGCGTGAACAATTCATTAAATAAAAAAAACAACCATAACTTTTTTAAATTTATATATATATATATATACACTTCTTAAAATGTATAATTTTCAATATACTGCTTTTTTATCAATATTCTAGAATATAGATTTTTCTATTGACAATACATACTGTCTTTATCATTATAAGAATTTAAATTTCCTATTTCCTATTGAGATATAAATAATTTTAAGTATGACAAAAAAGTTAATATATCTATATAATATATTGTTATATGTATATGATATATGATTACATCTATAATTTAGATTGAAATGTGTATATATATGTAAATTGTAGATATTAGAAATATTATATATTTTTTTAATCTTTAAATTAAACAAAATAATTAAAATTTTATAAAAATAATTATATATGAAAGCATATAAAATTATTTTTCTGTTTGATTTTGTAAAATTTTTTATCATAG
Organism: Camponotus floridanus; assembly: GCF_003227725.1. NCBI lineage: Eukaryota > Metazoa > Arthropoda > Insecta > Hymenoptera > Formicidae > Camponotus > Camponotus floridanus. The sequence goes on from NW_020229337.1 coordinate 243,913, forward strand.
GAGATATATAATTTGCATTAAATTCATAACATTAAATTGATCAAGAGTTTCTTATGAATTCCTCATATTGTCGACAGATAAAATGTCTAATTACTCACATATTTTGCAACAAAGTTACGTTAAATGAAAGTTGTTACGATTCTTCTCCAAGATTCTTATACGACATGCAATCGTATTAATCCTCGCCTTCCTACCGTGCTCGTAATCGCATCTCAAGATAGAAAGATCACGCGATGAAAACCTCCGGAGAAACTATATACGCGTCTCACGGCATCTCTCTGTTTCACAAGAATTTTAATTTCACAGGAGCATTTAATACGAGAAAAAGATTAAACAGAAAAACGATGCTGAAATTATTAGTAACGCTGTCAATTAATTGACACTCAACTATCTTATTATGCCATTACTGCTTCACATTTTCGGCGTGTAATTAATTTAGGCTTTTGTTGTGTGCAATTTTATTTACTGAAAAATGAACAATGAAGAAAAACAAGAGAGAAAGAGAGAGAGTTTTTTTCTTTTTATGCGTTCATCTACATTTTTTATGCATACTTTACATAGAATATATAAATAATTTAATAACATCAGTGTCCGAGTTGCTGAATTGGCTTTTAAGCATCCTTGATACTCTGCAATTTTCTAAATCTTCTTTTTGGATAATATTCAACATCTTATCAATGATACACATACTTTTTCTTTTGTATTATAAAAAGAAATATAAAAATAAAATATTTTCAAACTTATACGAGAAATAGAAATAAACGTATAGTTAATTGTTAAACTATGAAAAACTAGAAGTATAATAAAACAGAGAAAATGCATTAATGCATTCGCTATTTAGAGCAATTTATTTTTCATAAATGGCTTTAATATTTTATTGACTGATTATTCGAAAAATAATTTTGGAAAAGAAGAAATTTAGTAGAGTTAGAGAAAAAAAGAAATATAATTAAATAATATATAATATATATTGCGCATTATAATAATTTATCAAATCTATACTTTATGTATGTATATAAATACAAATGAAATTAAGAGAGATTAATTTCTTTCTCTCTTTCTTTCTTCAAACGTATATTAATAATTAATAATTAATAATTTATTATATAATATAAAATATAACAAATAAAATGTGCATCAATATTCATTTAATATATAATATATTTCATATGATTTTACGCATTAATATTCAATGGAGTTATTCATTATATTAATCAACATATCAGTTTGTCGAAAAAAAAATGTACTATATAAAATATAATCTTTAAAGAGAAATATTCGAATATTTTTCCGTGTGAAATTTTATCATATTAATAATATTAAATTTGACACGTGTCATTTTAATATTATTCAACGCGCGCGATGGCTCATTTATTCCATCTCCAAAACTTTTTGGACATGTATATCGCTTGTCGCGGTAGTCCAATGTCGCGGTCATGACCGCCACCGGCAGCGAATCTATTTCTGTAAATTTTGCGACGGATAACGAAGGGTGAGGAAGACGAGAGCGAACACGGACGTGACACCGCTTTTCGCCACCTCTCTCTCGGTAGCTTATGCCTCTTTGGCTTATAAATTTCTCTCAGGGGTGCACTTTGTCCTTTTCTATCTCGTTCTTTGCTTTCGTCTGGTTTTATCCTCGCGGACCAGAAAATCTTCCGTCAGGTTTCGCCTATTAAATTTGCACTCCGCGGACATTTTCGCGCATTGCAACTTAAAGATTCTTCCCACGAACGAAGAAAAAACTCCCATAAGAATTTTACGCTCGCTACCTTCGACTTCGGCGGCTTTTTCTTATTCTCATAGTTTCTATTTTTTCCTCTTCTCCTATTTCTCACTTCTTTCTATACTTCCGATAAAAATCTTTGTCGTTTGACAGGATCGCAAAAAGAATTTTTTCGATATGCGCCGTTTTTACTTGGAGAAACGCTGATTTCACGTATGGAATTGATGAGTTGATTATCGAGATTGGGTAATTGCCTCTTTCGCATTTGCATATATGCTTTTCGTATTTAATGTTGATGATCGATACGGTTAATTATGTTCAAACATTCAGTAGATTAAGTAAGCTCATAAATAAATATTTGTGTTTAGAGCTTTATCTTATAAATGAAGCTGATGTATCATTTCATGGCAGTTCATTCATAATTAAAGATTTTGATTTTATTTTTAATAATTCTCTATATTTTTTAATAATTTACACAAATAGTTTTGACCGTTAAAGATAATTCACAAGAACAATAATTCACAAGAAACGGAGACATTAAAGTTCATGTACAATTTGTAGATTTTATTCATGAAAAATGTTTAGGATGTGAAACGATTTTCAGAATAATAGAATATTTTAGCATATCTAAATAATGCCTAATAACCAATAAACTTAAATAATATCTAAATCAATTTGTAGCTCATCCGTATTGATTGAATGATTTAACTGCAATTGATCGCTTTATACATTGATTTTCATTCCTTGTTGCTTTAAGTTAAAGCCTTTCAGAAAGCGAATTTTTCTAACAACGAATTTGTTTGTAGTACTCGAATAATGTCAAAATGAAACGATATCAGCCTAAAGATTCGTGTTCTAAGAAGTTGGAAATCCTTTGTTATTTCCTAAACTATTATGATGTCTTGAATAACGCCAGATTTACGAGATTCTAAATTGATTTTAATTTTAATTAATTTCATGCAATATTAAGAAAATATTTCGAAAACCGTTATGAAAAATAAAAATTTGTATTCTCTGTTAAAGTTAAAAAAAAAAAAAAATATATATATATATATATATATATATATTCTTGTTATGTATCAGAGCATTTCATGATTTTGTTCAAGATTGTATAAATAGAGGCAAGAATATAATGTGTGAATTGCGGGAGACAAAATAGGATATAAAACAACGGATAATCCGAATGTTGATAGTTCCCTGGGGTATGATGCGTCAAAGATTAGATAAATAGGGGTGGCACACGGTCGCAGATAAGTCGGCGAGCGTAGAAAAAAGTCGGAAGATGATAGCGATAGGCGCGCTGCATTACTGGTGGTTGGCAGTTTAATTTTAGATTGCCATAGACTTGTAGGAAGAAAAAGAAAAAGAAAATCGTGGCTATTGCAGATCTGTTAACGATAGCATAGACGACTGTCATTGGGTTCGAAATTTGGGACAGTTTGATCAGTTGCTAATTTTATTTCCTGACAATTTTTGAGCTAGAAAGAGAATTTTATTACAAAAATGGAAAATAATTTTTTGAAAGTATTTGTGCGCGAGATTGTATGTATTAATAAATAAAAAAATAATAATTATAAAATAATTAATTAAAAAATAATATAGAATTTCATTATTCACATTTTTAAAATTGATGATTTAATTGTTCTTGCTTGAAAGATTGAGAGCAATTTATTATTTATTTTTTCCAATTATTTATTTTTTATTTATTCCCGCAACCATATTAGATTTAAAATATAATTAAATTTATAAAGTAAAATTTAATTATTCTTTATATTTTTATTAGTTTGCTTTTTAATAAATTTAAATAAAAGTTAAAGATCTTTTAAATACCTTACAAAATAATGTATGAAAGCATGCAGCTTATATTTCGAAAATTATTTAACTGCTAAAGGCTATTCAAAATAATGGAATCTAACTTTGTTGATTAACTTTCCTGTAAGCGAATATTAGCTCGTGATTTGTTCGCTAAGCGAGCTTGCGAAGGCTCAAACTATGCAAAAGTGATGGGATGTTACATCGTGCCGAACTTTGCACGTGCTTTTGAATTTTGTGGTAAAATAACTCGATGGAACTTCTCTCATCTTTCTCGCAAGATCTTTTACTTCTTCTATTTCGTTGGAATCTTCTCTGAGTCTTTCTATAAGGCGCGTTGTTCAATGTCTGTTATCTTAACGCCTTATGCATGAAAATTATCAAAAATATTAGATTTATATGAAAAATAGTATTTACGCATATTTTTGATTTAGATAATACAAATTAACATTATAATAAAAAAATATGAAATAATATTTGTCTGCATATATTTTATACGTTAATAATATTTCTCATGAGAGATCGAAACACTTTTTAATATACTTATGTTTTAACTGTCTAGATAATGAATAACTAAGAATCGTAAAAATGAATGATTAACAAAATCTAAAATATGTGCATATGTACGATTTTAAATATTTTTAAACATTTTAAAAGTATAAAAAAGTGTTTGAGACTTAAACAAGTTAAATATCTTACTATCTACTTTGTATTATAATATATTGATATTATTAATAATTTTTTAAATTATTCTTTCATATTTTTCTCTGTTTCTATGTGTGTTGCATTCTGTATAATTTAATGTATATTGTTTTTATTATCTTTATTATAATCTAATATATATTGTTTTATTATCTTTATTATATCTACTGCACTCTCGGATTTTTTTAAAGTCCCAGAAGAAAACAAATTTTTCTTTTTTTCGTCGACTTTCCCTATTTATTATGCTTTTATTTGACGTATTTCTCTTTACCAAGTGGATTAAAAATGATGGCGACGCGACGACTCTGTCTCAAAACAAGGGAGACAAGATTCTCGCATGCCATTTTATTAAAATCCCGAGCGTCGGACGCGAGTAAATCATCTTCTTGAAGTCGAAACAGACGTAAAACAAGCCGGAGACGAACGAGTCGCGCTACACGTTTAATCAACGAATATGAAAAATTAAAAATTCTTAGACCAATATTTCTTAACTGATTTTCTTCACAGTCTATCTACTATATCTATGATTATATCTATATTGTTAATTATTAAAATATATTTATTAATAATTTAGATTATTATAACATACAAGATATATATTTATTTATTTTAATGACTAAATTTTTATTAATATTAAATACTTTAATAAAATTTTTATACGATGTACGTTAAATTATAAAGGTTGAATAATACATTGCGTGGAATAAATTCAGAGAAAATTTGGTGAGAAATGTCTAATAATATTTTGAAAAAATATGTTCTAATTCGTTGATTCGATACACTTGCACTAGAATTGCACTCAAAAACATTGAAATATTTCGAATCTATTATATTGATTTTCAAGATAGATTTCGAAGATGTTTTTTTTCTAGAGAAATATTCGACATCTCTTCGACGGAATTTTTTTCATAATTTTTCAGTTTTAAATTTTAATTCTTTAATTATTCACTTTTTGAGAAATATTAATATTTTTAATTAAATTGTTTAAATCAAAATCTAATGGAAGTTAACTGAAAAATAAGATTTTCTTCAGATTTTTTGAAGCTTGATTTATACCAGAACTATTTAAATTCTTGATATTTGTGTGTTTTCAGAGAGAATCTAATATTTCTATCATAAATATATAATCCATGAGAATTATTTATCTTATGTTTTTTTCGATTTCTGTGCGTTTTTAAAGTATATGTTGAATATCCATCTTTCACAGGTCTACACTCTATTTACGGATCCGCCATCCTCGACCACGAAAGGGTTGAACTCACAAACTCACTTTATCCATATTTAAATATCTTTCGCCCCTTTGCTCGTATCATTCCGCTGAGCTTTTCCAGCGAGTAATCGCAATTCTGGGATTCTACAGGATCTATCGCATCCTACGTACTTCTGTCCCGTTTCATATGATTATTTTATCTAAAAAGGATACTGATTCGAAATTTCATATTATTGACCAGGAGGTTCGGAAAGGTTATAATATTCTGATATTTTTCTTAAATAACATCGAAATATATATTACACGAAAATCTAATTCTATCTTTTATTTTTTGTAAACTAATGATTCGATTGTATTTTTTCTTAATTTATCGATGCTTGTGTCGAAATTTAAACAATTCCATATTTTAATTAAGAAAAGTATTATTGTTTTCCTGCGAGTTTCCATAATCTCTTTCTAAGGACTCATTAATTTACTTAAATCGAGCTAATTACAGTAGTGAACTTTTATATGGAAAACACATCGTAGTTGCGCGCCGGCTATCGCAGTCATTAACTAAAGTTTGCATCGTTCCCCATTATGTCGTATACATTACGAGGAATAAGAATGGAAAACAAACAACAAGCAATATGCGAACGACCTCGCTTTAAAATCTTGTAATTAAATATTTCATCAACTAAAGCTTCAATTCATATTTAAAGCTAATGCAACCCTTATTAAAGCTCTTATAGTATTCTATATTTTATACATTATATTATTTATATTATGCTTTATTTGTATATTATTTTGTTTATTATGTATATAAATATTATTATTTAAAATATATAAATTGCATTTCTCACAAATTAGGATGTATAATTGAAGGAGCACATTATGCGAATAATTGTTGTTGTATTCTGAAAAAGTCTTATTTTTCCAAAACTCTTCTTCCATTGATTAAATTATTAAACAATGCTGTAGATTGTATGTCGATCCGTCAATAATCGTTGATAACGATACAAATTACGCGATTCTAAACTCATAAGCGTTGAAAGAGAAGAAAGCTTAAACTTAGATAATATTGTATTTTATGATAAATTCATGAGTTTGTATCAAATATTTTTTATTTAATAAATTTATGATACCACGAATTTATCTTATTTTTAATAAAATAAGATTTTAATATAAAAATTGATAGTATTCTGTTTATAGTGTGTAAGAATATTTGAATATATACATGTCACAAATATTGAAGATACTTATGGTGGATTTTAGAATATTTTTCTCTTTACTTTTTGATTGAGAAATAGATGCGGTACGTATTTTATCTATATTTGATAATATACGGTGAAGATTGGAATTCGAGAAACTATCGATCGGCGGCTGTTATCTCTATCGCACATAAGATTCTAATAGCAATTAGCAAGCGTGCGAATCACGTTCTCGCCGCAGCTTGCGATTAATTACCTCTGCGCCATCTTATCAAAACGTCGCCGTCTCCGTAGTCAATTTATGTGTTGTACGCCAGAGTCGATAGCCGAAAAATATGAATTTTAAATAATAATATTTTCAAATAACATAATTTATATGAGTAAAATAGAACAAAATCCTGTTTTTTTTTGTGTACTTTTGTCATTTTATATTAACATAACATCATTAATATATATTTAAATTTATTTAAAAATTTCAATAAAAATAATACTTATGTTTAAAATTGAAACATTCTTAATTTCTCTCACAATTATAATATAACGAACGTAATCTGTAGATTTGTTAATGATGGCTTTTTTGCAACAAAAAAAACAAAACCTGTTTGAAATTGAATGAAGATGTTACTACGATAACTACATTCGTTAATCAGCTAATGAGAAAGTTACTGTTTCTTGTAAATAAAATGGAAATAACTTTTACAACCTCTATCATTTTATTTTGAAAACTGTTGGATAGATGTGTTCGTTTGAGTATCATAATTGATCAAATGTCAAACAAAAGAAGCAGTGATACAGAAGGGAAAAAAATATGAGTAGCGTCAATTTGCATGATATGTACTTGAGTTTCGTCGAGAAATACGCCCTTTTTATTCGGAGCTTCCCTTTCAGTAGGACCTCGATATTCCTCGCGCGTCCGCGCCTCCGTCCTCGTCTCGCGCATCCCTGGACGTCGCTTTCAATTAGACGATGCATCGTGAAGTCGTTCGAGGGTCACGAACGACTGGGACGAAGAGAAGAGCTCTTCGGGACCACTCCTCTTGTCCCGATGGAGTCATTCGTTCGTTCGCAGAATCAGAAACGCAGGAAAATCGCACCCCGCGAAAACAACCACGTCCCCACGGATTTGCAAAAGCCATATAAGACAGAAAAGGGAAGAAGGGTCGGATTTTTGCAGATCTTACGTTTAGCGTAAAATCTGATTGTTTGACTTTCAATTTTCTGAAATCTTTTTATTAGACAGCAATAAAATTCAAAATCTCGAAATGAATCAAGTTAAAAAATATAAATAATGAATTTGTAGATTTTATTTTTTTTTATATATTGTAAAGTAAAAACAATGATGAAAAAGAAAAACAAAATTGTTAAATACCTGTATCTACTCATTTACATTGAATTTTAGTTTATAAAAAATATAAATTTAAATTTCTTAATATTAATTTAAAAATTTAATTTAAAATTTTAATATAAAGATTACTATAAAACAAAATATTTTCTTTATACAAGAATCTTTTGTATATGATAAATGGAAGAGAGATATATATTTTTTCATATATCTTCTAGGATTTTGTAAGATAGAAGAAAATATTTTAATCCTCTTTCCGTGTCAAATCTCAAAATATATAGATTCGGCCCTGTGAAAGAGTCGAGTTGTTCTCGAAATGGACGTGTCCTTTAAATCTGCGAATGATCCTTGTTTAGATCTTTTTCTCATTCGTCCTCCCATTAAATCACGATCTTCATAATCTGGAATACAAAGGAACGGACTCTTATATTCTCCCTTCAGGCCTGTTGTAATTATTTGATTTTAGCGTTCATTCCTCTATAGAGTGTTATGTTTCTCATTAATTCTCTATGACTAATATTCAAATTTCTGTTGCAGGGATCAGGAAAGAGAAACATGGAATCCTTCGTGGCATCGTGAATTGGTGAGTCCTTTATCATGTTTATTGCACGCTCAGAAATTTGTTACTAATAATTGTATCAAAGTAATTATGCATATTAAAATATTGTATTAGAAATTGATTCGATTGATGACATTTGTGTTTGATTGGCAAATTAAATTGCGAATAACGATAAAAAAATAAAATTAAACTAAACATATTAAAAAATAGGCATATGATTGTAATTTTGATTTTATATTCAGAAAAAATTTATGCAAATTTATTTGATACAATAAAACATTCTTACAATAATGAAGTAAACAAAAAAATTCAATTAAATTCTAAAAGATATTAAATGTTGCAATAAATATCTTTGTACTTCGCAAGAGTTATCGATTAATGCAAAGGCCAATTTAAAATACATCAGAGAATAAATCATTATTGAACGATGCTCCGAACGTGAGATAATGCGGAGTAACGTTATCATTTTGCGAATAATTAATTGTCGACTGACAGGGATTATTAAAAGCGACGCGCAAAAGATCTCGCGGTGACACTTCGGACGTGCTCATCGAGTTTGTAATTAAAGCCCGGGCTTGCATCCTTGTAATGAACAACGGTACATGCATCTTGACGTTATTTCCCGCAAGCGCATGCTTTTCAAAGATAGAGTTTTGAAGGAGCAAAATCGATGTTGCGCGACCTCATGCATTCTTAATTTTAAAAATGTATTTTTTTATAAATTTTTTATTACATGAATAATTATTTTGTCTCTATAAGAAAACACATACGACTTAATATATAAGCTTGTATTTTTTGTTAAAATCTCTTCTAATTTTTGTTTAAATATTTTCTAATCTTTTCTAACTTTGTCCTTAATTTTACAATTAATGTTTTTCTGACTCGATAATATCTTTGCAGATTCGCGCGCATCATAATATGTATCACATGTACACTAATAAGGATAAAGATTAAATAATTCTTAATTATCAAGATAATTCTATATTATCTGGTTTAAAGCATTGTTTTTCGGTGATCGATAATTTCGATAAATCGATTGTCAAATTTGTATAATGAATTGATTTCGTATATTGGACTGATTAATTAATGAAATCATTTCACGAGATCGCGGCATCTCGGTTCGTTTTTTAATTAATAGAACTAATCAAGCGCTTACGAATAAAAAGGTGCTTCGAAGTTCCATGAAACAAAGTGTTCTTCTACCTTCAAATTGGATTATTCCTCTTTTATATCCCACTTTTCGTCTTTTTTTTTTAAGTGGAGCTTGGCCTTTATCACACGCGGCCGTTCCTAATTAGCTAACACAATCGCATTGATCGAATCAACGACAGCGACGTTTATTTTTTTTTACCGCCCTTGCTTTATATCAAATAGAAGTTTTATTATAATTTTTTTCCAACGCGTTTTTGTACTGTTTAATTACTGAAAAATGCATAGGTTATATCGGAAGATTATCAGAATTAATTGAGATAATTAAAAATTATTAATGATTATTAATTTAATAGTTGTCAGATTATTCAATGAAAAAAATATAATTTTTTATAAAATATTCATTTTACGAATAGTATTGCGATGTTATAATTGTTTCAATTAATTTTACAGAAAACGTTCGTAATTAAAAATTGCATAATTATGTAAATCATATTTTTGTTTTTATTATTAAGTATTTTTTATCTGGAAAAATATTTCAAAGTGAGAAGTTATCAGGATCATAGAAAATAAATATGATTGTATATTACAAATATTATTTTATTTTTATAATTATATTTTGATATATTTTTTTAACATTTAATTTTTAGTGTGATACATTTTCTAATGATAATATTGTAATAATTAGAACGTATCATTTTTTGCTAACTTAATAATTATTTAAGTATATTTATTATTGAAGGATGATAACTAAAAATACAATTATCTTTATTGATCTCACTTTTCTATTTGAAAATTGCGCTGGTGCCAGTTCTTGAATGATTAAATATTAAAATCTTCTCGTATTAAATTTAGATCTCTCTATCCTCAATTATTTTATTAGTTCTTAATTATTTCCAAAAAAAAGATTTATATATAATTTATTAAATGAAAAAATCTCTCGCCTTCAAAAACGCGCATGTATTTTTTAATTGTTGAAAAATACAACATGCGACGGCGGATGGGCCATTAGCCTGCGTTTCTTCAGAGCCGAGAAGAAGAGTTGTCGCGCAAGCGCAAACCCGTGCCGACTGTAATGAGAATGGTTATGGATTTTCGGGCTCCGCGACCTTCGCGTGTCGACCCACACGCTCCTCCTCACGCTCTGCATATTGTCACTGGCGTTGCTCGAAACGCCGGGGCACATCACCTCGCGAAAAACCCCCAGCGCTTCCGCTCGGATGAGCGGTCTCTTTCGCTCCCCATAGAAGATTGGTTCAGTCAATCGGTCCATTCTCGGACCTATTTCACGATTGATCGGACTAATTTTATCCATTGAAATGATGCCTGTTTTTGTGATAGCATGCCTCGTGTAATATGAATACCTCATGATTCATGAGCTTAATTTTAATTATCGAATCTGAAGCCCATAGAAATATAGTTAGTTTTGAGTTATAAAGCAGTTTAAGAGAAACAGTTTATCGACAATTCAATTTCAGAAACTAGCTTAATTACAAAATATTATATATTTATTGAAATAATAATGGTTTTTGATATCTTTATCAAGAAATCTTTTTTTAATTAAGAAATTATATCTATTTAAAATAAAAAATTAAATTGGGGAACTAAATGTTAAAGAATCTATCATTAGAATGAAAATTACCAGTATGATACTTCATATAATTTTCAACAAAAACTAAACGCAGTTATTATATGCTGCAACTTTAAAATGTCATTATTATAATGTAGCAATTTTGCTGAATAATTTTGCACAAATTTATCATATTTTATACTTTCTCTTTACAAAAGGCAACACATTCAACAATTTAACTGCAAGTTGAAGTATTTGCATTTTTACCTCGAATTTAAATGACGTTCAACATCATGTTTTTATTATTAATGCTTATATTATTTATGAAACATTATCTCACAAATGGCAAACTAACTTTGTCATTTTATTTTATATATAGATAAAGGAAACACACACCATATTTAATACTTTACTGTAAATAACTAGAGCTTATCTGTATATTCCGGTGTCATAAACGAAAGTTGAGAAAGCTTTGATGAAGGAAATTGATGGAGAAACGTAAAAATGCAAAATATATGAAAGAGGGCAATCATATACTAAAGTATATTATGTATTGTGTTTTATATGTATGCAAAAATGACCCTATTTGCATGCACGTGGGTCTCTATTGAAATCAAGTTTTTTTCTCTCTCCCTCTTTTTCTTCTTATATATCTCAGTTTTACCTTATATACAATACATAGATATAATGTATATTATATATATATATATATATATATATATATATATATCGAATAGCTAGAAGAACCTAAATGATGTCATGTTTACATCATTTCAACTTGCCTTCATCCTTTGCTTCGCTTTGCAATCCAATGTTTGATCTGCTTCGTAATATTATTTATGCTGAACATTTTATTCGCTCTGGTGTCGGATTATTGATGATTCGTAGGCATATCCCAGGAAGACGAAGTGCCTGGCGTAATAACTTAGACAAATGGCGGAATTGCAGAGGAGGAAAGTTGGGGAGTATTAAGTAACTACTAGGGGCAAATCTGACCCTAACATGGTTGTTTCGGAAAGTTTCAAGAAGTACGGAGGAAAGCTTGTTTTTAGTTTATTACCCTTTTAGTGACTTCTCATAACTTTGCGGTTATTTTTTTATTTGTTACGAAAATATGAGATACAAAAAATTTTTAGTCTGCTTTTAACTTGTTAATATTTTTATTAAAAGAGTAATTTTATGTAAAGAGCTCATATATTACAAATATTCATAGTTCTATCATTAATATATTTCATAAATTGTAGCAAAGAAATGCATAAAAAGTTTGTTTTATTTTAAAATCTCATATATCATATTTTAATTTATAAGGATGATTTTTCTAGAGCTTTTACAAACAATCAAATTTTTAAAATAGCAATTTATAAAATGCCATTTCATTCAGATAATTCGCCAAACGTATGTGAAAATAATGTATTGATTTTAAATTTAATTTATTGTATAATTGTAAAATGTTTAATTTTATTTTAATAAAATGATGAGTTGGGGTTTTCTTACAGAATCTTGATGTTTAAAATAGATTACAATTCGTAAAACATTCGTTGAGAGAATATAGAATTCGTTGAGAGAATAATGGAAATTTAATTTATCAATTTTAATATCAAAATATTTAGAGTTGATGTTCAACGTATTGCGAGAGAAGCTTAGATTTAATTAAATTTCCGCCGAGAAAAAAATCGATATTGCTTTCCCCGACAAATCTATACTTCGAAGAGACACTATATATTATGAATATCCAATATATACTATTCAATTTGTATCTCGTTGTGGAAGTTGCACATGTTGAGTTGTGAATATCAGTCGTCAATTCTTGCGATTCCATGGATATGATTGACACTGCGGTCGGATGGTTTTCTCTCTTGAGGATTTGATGGGACTTTATAAACGGTCCGAGCACTTCTGGAACAGCTATCGCCCGTAAATACCCTCTGGGGCATCGCTTGAAGTCTCAGGAACTCCGAAGTCTTGTAATGACTTCGTTCGTATGACGTGGACGAGAATCAGCTCTCCCTCTTTCTCTCTCACTCTCAGAGGTATTCCTGAGGGGAATACGCTTGATTTGCGACATGACAAAATTAAAGATGATACGAGTCGATGACAAAAAAGACAGTTTTCGTTGTCGTCATTACCTCTTCTTTTGAGATTGTTTATTAAAAAAGCAATGTAGAGAGGATGAATGCGGAGATGAAAATAGTAATCAGAGAAATTACAAAGGAATAATATGAATGCGTAGGAGGATGAGACGCTGGTGGAAAAAATACCCATTGGCCAGTATTTGCCCACTGAGAATCCTATTACACTTGGCTCGTGTTTACTTTTATCAAAGCTATAATGACATCGCATTTTAATCAGCTTTGAATCGAGTCGTCATCGTCGTCGCACGATTGCAAATGGAAGGATATGGCTTATTCGCGTTTCGCAGATGTCAGAAAGTCGAGTGCTGTTAATTAAATAGATTACTTTTTTTTTTGAACATATCTATATTAATAAATAAAAAACCACCATAAAATATCATAAAGTATTAAATATTTTGAATTTTATTGTTGATTAGGGAAATGTATATTTCATCATATGTTTAATTTTTATATATTCTTAGGGATATATTTTTATATATTCTTAGGGTATTTTTAATTTCTACACTCGATTGGAAGTACACAATAATATATGTAAAGTGCCATTTCATTCAGATAACTCGATAAACGCATGTGAAAATAATATATTGATTTTAAATTTAATTTATTGCGTAATTGTAAAATATTTAATTTTATTTTAATAAAATGATGATGTTCTGATTCTCTTACAGAATCTCGATGTTTAAAATAGATTATGATTCGTAAGACGTTCGTTGAGAGAATATAATGGAAATTTAATTTAATTCATTTCAAGATATCAAAATATTTATGTATTTCATCATTCCATGGAAGTATGTATAGTATTAAGAGTTAAGCCAACAATCCTGCGTTTCATCTCGCTGTTTATCATCTTATAATTTACCTTTCTTTTTCGCTTGAAGCAAGAACATGAAGTCGCATCTGGTGAGATGTCGGGAATTTTTCTCACGAGCGCGGAAGCAGTCGAGCGTGCGGATCGAAAGTGTCTGCAAGTACATTCGCCGAGTGCATTCGGTGGATGGCAGGTACAGCGAGGGGGGAGGAGGGGAGGCGGAATTATCTCGCGCGACTCGTATCAGCGTTTCAATTTTCCGCGAGTGGCAACGTACATCCGGTGCATGCGCGCGGCTTTCATCCCATATGCTTCGTCTTTGGCGAACTGAGTTTCGTCTCGATCGCACAATCGCGATTCATGGAGCTCGATGTGATAGGAGCTGGTATAAAGTATGCGAGAGTGCACTCCGAAGGAATTGTTGCAATCAGTCCGATCCAGTCTTACGATCTGATCTGAAATGGATCGAATTCGGGCAAGAAATCTAATTTGGAATCTTTGATTGTTAAATTATGGAATGATTATGTGTCGAAGATTAGTTTATGTAAAAAGTAAAATTTGTTAATTCATATAGAAGGTCACATAATTTGCTTAACAAAATTAAAAACGCACGCACTAATAAGTTTTATTTTAAAATGCGCATGTGGTGAATATTTATTAAAATGAAATTTATTAATTTATCCGAAAGATTAATTATTAAAATATACTACTATAAAATAATTCAATTAAATTTCCTAACAACCAATAATTCAATTAAAAATGACAATAATAATGACATGTAATTAATAAAATATTCAATTTTCAAACTTGTGAAGTTTTCGCCAAGAATTTTCAAATAGAAATGAATAGATAAAACTTTCATAATTTATGAGTAGAATAAAGCAAAAGATGAAATGAAAATTAATTGGAATAAGCTAAAAATGATAGATGGAAACGCTTGCTGCAAGGATTTTATCAGGAATTAATTAATATTCACAAAACTTAAAAATTGTACGTAACAATTTATTTTATACTGATCAGAAACGAGCAAAAACGGAAGACAAAGAATCCAATGTCCGGCTATGAATGCGCTTCGATCACTGATATGTCAAGTTGGCTTACATAATCGTCTTTTTTCACTGTCAAGCGTGTTTTACGATTTAGTAGGTCACATGGTAGAAACCGAGTCTCCTTTAGGTACGCGTGTTCACGCGATATTGCAAGTATATATACAGCGGGAGGAAATGTTCTGGTATCGTGATTGCGATGATGCTGTATCCGTTTAATGATACTTGTGTGCGTGTGTGCGTGAAAGCTACACGCCGAGGATGATCCGGCAGTTGAAAGCCAGGCTGCGGTACTCTGCGGCAATGCGCGTCGCCATCTTGCTTTATCGATCTCCTTGCTTACCCTTCGTCCTCGTCCTCTTCGGCCATCCTAACCGCCCTGTTGTTCGTTGGCTCTCCTTCCCAACCTTCGCCGTACAATCCTCTTTCTTTTCTGCTTTTCCTCCTCTCTACGTTTGTTCGCTGCTTTTTTCTCTTCCGCTTTTGTTCCGCCTGATTTTTTTGTCCTCGCAAACGCGCGCAGACAAGCATCGTTGCATCTTCAGCTGCACCATATTTGTCAAATTCTCATTTCTAAAAAATTCTGCGTCCAGTGTCTGACAAAAAGAGAATGTTATCTGAGAAAAATATTCGTTATTTTTTATGCTGAAGATAAGCAACTTTTTAGATTTTAAGATATTAGATATCTGTTTCTTAGTGTCAACAATAAGTTAAAGTTTCGGAAGTTTGTGTATATATGAGTTTAGTTTTTGATCTTTATTATTATCCTTTTACGTTCTTATAATTCGATTCATTAAAAGCTTCCAATTACTTGCCACTAAAAACCTATTAATGTCTATTTCGAAATAATAAATTTTTCTTAATTCGAAGTTGCAATTTCGCGAGAAATGTCTCAAAGTTTACTATATAAATAATGGATTGAGATACCGTTTGTTTCAATATATTGATAGTATTCTTTCGAAGTATCAGTAAGGATTAGATACTTTTAACGAAGTCTTTTAACTAAAATTAAAACTAAATAAGTGTAACACAAATTTATTTTCTTTTTATTTGATTTTAATTGGATTATTTTAATCCTTTTAAATTTAGAATCAATTATAAATTGTTATTGAATATGAAATTAAAAGTTTTGCGTATGTATTTAATGTTTATATTATCGAATTTATTTTTAATCCATTATAAACTTGATAAATTTTTATGCTTGGCATTATTCATTTCAAGATTCAACAATTATACTCCGATTACCAATAATCAATTGTACCCAGTTTTGGACTACTATTTTACTCAGTTCTTCTTCCATTAGTATTCCATCCAGCTTTCATAAAGCGGGAACAACCCGCTTCGAACCCCTTCATCGCACAAGCGCGTCTTTCCAGCGGAAGAATGTCGTTCGTGATTCAAGTCATGCACATCGCGCGCGCTTCATTAATTAATAAACATTCCCTCGTCAGTGCAGAACGCAGCCCGGAAGAGCCATTCGGCCGACGACACCCTCTCACGTGCACTCGTTTGCAATTAATTGTCACCGCGGTGCACCGCAAGACGAACGTGAATTAATAATAAAGTCTCGCGACGATGATCCATAATTCTTCTCTTGTTGAGAAAACGCAGCTAGCCGCTAATCAGACGAATTCGCGACACTCATTATTGTGCAAAGATAAACAAAGTCTCTTTCAAAATATATATTAAGAAGAAGATTAAAACATACAATTTAATAATTCGAATATGATATAGAATTTAAAATTAATGAAAGAAATATTTAAGTATCCTCTTTGATTTTTTATTTTTTATTGATTTTAACTTTGACACAAAAAAATATTGTTAATAAAATTGGAAAATCAACTATTATATAAATGACGTTTCATGATTTACGTAATCCAAGATAAATGTTTTCCGTCATAGATGAATTTCCTTCAGGGATGGAAATGGATGGAAAGGATTTTAGGAGGTAACAGAACCCTTAAGGGCCGCTTGCGTGATCGCAGAGGAATGTAATAACGATGAGTGACTATTATTAACACGATAACGATTCCCATGCATTGGAAACGGACGCGCAATTACGCGAGCATTTATGTGAGCGTTAAGCTCGATACAAATTGCCTAGGGCGAATCCTACATAAATTCTATAATCATGAGCGATGGACAATACCTAATTCGTAAATCTGGTTGATGAATAAAGGGAGCATCAAATACATCATGAGTCACGCGAATTATCATTCGGCAAAGAAATCGTGATTACAAGAAGATAATTTATTTGATTTCTTGAAAACACATAATATTGTATGTTGTTTAAATTATTTTACTTCATATAATTTTAATAATATATCTAACTATATTAGTATACGCTTTTTCAGATCTAAAATATATATAATTTTTTTATAAATGGTGCACATAGAGAAGAATTGATCTTTTTTAAATGATTTTATGCGAGTTTTATGTTTCTTTTTTTTATGAAAAGACGAGCCAAACATATCAATTAAAAATTTAGTCTCGACGATGAGAGATACTTATTTAAATTCCCAGAAAAATCGGAAAAGAACACATGAAAAGAAACGAAATCGAAAGCTCGACCGAGAGGACCGAGCTTTGCCCGGGCTTCGTGTAACTTGGTAAGCTTCTTATTGTCAACATTCAACGATTTGATCCTACGCTTGAGTTTGGGTCTGGTTCGGTCTTGGTTCTCTACCATCGTCGAAATACCGAGGCATAGAGATATTTCTATAGTATTATCTGTTTAAAAGTAGTTTTCACAGCTGTCAGTTAACATTGAGAATCAAACGCTGAATATGCTAAGAGAAACAGAAAGAAAAACTTCTACTACAAAAATATTTTGTACTTCAGAATATTATCTTAATAAGTGGATTGCGATATTTTTCTTAAATTTAATTAGAAATTTTATTATTTTCTTTAATATTATTTTTTTTATTCAGTTTGCTTTGTCAAATTTTGTTACATAAAAATAGAAAGTTCGAGAAAATGTATTTTCCTGATAGATTAATTTTACATGCCGTACAACGCGAAAAAATATTCTAAATTACTTTATAATATTATAATTACAATGGTAATATTGTAATAATAACGAAATTTCATCACGTTACTTCTTCGAAAATCACGCCTTCACACGAGGATCTTGCGACATCCATCTCCTCGATTGATATCACGGAGCTTGAAGGGTTTAATGCCAAGGATCATCCATAATAGCGATGTCCGACAAGATCGTTTTCGCCAGGCGTAGACCTACCATTAAATTTCGGGGATGTGCGCCTCTCTGCCGAGCGAGAACTCGCTTACCGTGATGTAGACTGGTCAAATTGGTAGTTCCCCAAGGACTATCAAGAGGGAGAATGCCAAGGCGTAGTCCGTAGATAGACAAGAAAGACAGAGGGAGGAGAAGGGAGAAGATGCTGGAGAGAGGAGAGCCTTACGTGAGGAATCTGCCGTGGCATCCGCCACATCTCACGCTTAACGTGTGTCGACGCGATAGGGATCGTTAGCCGCAGTATGCCAGATAATAATAAACAGTAGCCTGCTACCGTCACCGCCACCGTCATATCCGAGCGTGTCAATGTCACCATAATACGACAAGTGGTCCGTGTAATCGCGACATTCTCTACCGAAAAATGACTGAAAAACGCGGTAATTGGTAATAACACTAGCGTGAAATTTCATATTCGAGAGAAATTAAAATGGCATGTGTATTCATCTGCGATCCGAGGTAGTTTTCAGGAATGAATTGACATTGATGGCTTAGTTGGTTTTTATTTTAGCTTCAGAAGTCTCGCTTAACGAAATATTATAACTATTTGTCGAATTTAATAATGGAAAATGAAATTTGAAGTGAATTTAATTTGATTTTTGAAAATTAGAAAGAATTGACAAAAATAATCTTATTTAGATTATTAAATTATAATTTAATTAGTTGTAAAGTTGAATGGATGAATATAATTTATAAATTATTTATACATTTCGTAGTATTTAGGAAAATAGAATTTTCATAAGTTTCTACGCATGTGTACTATCTATGGTCTGATTTTTTTAAAAATTCTGTTTCTCTGCGTTTCCCACAACGAATATTGGATTAGGAAAACGATTGGAAACCGATTAACGTAATAGTCTCGTATAATCGAAATTGCACTAATTTGGGATCCTCATGTTCATCCCACTGCAGTTTAACTACTGATCGGATTACTTGCGAGATTATCTATCAACTGTAACAAATGTGTAGAATGTTCTTGAGCAATCTGTTTTTAATAAGATACATGGTATTATATTATTTCTAAGGAAAATGTTATTAAAAATATACATTTATTAAATTTAAAAAATAAATTGTTAATATTATTTAATTAAGCATGTCAATATTTTTAAATTAAGCGCGAATTAAAATTAATAATAATAACGATGATACTGTTAATTTGATAATAGCGTGATAAATGAAGGTAATAAATCATAACGTAATGAATTTTTAACATACAGTAAACACCAATTTATTACAGCTATTATATTTGTTCAAATGCAGTTATTTGCAATTATTTATTTGTTATTCTGAAAAGAAGAATAATTAATCTGTAAACAATTATTTTAAAAATATTGTCAGTTTTTTCGTATCTATGAGTATCTTATCAATGAAATTTTTCAAATATAATTGCATATTGTGGCTCCGATTTTACATAAAATATAACGTCGATAATTTTATTTCTGATATCGTGGCATAGATAGCTACGATGGATTTTGAATATTTTATCTGCGCAACCACAAACTTAGGAACGTATACGTCATAACTGTCAAATGTAATATCCACCGTAACACACATTTAATCTGCTAATTTGGCAGATGACAGACAATTTACTAAAGACAACTGGTTTAAAGGGATCTCGACGTATATATTTGCATTAAATATCAAAGTTGAAATTCTTATACAAATCCTATCCTTAGCGCAAAACGATCGATCAAACCTTTTCATTATTAAGCAGTACTGTAATTAAATCTCGTTATAAATTAAAAAAGAAATAATTATTTGTATATAACTAGGAAAAATGTAAATTTATATCGTTGAGTTGTTTACACAAGTGGATATTTTACATAAAAAATTTTTCGTATTGTACAATACTTTATTTTAGGAATAAAGTTCGATGGTACTGAATGGATTTCGAAATGGCCACTTCTATCGCAAAGGTAATAAAAACAACTGTACATTCGAGAAGAATTTCTCTAGCTGCCCGAAAAGTCTATTGTCCTCGTAATCTGGTTTGTATCACTCACACTCGTCAGTTGTGCGAACTATGTCGCCGTTCTGCCCACGGCATTTCTTGTCGGTCAGTTTCGACTCTCTATCTCTCTCTTTTAAACTCACTTTGCGTTGAATACACACACAGACATACACGACTTGACGTCACACATCCCTGACGCACACTCAGTGAAGCGCGAAGTGTTGCCGGCACCACGTTTGAAGAATTAAAGTAGATGTTGCATGCGATAGGCAATCGATGAAGATATTCCTAGTCTCGTGACTTTACGATTTGACATACTCGGAAAAATAAAATAGGAAAAACGAAAGGTTATTATCTTTGTTTTTAATATTTTTTTAAAATTTCAAACTGACATATACAAAGAAAATTAAAAATTATTATATAAAGAAATGAATCCAAATTTTGATTAGAGAATAGAATAATGGTTATTTTTTATATCTGTTGTTGAAAGAAAAAGATGCAAATATTATATAATATTATTTGACATTGTTATTTGTGTTATTATTATTAATATAAATATAATAATTTTTTTAGAAAAAAATCCGAATTTTTCTAAGAAAAAACCTTTTAAATTTATATCTTATCAGTTTTCTAAAGCTGATATCTCCTTTTCTCGATGCAGGATTTCAGGAATCTGAATTCTAATCTCTCGTCACATATCTCATTCCATATTTACTCGTGAGACACACGGTCGAGCATGGAATAACAAGGTGGGTGGAGTAGAGAGAGGAGCATTTCCTTTCGTTAAAGTAGGAAATCTCGTGCGGTCCAACATGGTCGTGAGAACGGTTTGTGGGCGTTCCTTATGGGCCCGAGCGTACGCGTGTCTCGTTAATTCACTTGCTAATGACACGGAACCTCCGATTAGACATAATCTGTTAATAGCGCGGAACGTCGGCAATAATCGCTATCATCTTAAAAAAAAGTTCCTTTACATCAACTAGTATTATTTAGAGAATTATATTTCACAGTAAGTAATTTTCATTTGTTATATTATTATGAATTTTATAAATTTTATCATAAATCAGTAATATTTTATGAACTATATTCAAACTTTTGATTATAAAAAAAATTATATATCTTCAGTAAAGTTTGGAAAAAATAAAAAACAACTTGCATTGTGTGCGAGGAATATAAATGAAAATTTAAAGCGCTGCTGAAAATTATTTATTAAATAATATTATTATCTTCTTTTCAATTTAAATGCTTTTCGCTATTTCTATCGCTTTTGAATATTAAAAATTCACGAAGCATTATTGCAAAGCACGTGAAACAGTCATGTAGATGATGTATTGTACGTTTCCAATCGGCGTTAATCCCGTAAATTCTGCGAGTTCTGGCCGTGCAACATGTAATTGGTTCCTCGCGCAGCTGGAATTCTTAGCGAGCGAATGGCCTGTTTCATGTAAGGCACGAGAGATGACCGCGGTATACACCGAGAAAACATGCCACGGTAGCATTTCGATGTAGTAAAGGGTGATTACAAATATTCGACGTGTTATAGCCTTAATACGCATAACAATTATATGCAAGAATTCTGCAAAAATGTCCTCAAAAACTTGATATACATAAAAAAAAGATTTTACATATGCCAAAAATAAAAATCTGGAGAGATAAGTTTTCCTTATAAAATTTTTATTTATATTAAAAGAAAAGTAGAAAAAGAATATAATGTCTACACCCCTTTATCTTTCTCTACATCATGTTATAAATAGCAGCTGTTGTCTTTTATAGTATCGTCAAACTTGAAAAATTTCATCTTTATGATAAAAAAGAAATTATAATATAATTATCTTTCTTTCTTGTCTAAAAAATTTTTCTTTTTTCTTTCTGAAGAACGTTTAAAAGAATAGAGAAAAAGAAAGAGAGGTAATTTTTTTTCAAAATCACTCAGCGATTGCTTTGACACGATTCTGCTGACACGACTTCGTTCGAGAGCATTTATAATATCTAACTCAATTACGTATAATTGTGCACGAGTCGCTTCACTGCCACTATCATCGGTACCACCATTACCAACCCCGGCAATGCGGTACAGTTACTTGGGCTGGAAAGGGTGAAAGCGAGGTTCAAAGGAGTTATTTTAGAAGCAGGAAGGTGGCCGTCCGATGGAATGTCCTCTCCTCTGACGACTCGTTTTCATTCTTCACCTTAATATTTCCGCTGCTGTATGAATGCATTTTAATAAAATATTTTATCAAGCTGTAATTTACAATTGGACAATTAATTTTTCAGAGATTTAAAACGTAATTTGCTTGATAAATAAATTAAACTTTAGTGTGAATAAAAATTAGGAAAATTAAAAATATAATGAAAATATGATTAAATGTTTAGAATATTTTAAAATGTCACATAACAAAAAATCTTTCTTTTTAAAATACAATAAAAAATGAATTATACAAATATTATTCTTGTGTGAAAAATTGAGTTTCTTTGTTATACGTGGAAGTGAAGAACATATAAAGCATAAAATACTGAAAAATATCGAAAGAATTATGCTGAATTTATCGAGAATATATTTTTGTGAATCGTAAAATCTGGAAAGAAAGAAATAAATCGATAAACGAGCGAAAAACGTTCAAACGAATCTTGTTGTTTCAGGTACATATGTATTTTATGAAGCTCATAAGAATTCTCAGTGTTCAAACGAGGACAGTGATGATTCACTATGGTGTCATAAATGAATCCCTATAAACCTGTATCCGTGTATCGTCTCCCAGCTCAGAGATAGTAAATGCAAGTATATATATGTACATATAGTATATATAGATGCATATGTACATATCCTATTGCACGTATGATGGTTGCAAATCTATTTATCTTTCGTATTTTGACAATCATTGAGAATCTTTATTGCCGTTTTTTTTTCTATTTTTATAACAGCTCCTACTTTTTTATCATTGCTAATTTATATATAGTGATTAATATAGATATCGAAATCGATAAATAGATAGGTAAAAAGAGGAAAAGAAAGAGAGAGTAGGCAAAAAATAAGATAAAAATAAAAGAAGAAAATAGAATTGTAAATAATAAAAAGATAATACAATTAAAAATATAATACTAAATAATAAATATAATACTTAAAAATATATAATTAAGAATACTGACGAAAGAGAAAATATCTAACCAAAAATAATGACATAAAAGAGAAAATACAGAAACTAAAAGGATGCAATAAAAGACAGTAGTAATTTAAATTATAAACTTTTGTCGTACTCTTGACATTTAATAAATACCATTATTTCAAATTTATTTTAATTGTGTCGAGATGGTATCTGATTAAATAATCTTATAGAATAGCAAATTAACATGTTTCAATTATAAAAAATTTTTAACGCGTGCACGTATGTGGATGTAAACACACATACCTATATATATAATCTAATAACATATCTATAATAGATAAATAATTACAAATTAAGTACAAATTTAATTAAATATAAATTATAAAAAAAGAATTTACATGAAGAAATTTGTTCAAATTTAATTCAATGATTGTTTTTATTGTGTTTCATGTTCTATTTTTGTAAATTTCATGTAAATTTTTAAGAAATTTACGAGATTTAAATGATAAATGCACTAATAAGAAGATATTTATTAAATCTTTATTTTAATAAGTAGAGATAATATGAAAATATGTATAATATTTATTTTTGTTCGAATCTCAATATTTTCAAATAAAGAAATATCGATCGGTTATTTACTCTTATACTTGCTCGGGCGAACCGATAGCTATAATTCTGTGTAAGCATCATCGCTTTTCCACGGAGGAAATTTCATAAAGTTCGCATCCGTTCGTGCACGCGAAGGAATTTCCGTGAAGGACGATAACCGAAATTGCGTTTCTGATTCGTCGGGGATATCTCCAGAACATCGTTGCAGAGTAGTTTCGCCTGCCAGCACGCGCACGGATTAACTACTTGGGCAGAGGATGAAATGTCTTAGAGATTAATTTCATTTTTCTCTCTCTTCCCTCTTTTTGTCTGTCGCAGCAAATCGACATTTTCTCGTCGGAAAAGCCCGTGCTCTCGTCGTCGGTGAGTTCAAAGGCGACAGCGATGGCTTTTCTAAAATGATCTCTGCGAAACGCATCGCATTTCTCCGCTACGCTTAATTAACTTCAATTAATTTACGCCGCCCGGGGATTTCGCATCTCGCCAAGATTAAGAGCAGCGAGATTAACATACCGGCGGCCCGGCGATCCTGCGTTTATGTCTCGTGAGCAAATCTATGTATGAAACTTATGTTTGAAGAACTGGATTCTAAAAACGTATTTAGATAGGTTATTAAAAAATTGATAATATTCGTGAAATATTATAAAATTCGATTAACGTCAATCAATATTGATAATAATAATTATTCACAAAGCCAAAATTTATGCAATTTAAAGAAATAAATGAAAATTTTAGTTAAAAGAATGTGAATTAATTACATAATTGTAAAAATAAATAAAGCCACTTTTTACTAAAAGACGAAAACGTGATTTCCAATTAATTATAATTTATCGTAATTTATTGTGACTCTGATTTTTGGATGCCTTTTTTTTATCTTTTTTTTACTATGTCGTTTAAAAGAAACTTCGCACAAGAAATATATAATCTTTAACAAAGTTTTATATTTTCAATGACAGATTTTCAATTTAATTACGTAATCAGTAAAATAATTGGATCATCGTCGAATTCGTGATATCGTATCACGTGCGTCCCATGACGCGAACACGTGTGTATCGTAAGACAGCGATAGATCTCGAGTAAACCGATTACGAGAATATACCGTTAGAGCCGGATCGATTTTCTGGGTCGATACACTTTTTCCTCTCGGCTAAACCGGCCGTCTTACAAGCTCGTCCTCCGCGTCGATCTCGGTTCTTCATTTGCCGCTTCGTTGAAAATCCGCTTCTGAAAATACGGTCGGCGCGGAAATTACTAACAAGCGTTAGCGGACGATCGATAGATTCAACGAGCGTTTAATCTCACCTCGTGGTCCAAAACTGACGTGATGACCAAGTTTTTCACTACTTCTAAAAATAATAATTGGAAATATTTAATCGCATAAGCGATATTTAGTTTTAAACTAGGTTATATATTTATATATTATAGATTATATATATTTGAATTCCGAAAAATACACACACACACACACATATATATTTTTTTTTGTTGAGCTCTTGAAATGTTTAACTATACAGTTTAGATTATTTTTAAATGTTCTTATGGTGTGAATTCGAGCCTGGAATATGTATATATTAGGGGGATAATTAAGGGAAAAATTGGTATCCCGAACGTATGTTCGCGAGAGAGTCAGGAGTTGAATTTTGACTTGTGCCATTCTCGAAAAATTTCATCCAAGTCAAAAGCCATGCGTTTGTAAGTCGCGAGGGATATTGCTGCCGGGCATGCTCGATATAGAGTGCAAATCACACGTGCAATGAGTTGCGGCAATCGATTGTGTAGATGTAGAACATGCTCCAATTTACGTGAGAATTGCACGTGTAAGCCTAGTGGCCTTGCGGCAACTTACGGGTTGTCGAAAAAAAAACACGTTCACTTTTCTCATTAACATTCTTAATCTCTTAAATATTCTTTATAGAGATATACATTTAACTCTTTATAATTAATTTTTGCCTCGAAGCACGAAGAAGAGAAAAGCGCAGATATTTGAAGAAAATAAAATGTAAAAAAGTGTGCGATTTTCTTATATTTCATCTTAATTATTACGAGAATAATGATTTTTACGAGAATTTTCTAAAATTTCCAAGAAACTAAATGCCAAATATATAATTATTAAATAGTGACGTACGAATTATATTTTTTTCAATAAAATTAAAACAAGGATTATTACAAAAAAATATTTTTCGGAAACCGATGTAAATCAGCCGAAACACATGGCTCGTCGCGGCATGGTACGCTGCAAATATTATACATCTGTTTTATTTGCACATACGAGAATCGCCGGGCGTGAAAGGGGTGGAAAAATCAAACGCCAGACTTGCAACGCGTCGAGAAGAGAACGATCTTCGAAAGAAACGAGAGAAAAACGTATTCAAATCGTTATTTTTACCTTGTTGCAATCGGAGAAGAACTGGAGTCTCGCGTATGTCATATCTAGTGATCGTGCGAAAACTGTAATACGTGAGGCACTTGTGTTACATCGCGTATATACGGTGTTTCAATATCGAAAAATATTTCTACAATAGATTTTAGATAAGATAAATTTGGAATCAATCTTTACTTGATAATTTAACAAAAATGAAATTATCAGTTGAAGTGAAATTATCAAAAGAAATAGAATTTTTTATTTTTCTTTTCAGAAGAATTGAAAAAAGTTTGTTTTTAATGTATATTTGATTTTATTCTATTATTTTATTATTTTAAAAATATACATATGCGTCTTTTTGAAAGGAGATTATGCTTTATTGATATTTTATTAATACAATTTGAAAATTGAAAAATCTCACAAAGTTGCAGAAAATGTTTCTCTTTCTCATGGATATATGGACTGTCTGCATAATACAAAAGAGAGAAATCACTTTGCATAAATATTTGGCAAGAAATTCTCTTTTGTACATATTAGATTCTCTTCTATTTAGTTATACATATATATATAATTTAACGATTAAATTTCTCATATAGTTCAGTTCTTTGAGAATAAGAAATATATTTCTTGGAGAATAAGTAACATATTGATTCAGATCGAGTAAATTTTTTATTAAATTAGATATAATATTAATTACTAAATTTTATTAATTAATTATGAAACTTGCATAATTCTGAATAGCATCAATGTAACTCCCCAAATATTTTCCTAAAAAATTGATCAAGTTCGAGGACTTTATCAGAAATATCCGGCATTCCTGAATCACTCTGTATTGCGACGCAAAACACGTGCTTCATCGCGATGCGAGGAAAAACCGTGCGCGCAATTTCCCCGCAAAATTTTCCGACAAACTCGATAAGGCCGCGCTGAAAGATTCGAAAATTGATTTTTATTCCGCGTCGATGCATACGTAAATATGTGCGTAAAATATTTACGAGATCAGCCGATATGCGTAGCGTGCGTCGGCGAGATAAATAAATAAAAGCGCTGATGGGTATTGCGATGTTGTGTATCGCGTTACATACGTCGCGGTGTCTCCGTGATATTTTTATCAAGCGGTAATTCGCTAGGAATGCGACCGTCGAAATCTGAAATCGTATCGGACGATGCGACGCAGCGTGTGATAACGCGACGCGTGTTTATTTTTAGCGATCTGATGCGACCGCATTCTATTGTCATTTTCCATTCGCGCTCCATCGACGATGACGAATAACAGGAATATCGAGTACTCATTCGTTATCGAATGCATACGATATCTAGGATAATAAGTATCTTGTTTGCCACAAAAAAAAATAGAGAAACACAAAGGAAAACAAACATATTCGAAAATAACTCAGTAAATGAAAGTAACGAAACATTTATTTGTTAAAAATAAAAAAAAAATTATTTTTATAAAACGGACAAAATTGATGGATGAACAGTGAATAAAACATTTTCAGGATAATTTTACTAATAGGATCCATATATTTCATATATTGTTATCCATGTGTTTTTTAATAATAAAATTTTTTACACGCAAGTATTATATTATTTATATATTACAGAGAATTTTGTTACATGTGTAAACGATAGAATGGATTACAATAGTTATTCAAAGAAAGAGCGTGAGAGGAAATCGTGCGAGAGAAACGCGAGATAATGAAATCCAGGTGTAAAAGTCAATGCGGAAGTGGAAATCGCGGAAAACGGAATTAACGTGCTCCGAAAGATATCGCGGCTTGTTTCCGAGGTTAGTTTTCTCATCGAAGAGACAGTTGGACGGATGCTGCTGCTGCTGCTGATGATGCTGGTGGTGGTAGAGCTAGCGATGGTGATGGTGGTGGTGGTGGTCGGAGTTGCGTCGAGCCGTCGCCCGCGTAGGAGTGGCAGAGAGAGGGGGGAAAAAACCGGCCGAGCACGCGCATGCGTCAATCTTACCTCTGACGCTCTGATTCCCCTGGTCCGTTCAGTCTTGCACGAACCTTCGCGGACGTTGTGTTGCTCCCTCCATCGTGCAAAGTCGACTCTCGCGCCAAGTTTACGTTCATTCTTTCGTACCGTGCGCCTTCAGTTGGCGATCGCAGATATACATCCGTCCTCTAATGCGATTCCGAGAGAACGGAGGGAGTGTTTCGTATCGCGTGAGATAAAACAAACGTAAAGTGAGCGAGTTCTCGGACCACGTGGTATGTATCTCGCCGGAACAATCCAATTTCTCGCGTGCTTCTTCAACACGACGACGTTGGAAGTCACGAAGCATTCGGCGTGAACTTCGTTCGGAACTACTTCCCGAATCCTCGCGAAATATTTTACACGACGCTAGATCACTGATGTTAATCGGCGCAAAAAGATATACGTAATTCTATGACACTTAGAGATTATTTCCAGTCAAGTTCAAGCCCGCGTTAGAGATTACGTCGTGACTTAATCCCCGAATCCGCTCGCGTATATAATGTGCACAGTGTATAGGTTGAAGTGGCAGCGCGGTGATTGATATATCCGATGCGGTAAGACTCGCGAACGATAAATAATACAGTGCATGTGTGTGTGTATTGAAATCAGTGTGTGAGAGAACATATATCCAAGGGTAGAAGACTCGCGCAAGAAAGAGATTTTCGTGTTTCCTTTTTGCGCCAGCTGTCAGAGCCCGCGTCTTGTTTCTTCGCGCGCGGTCCGACAAGTGCAAGTCCTCTACTACTTACGTCGTGGACCACGTTCTCGTCGTTCGCCTCGTACCTGCCTTGCCCGCCCGTGCTCGACCGTCCTGCAACCCCTGCCAACTCGTGCCGCCACCCCGTCCTGTCCGCCCCCCGCGAGAAGTCGACGCGGGATCGATATTTACGAGGTAAGATGGCTCGTCGTCTCTCTCTACTATACGATTTTTGGTCGCTCTCGCCGTTAGAATTCTGATTTATATTTTTGGCGTTCAGAATTTTTTCAAAATGATGTTTTATAGAGAGTTTTAACTTAATTTTATGTTAAATTGCGATTATTTGTGTCGAAGAATTTTCTAAGTGCATTTCGCGCAAATTGAAGTCTTCACGTGGATAATGTTGAATCGAATCGCATATTTTACGTTGAATTCGAATGTAAATATTGTGGAAATTTTTACCTTTCTTATTCACAAGGAATATATGTGACACATTGTAAACAAAATGTGTATGACATGAAGCATTCAAAATTCTTGTGATAATTTTTCATATTTTTAGATAACATAGTATTTGTTTATTCCTTTTTGAATCTTTTATTAGACACCTTTATATAATATAATGGCGAAGAAAAAATGAGATTCCTTACAATTTTATTTAATTCTATCTCTTTATATGTCTATATGTGAAGACTTAAATATGCAGAAGAATAGATCTATCGCGTAAACAAACATTTCGAAATTCGGTCAATTCTTCGTTTATTTTTTCTAACAATAAATGTTCACAATAATTGATTGCGGCGACTGATTTGTCGATTTATTTTAATCACTTTTAATTCTAGAACGCCAAACTTTTTCGATTATCAATACATATTTGAAAAAGATATTTTTTTGTTAATGATATTAAACGATAGTAAAAGATAAAAATATTTCGTATATTTATAATTTAGAGATTTACAGCGTTATTATTCTGCATTTATACGAAAATTACATATGCGACAATCGACTGCTTTTTAAATTTAATAATAAATAATATGCGAATTTAAAATAACAATTGACAGATATTTTAAATTAATGCGAATAATTAATAAGCATGCGGAATCAAATAAAATAATTATGTATATGAAATCAGGTTAAATTGACAGATATACAAACATGATTACATTTTAATATAGAAAGCGTTAATATTATCAATTTAAAAAAATCCACTACTAAAAATATTAAAGACTATCCTCTCATTTCAATTTTTATTCTTGATATTTTTTTATATTTATATTTTTTCTGCCTATTTTCTTTATTTGGATATTAAATCTTTACGATTTTCGTCGCGTCAAATAGCGCGAAAAATTGTTTGGTTACAAAGAGGTGGCACTGGCTGAAAATGCAAATACGTAAATAAAGAGTGTTACGTAATTTCATCGTGTTCTTAAGCAAAGTCGACTCTCTCGGGAATACGTTTCGTGCGGTAAATATATCTACTAATGCAAAAGCGTATCGATGCGAAAGAACGCGCGCAGTAACCATGCTCTTTTGGCAGCGGTTTACGCAGAGTTTACGTATTTGATCGTAAAGACGCATAAACAATTCTAGAATCTAACCAGAAACTGCCAGCCGCGAATAAAAGATTTGCGTGCCGAACCAATGAATCCGTTCATGAATCCAATCTCTCAGCAATGGAAGCCGTGCGAATCGAGAGATGAAATTATTCGTTTTATTTATGAAAGGGGAAATTCGCAATTAATACGAATATTTGTACACACGTTGCGTAATATTGAAGTATTAATAATCGCTAATAACATTATATTATATCATTAAGTTGGATTTAATTCTTTAAAATTTGCCTTTTTAAAAGATCGAGAAAATTAATTTTTGAAGTTGAAAAAATCGAATTCAAATTTGTTTGGTTTGATTTCAGATGGATTTGGAAATTGAAGAATATTATTTTTGCATTAGATTTTTTCGATTTTAAAAAAAGAAAGCAAATTAAATCATTATCATACGAAAGTTTTCAATTAGTAATAACTTTTGTGATAATAACTTTTTCGATATATTTCTATATACATGCATATTTCCGCAAGAATTTTTTTGATAACTTAAAAATTAAAAAGAAAGTTTCTGTGACTAAAAAATTAATGGATATTATCTTTAATTAATTTAATGTGAAACGATATAACGACTTAAGCAATATCTGCTAATACGAAGCGGTTCAATTATCGAAGAAAGATAAGCTTTAATTTCAAGTATATTAAAGACAATACTTAATATATTTTCCATACGCACATTTGGAATCTAATCAACGCGAGTTATTAGCGTTTCTCGGGTCAGTAACGAGCAGTTTCTACCATTTCACGAGGTGTAATGCAGGTAATTACTTGACCAGGGAGTGCATCAGCTTGGGTTGTTAGTCGCATTCCCGACATTCCGACATCAGTATGCAACGTGTGCACGCGCGGTAATATAATGTATATGTCTTGTCGCCGACTGATCTGTCTTGATCCATCGAGAGTTAGCTCGCTGACGCTTCTCTCGAAGTCTTACTTAAAATTCACCATACTCTTCTCTTCAAAGTTTTCAGACAAATATGCACTTTTAGCGTTTTCTAAAAAAGATTGTATTTATAGTCATTCGTCGAAGAGCAAGATAATTCTTTATCTCTAATGTACACAAAAGATTTCAAGTAAGAAATCCTTGTTTCTTAAGAAAACTGGTTATAAATACGATCCTAATTTCGAAATCGTTGAGGCTTTTACGTGAAAGTTATTGGAAACAATTCCTTTTAATTAGGCTCGTTTTGAAAGAAAATGTGCGAGTCGGGACACCCTACGCGTACGCGGAAGAAGTGATCGTTAATGTGTTTACTCTGAAAGCAGGTTTAAGGTTCGCGTTTTTTTTTCTCTCTTTTACTTGCGTAACATTATAGGGAGCTTTCTGGAGTTACTTACTTGTGAAGGGTAAAGTGCATGGAAATGAAAACTACTTCTAAAGGAGCGATTTTTCAACGTCCTTCAGACTTGTTTTATATGACCGGATATTTTTATGTCAAATCATACTGAAGTTTGTACAAGAATCATGAAACGTCGTTTAAAAAATAACAAGGGAAATATTTTCGGCATCAAGGGAAAAAGCGAATATTAATACCAACTAATTATATATAAAATAAATTTATTATAAACAGAATTTTTTAATAGAAATTCCGCGAGATATTTTTATCAAATTTATATATATTCATATATTGTACAAAATATTTATAATTCATATATTGTACAAAAAATGATAATTATAATTTTTTAATTTATCTAATGATATTTAAAATGCAGCCCTCCCATTTTTCCCTTTCTTGATTGTATAGCGATTTTTCCCCTTGATTGTGTACATCCCAGAAGTTTGCCAACGCTCAGCCCTTCCTTCCAGTGAAATGTCACGTGACTGAAATGTCAGTAGCGTTCTTGATGCCATTGAGGGTGGATGGGAACAGCCTTGGGAACAGCCGGGTCTCGCTTATTCGGAGTTTTGTTGTCGAAGGGAATGAATACAAGCTATAATTTCAATATAGTATGTCATCGGCTTGATATTTTATTAGTTTATTATTCTCGATACCAGGAAAGTTTAGATTAATGGCATTTAATAGTTATTGAATTGTTAACTTTCATTTAATGGCTAATTAATTGTTAATCTCCTGCTCGGAATTATTGGCAGAAAATTAATATCAAAGTTGGAAGTGTTTATTTGCACTTTACACGCTAATACGGTTTGGAAAAACGTTGAACGATTGTAAATATTAAAAGATTAGAATTAATTAGAATTAACTGCTCTAAGTGATTTTAATTGCACGGTGACACAGAATATCATTATTGCATAAAGAGAGTAAAGTAACTAAAATAAGAGAAGTTTAACATTAAAAGATTTCTTGTAATAATTGCTCCTGAAATAACTCAATTTCGAATTTATTTTATTTGCGAAATAAATTAAAAAAGGAAAAACATGTATACACGAATATGATTCTGCGAAATAAAATAGTCTATAGAAAAGAAGTTCGTTTCTCAATTGACTTTATTACGATTATTTAGTCGTATGTCACACAGAAATATATTGATATGCGTACACTGACATACGAAGAAGTTGCCAGTTTCGTGTATATACACTATGTTTCAGTTGCTATGTCCATCACCTGTAGCAATTACGAATGCCTTCGCGAAATTTCGCATATTTCGTACAGTGTGTCCCGAGCAAAAGCGGCCACCTTCTTCTCGCGGCGTCCGAATAATTTCGCAACTGCCAGCCTAACCGTCGCGAGAGCGCTTATTCTCGGCTACCAGTCGAGCTGGCATTTCTCGCGCTCCGCCGTTAGATCTGTCCGCAGTTAATAATGGCACGACCGTTTGATTTAACGGCGTCATTAGGGACCGCGCCACCCTCTGTGTCGCCGAGCCGCGCTTCCTTCGGCGGGTCTTAAGGACCGCGACTCCATCGTCCACGGCTATTAGCTCTCGTCGCTCTCTTCGAGTAATTGGCTATATTAAATTTAATAATCCCCTGGCCGCGCGCGCCGACCGAGCCTAACCGCTTCCTAGTTCGCGCCCTGGTAATCGGTTAGGCAGGCAGCGCGATATTCCGAGTAAACGAGAATATTTCACGGTGAGCGATTGAAATTCTCCCCTCGTATCTCGAGCGACGACTAAAAAGCCAAATCTGGAGAAGCTTAAGAGATTATACGCGCATCCTTTTTAAAGAGATATAACGTCTGCATGCTCTCTCTGTATCCTTTAAATGATGTAAATACGCGCGTAACCACATTTGTCATGTTCAAATTTTTAACGTGGAAATATAATTTGAAATGCGTTGAAAAAAAGAGGTAAAAAGTACACAGAATACGCAAACATGTGTAATATTTACAAAGGTATCATCTCGTGAAAAAATGCGTTTATTCTCGAATAAGTCCTGGAAAATTTGAGTTAATTTTTAAAAATAAATTTATATAACACGATATAAACGGACACAATCACAGAATACTCTCTTTTTCCGAAATATAAATTTCATTAATAAAGTATCGCGTATAATATATTGCATATATGAAAATACGATAAAAAAAATAATTAGCTGCGATTTAAGATTAATTTCCCAAAAATTCGATATCAAACAATATCGTGCGATAGAACCTAATGGACACCGAACGGGAGAGAGTATTTGCAATTTATATCGAGGGCGTATCGCAATCGGTCGCCGTATCTGACATTGATTAATACGGCGGTGCGTTTGTACAGAAATGTTAAATCGCGCACATCGCGTCCTGCGTTGCTCCTGTAATAGCTCGCGCCTAATTGAGCGTGATTTTCGTCGCTACGAGCGCGGACACGCGTAGTTACGGACTGGCTACGTAACACGATCGAGAATTATGCGCCCACGTCCAGACGACGACACGTTTGCTTTCGAGTATATTATTCTGCGTCACTTTCAGTTTCACGGGAGATTTCGAGGCTCGGATACGCTTCGACGTTGATTAACGTTAATCAATTAATCTTTAATGAATTTCTCGATTACATCATCAAAGTTGAAATAAACATATTATTTCTTCGTCTTAATAAGATGAAAGAAGATATTCCAAAAATGAGAAAAAAAACTATACGGTTTTATCTTTTACATAATTTATTTTAAAATATATCAAAAAAATTCTGGATTTTTTTTTTAAACAGATTAATATTGCCAGAAAAATTATTATTATTAGGTATTGAAATATTTTTAGTGTGTTTTAATATAAATTTTATTTTTAAAATTTTTTATATTTGCTATTACACATTGATTATATTCTGCTGATATAATTTCGAATCTTTTCTGTCTACAAAGATATAGAAAATGATATTACAAAAAACA
This sequence comes from Camponotus floridanus, assembly GCF_003227725.1. Lineage (NCBI taxonomy): Eukaryota > Metazoa > Arthropoda > Insecta > Hymenoptera > Formicidae > Camponotus > Camponotus floridanus. The sequence continues at coordinate 278,995 of NW_020229337.1, forward strand.
CTAATCAATATTCAGTAATTTTCGAAATAAATGATGAATAAACTAACATAATTATAATCTAATATAATTATGGTCGTAATCGATGAAGATAAATTTGCATTAGTGACTGAGAATTTTATGGCTGATATAAGTACACTCGTCGCGACGTATCGATCAGCCATTAATTTAGTTTCGAGAGCGGCGAGATGAAAATTTTACTTCCCTGTTGGAATAACCGATTAAAATACCGCATGACTTTTTCTTTTCATAGAGAAGATTCATTTTCTCTTAGAACGTATTCGTTCGTAATACGTCGATTAGAATACGAGAAACGAATTAATTAATTTCTATACTAGAGATAACGCTTCAAAAATATCATACCGTCGCAGAAAAGTCTCGGCTTATTTGCTTAATTAAATGGCGACCATCGAGTGCAAAAACAAGATTGTTTAGACTACGACGAGCATTTTATTTCTCGCGCCTTCGTGTTTTCCAACGCGAATACCATTGTCAATTCTCTGAAACATGCGAACGCTTTTTCATACTGACAAAGAAAGATTTATATTTCTCTAATCTCTTCTATATATATGTATAATTCTTTATGGAATTATATTACGTAAAATATAAATATATATATCAATATATAGAAGATAAAAATAATTTTTATAATAAATCTCTCTCTAAATATAGATGTATCTGTTATGGAAAAATCCTCTTAACGAAGCTGTAATTAATTTTTCTTTAAAGGAAATATCAAGATAATTATAGAATTTTCTTTCTAAATTAAAACGTATTTCGTCAATTAATTTATTGAGTCATTAAAATTAAGCTATTAATGTGTTGTCTTATTTTTATTTTGTTTAAAAACTTATTATGTAACGTAATTTGGAATAATAAACTACTGTGTAAATTTCTAACAAATACAGAATCTGAATTACGTGTCACACATATCTGCTATTTACTATGTAACTCAGACAAATAATTAAATCATACGTCACTCGTGTAATGTAATTTAACAAATCCGCAGTAATCTGAGTCTTTCCAACAACTCTCAGTCAACATCTCTAAAATTGGTACGTGTGACGAGAAAATTATGTCACGCGCAAAGGGAGGATAGTTTCGACTTATCCATCGTGCGCGCAAGGGAGTTAATAATATCAGTGTGGAAACTACCCTTGTTGCAACATTAGTTTCACAACGGAAGCGGATTACAAGAGCTTTCTTTCTCTCTCATTCCCGCCGACGACCAACGTCCGAATAGCGTATCTCTTGTCGGGCAGACGCGGGCGAGGTTACATTTAATTTGAGATTAATTCTTGAGATCGGGCAACGCGCTTTATACGGAGAGCGTTTTCACAGTGACAAAGGTTAACGAGGTAATTTAATGAGACCTGACGGCGCTGAACGACGGTGTTGCGTGAAAATCGCTAGATAAGAGGATTATTTATTTATTGACGAGACTTCGCGCGCGAAAATGTAGATAAATATTTCAAATTTTCAAATTCCACAGTATCACATGATATTTTTTATTTGTCTAAACAATAGGACAGAAAAACGATAAATAGCGAATTATTTACGATAAAAAAATTTTCTTAGATTTACGTAACGGGATTGTGAAGTATAATTGAAAATTATTAGATAACTATAATTTTAACATTGTTTATTTGATACAAATAGTTGTTAAATAATGAGCTATAAATTTTTTTAAATTAAAAGAGAAAAACCTTTATAAAATTTTAAGTGGTTTGGTCTTTATATGTGATATCTATAATATTTTTATTATCGCTATAAATCTTAAAAAGTATATCGCTATAATCTTAAAAAGTATATCGCTATAATTTGTACAATTATCGCCCATTTTATAAATAAAAAAATATTTTGTTTTTTCTTAATTTTTCCTAAATGGAAAATAAAAGATATTGATTTGCTAAATTAATTTATATATACTTTCTCGTATATTCTCTTCACATACGTAAAAACAAACGTAATATATCTTCAAATTAGTTGATACAGCAGGGCTTTCGCTCCGAACACAATTCGGATGGTCAGGGCTGCCTGAAGCCATAAAGGTACGGTTGAATAGCCTGGTTCTCGGCGTAGGATCACGTGCAATGGGGACATAAACGACGTAGGGGCCGATCTCTCGCACTGTTGCCCTATATTATTACATTAATTTTCCTCATTCTCTGCAAACACTCGGCAGATCGGTATTAAGATATCTTCATAGCGTACCCCTCGTATAGCGTTCGAACCATGTGTTTGTTGCATATACGTGAATGTGTTATTAGTACAGACATAGTTAAATGCGTGCCAAATCGCTGGTAAAATCAAGCTTTACAACTTTACGCTATTGTTACCACTATGATCAATATATTTTCCCTATCGCTTTGGCTCGTCTCATATCTTGTTGAAAACTAGGTTTTCAGCAAGAACTCACGCTTCATGAACATTTCTTCTACGCGGGATACGTAAATTTTCAGTCACGTTTTCACCGTGGGTGTGCTCGCAAAATTTCATTTTGCACCTGTAATTTAAAGATTCACATCGCAACCATAATTCATATGCTGTAATGTGAATTTATACGAGTTGATTTTAGAACTTTAAATCAATTTTAAAGTACGGATGAAATTAATTATTTTTCATTTCTGCAAAAAGAGAGAAAGAGAGATTCGAACTATAATTTTTAATTATAAAATATTTTCACATGACATATATCGCATATCGTATTCGCGCGCAAAGTTCGATCGCGCAAAAATTTATGATGAAATTCTTTTATGTGGGTGAACATTTATCTTTGCGCCGCTCGACACGATCGAGTTATGTACCGGGTGTTCCGTTTAATTGACTCTGAATTTCGCGCCTGAGAACGCGATATTTGCGGAATTTGAACAATGTCTAGTGTGGTCCTTTATCGATCCAGCCTTGCAAGCTCGTAATGCTCCGATTTGGACGCATGGGAAAAAGCGAGAAACGTTCTTTCTCTCTCTTTCTTCTCATCCTCTCCCTCTCGCTCTCGAGAGAAAAGGGCCAACCCCGCGAAATTCACAGGAGGGTCGTTTGATTTATGACGGAAGTTCCTCGTCGCCGAATTTCGTGAAGCTGCTGTTCGCCCTTTTCTCGACCCCTTTTCGGTCGCGTTTTCGCGCGTTTCTTTTTTTCCTTCTCTTTTCTCACCCTCCTCTTTCATGAACAACCTCAACCCTTCGTTCTCCCCGGGGTGAGAAATTGTAGGCGGATCCGCGTTTTGACAGTGACTGGACTGATCAATTTTCTCGACCGCGCCTTTTCATTCGAAAATTATTCGTTTACAAATATACTAATGACGATGATAAGACACTAACAATAAGTATTAATCTTGAGTATTATACTGTGCTATTACATTTATCCGCAAAAGGCGGAGATAATTAAAAACCGGAAAAATTAAATATCTGATTTAAAATAATCAGAGTTGCGTGACACAAAACATTTTTTATTTCACAGAGATATCATTTGTTATTTTTTTCTAGAAGTACTTAATCGAGAAAAGTGCTTTAATTTTCGCAAGTGTTTAATTATTAGAGAAGAAAAATTGAGGAAATTACGATATATAAATTTGCAGGAAGGAAAAAAATATTTTTAAATATGACAAATTTTTCTTCATTTTTTATTATTGGCAATTAATTTCTTCTATTTTTCAAATCCGCTTTTTATTATTAAAAAAATTTAAATTGATAATGAGAATTAATTTAGAGCTTATCAGATCTGCCGAGTAATTTTTTAATGAGATATTACTGAAAAATTTTGATATGCGGAGCACGATATATCGGCGTACAATCGCTTTTTAAGCTTACAAACTGCCTTTCAGAAATCCCTATTAAATAATCCGTCTACTGCATAATTAATGTGCTCGATCATTAGCGTCAGTTATGCTAACGATGATAACTTTGAAGCAAAATTATTACACGCTTTGATTGGCATGACAATGTTACTTTACGGTTCCTTTAATTAAAAAGAGTTTTTCTCTTGTTTTAAGCATCTATGTTACCATATTCCAGTAACACGATTCATCAAACTGTAATTATTGATCTAAAAGTTATGCGAAAGTAATTTTTTTAATAACTTTATATTAGATGAATATCTTTACGATAGAGATTTTCTTTAGATTATTTTAGATAAAGATATCGAATTCGGTTCCTTTATTTTATAAAAGAGATACATGATAATATACTCTTCTTAATTAATTACGAAGCATGCATACACTCCATGCTAAATATTTACATATAAAAAAGATGTTTAATCGTTGATTTTATTTTTTCATGTCATTTTTCTCTTATAACTTTACTTTATTTGAAACAAAAAGAGAGCTATCAATACTTTGTAATTTATAAACACTCCAATGAAGAAGATTTTCGGAAAAACTTCAATATACAAGTAAATAATTTATATATTAATTATTTACTTTATTTTATAAAGACACTCACACATATCTTGGATACATTATATATTTAATATATTATGAAGGATAATTGTTTTTTAAATATCATAAGTTCCACAATACGTACATGATACTTTTATGCATTTATCTCCTTCCATTATGGATTTTTCGCGACACGAATCGAGTAAGTCTTTATTTTTTCCACTTTTGTTCGCATTCGCGTTTTCCACAGAAATAGGTTCACGTTGATTCGGAATAGGTCGAGAAGCTCTCTCGAGCATCGTGAGTTTCCTTATTGATTTGACCGGTGTGTTGCGTCCCCGTACGAGAATAAATTTGTGCTAAATCGTCGTCAGTATCGAGCCATGCCACAACGCCGTTTATTTCCGTCGCAAAATCGATCGGCCGGTTACCTCGTCCGAATTTTTTTCATCGCAACGAGAATCATAGAACACGTGTCACATTCCGAGAGATCGGAATGAAATCTCGATAAGGGAGAGCGAGACAGAGACATTCCATTACATCTAAATTGCAACGAAATCGACAGCTGTCACTTTATCTCTTCGCGCGTGACATTCTATCTCGGACGTTGACTTATAATTGACTACGAAACATTTCCATGTATTTTCGTATTGTATCGATACTCCCTTCGTAAACGGAAACTTTGGTGAAGCATATACGAGGATTTTCAGGATAAATTTGCGTGATTTATGCACGATCGAGAAGTCCCTTGGTAAGGGTCGAATGATATCGCTACTTCGAGGAAAGTTTTGTTGTAGGGTCCGATATTGCTGAAGAAATATTAAGCAGAATAAATAAAACCTTGTAATGTATATAAATTATTTACAATTTTTACACATACATATTTATTTTTATTCGCAATTAATTATTTGCATTTATGTCGTAATTGCCATTATTCCATAATAAATAACAAACAGAAAGTGGTTAAAAATATCGGCATATTGTTAAATTCGGCGTTTTTAATTTCGACACTATTACCGAGCATTGCGCCTAAAATTCGCGTAGAATTCGCGTGCGCGCTCGATTTTTATTTCGAGTAAGAAAATTAATTGCCTTCTATTACGCGAGAATTAAACGAGTTTCCGACCGAATGCCGGGTGAGATGCGGTCGTCGTTCGCCTCCCCTTTCGAACACCGGAACGTATTTTCGCTTACTCTTTCCTACCCCTCCGGCAATATGCAGCGCGCCGATTGTGGTCGTAACTCTCTCCACGGCCGAGAAATAATTGTGCCTGCGTTTTGTTATATTCGCGAGTTTCCGCAATGCGAATTATCCTTTTACGACTGTTTATACCATGTCGATAACCTTCTCTCGTATATAGAATGCCGAGTGGTGTATCAGTATAAAATTGAGATGATGATCGAAAAAGGAAGATTGCGTAGAGAAAAGAAAACTAATTTTAAAAAAGCAAAATTTAATAGAATAAATATATATTTTTCAAAGTGTATGATACATGTGATTTTAAATTTAATTTAAACAAAAATATTGAACAGAAGTATCTTGTAGCATACTTGAGAGCAAATATAATTCTCATCAATACTTGAAAGACTTGATATATGAATAGAGTATCGTTTTCGTTTATTGTTATCTTTCTTTCTTTTAAATACATTTCAAATGACATGATAATCGTAAAATTACGTAAGAATACGTTACTTCGAAGACTATTAATTAGCAAATAGTAAATAAAACCGTTATAAATATCAATAGCACTCCATTTTTATTGAGGTTTAATTAAGGCCAAAGGCCTTGGAGGGTTGGAAACATGAAGTTTATAACGAATCTAAATTTTGGGATGAGTACCGCCGACCCTTTTTCGCAGATCGTTTTGGGATTCACTGGCATGAGTCTGGGCGCCATTGTCGCTCGTTATTTTTATACTTATGCAAATCTCGAGATTTGTCGAAGGCCACAATTTGCAATGCAAAGCCGGAGTAGTCGAAGGAAATTGTTCGTCGACGAACTCGTATTTAATTAAGGAAAGCTCGCGTCCTGCGAGTCCACTGGTATTTCATAAGAACGATTTTGAATTTACATTAAAGTGCTATCGGGATATTTAACACACTGTTATTATTCTACGATTAAGCACCAAGCTTTGTTATTGGCTGTTTGCATAAAACAATTATTAGTTATTTAAAAACTGTCTTGTCCTGTGCAAATCGATCAATACAAATATGTATATATGTGAGAGTCGTTTTGAAAAATTATTAATATCGGCAAATTATACATATTTTGTATATATTTTAACTAGAGAGCATTCATTAATTTAAAAAAAAAAAAAAAAAAGAAAAACGATTTTGACATCTAAATTATTTAAACAATTAAAATTAAAATCCGTGACAAATTATAATACTTTTATTAATTTTTTATTAAAGAAAAAAAAAGAAAGTTTTTTTAAAGTTATTTTAAATTTATAAAAAGAATAATATATGATACTGTGCATCATGACTTATGAATAATTCGAAACTAAATTTGTCAAAAATACTAAAAGATAATAAGCTCCATTTTGGGATGGCGAGTGTAGAATAGACATTAAAAGCGCATGTCATTTTACGTTACGTTTAATTAATGGCCTATGGGCGAAAATGGTGTGTATTTTCTGGAAAATTAATTCGGGAAATGTGTGAGCGGCCATTGGTATGTCGCCTGTGTCGCTCTCGCAAGAGTGGCCACCTAGTAATATTGCATCCATATATAGGGTGTCTCAGATATTGCGCATTTTCTTTCAGCTAGAGATTATTCTTTGAAATCTTTTCTGTTTTTATTAAGTTAAAATTTTACGATTTTTATTTTTTTCTATTTTAAATTTGAATCTTTTAAATTAATTTTCTATTATAGTTCTATTAAAATTAAAAGAAGAGCAGGATTTTTATTTGCTTGCACACATGCTTGAATTTTAATTCTTACATATTTTATACATATTAGTTCGTTAATTCAAGAATTTACTGCTGTGATGTTGAAACAAATGGCGAAAGAAAACGCAATCATCGACACCTTGTATATTTGCCACTGCGAAGCTTATACGAACTACGATGTATTGCGCATGTGTTCGTCGCACAAATTGCTTCGTCCAGATACCACAAGCTGCGTCACCTTTAATCGTTTGCGTATATTTGTGTATATTTGTGTACATTTTATATGAAAATGTGGTAAAGCAAAACGAAAGAATGAGAAGGATAGAAAGCTTGGGAAATAAATAACGAGATTAACGCGTTTCGAGAGAAAATTTAGTATGCTACAAAAGGGAGTGATTTATGCATCCTACTTCGCGAAAAATACAATGGTTATATATTTAACGATTCGATATATCAAGAGATTCTTTTGGGTTCATATTTCATACAAAACTTGAAAAATGCTACGCACTTGTATATCGCGCATAGCAATTGCACAAAAAGTTAGCCAATTGAGCTATACATCAAAAAACCAAATAAAAAACAAAAAATATTAAAATTCTATATTTTTATTGTGATCGATCGTAGATTTCTTTTTACTATTTCAAAATTGGCATAAATATTTAGGATTGCATGGAGAATATTATTTAATCTGTAAAAATTTCATTCATTAAATTCAAAAAATATATAAATATTATTCGAATTCTTTGAATTTTTTGTAAAACTTTTAGATACATAAAATTAAATTGCATTATTATTATAAATTGTTTTCATATATATTATTATATTACATTTATATTTTAATAATTATGCAGCGCTAAATAAAAATAAGAATTAACGTTTTTTATAAAACAAAGCTACTATAAAATTCAGCGTTGCATCTGCTGTTAAAAAGTCCCGACTAATTTTTGTGTTGGGTCTTAATATTACTGAAGTTAATACCGCTATCGGAAAGTACGGCCATACAAGACAACGTGAAACGTGTGCCCGAAACGTTTCAGGAAAGGGACCATTAGTATGCGCCGATCGTTTCGGTTCGGTAACCGCGCCGGTTCGGAGCTTCAAATCCTGGGATTACGCGCTTGCGTTTGCTGCCTGTGCTGGCCTATACGATACGTTCGATAAAATAACCGTGTTCGATGCACGCGGCAGTATTCCCTGGCGAATCCTGAAATAATTTTCCCCTAACAAGAATATCGAGGCAGAAATAGCATTTCAGCTTTGATCGATTAAAAAGAGAAGGCTTTTGACAAATCGTATTCTAGAAATACAAGATAATAAAATGGTAACCCATATGAATAATTTCAAATGAATTTTACTTTAACTGAATTTAAATTTATATATGCGATTTTGCAAGAAAGTATAACAGCTATGTATTCGATTCAGTCTTGATACAATTTGATCGTATCAAGAGACTCTTTCTCTATGTTTTATGCAAAATTTCAAAAAATGTTTTGCACTCATGTATTGCGCATAGAAATTGCACCAAAATCTATCTAATTGGATTATACTGTGTCAAAAAATTCAAATATGACATATGAAAGATGATGAATATCTAAATTGTGTATTTTCACTGTGAGAAGCTACTTCAATTTACATCAAAGCCTTAAAAACTGCAAAAAGAATTTCAAGTTAATTTTAATCAAAATGGAGGTTATTTATTTTTTCACCAAATATCGAGTATCACACTGTTCGTCTGTTAACGAATACGTCTGTTAACGAATATTTTATATATATATAGGATTAGCGTAGTCGAAAATAAAAGGGTCAATAGGCAGTAGCCGCAAAACTCGTTCGTCCGAAACACACGCGAACTTTTTGGCAATTTCGTTGACATGTGCGACACGTTGCATGTAAAATGCGTTTCGCTTTGAATACGACGACCATTTGCAAATGTAGTTACTGGGATTTTAACGAAATTCACCGATAAAATTATTCTGCTAGTTATTTATTTTATTTTAAACCTCAAGTATTTCCGCGAGGTGCAAACGTGGTTGATTAATTCTTGTTAGTGATTTGTTAAATATATGTCACGAAGTTGAAAGAATGACATATTTTTATTTCTGAATATTTTTAAAGAGTTTTATCCGAAATTTTTCTGATAAAATAAAAATTATATGTAATATATATATATATAATTTGATAAAATATAAAAATTATAATATATATAAAACAAATATTCATAATTAATTTTTTATTTCTTTTTTTACTTTCTTTATTTTATATATGTAGAATTTATTTTAATAATATATTTTTTTTATTACTATTTTTTATTGTATTTATTTTTAAGCTTGGAAACAGATTATTCAAAGATATTCTGAGATGAAAATTTCAATCTTCCAAGAAACGAAAAATATTTTACATTTATTTTTTTTTCGAGGAGATGAAACGAATACGAAATCACGAAATGTTTTATTCCTCGCGGCCCGAAATAATCTCGACATAATTTACCGTACCATGATGATGATGGATGTGTCGCGCGACTCAGCTTAATTACCACGTGAAAGATGGTTAACAACGGCAATTAAACAAAGCAATTAAAAGTTTTTCCATGCTAGAGTTACTGAGACTGCGTAAACTTTTTCCTGTGTTTTCTTGGTAATTCGCAAGAAGCATTTTTATATCAGGTTTTTATCTGTTATATAACCTGCGGCAATTTTATTCACTTTTCTTGCAGTTGTTTAGATTTTTTTAGTTGTTATAACTAACGTTAATTCGCCATGTAAATAACGTAGATATTTTGATCTTTGAATAAACTATAGCATAGATGGACGTCAGTTTTTTAGGTTGTTAAATTTTAAAATTGCGTGTGCGTCATTCAATCAAAAATTGAAAAATACGTATTGTAAAATATTACTGTTATCTTTATTTATGAAAACGATATTGTTCAGCAACGAAAAAGATGTTGTGAGCATCTTTATCTTAATAAAATTTTAATAACAAAAATAATTAATTATTTTTCTTTTCTCCCTTTCTTGCGATATCATTTAGAATTATTAAAATATATATTCAAAATAATTAAATGTAGAAAATTGCAAAAAATGCGAATAAAGTGAGATACAATAAAATCTGTGAAATATGCACAAAATTTTTTAACAAAAAAACTTGCGGAGAAAATAGACGAAACAATAAAATTATGAAAACTCAGAATATTTCCGTATTTATATACAATGAAAAAAAAAAAAAAAAAAAAAAAAAAAAAAAAAAAAAAGAATAGATAAGCTCTATTTTTATATTTTTGAAATAGTACTAAGTGTTATTTTGTAGATGCGAGATCTCTCGCAAGAACTTTCGTTATGGTTCTCTTTGCAACACATTGTGTCACTATTCTCCCGCGAGTGCCTCTAAACTCTTACTAAAGGCATGCGCTTAAAAATGCATTTGTCGTCGCCGTCAAGGGTACAATTCTATCTACGAAAGTAACATTCTGCGACATGTAGGCCAAGGAAAAAATATTTTGCGAAGCTTGCATCAAACTTCTACAATTTAAAACTCTGCAGTTCTTTACCCAAGTTAAATAACTATTTAATATTAAATATTTTGGTGATAACTACAAATTTTAATTAAAATTCTGTAAAATTCGTATAACTTTTTTAGAATTAACTGGAAGATAAAGTTTCGGCGAAACACACATACACACATATTAGGATTCTTTAATATTAAATATTTTTTTTACGTCTTTTAATTTTTGAGAGGGGAAAAAATCGCAAAATATATCGTTGAATTTTTACAAGTAATTCTTGTAAAATAATAGGAAAAAGAGAAAAATATTTTAAATCTCATTGCATTGGATTATATTTTTTCTAGAGTGGATTACATATGGATTCATAAATAGCGAATAATATCTTACGTAAGATACACATACACGAAGAAAAATTAGCAACGTTTCGTCAATTTTTTTTGTTAATATTTTATACGATGGCAATCATGCAAAAAATCACGCTGCGAATAATTTCTTCAGGAAAATTCAGATTCACACAGACATTTAGACGAGTTAATAGAATGTATATATAACATGATAATATAACCGAAATGTTTTCAATGAATTATGTGATTCGTAAATATAATATGTACACAAAGAGACATTCTCGATAACGCTTCGTTAATGTCTTTTTTAACATTTCAGAGAATAGATAATCATAAATCATAGTATCACGTTGCAAATGTATAAATTCAGATGGTGGATGGTCCGTTTTGTCTTTACATAAATTGTAAGCTATTTGATAAGAGAGACTTGCTGTACATATGTGTAATAATGTAATAAGCGTACTTTAGATATACAAATGTATACATTTTATCTAAAGTGAATAATATAGATACAACTGCAAGAGGTATTATATATATCTATTAGCAATCTCTTACGCAATAAGATACTGTAACCGGATAAGACTCACAATCAGTTCTTAACATGGTTCGTTTCCTGTTTATCTCGCGCGATTCTTTTAAAAGCTCTATCGTGCATACAAATGGTTATTTAAATCATGATGCAATTGTAATAATTAATCTCGAATAATTTTGCAAAGAGAAGGACGATAATATTTTCAAATTTTGACAGACCATATTCAAGAGTCAAGTATCTTATAAAACAATATCTCTCTTTCAGTAATCAAATAAATAACGGCTAATATATTTCGCGGTTTTGTTGAATAATAATATTAATAGATAGTAAAGAAAAAAAGTAATAATTTGAATACTTGACGAAAATAAATCCAGATGACCTCATTTTTGACATGCTTTTTTTTGATGAATTATCTTACGTGGTCGCGTCACGAGTGATGTCGTCGTGCAGTCGGGTTGTAAAATCAGAGGCTGTGACTGGTCGAATAGTTTCGCGTGTTCCCCCGGGCTTATGTGGTTGCTCGGCGTATCTAGGCCACGTAATAGGATCTGTAGGCCGCGGCGTAATAGGGGTAGCTGGAATAGGCCGCGTACGCGTAGGGGTAGCTGTATGCGGAGTAAGCAACGGCCGGGGCGGTGTATGCGCTGTAAGCGATCGGAGCCGTGTAAGCCGCACTGAGCAGCAACCCTCGCTTGTTCCTAGCCGCTTCCGGCGAGATGGGCTCGGCCTGTGCCGGTTCGATGGACTCTACCTCGGTGGGTTTCGCCTCCGCGAGAGCCGCGGCGGCCACCAGGGCGAAAAGAGCGATAACCTAGGAATAGTAAAGAAAAATATGTAAAGACACATTTATGCGCTATATCATAAGCTTTCAGCCTACGTCCTTTAAAGAAATTTGTAAAGCAAAACTCGGAATTTTGTGTTGAATTTTTGATTTTCCTACTTGACGTTGAGAAGAAATGGAAAAATAAAACGATTTTTCTACACAGAGAAAAATATTCTACTGTCAAAAAAAGCGATTACTCAGTTTATTTTTCTTTTTTTAAGTAATAGTTTTCTTCAACAAAAAATATATTCTTGATAATAGTCTTAAAATATACTCATCACAAGTGTTAGAAAATCTCATTATCATGTACTCAAAAGAAGAATTTATTTTCTCTTCAAGAATATTATAAAGTTGTATCAAAGAAAAATCAAACTTACTTTACGTCAATTCTTGTAGTAAGCAAACCAAATTTTTGTTTTAATTTAATATTCTTGACTAAAATACTGCACTTATTAAAATTCAGAATATATTCAATTAAATTTAATGCTTGTGGTGAACTTATGATATATTTGCGGATATACAAATTTATGATATATTTAAAATAAATAATATTTACTTGAATACAGTATACATTTTTCTCTGTGTAATCTTGTTGATTGAGAGACAGATTGAAATTTATAGGCTTGGAAATTTTCAACTCTCATAATTCTGTTTAAATATTTTTATCGTTTACGAGATACATGATTTTCTTTTTCTCTTCTCTATCTCGATTTGATATTTCTAAAATAAATAAATTAGAATCGTGTATGAAAATATTATTGTTAAAAATCAATTGAGACAATTTGTTCTAAAACTAAACCAGTCAACTATGCTATCACGAAGAAAGATTCGTTCTACTCACGGCTAAGCACTTCATGTTTGCAGGCTGAGTTGAGAGAGAATCGCTTGGGAAAGCTTAGGAGAGCTCGAAGATCGAAGATCGATTGATGCTCATGCTCTTGGGGTGGCGGACTTTTATACGCCAATCGTACGTGCATCGATTCGCGATTATCATTTTCGATCCGCGTAATCGCGCATAACAATTATTGTCCTCGTGACATTGTCCGTCGAACATAGAGGTAGAGAGGGAAACATCATCGGGAATTTAAACGCAAGTATCGGAGTTGAGCAACCCGTCCTTGGCCGACGTCCAAACAGAGAAGCGCAAGAACCTTTTATTGCGCTGCCTTCGCATGTAGTATCGAATCTGTAATTTTGTAATATCGATTTATTAACGTTTCACAAGAATATAATATAATTAATGTATTTAAAAAATGTAATATAATTACTTTGTTTCGATTTTCTTGTCTTTCTTTAAGTGAAAAATATTTTCGACTTTACATAAAAGTGTTCAGTGAAGTTTCGAAGCTGATATTTTATTCTACACGAATAATGTGTAGAATACAATAGCATAAATAATATGTGAAGAAACATGAGATTTATAACAATGATTATTTAATTTTTACAAAGAACAGTATTACATTTATGACGTCTTCGAGAAAGTAAAGGTATTAATGTATTCTGTTAATTTATACGTAGCTAAATACGACATTACCTGCTTCTCATTGATATTCCATGCGATCGTCACGCTTGTCGCAGCAATTTTCATGACGCAGCTATAATTTAGCTATTCTGGCCTTGTATCTGATCGGACCCTGTTCACGGCCAGGGAATCCAGATGGTCTCCGCGTCGTTTGTGCACTATTAGGTTTGGACCGAATTCGAATTCCTGCGGGGATCCTTGATGGCGCGTGAAAATCCTAAATTCAATAAAATTCAATTTGAATCAGATTTTACGGACCCATTCTCATTGGGAGCTATAATCGTCTTAAACTATAATTGTTTACCAAATCTTTATGAACAATTATCCACAAATACGATTTCTCGATTATAGATTTCTTCGGAATAGAAGAAACTAAATCGGATTTTCTTTTTTGGCGAAAATTTCAAATCAATATACTACATTTTAAATATTAATATTACTATTAATTATAAGTATATGTAAATAAAAAAAACCACGTTTAATTTCAGACAAACATTTAAGATTGGCTAATATTTAATATTTAATACTAAATGTAAAAAGGGATGATTGTCGCGATATTAATTAATCGTTTATTAAATTTTCAGCAGAACAATCATGAGCTTTTCGAAGTATCTGCCATTAGGATATATCTCGGTGATATGATTGTGGAATGCAAGAATTCTGTAGAATTCTTGGCATGATTTACCGTCGGAAATTGTTTCGTACTGCGACAATGTTAAAGCGGGAGACGAAAGGCACACGCGATATGCTTCTCGACACAGTAGTTACGGTAACTTGGCACAGGAGTAACGATCTGTGTCGTTAATCATATTTTATTCAAGTTTCCACTTGTCGCGCTGGGAACACAACGTTATATTCTTTTCAGTGACGATAGACAATTTTTCATGAGTGCCTGTTGTCTCGAGCGGTTATATTGTGCTTTCCAAAAGATAAAACTGTGACATCGCCAAAGTTGCACATCATTGTCGATAATTGGCTTTTTAACACCCGGGTATGGTGTATAGTATTTCATCATGACATAAAGACATCGACAATGCATCCAGAATGCACAATCGCGCAATTTGATATTTAACATTATATTTTGTCAAGTTTGAAATTTACTTTTATTTGAAAAATTAACATTGACAATTCATTAAAAAATAATAGACTAAAATTACAAAAGAAACAATGAGATGTGTTTTTGTTTATTTTGGGGAAATCTGTACATTACATAATGCTAGCATTATTTATGTTACATTTAATGGAGAGGTAAATGTAATGTTTCTGACACGAAAAGTCACGAATTAAGGAAAGAATACGAGATGGAATATTATACGCGGTAGTATTTTAATAATCTTTTAGAGGCCATTACATGTCTATTATTTCGCTAAATTTAAAAAAGCTGACGTTTCTCAGGCGAACGAATGAGCGAAAGAGATTAGCGACGAGAATCCGCGGAAAAGTCGCATAAACGGGAAGAGACAGAGGGGTGGCGGAGGGTGCGACCGCGTCGCATTATTCGTCCGAAATACCAGCTATTTTCCGCTCTCGAGTCGACGATGAAAGCTAAGGCAGGGAGCTCGATTTCGCTCGCGAAGGCAAGACTTGAGTAATATCGCGACGTCGCTCGAGCGATGACAACGTCGGCCGAGGGCGGTTTGTCGGAGATAGATGCCGGGAATGTCGGAGTGTTTTTCATATAAACGCTGATTGCGAGCCGCATTTTTATCCGCGTCGTGTCGGCATTAGCATACCGTGCCCCTTCGTTGGTCCGGATGCTGTGGAGAATAATTTTCGCTGGAACACTCGCCGTCGCGGCGACGTTGAGATTATCGCGATTTCATTTATACTTACTGTCTTGAAGTTTATTCTTTCGACTTACTGTTCTTTTATGAAATAGAAAAAGAATAATGAAACGGACGAATTATTTGCAAGGTGAACTGCTCCCCGAACGGAGCAAGAATGCAAACGTCTTTCTAAAACGTCGGAAAATCAATTTCTGACAATCTCAAGAATTTTGCGAATAAGACAGTTTATCACGAAGATGACAAATCTACAAGTTTTAAATATTTGAAATTTATAAATGAGTGCTCTTTTTAGTTACTTCTCATTTTTTTTTAATTTTCTTAAAATGTCTAACAAATGATATATAAAAATGATGTATTATAAATGCAGTTGTGTGAAACAATGATATCGCTTCGAGAGAAAGATCTGTCAATCATCCGCCAATTTCTTCAATTCCTTCTAGTTTTCTGCGAGATTCTCGTGATTGGCTATTTGACAAACTCGCGCCATAAACAAAAAAAAAAGAATTCTAAAAAAGATATAAAATATAAAACTACGCTATTTCATACGAGAGCAAACTCTTTTGTCGTTTGATTATTTTTCCCAACACGACTAAGAGATTTCTGCACATTTGTGATAGTGTTATTAAATTTAGATTCCCTCCGGTGCAATTCGGAATGAATTTAGAAACAACAGGAGTGATGCTTATGCAATTTTCTGGTTAAATACTAACCTTTTTTGCTTCTTAAAAATTAAGAATTACAAAATTAGAAAGATTAAACTTCTTAAATACATTCTTTTTTTAATTTTTCACTTTTACAATATTTTAGAATGCAAGAAGGCATCATTATAAATGTAAATGGTTAAATTTTTTCTGCGAATCCAAATAATTGACTTGATGATTTTTTCGACTGTATTTTTACTTCATTCCCAATAGCTCTTTTTCATTTAAAATTCTGGTAGCGACTCATAAGCAGCCCAGTGTCCCTGATGTAATCCGCATACGTAATGTCACTGCTGCACGCGCTGTTTGCGATGTCATACTCGTTACATGACTGACCCGTGTAAGCTCTCCATACAAACATATGTGCGTTTCATGGTCGAATGTACACATCCATGTAATGACATGGAACCATGAGGATACTAATTTGATATCGTAGTATTTTTAAACCACAAAAGATTATTCCTGAGAAAAAAATTTAAATTTATTGATATTAAATATTAAAAATCAATACACACACACACACACACACATGATATTATATAAACGTAAAAATATACATAATTTTTATAATAAAATATTTTAAAAGAACACAGGATATTATTAATTTTCTAAAATATTTCTTCTTGTTTTGACGTTCTATTTCGAAAAATATGGTTTTAAATGACACATAGAGATATGTGCATCATCATTAAGAATGGGATGGCACGCTATATGCGACAAGAAGTATCGATAGTGTAATGGCATTGTTTCGCACTTTTTTAGAGATCCTCTAGTATTGTCACAAATTACCACTGCATCATTTCTTTTTTTCTTTCTTCGTCGCGTCTTCCTCCCGTCACTTTATTCTTTCTCTTTTTCTTTTTTATTCTTTTTTTCTCTGCCAGCTAGTGGCATGCTTTATGAATGGCTCTTTTCTTTTGTCGCTATCGTTTTTACAAAATCGTTTCTTGCGTTTCGTTTTGTACTTCCAGACGAGCAGAGCAGAAAATGCAAGTAAAGCCTTAAGGAAACCTATTCTGATACTTGTTATTTTATACAGCGTGAATATCTCAATTGTCATGTGTATTCCTTTGTAAGAAAAAAATTGCGACGAGTTTTTCCTGGGAATCGAGTGATGCAGGTTGCTGTTTGTATAAAAAGTATCTATCTGACAAGTACGGTCTTAAGTGAATAGAGATTTCTCATTCTAAGATACATTTTTCAGAGTGCAATGTAATTATTTCACGAAAACAATTTGTTATAGTTTATAACACGAATAGCATAATTAATAAATATAATAATTTCAATATATATATATATATATATATATATATATATATAATTATTATAATATTAATAAATTATAAAAATATCGAATGTGTATAACAACAATTGTAATAATGCATAATTTAGCTAATAATAGCCAAAAGAAAAAATAAAAGAAAGATATTAATTAATATTGAATATATAAATATTGACAACAATATTGATATTTGTTTGATAAATGTTAACAATAATATTAATATTTCTTTTCAAATTCGCAGTTTTATTGAGGAAGTTTGATTGGAAAAATTTATAATCTCTCTTTCTCACTCTCTCTGTTGATAGTCAAATTTAAAAGTTTGCAATGTTCGGGAATTATCCTGGATGAAGAGTGATGATGAATAATCTACAGTTGTTTGGAACGAATAATCTAGTTGTTTCGATCGAATCGATTCAGGGGATCGATTCGGTGTCTCTATAAGCCGGGTTTAGAGTTTTTCAAATAAATGTCAAGAGAGTCGCGGCGCGACTCTTTTATTGTGAGCAACGACAGCGATGGTGGCCGATATTTGATTTTCGTGCATATTTGCGCTGTCGGAATCCGCAATCGTTTTCCCGATCAAATGGCAGTCGATTGGCATCGATTCCTTGATTAGTTGAATACCGCTCGGTATCGGGCTCCGAAATCAAAATCACAATCCAGATCGCCACGTGCCGAATCGATTTTCGCCGAGCTAGAAAGCTAAAGTTTAAATTCATTATAGATAAGCGCCGAACTCGGAATGAAAGCATCGATATTTTATCGTTTCAAGTAAAACGGTAGGATAAAGAACAATTGACTATCCAGTATTACAACAAATGTCTCCTTTATCCAAGGTTTTTCTTTAGTCATTCAATTCTTTCGTGGCAAAAATTAAGCAACAGAGATACAAATAAAGAATATTTTATTAATTATTTAATTATTTAAATTTAATTGAACATTAGATTAATTTAAAAAATAATTATTTGTAAGTCGAAATTTGTTTCAAATTATTTTATTTCAACAGAATCATTTAATTTGAATCTTGATTTTTAACTTTTGTTACTATTTAATTAAAGAATCAAGATATAAATAAAATTTTATTCCGTTAAAGTAAAGTTGCTGATTTTAAAAATATTTATTATTATCAAAAATGAATTCGAGTGATCTGTAAATATTTTACGGGATTCACAGAGACGAATCAAAAGTATCGCCTATTAGAGTCGAAAATGAAGTAGTTTCGATCATGCGAAAGAGATAAAAGAGAATATATCCGGTTTCCGCGGCAAAAAGCAGGGGGTGGAAAATTGCATGGCGTTAAGTGAAAGTCGTAATAACGGCGGCTTAAGGTTTCGCCGCAGAGAAGCGAAACCCTATCTCTTCGCTTCTCGGAGGACTGAGAGGGCACGTCTGCGTGCGTGCACAGGACAGAGGTCGGGAAAGTGGTGGACGATCGATAACGCTAGAAACTGCGTGCTTCGAAAGGGTCCTCTCTCATGTGTGTCGTCCCTCGTTCCTCGCTTTATCCTCTCTGCGTCTTTCGAAGAGAGACGAGGGACTTTGTTTCACCATGACGGAGTAAATTTCCGTTCGTCGGATAGTCGCTTGAAAATAATTGCACGGACCTCCGGATTCCGTAAGGGAACAATGTACCTAATTCTTCTCTTTCTCTTCTAACCAATGGCTTCCTACTTGTTGTTCGTCCTTACCATTCCAAATGTTATCCTGAGGGAGATGGCGAACGCCACATGGAATGAGATAAGCACTCGTGAGAGTCTGTGTGGCAGATAAATCATCCGGTCAACATGGCTTGATAAGCCATATTAAAAGCACTAGTGTTGTAACGCAAGTTCATTGTGTTCTGTGATTCGTTATAGCTGGTATTAACCTCAAATTATTAAAAAGATTCTGTTATTTCTGGAATTTTAGACTTTTAAATAATTATTATTTAATATATGAGTTTTGTTAGTATTATTTGTAAAACTTTATTATTAAAAACTTTGGATACGCTAAAAATTTTGGACATTTTAATGTCCCTCTGAGAAATATATAGATATTTTAGAAATTTTAATATTATTAGTAATTATTCTATATTTATATTCTATACTTTTTATATTTTTGAATTTCAAAAATTATTAATTTATTTTATTATTATTATTATAAAATCTATTTTGTGTTAAAATTTGTATTAGGTACATATATAATAATTAAGAATATTTTCTCGTGAAAATGGCACTGATTATTAAGAAAGAAAAGAAATTGAAAATATAAAATATACTTTTATTTCTACATATCAATAGGAAGAAGACAGTTTTAGGACTTACAATATTTATTCATAATTATTCATATTTTTATGATAAAAGTGAATGATAAGAAACGCTATAATTCAAACTAGCTATTACGAGTAATAGATTCGCGTTAACGCAAACTAGGAAAAATTTCAAATTTGATGGAATCATCGAACAATTATAGAAGACGAAAGAGGCGCATCACGCGCTGACGTTATCGGACACATCTCTCGTCTTCTTCGGAGGCGGCATCGGGATTTTCAGTGGACCGCGAAATATGTCGGCATCGATTCAACGTGTCCAAAAATACTTTCCTCGACGGTTGCCGAGACGCATAATTCGACGGAAATACGATTTCTCAGATGTACATGTCGTGTTCAACGTCGCGTTACCAATGGTATAAAAGAGAGAGAAAGAAAAACAACAATGAGATAAATATAGAGAGAGGGAAGGGAGAGAGAAGGGGGGAAGACAGAGAGAGAGAGAGAGAGAGAGAGAGAGAGAGAGAGAAAGACGGAGAACGGTTATTTCTTATAGAACGTCTTCTCTTCAACTTCTCGCGCGCTGAGAGCTTCGAAGAAAGCTCTTTCGAAATCTGAGAGCGGCAACGTCTCCAGGGATGATACGGCCTTCTTACAGAGAGATCTCCCCCTGGACTACTGTGAAGCTTCTATTCGTGTTTGCGCGGTAGAAAAACGCATCATTCGAGAAATTCTGCGCGATTTCGCTAACGTCGTGAATAAAGTAATAGAAAAAAATAGAATAGTAAGATTAATAATTGAATACTGGAACTTTAAATTCTTGAAATTTAAATATATGGATATATTCTATAGATTAATAAAAAATTATAAAAATGTCATTTTAATACTTTAGTTTCAAAAATTATGTGCAATATCATTTATTATCATTTATTTCTAAAAGCACATAAATGTTAGTAGATTAAATAAAAATAAACGAAATTAGATTAGTTTCTCTGTTTCTAAAAGTGGAAACCTCTAAATTACAAGTTATATTAATTATTCAAATTCGTATCTCTCTCTATACTAATTTTAATTTAAATTATTATATAAACGTACAATAATATAAACTTAGTTATTTATCAGGTTTAACTGATATAGATTTTCTGCAGAGAATTTCTCAATACTTTTTTAATAAATATATAATTTATATATTATATGTATATACACATATATAAATCGGATGAGGTCGATCATCATCATTTCTACCAGATTCGTTTTATAAATAGATACGACGCTTTTGGCCTATAAAGTATACCATTTGTCCAGCCACGAACTGGAAAATGTTTCAAAATTTATGAGCTCAGTCGTGCAGCAGGGCTGAAGTATGTGGGATTGGCAGAAGAATGAGAATATCGATATAATATATCGATATGTAAGAAATAATATATCGGTATGTCGAGAATAAGTTGCTCCGACAATTATTCTCAATCTGTTTAAGTTCAAAGAAAATGATAAAATATCTAAATTTGGAATCTGATATGTTACCAATCCACATTATAAAAGTTGGAGTACTATCTTATATTTTAAAATTTTTTGTATCGAATCAAATTGTGATTAAAAAATTGGAATAGAAAAGAGTAATTTGGTAAAAATTATTAATATATACTATAAAATACACTATTAAATATACTATAAAAATTAATATACTATAAAAAATTACTATAAAATATTTAAAATTGATAAAAAAATTAAATAAAAATAAAATAATATTTTTAATATTTTGAATATAAATCAATTAAATTATTCAAGTAATTAATTATAAATGTAAGTTTAGTTCATAATAAAAATAAATTATATATAATCTGAAAAATATATTAAATTCTGAAAAATATATTAAAAGACTAAAAACTTAATTAACACGAATGAAAATATTTAATTAATCTTTAATGTTTCCCGAGTATTTTATTGTAGTATACATATCGTATATTTTACTACAGTTTTTATTTTATAATTCGAAACTTTATCCTTTTTACCTCTATGTTAGACACATTTCAAATTACGAATGATAAAGATCATCAATGATCGATGAAAAAACAAAGTTTTACGCGTGAAAATGTACGCATTTTTTGTGCATTAGATATAAACCTCGTTTCCATAAAATTTTTTATTTATTTGACTAGCTAGAAGTTGGCAGATAAAAGTTGGGTACATTTGCAAAATACGGATGCGTTTGCAACATCGTTGTCCGAAGCACCTGCTACGTCGTGTTGGGAAAGCATCGTAAACTTCTCTCCATCGCGCGCGATACAGTCGATGTTTTCATAAAGCGTCAATAACTTTCGCAGCTTCACTTTAACACCATTCGCTTTCATCATAGCGAAACTTAGGGGATTTCGTAACTTAAGAAGTAAATCGAGGATTTTTGTACTACTCAGCAAGAGGAGCTGTCAATATTATATTGTATATATTTTGGAAATAGGGTTACTCTTTCTTTTCGACTAATCTCTTTGATTAATTTGAAATAGATTTTTTCGATAAAGATTTTTGAAATAGATTTTTTTTTAAAGTTGAGATATATTTGCTAGTCATAAATTTTTAAATTTTAATGTTAAATATTACATTTTTGTCATGTTAATGTTTTTCGAGATAAGGATACAATGACTAGCTTTTGAATTAAAAAATTTTTATTAAATTTTTTTTTGTAAGATCTATTTAAAATTAGCTGAGAGAAATACAAATTTCATACGTAAATTATTGGAGATATATCATTATATTTCTATAACGAAAAAAGCAATGTAAAAATAAATACTAAATTATTTAAAATAAATAGATTTTTTTCCATACATCTTTTACGCGGAGGAGAAGAATTGATGAGGACATTGTTGTTCGCGTCTCGAGAGTCTAGTTATCGCTGGAAATCGCGGTTAGATGGTGGCAGAGTTACGGGACCGAAAGCAGGAGCTACGAGCTACGCTTACTCGGCAGTTTCAATTAAGCATCGAAGCTTTCGCCGGTGAAGCACGCAATCTCGCTCCCCCTTATGGCACACTCGACCGTCTTTCCCTCGTTCATCGTTTCTCTAAGGAATCAAGCTGCTTATCTGTGAAATTTAGAAAGAGGATGAGGAAAATGTCACAAGATTTGCCGAGCTGTAACTAATTAAAATTTACTATAAGACGATTTCGTCAGCACCATCCATCGCGATGATTAACAAATGATCCAATTTAATTTAAATAATAGATTGTCAAATATCATACAATTTACATATATACATATATTCTCTAAACATCATGCTTTCATCAAAAAGTTTAACTTTAATAATTAAATGATTATTAAATTTTATCACTCTTATATATTAAAAAAATAGTTTTATATTAAAAAATAAAATGATTGTAAAGATAATATTGGAGATAAAAAAATATCAAACATTGTTTATGTAATATTTTTTATCTCGAATTATCCTTATTATATTATTTTTAATTTTTTTTATTATCTTTTATAATTTTTAATTATCTTCATAATTTTATTTATTTATATGAAATTATTTTAAAAAATTTTTCAATAATTTAATTTTTTTAGCGTATCTTAAGACAATAATTTCTTCTCGAAAAAATTCAGCAGCTTAGTTCTATCATAGATCGCGACCACGCCAACGTTCGGATGACATTTAGAGTGGCGTCGCAGCGTCGAGCGAGTTCCCAGCTCTTTGCCCTGCTTCTTCTTGCGTTTGCCTCGATAGACGTCTCTTCATTGAGCATCGTCTTCGTCGTCGTCGTCGTCGTCAGCGACGACGACGTCGACGTCGATGTCGGCGCGGCCGTCAAAGGTCGCCACGGTATAAATACTCTGGCGCCGCCGTCGGCTCGTCGTCCCGGTTTCTCTTCCCCTTTTGATCCCTCGCCCTCTCGACTCTTTACACACCAGCCTAAATTTTCCCCCTTTCACGTTTACGGTTCTCCTTTCTTGTCTTCGCCACTCTTAAAATTCGCAGAGACGTCATTAATTGCACTAGAGTCGGGATGGAATTTGATACAAAGCAAAAACACAAAGAACAGGATGAAGAAAAAGATATAATTTTTCTCGAATCTTTAATTTGTGCAGACTTGAGTACAGCATTATTGAAGTTCGTCTAGACAAGATTCGAGCGACTCAATGAAAATTCGTCGAGACTCTCTGGCGGGATGCGAGACATTGATAGATCGATTACTGCGTCGTCAGTTGTCGTATAGCGAGGCACATCCGGTTTTCACGACGAATAAAGCGAATATACGAGATGACAGTCCAATACGATATATAAGATGAAGCGGCGAAGAATATATTTCTAAAAATATCCGTAAATTGGAGTTTGTACAAATCACGAAGTTTCTACAAATTCCTCTGCCATTTATTTTTTTTTAAATAAACGTCTGATTTTGCACCATTTATACAACTTCTTATTTTTTCGACTTTGAATTGATAGTTAAATATTAAATTAATATTTTGTTCTTTTAATAAACCTTTAAATTTTGAAATATTCTAATTATTTACGCTAGAATTATTAATAAATTGAACATATTATATAAATTAAAATGAAATTATACTGTTATTATACTGTTTGAATTATTGATATCTTTATGTCGAAATGTATTCGTGTAATCTTTCTTAGTTTCGTTATCTTTAACTTTATAAAACTGCGTGACTTCCGAGACACCCCGAGGCTATTCGATAACGCGGTTAACGCATATCGTCTATACGTTAACCGTGTTATCAGCCAATGAGAAAATCACGGTAGTTTGGTGAAGCTAAAATCGATGGTATCTCGATGGTTGGAGGAGAAATCTCTGTCATTTTTCTCGAATCGAGGAAGATCGATAACTCGCAATAAAAAAAGTCAAAAAAATGACGATACTGCAAGAGAAGCTCGTCATTTCGATGGTATAATAAGCAACCGTACTAATAGCATACCGACCATTTTATCTTATCTTTACCTCACATGATCGACTTCGGAATTCATAATCAGATACGTCAGATTCGCATGCATCTTACGATCGATTTAACGTTCTTGGAACACGTGAAATATATCGCGCTTATCAGAGAAATTAAGAAAACATCCGATTGAAGGAACCTCTGTTTTCTTAAGAAAGTGTTAACATTTTATGTAATGATTTGAAACTTTTCGTTATATAATTAAGCACTGTTTGTTAAGTATGTGAATATATCGATTATTAATACTTGAGTATTTTTCACTGATATTTCAATGAAAAGTAATAGTAAAATATTTTATATTTGAAAAATAATCAAGTATCAATGATCGATATATTGATCTACTTAATAAATAGTGCTTGATTATAAAATTTATAACATATCTTCTTCCACAAATTTATTATTATCGTATAATATTATCATATTATCTTACATTACAAAATCAATATAAAATAATGTCTCATCAATAACGAAAAGTTTCAAATCATTACATAAAATGTTAAAACTTTCTTAAGAAAACAGAGGTTTCTCAATTTTAAATGTATGTAGCATTAATGTAGCCTAATAATAACGTTTTCATAATATTATATTTAATGCTTTTCGATTAACAATAGGTGTATGAGGAAAATAAAAACCATACCTGCTATATTGAAAAAAGACTTTTAAGAAAATATATTATTAAAATATATACTGGTTAAAGAGTCCGAGAGTCGTTTCCGTTGGAGACTCGCTTGGTACTAGTATCAGTTGAATAAAGTTAAATTTGGTGCCAAATTTAGATTGGAATTTGGAAGTTTTTCTTCTTTATATCTCGCGGAATGCGTTCTATTTCCCCGGAAAAGCGAATTGCGACGAAACTGAAGACTTCCGGCGGTGAGACGGCGACACCGCGTGTCGATAATGCGAGAAGTTTGGCTGGAGCGAAGGAAAACCGAGTGTGTCGCTATTTTTCCATTCGAAGTGACGCGACTTTTACATGATTATCGAAATGCGAAAAGTGTTCGGTAGAGAGAGAAACGCATTAAAGAGTTCGAGAGGTTTTCTTCGGCGGAAGGATACGATACCTAATAGAATATTGGTGGAACGCAGCAATCCGCTGCAAGGTTTCTTCGATGGAAAAAGTCAGGGCGTATCACCGTTCATATAGACGGAATATTGCTACGTCGGCGGTTGGGAAATATGAGATTCGTCGACGGAAAACGTTCTCGTATGGATATGTGTGATGAAGTTTATTGAAGGAGAGAATGAAGAATCTTATAAAATTTCAAATTCTTTTACCACAAATGGGATATACAAAACGATTTCTGAGAAAACTTCATTAGTAAATTTTTTGAAAAAATTGACAAAAATTGAATTAAATGTCATTTTTCTTCGATACTTTGGAATTTTTAACATTTAATATCGTAATGATTTTCTGAGTCTCAAATTAAAGTTAAAAAAAATTGAACAAAGAATATATATAAAATTTGGAAGCCAAAAAATGATTCATTTTTGATTGCTTATATATCTTAACATTTTTTATTAAGAGAAAATTTATTCTAAGTTGCAATAAAAATTCATAAGCCATTTTTTGAAAAATTGTAATAAAAGTAGCAATAAAAATTCATAAGTCATCTTTTAAAAAGTTATTCCAAAATAAGAGAAGTTTAATTTAAAAGAGATCTTGAAGAGTTTAATTCGACTATTTCGAAGATTTCTTCAGTATTTTGAAAAAAAAGGCTCAATATACAATATAATATGTCTGTGTATGTGTTTGTGTGCATGTGTACAATTGAAATATTGCTGTCTCGGCAGTTGAAGAATATGAGATTCGTCGATGGAAAATCGACGAATCGTATATATGTCTCTGTATGGATGCGAGATCAGGAGATATAAAGAAATTTATAAAATGTTGAATTCTATCAGTATCAATAAAGTCTATATGAGGGAATCTTATTTGACTATTGATATTTTTATAGAAATAAGGATGGAGGGAAATCCATCATTTGTACGTGTAAGTATAAAGTCATACGTCGATATTAATAGAAAATAATGTAATAGATAAGAATTATTAAATTTTTTTCCTGCAATATTTTTTTTAATAGCACTTTATATTTCACAGTATTTAAAGAAAAACTTCAGCGTGCGTAATTAATTTTCTTTTCTTTTTTTAATTTTTAAAGAACCGTTTAAAACACGATTAAACACTAATGAGTACGTTAGTTTAACGACTGTTTCGAAATTACCAACTTAGCGCCAGCGATTATTTCGTTATTGTGTGTACTTTCAAAACCTTTCTTTAAAATGCTCGCTATTAGTAAAAGTTTTCATACTGGAAATATTGATATAAAACTGTTAGTAATATTTTTGAATTTTTGTTAGAATTTATCGCTATTTCTCTCTCTCAATAATTTGTAAAAATGTTTATGTATAAATCTTTGCCCTTAATGTACATATATATTTTTAAATCTACATATGCCTGTGGCAATCATTAACATTTCGCTGGGAATTGTAAATCCAATTTTGTACACAAATTGTGATGAATGCATTAATCAATTTTGAACGTTATTATTTTAGGAATAAATGTGTGGAATATTTCAGATTGAGCTGAAATAACTTGGCAAAATAATATGAAAAATAATGTGGGAGAATTAGCTTGTCAATTTGTCAGAAAAAGCGTTGGCGGAACGTTAAATATTCGGCGATACTTATACGTGGCAACAATCAGAGCTTAACGACGTTCCGAAAATAGGAATCATATAGACGGCCTATTTGCGGATTTTACGACGCCTACGTTTCTCGTCGCCATTAATCTCTAATCGTTATCGTCGCCGAAATGACGGGACGGAGAACGCGACGGGATTCGTTTGTCCGCGAAGAAGAAGCCGACCACCCAACAACCACGTGGCCGGTCGGGATTATTTATGTTACGACGCGACGCGTGTAGAGTAACCGCGCGTGTTGACGAGCTCGCGCTTTTTGCCGGCCTTAATGCACCGGCTTTTACTGCACTCGCGTCTGTCCGCGACTTTATCGCGCCGTTCGCGATGATGCATCGCGCGATGCATACACTAATGACCGGAATTGCATCGCCGAATGGCGCCGTTAATATCGATATCTCGGTTTCCTAATGCACACGAGATGACTTATGCAAGCAACTGACATTTATATTTCTCCCAATAAAATCGAAATTTTCCAAGGAATGCAAAGCAGTGCTTTTAAAATTGCTTTGGACTTGCGAGAAAGCTCTCTTTCATGGAAAATTGCTTATTGTTATAATAATAATTTTATAGAAATTAATTAATTTAACTTCTTTTTAATAATATCAATTTATTCACGGAATTTTTATGTAAAATTTTTTGAATATTTAGATTGAAAATTTTATAATCTTTAATCATAGTTTTTAATTTTATCGAATACTAATGGAATTGATATATATTTTTTTATATTGTTACATTTTTAATTTAACTTAAAAAATATATTATACTAAAACTTTAGATTTTTTAAATAATTTAATAAAAACTAAAATTTTTGTTGTACTTAAAGATGAAAAAAATCTCTCTGGTGACCTTTTTATTTAAAAAAATGAATAATTAGAAACAAAATACTTGACTTAAATGAGAGATTTTTTTGACAGGAAGAAAAGTCCCGTTGAGAAGTTTCAGTAGAAAACAACTTTTAGACTTTCAATAGCCGTTTAAAACTGCTTGGGAAAAATATGTAAACTGTTTTCAAAGTTTCTGCGGAATATTGTCGGTTTTCCGGTTTTACGACAACGCCACTTTAAACCATCGTAAAACCTATGTGCAAACATTTCAGAAATCGCTTAATACGAATAAATTCAAGCATCTTGCGAATAAATTCGATTAATACAAGTAATTGTGAGCAATGTGAATAAGTTTAGATAACACGTATAAATTCGAAGGGTAAATTTGATTAATACTCTCGAAAGAAATAATATCTTTGTGAAACTGAAATCGAGTGAACTTAATTATAATGCGAATGTCGTCAAAGGAAAATATTCGGGATATACAGAGTGAGAAACTAATATGCGCAACGTGACATTGCGAGTGAAGAGAGAATCGTCCATAGAACGTTTAGATATTAGTGAGACATTTCGAACTTGTTAATTATATGAATCTTTTTTACTAACTTTGATTTGACTTTCCTTTAATACAAATTTATTATCTAATTTCTTAATATTTGCTTTTACCAAACCTTTTATTTTGTATTATTTTGGAAAAAATATTAAATTTATAAAAATAATTTTACTTTAATTAAAGAACACATAGTGTGATTTTATTTCTTTGGATTTTCTGTATTATTATTTTATAATCTTTAATTTATTATAATTATAAAAATGCAAAAAATATATTTGTATATTTGGAAAAATTTAATTAAGAAAAAATCATATTTTAAAAATAAAAAAAAAAAAAAAAAAAAAAAAAAAAAGAGAAATTACATATGCTTATTAATATTATAAGTTTCCTTCAAACATTTTTGCACCGCGTATCTACATTTTTGTGATCAAAAATAAGGCTTCAAAACGCTTGGAGAAAGTAAGCTCTTTGATTAACTCCTCCAAAATGTTCAAAGATAATTTATCTTTTAGCCAGCATTTTTTTTCCTTCTGTCTTTTGTAGAAGTTACTACGAAACACTAACTTTGAAACACTTTAAATCACTTCTGTTGAAGGAACTTGCTCATTTAAGAATTAAGAACAAACAGAGGACACCGTAATATTACGTGGCTAGTAACGCTGTACGTCTTGCAAACTTCTCTAATTTCGTTTTCTTTTATTGCAGGGATCTTTGATCTACATTGGGGCCTTCTTCCTCATCGGGTATGTCTCCAAATATTCTTATTCCCTAAGTCAATTCTCCTTTGAAATTACTTCGTGTTCTCCTAGAACAGATTGATCTCGGAAATGCCTACGGGTCTTCTTTGATAAAAATACAAATTATAGCATAAGTTTGTAATACAAACGTAAAAAGACTGCGGCCAAAGGAACATTCTGAGAGAGAGAGAGAAAGAAAGAGAGAGAGAGAGAGAGAGAGGTATAATTTTTTCTAATATATATTTAAATTAAAAATTTAATTTAAATTAAATTAAATTTAAATTAAAAATTAAAAAGTATTACTATTTAATATACAATTTATTAAAGTAAAAATTGAAGTATATTAAAATATTATTAGTGCGATAATTTTTTATTAATTAGAACTTTTTAATCAATATCTTGACGAAATAAAAACCTAATTTCACGTACCGAAAATCTCTCGCATTGTTTCGTCGTTGTATTTTTTTTTCGCGTGCGTACACGCCTAGATTGGTGATGAGCTTCACGTTTGCGCGCTCGGCAATAACTAAAATTAATAAACGCGAACCTATATCTGTCAGAACGTGATGAACGAGGCGTGCGTGCGTGGGTGCATACGCAATCGTTTATCGATCGCGTATTGCGGGTCGGTCGAGATGCTCCTTGATGGGTCCTCCCGCAGGACGAGTGTCGAGTCGCGTGATGAAAGAACCGATCGATTTGCTCGCGTCAACCTGAAGTGACAGGTCGAGCGTTCTGGATTTTGCGATCTATATTGTGGCGACAATTAATTTACTCGCGAGTACATCGATCGATGTTTGGAAGTAACAATAAGATTAATAGATTTGGAGGTAACATTAAGTATTTATATAAAATATTACTAATATTTTACGAAAAAAAATTCTGAAAATATTAGATTTTTTTATTCAATA
Source organism: Camponotus floridanus (assembly GCF_003227725.1). Taxonomy (NCBI): domain Eukaryota; kingdom Metazoa; phylum Arthropoda; class Insecta; order Hymenoptera; family Formicidae; genus Camponotus; species Camponotus floridanus. The sequence goes on from NW_020229337.1 coordinate 309,668, forward strand.
AATATGTTATTCAAATTTATCGAGAAGTCAAAAAATATACTTACGTGCATTACATTTGAAAAAATTTTTGAAAATATTCTTCTATATTTTTTAATGTAATATTTTAAAAAGGATAAAAAATCATTTTAAGATGTCAAAAATATTTCACGCAGTAGTTTAATTTGTTAAATGAACAATAACGAAAGAGAAATATAATTTTGTTTGTCTTTTCATTTGATTGGTTATAAAAACGTCATTAGTTGTTGAGGTTTTTTTTCGTAATGCATTAGTTATCGTACGAAAACATTTTTTTTCCGACCCTTGAGATGGAGAGAAGCAATCTGGCAGTTCGATCACGCACATACTCGGTTCATTAGGCTGTTTGCCCTACGAGCTTGATTAATTGCCAAGCGCAGGAAATGTACGGTGGTTGTTGCCAAAATTTTTAGACGCATTACATTACACTTTGATTTTATCCGGTTTCTCAATCTTTCTAAAATGATCGGGCACTTTTGAACAAGGAGAATATTGGCGAATTACCAATAAGAAGATGTACAAATACAATATACATACATCATTTATTATAGATATTTTATAATGATTTTTTGATTATTTTGAAAATATAATTGAAATTTTCATAAAAAACAAATTAAATGTAAATAAAATTTAAATAAAATAATTATTTTCTGTAAATTAATTTAATAAAATATTAAGACTGCATTTTTACGAAATATATAAATTTATTGCGAAATATATATATATATATATATATATATATATATATATATATTACTTCGTCATAGTTTAATTACAGTGCGACTTTTGAACAGAATTATACAACGACAAGGAAAGAGAACCTTGCTTTGAGAGAAAATCTAATATAGATGATTAATCTAATATAAGAGAGTATAAGAGAGAGATACGGTTTAGTTTGTGGTTGGACGAAGTGCAGTGGGAATTGCAATTTTGCGTGTCTCATAAGCAGAGTGGTGATTATTAAAGTAGGCCATCGACATGATTGATCCGGCAAATTTATGTCGTACACATTTTATGATTTGTACCTACTCATTATTCTATCCGGTTGTTCTATAGTATGATATTAATCAAAGTGCAGTATTAAAACTTCTTAAAGATTTTAAGGAAGCTTTATTCAAAAAATATTTAAAATTACTGGAAATTTTAGATTGTATTATTAATAATTTAATGAATTAATAATTACAATTTCCGAACAATTCTTGGTTAATTGGTTACAATTAGTCATTAAATTAATTACAATATTCATATATTTTCGCGGTTTATACGTACAATGTGCAGTGGCATAATATTCCGTTATACGTGCAAATTAATATGATTTAACGAATATTTGTAATTAATTATACACTCATCGATCAAAGAGAGAGACAAATGACTGCTCGTGAAGTTTAAACCGTGAAAATGATCGTCCTGAAAGGGTTAATATGGCCTACAGGTAAATGATGGGTTTGCGTAGACCCCGGGTAATTGCTAATATTTAGAAGCTGGTTGCCCAGCACCGGCTGACATTATCCTTCGTTAAGGAGATTTTCTCTGAAAGGGTAGAAAGAGCGAGCGTTGCACGAAAGGATAATGTCTCTCGACGAAGCGTAATTATAAGCAATAGCCCCTTCGAGGATTAACAGTCTTTCAAAGCTTTAAAGTCTGAAGGAATGTTGCTTTTTGACTACAGTATTATTAAAAATATGTTGATTTTAATCTGTGCGATTTCGCGGCAATTACTTTTTTACAATATTTCTTAAAGCATCTTTTCCTTCTCTATGTAATTTACAAGGAAATGATGAAATTTAATCTTTGAGGTATTTTTTTTAAATCTTTAAACTTTTAGAAATTGCTTTTCGCTATTTAAGTTTTGTAAACTTTCATTAAAATGCCATTCACGAAAGATTTAAAGAAAAGGTGTTTACATTTTACACGAATATTTGAATCTCTTAATTATGAAAATTCATGATAGATTGTTTACTTGAAGTATAATAACATAATCGATTCGGTAAGCTTGTAACATATTGAATTAATAATCGAGACACATCTGCGAGATCGATATTCTTTTTCCATCTATAAAATACTCTAGTCGGCGATCATTTTATCGTCGGATTTTCCTCGCTCGCCATAACAGTTCGATAAATCGAGTCGCGGGCCGCTGGGAATTGTTTTATCGCCTGCTCTCTCCTTCCACTTTCCTCGTCCCAAGAATTTCCATTCATCCCGTGAAAATGGAGACGCATTTTGCAGAAACGAGATTAAGGACAAGGAACACGGAACAAGAAAGAAAACGAGAAAGAAAAAGGAAAAAAGAGAAAGAGCTTCCTGATACTTTGTGGCGAACGACCGCGATGAATTTCACCGTCGTTGTCAAAATGGGAGCCAGAATCCGGAAGAAGAAGTAGGCAACTAAAGAGAAGGGAGGAGAACGGACGGAAAAGAGTCACCAGGGACCAGCATCCCGCGCAGCCATATGATACGTACAGAAGCAACCCCTCTCAGCCCATGTACAGAAACCCTCTCTTGCCCTAACCCTCGACATCGATGGATGCCCGTAAATCGCTGACCTTTTCTCCGAATGTCATCCCTCTCTTCCCTTTACTACCATTGTCGGACGTTCGCCGCAATTTTCTTGAGAAATTTCCGCTCTTGCCGATCCGCTTCGCTTTTCTTCTCTCTCTTTTTCTCTCTCGAGTCTTTCGCGCTTTGATCTTGCGGCGCGATTTGTCAATGCACGTCGTGGTGAATCTATCGATATATATTGCAAAACGATGTCTGTGTATCGTGTTTATCATGTCGATTTCTACCATTTCAGAAAATGATGGGATGGCGATCTTCTTGCGTAAAAAGAGAATATGCAAAAGAATAGTGATACGATAAAAATGGAATGGCGTACGATTGATACATAAAGTTTTCTGCAAAAATATATATTGCGAAGAATGCCGAAATATGTATATCGATAACTCTTAAATTTGATCAGAATAAATCGATTGACGCTATATTTGGTAAAATCCAAAATTAATTAATGAAGAAAAGATTTTTTTTTCTCTTAATATGTTTTAAAAAGTTGTTAAAAAAGTTAGGTGCTTAGAAATTAAAGAAAGTTTGAAAATAGACTGAGAAAAATGTAAAATAAAAAAGAACTTTGATTTTAAAGCTGGCGGGATGTAAAGTAAGACGGGATATAAATTTATAATAAGGAAATTTTTAGGAAAACACGGATAGAATTTATAACTCGAGGTAACGGGAAGTCGAAAACTTTTTTCTGAATGATCCGTTCAACTTGGCAACACGGTTACTACGCGTAACATTTTTCGAATATTTTTCGAACATAATACAAATTATGAAAGTTCCGGCCATAAAAAGCGTTCGGCTGTTGGGCATCGCCCGCATACGGCTCGCATGGTTCATCGACTTTCACGACTGATCACTCTCTTTACTCCTCCGGACACAGCGGCAAATCAATATCCATCCACGGGTCTCCGTCCTGCTTTTACCCGATCTCTTCCCTCTCTTCTCGATATATACTGTATTGTATATAATGGACACATATGCGTACGCAATCTACGTATATGATTTTACTAAACAATCGCATCAGAATTCTAACGAGAAAATTGAAAATGTATAAAACTCTGCACAATGGATATAAAATTAATAATATATGTGTGTGTTTTAATTTATATAAATATATAATATTTTTTATTACGATAGAGAATATATTTTCGATGAAATTTTTTTTATTTCAATAATATATACTTTTTTATTTTTGCAAAATTCAAAATTATTTAAAAAATTTTTATATATATATACACACACACACACACACGTGTGTGTGTGTGTGTGTGTGTGTGTGTGTGTGTGTGTGTGTGTGTGTGTATAGAATTTTAGAATTACAGCAATAAGATTTAAGTAACAAGGGAATGAACGAAGAAAAATACTATTTATTTTAACAAAATTGAATTGAAGCAAGAATTGAATGAAAAGTGGATAATCATCTTTAACCGATCGTTTTAAAATCCGTTTAATCTGTCGCATTATCCGTTTTACCTTTATTTTAAAAAAGAAGAAAACTTTTGCGCTGATCAGTCTCGCGAAAATTAATTCATCCATCTGGGATTCAGGTCGGCTTCTGCGCGAGAGCTACCTTGGGTTACGCTCCTGATTTATGACCCATTTCTTTCTATTACTACCATATACATGACGAAAAAGTAAGTCTTAAAATGAAAACTTTTCCGATTCAACGTATATATAATTGATTATCTTAAAATATTGAAGTATATTGGCTTTTTCTTTAAATTGCACTTGTCTCTTTTTTAATTTCGCGATATAGAATTTTATATGTCCTCTCGTTCTCGTTTCTCTCGATACACTTCGCCTGGCCGAGTCTTCGGCCGAGTGATAATAATGCCATTGTATAATCGATATTTCACGCCGGTTTTATTAGAACGACTTCGCGCCTGACTCGTCGATAAAATCACCGGTATATAGAAGGACGTGAAGCAAATATTGGACAAAATAAAACGTGCAAAAAGAAAAAAAAAGTATCGGCGAAACAACTGTAGAGCGTTCTGCTTCGAGAAGGTTAAAGAGGGGAAAGAGGAATCGCGGTGGTTTCATTTCCGGTGCGGGCAGTTTTTCACGATGACGATTTCTCGGGAAAATGCCAATAAAAACGGCGATAACCAAAATGGGTGCTTACATACTTAGGACGCTATTTAAGAAGAAGGAAGATGTGGAGGCAAGAGATGCATGGGACTTAAAGCGAAGAATGCAATATCGAAATTCTCAAGTGAAACATCCGCTGTCTATATTAGATGCCAAAATTATATTTTCCTCCAATATAAGTTTTCTTGTAGGAAAAACTTAAACTATATTTGACGAATATGAGAAGATTATTTAATAGTTAAACTTAAATTAAAAGATCAGATGCTGAAGACTAGAAAACTAGACAGTTTACATAGCTTACTTCGAGTTTTCTTCCCTTTTCCCCCAAAAAAATGATTCTGTAAAGATCCTGCTACATCTCTTCCTTACTTATATCGTAATCTCCTTATTTTTTATTGCTGGTTTCCCCTTTGTAACAATGATTATTAATGACTTCCGATTATTTCGTTGTACGAGGTAAGAAAAAGAACTGCGACTATGGGATCTGCTGGAATGACACAGTTCTCATTTGGATTTTATCCTTGTCGGGGAAAGAGAGAAAGAGAGAGAATTAAATACAAAAGAAAAAGATAAAAGGGGGTAGGTAATTTCGGCGGATCGTTCCTACGTTCATTTATCCTGCTACTCATTCCGTATCCTTCCCACGGAGAATATCCACCACATTGTTTCTCTCTCCACGTTCGAGCCGCTATTTTCCCTGCTGGAACTATGGAGGCAATCGAATAAGTCACGATGCGAAATGCAAATCGGGAAATCTACGCGGTGTAATGGTCGACGGAGTCATCTGATTCGCCGTTTCGATTTATTTCGCGATAACCTTATTGCATAGAATTACATTAATCGTACAATTGTAAGCTAGAAATGAATAAATTAAACTTAAATTGGAATGAATTAGAAGTTGGACTAAAATTCATGAAGATAAAATTCGTTAAAGAAAGCAAGCTAAACTTGTAGATAGATATAATTGAAAGAGAAAGAAGAAGAGACAGAGAGAGAGAGAGAAAGAGATTATTTTAATTAATTTCTTAAATTTTAATACAATTTTTTTATTCAATTTTCTTTTTCTAAATATAGGTGTAAGACTTATATCTTAATATTAATATAATTTAATATAATTAATATAATCATATTTAGATCATCATATTTAGATCCTTTTCTTGTGTATTTTTACTCAATATAAGATCTGTCTGTGATTTTAATTTAATAGTTAAATTACTTAAGTTTAATAATGAAATTTAATACTGAAAACTCCTTGTTAACTCCTACTCTTAGTTAATTATATAAATCTTATAAATTAGATAATACTTGATGAAGTCAAAAATACAAGTCGTTATGTTCCGTTTCATTTCTTCACTTCTCATATTTCTGTCATTCGTTGTTTGCTCACGAGACGTTTTAAAATCGATCTGTCTTGATACTTGCCGCTTTACTAGGCCATTCGAAACAAGTACGTGACCACTACGAAAACAATTTCGGAGAAAAAGAGATAGAAACAGATACTCAATCCTTAATCCGCCTTTACGTTCGCGATGAAGGTGCATAAGACAGTTTTACGACAGTCAGATTCGCACAAATAGTCTAGGATGCCATAAATGTCGTGCTTTCGATCTTTTGCCATCGCCATTTCGTATCTTTATTTCTCATACGAACTTTGCATATTAGCCTGTAATTTTTTTGCGTTTTTTACATAAAATTTTTAAAATGCACTCCATAAAACGATCTAATTGTGACATCGAAGCAGACGATAAATTCTGCTAACGATTGAGATATTTAATAATCTATTAAAATAATAAAAATTAATTAAAATCTTTGAATAGACGAATATTGATAATATAATAACAAGAAATATTAAATTAATATAATTGTCAGAAGTTTTTTGATTTTATTATTCTCTTATTTTGATTTTATAAATATTAAAACTAAAAATAATAAAATTTATATTAGGCAAAAAGGTAGAATTTATATTAGAAAAGTCCAGATTAATGAGCGAATATCAATGCTTCTTATATTCACGCCTCATAAAAATGTAGAGACTCTATTTCATGTTTACATTTTACACATTTATTTTACATTATATCTTCAGAGAGCTTTTCATCTTCTTCATTTGCTCCTATTTGAATTTTATAATTTTCCTTTTCCAATAAAACTTTATAAAATATCAAAGTAACTAGCAAACTTATTATAAAAATATGAGTATTGGAACTTTACTCTCCGACTCTCTTGTCAAAGTATCAAGTCGCGCATTTCAATGAGCCGACAAAGTGTGCGCATTTTCATAATCTATCGTGGTTTATCAGTTCAAAAATAGAAAAATCGATTAACAATACCGGCTGACAATATCGTTGTCACGATTCACTTGACTCATCTGTGAACGATAATATGCTTAATCAGCTGTTTCGTATGAACGCAAATCAGTTATGTGATATACAGGACGATGACATTGTTAAGCGCGTCAGGTTATAGTTTTTTTGCACTTTTATAGTTTTATTTTCCACGTTTGTTTCCTGCAATGAGATTGATCGTCTCGAAAGCGACGCTCGTCTTTGGCGGTCTTTGATGCTTCCTAAAGACTCAGAGACCGCTTTAATGTCCCGACAATGCGTGTCCATGAATAAAAGTCTCAGGTAATTAAATATTAAACATAAGACGAAAATTCATCTCAGTTTTTTTCCGGATAAAAAAAATTGCGCTGCACAATCGCTAATGAGGTACACGGAAATGGCAGAAGCGGGAATTAAATTATTCAGCCGCACTCCTTGCGGAGATATGTATTCAGGTGACTTACCATTATTCAATGGAGAAAAGAAATTAATGTGCAGTTCATGCGAGAACGATTTAAAAAATACAATTATTAGTTAGAAAAATCCAGAAAAATCTTCGCTTGAGGAGAAAATTACAATTTCAAACTTTAACACGATACTCGAAGGGAAAAGTTTTGTCGATCGCACAATGGTGGAAAGTTGCGGAAAGTGCAATCGGAAGGAAGGGAGGATGGAAAAAGGGATGCTGATACATGTACGCGAGGAAGTAATTAAAAACTCTATTGTCCTCTTTTAATCACAAGATAACAATGATTACGATTCTTGTTTTGGTCTAAGACTAGAATACAATTCTCGAGTAAATCGACTTTTAGCATCGAGTTTGTAAGTAATAAATTTTAAAAAAGAAGTTGCTACAAAAGTATATTAAGCTTAAGAGAGTGATAAGAATAAGGACAGATTAAATTATTATGTACCCTCGGTAAGAAAGAAAAAGTTTTGTCGATCACTCGCAGAAAAAATACGTAGAAGAATAATGTCGCACCGAAGCTACGTCATAAGGATCGCGACGTCCTCCTGAGTTCTTATGGGGTGCAGGTTGAAGGGTGTGTACGCACGTGGTGCCGCACCCAACACACTTATTTGCATTATCATTTGTATCGCTTGTGCTTGGGACGAGAGACACTATGATTTATGAAATACCCGTAATAATCTCTCAATTGAATGAATACCGACTAATAATGTCTGTCGTGCCGACTAGCATTATTAGTCGGTATAAAATACGGTAAAACTACTTAGCAAGAGATGAAGTAAAATTTGTACGCAATCCTTTACTTTACGCTGATTCGCTCTTAATGCGTTTTTTTATTGCAATAATTTATTTCTTCTTTATTTAATCTTTATTTATCTTAATTAATATGATAGAGCCTTTCTCTTTCAACAAACTGTTTTATTCGCAAGAGACATTTTTATCATGCTTGTTATTAACTGCGTACAACAAATTAAATTTTGCAGAAATAATCATGCAGGAATTTATCCAAGACAATTTTATTTCCATTTTTTTTTATATGCTTCTCCGAGCAAACGTGAATATTTTTTTTTATTTTTTGTTCTCTTTATTTCCAATTTTAATGTTATATATGTTTTATTAATTAATGTTTGTCTCTCGGCGATATAGGAGACAGCTAATGAGTTACCACGTTTTGACTGATCGACAATTTTGTTTGAACAAGCCGATCGAGAATCGAATTCGATGCCTGTGATTTGCATAAACTATAAAAACAATGGTGTGGTCGATCACAGTGAAACGTTAGTAATGCGCTCGCATGGTTAAACGCAAATCCTACCTGTATAGCCACGCGCAACCACTATACGAGTTGAATTTACACGCTCGCGGCAAATATGCACGTGGTTAAGCACGAGGAATTTGATATCTAAAGTATACGTGAGGCTTCCCGCGAGAGCTTTGAGTACTACTAATACGACACCCCATGCATCATCGAGTTCGATCAAGTGCGATTAGCATGCGCACTGATCGTATGAACACACACATTCTAAACAGTCCTTCACATATCTCATAAGATTTTTCTTCGTACATAGGAACGATCTGCTGCTAAAACTTGTAACATTTTTTTCATTTTTAACGTTATATTTGTTGAATATTAAATTATATTTTATTAATATTTTATTAAATTATATTTTATTAAATATAATTGATATTCAATATTAATATTTATAAAAAAGTCTATACTTGAAAACTTGTATGCTACAATGTCATTAATCTTTTAATTGTGCTTTTAATTTATTATTTTGTAATTCTTTGAATTATTTAAGAAGAGAATCTGTGATTCACAAAACTTTTATCCACATTTTTATCGAATAAGGCTAAATATAATTAAACTACAAAAATATACAATTTAAGAAAGCTTATGTAAGTTTGAGGTTTAAAACGAGGTTTTAAAACGATGAAAGAGTGAGTCTTTTGCATGGCTAATAACAGACGACGATAGTTATATCAAATGAGACTGCATCTTTCTTCTAGTTGCTCAAATCAAACTCAACGCGAGCAAAAACGTTGGTTCTGTAGTTACATGCAAAACACGTGTCGCGGATGAAAGTTTTTAGTTGTCTCGCGCGCGTATCCAAGCCTGGAACATCTCATTCATAAGGCCACATGTGTGTCTTATGTTTTTGTCACTTGGTGTAATCGCGACGGGAAGATGGTCGATCGATGAAGGACAGATTTGCGCATTCTTTCTCTCCCCTTTTTCTCCGTCTCCATTTTCGAACATCTGTAAACTACTAATCAACTTTGTTGTATTCCGGGATTAATATTTAAGCTTCGTATTTATTTTATCAAAATTTGCTTATTGTTTATACTTGCCAATGGAATAATTAATAATCGCGTAAACGTATTGTTAATAAGATTGATATGAAAGAGTCGCATTTTCATTAATATTGCACACTTGTTATATCGGTTTGGAATTAAATTTGCTGCAATGTGGGTAATTCGATATTTATGCTAATTAAAATGTATGTAAATGAATTTTGAATAATGCTAATGAATTATACGCACAAAATATTTTATCACGATGCTGCGACAGGGTGACATCATCCACGGTGAAATAAAGTAAATAAAACCAGAGCAAGTTTACACATTATATTAAAAAATTAATTTTATGAAATGAGAAATATGCTAATTTATTAATTAATTTTTACAAAAGAAAAAAATAATGACTTATTATGAAAAGTTATTATTAATTTATATTTCTATCTCTTTTTTTTTGTTAAAATGTTATAATATCGCATAAAGCAATTTAAATAGAATAAAAAATCAAATTCTTTTTGATCTAAAATATTAGAATAGAATGAAATTTTGAAGTTTTATATTTATTTTATACAAACTGATTTTAATTTCTGCAAATTACTCTTTTTATAGTAATATTTCAGCAGACTTCCATTATCCAGCTGTACATTTTTTAATCAAATTGTTCTAAATTTCTATCAGAAATATGAAAAGGGAATGTTTGCCTTTCAGCCGATTGCCGCGAGGAAGTCATGCGAGATCGTTTTAGCGCATAATTGCTGAATTTTTCTCCCGCCGCTCTTTTCGTAGGAATAAAATAAAAAAAGGAAAGGGAGAAGAGTTAATTTCATCGGGGTCTGCTCTCTCTTTCTCTTGTGCAAAAAAATCGCACCGTCGACCGCGATTGGCCCACTTGCCGCCACGAGGCATGAGTTTTTCATCGCTACGAGTTAATATTGCGATACCCTCCGTTTTCCTCTATTAAGGGCAGGGCAGTCGGTTTCACCCTCAAACTCTCCCGGGAGGGATCCGAGACTCGTGTACGTCAGTGCCGTTCTCATTAAAGAGCGCATTCGCCGCGGGGTTGATATTTGTGTGTGTGTGTGTGTGTGTGTGTGTTGAATGTGCGTCGGTGGTTGAGTTAGATATATAACGAGGCGTATGGCTGTGCGCGGCGTATTTTCCGCGACGATATCTTTGCGGGAATTTAGCGACAGCCGGAAATGGAGGCGGACTAAAATGTTCAGGAACAGATGTGGGATCTCAACTTGAAGTTTAGCGTGTACTGATAGCATTAATATTTTTTGGCAAAGTAACGACATTCGTAGTAAAAATACATTCACAATCAGATATTACTTAATATTTTTTTTAATGTCTGTGTACGTCTATGCGTATCTTTTATTAACAGAATTTATCTTACGAAATACTTTGTGGTCTGACTGATATCTATTACTTCCACGAAAGTGGATAGTTATATCTTATCTTACTGAATTAATATAATCTAAAGTACATATTGAATTTTATCAGAATTGTTATTCTTTTTCTCGTTAAATAATTCTTTTACTTTTTCAAATCAGCGTTTTCATCATTTTTTATTATTTTAATCATTTTTTATTATTTTATTATTTTAATTCGAGTTGCGAGTATCTTACGCGAGCGTATGATTTTAGCTCCGAATTTAACGGGACGAAAATATCGATATTTTCATATCATTTGACAGGATAGTTAGTGACTTGTCACTGACGGAAATATGGCTTGTCTTATTTTACCGCTTTCTGCGACTTAAGTCTCTCTAGCACGTTTAATCTCTTCGGGATTGCTGCTGCTCTTCCGCGAATTATCTGTCCGCGCGTTTCCTTCTGAAATAGAGATCCATATTTCACTCCATTACAAATCGCTGGAATTAGAACCGCGAAAGCGGCGGGGACAGTTTTTCGCGCGCGAGTAACGAACGGCCGAGACTAATCCGGCCGGCGACGCGCGGATAAATTAATTCGACCCCTGCCGTACATATTCGTCGCGTATCGTTGATGACCGGCTCGACCATTTACTTTGTCTCGTAAAGTACAATTTCCGCCTCTCCACGCAGTCGGTTCACTCGCGTTGTTTTGGCGACGATTGCGGTTCTCGCGCGACCGTCTGGAAGTAGAAAGACGACGATGAAGGCGAGATCCCAGACAAGATCCCATTCAATTTACGTTGTGACGACACCGTCTAGTCTCCTTTGCACGTCTAGTCTCCTTTGTAAAATGGCCCATGCATACGTTAGACACTAAGGATATCGTCCTCATTGCCTAGAATTTATTGGAGGAGCATTCGCGCCTTCTAAATAGCTCACGATAATTATAGAAATTAATAGACAAGTGAGGATATCTCAGACTTTGATTGATTATTCTTTGGTCCATATTTTTGCCATTTTCTATTAATGTTATATATATCAAAGAATATATCTAATTTTAATTAAATAGGTAAGATAAATAATTTAATTATATTAATTATGATTAATTAAAATTTTATTCAGTAATATTTTTTGGATATTTTTACTTTTACAAAGACAGCATTATATTCATTGATAAAGATTTCTATCTCAAAATTTTTTATTTTTAATTATAATAAGAGACATATACAAAATTTTTTATTTTTAATTATATTAAGAGACATATACAATTTATATCAAATTCATGAAAAAATTTTATATAAAATTCATGATTTGATGATTTTGAAAAAGTAAAAATTTACATATGTTTAATACATTAAATTTATGATACGATGAATTCCTTTCTTCATCAATAAATTAACTCGCGCAATATTAATTAATTTCTGTCGTACAATTAACATAAATCCAAATTTGCAATTAAGGAAACTAACAAAGAAATAGTTAAACCCGCTTCGCAAATTCTGAGAAACGATTCGCGTTTACATTACGAAACGAGGGATCCTTTAAGTCTTAAGCGGATTGCTTGTAACATGTATATAATATATGGTTACATCATTATAACGACGTAATCTATTCGTTTCTTCCACGGAAAAATGTGTAGTAGAATATGGCACCGTATTTTATCAAATTATCCATAAAAACATCTTTTATACTACATTTCTGTCTGATTTAATCTGATTTTATTTACTACAAACGATGTTATCTCCAATTTTCCGGTAATGTTTTACTTGAGAAAATTAATATTAATATATGTAAGAGTAATATAAATTTAATTATACATTATAATTTTGGATAATAATAACATTAATTTTTATTCTTTGTTTAATAATAGAAATAAATATAAAATAACATTACTTCGTAAATATTATATATATTTCGATAATATTACTTCGTAAATAATAGAAATAAATATAAAATAATTATTTTTCTCTCTTGAAATTAGAAGAGAATTTTCTTTACACACGTAAATATTAATTTTCTAGTTTAATTTAAATATACATGGGTTTATTTTTCAAAGTGCTAATGTGTATCATTTTAAATTCGTATAAGAGAAAAAAAATTTGCTTCAACGTATATATTTTTGTACGGTGCTAGAGTAGTAAAATATCACCGCGTAACGGAATGTTAAGAGAAAGAGAATTAAATGATTATTCGCGGTAGGAGCGAACGTAGATATGATTAATGAATTTCTTACGGTTGGTAAAGCATTAGGTAGAGCCGGTGTTATTATAGCAAATCCGGCCGAGTACACACCGAGAAGGGTTCGCGCGGCCACTATGTTTGATTGAGTTGCATAAATAACGACACGGAGCCCGGCGGGCGCCGGGGAAACTTCGGACAGTTTGGGGATGTGGTTGGTACGGTAATAATTTTATGCAGACACAGTAGAACCGCGAGAAGGGACAACTCGACCGACAATGTCCGCACTCGAACTCGGTCGTCCGGAAAATTTGAAATCCGTGTCCCTGCTACCGCAGAGTATTAGCGATGGCTATCCGGGATTCTTCGGGAAGAATGAATTCTACAATATTTTGCATCGGAATATTTCAGAAAAAATTAGAATATCTCGATAGAAAAATTGCTGGAAAAAGCTCGCGTCGATTAGCATGAATGAGAGAAAGAAGGAGAGCGCGATCTTTTCGTAAAGTGTCCTCGAAGTTTATTAAGTATCAGGTATAGGAGACTGTTATTAGGATTTTTTATGTTTCGAAAGTCCTTATCGATACGAACGTTTTATCGAAACGAAAGCACGAAGAAGAAATGACTGGAGGAATATTACTTTTCCTGTTGCAAACGCGTATCTCGGGTTCAATGCTGAGGCTTTAATACTTTCGTATAACAGAGCGAGGTGGCAGTAATCGATTTATAGCCCGAGGTGTACCGCGTCTTGTACGCACGTATCTTCCAAGCCATATATACTTTGCCGAACGATCCGAATGATGTTCGCAAAAGCGCTTGCGGCTTCGATTCGTCGATTTGTCTCGTCTGCCTGTTCCCTGTAAATTATTTACTTGTGTCGCGTTTTCCTCTTACGCGATTCGATTTCGCAGTTGACGCAAATTAAGCCTTGGCGCAACGCATTAATTACATCTTCGCAGGACACACGATGAAATTGAGCGAGGAATTTAATTTCAATGCTACGTATTTATTTCGTTCGTGAAACTTTCGCAAAAATCTTTTCTTTTAAATTTTAAAATAAATTTTAAGATAAATTTGTACGATTGTATTGCTAAAAACAATATATTGATCTCTAATGACTACATGCTGTGTTGGAGATTATTATTAACTTTACTAAATTTTTTTTCTAAATTTTTTACCTGTAATTGAATACTTAAATGCTTTTTGTCTGTATCCATCTTTTTAGAATTTGTTTTGCAAAGTGTCTTCCTTTATTTGCTTCGTGATAGAAAATATTTTGCTCTGCTACATGGTGAAGAATCTATAAAAAAGGATCGCGTGTGTTGACCGATTAAGAGTCAGCAGCAGTCGCGGATTAAAATAGAATAACGAGCCATGTCGTGCCTATATAATTACCATATTGTTGAGAGACGAATCCTTACGATGCGCTTCCTAGAGACTCTTAAATTACGAAAATTACATGTGCCTCTCATGTGATCTCATCGTTGCCATAAGTCTCATTAATTTTGAGTATGTGCGTTGGAATCAGACTTACTCCAGTCGGCAGTGAATTATATTTAAAAGGCGCGAAGCCAAAAGTATCATTAAGATATTCGAAATATATTTTGTGCCAAGAGAGAGAATTATCATTATTAACCTAGAATTACTTTAGTTTTCATCATGAAGTATTATAATAGAATCATTTTATTATACATAAATGATTAGTTTTTATCATCTATTCAGACATCAGGATTATTTTCGTCATAATAATAATTTTTAAAAATTCATAATTCTTTCAAATGTACATTAATAAATTTCGAGTTTCTGGCGCCTCCCTTCAAATCGACGATGATTTGTATCTTTGGAAGAGGATGACGGTTTTCTTTCATCAGTTCTTCGTTGAACCGAAGATATCATTAAGATATTCGAAATATATTTTGTGCCAAGAGAGAGAATAATTATTATTAACCTAGAATTATTTTAATTTTCATCATGAAGTAATAGAATCATTTTATTATACATAAATGATTAGTTTTTATCATCTATTCAGACATCAGGATTATTTTTGTCACAATAATAATAGTTAAAAATTCACAATTCTTTCAAATGTACATTAATAAATTTCGAGTTTCTGGCGCCTCCCTTCAAATCAACGATGATTCGTATCTTCCGAAGAAGACGACGGCTTTCTTTCATCAATTCTTCGTTAAATCGAAGATCCCTCGCGATTGCGAATCTCAATATCAACAGACGTCAGTGATATCCTGTCATATATACCGCACGTTATTCTCGTGCGCGCACGCGCAACGTTAATACCTCGATAATTCATTCTAAATCCAGCGGACTATGCTTGACGTTATACGAGGTATTCCGAGAAATGTGAGCCGGCGCTCTATAGTGGCGCTCTATCGTCCCTTTGAAGTCTCGGGCGGCGCAAAATCTTTACGCGACGACGACAGGGCGCTCGCCATTTCCGTCTCCGTCTCTCGTTCCGCAGAGTCTGCTCGAGAAACGTCTTCCTCCACGTTTCGGCGTCCGTCTCTCCTTCCGCTGCCAGTCCCCGACACGGCTCGATGCGACTGTGTGACGCGCGAACGAGTGCGACACGCGCTACCACGCGCCCACGCACATCGGTGGCACGCGTCGCCGTCCGGTAGTTGCACAGTCTGCTACTTTTGATAGGCTTGTTGCGTTTGTCGAGTGCCATCGTCGGAAATTCAGTGTACATAAATTTATGATTACACTGTCGGGAAAGTAGTAAAATGATGCTTCTCTCTGGTAGACTTGAGATCGTTCACAGACATGTCTCTTGACACGCCGACATAAAAATAATTATTCTGGATTAAGTTATTGTAACATTTTAATATATCATAAGAGAGAAACGTTCTTTAATCTTTACTTTGTATATATTGTATATAAAAGAGCGCAGATTATATGAAACGTGAATACTTGAAGCGAATTTGCTTTGATACTTATGAAAATAAATTGCTATTTTTTTTATCATAATAATGGAGAGAGCTGAACGCTTATCGTGGAAATTTAAACATTTTCTACTAAATTTCATCCTAAAATAAGGTAAATTTTTTTTCACTTTTTCTAGAAATTATTATAAATCGAGCATTTCTTTTTGCACCTTAAATATGCATTGCACTTGTCGTATCATCGAATGCAAGCAAGATAAATTTAAACAGGATTGAAAAACCATGATAGAATAATAATAATATTTATTTTCGATCAAATTTATGTATTACGATAACAATTCGATTTAGATCTAAAATTCTCGGCGAGAGAATGAATCAGTTCTATTTCTTCTTGTAATAATAGCGGTATTGTATTTGATTCTACTGTTAAATTTAACGCGAACAAAAACTATCAAAAATATTAATGAAACATTAATAGTTTAGCTAAGTTTGATCAAAATTTATTTTAAAAACTTCTCATATTTTTAATAGACATATTGCATTTGATTTGAAATATTTATCGCTTTTCGCTTTTCTAATAGATATGGCGCACTTTTTATAATCAAAAAATTAACATCGATAAATTTATTAAACGAATAAATCGGATAATAATAATAATATTTGATCAAAATTACAGTTTAACGATTAAAGATTCGGAATTAATTATCGAATTAATTTATCAACAACTCGAGTCCGATGATTTCAAAGAAGCCTCATATTTTTGGCCGTACTTTTCATGACTATTTTCACATAGAATACGCGTCAATCTGAAAAATGCGTTTAGACTTGTTGCCAGGTCAAATCGACCGACGTTACGCATTCCGGTGTTAAATTGTGCGAATCGCGCGGGCGAGTGACAGCTCTCGTTTTACGCGCTCGAAGTCGAAATCCTGATCCTCGCGAGTGCATTCTCTCTCTTTCTTTCTCTCCCTTTTTGCGTGGGAGCGACGAGCACACATTGCGTACACGTTGATTTATCGTCACAGGCGTCACCGATAAATCATCGCGCACGCACACACTTGCGAGCAGTAATCCGTTGTCGAACAGGAAGAGAGAGAGGCGTAATACGAATACCGTTGTTTACCAATGTTGCGCGAATAACGCACGCGAGATTTGTGCGAGGCGCCAGGAACTGCTCTGACAAATACACAGACTCGATTCTACGCACGATTACTCCGCATCATGGAGATAGATACGCTAAGATCTTATCAATCTTTCGAGAATCTAGGTCAAAAATTGGTCGTTAATCATATAAATATACAAATTTCTGCTAAATGTATAAAATTTAATAAAAAAAATACATATGATATAATATATATAATTTAATAAATATATGTAAAATTTGAATATATACAATTAATATTTATATGTCGATTAATTGAACTTGAAATTTTTCCTAATTAGGAATATTTTTCTTTTATAATGTGTGTTTAAGGACCGACTTTTCTCTGAAAGTACTTGTAATGTCTTCAAACGAATAATCATAATTAAATACAATACTCTCATTTATGCAGCACTTAACGTTAATTTATTACTTTCACATATGTATGTGTATGTATTTATCTCGCGGATTTAATTAGTATCGAGAAGAGAGAGCGCTGTCACAAGCTCAAGACTTCGATATTTTAAAAATTCGGCCGTAAGCATAGCGAGCTTAACGGCTGTTTCCACTGAAGACAAATTACACGCGAGGTGCATTAAAAGCGAAGTTTAGACTCGGATATCTTAATTAGGATGCCACGGGCGTCTCGCAAATCTCGCACATAGTTGCAACTGTCCTGCCTGAGTATCGCGGATTAAAGCCGCGACTTCGGGCGTTCGTTGGCGATCTGGACGGCGAGAATTAACGGTGGATTACGTCGCATCACGCGTATCGCATTCATGTTGTCGCAACACTGTGTATAATTCGAAAGCGTTTCTCACGCGGCTGCACTCGGCTGGTTGACGTGACGCGCGATTTATGTGGCGAATCCGCGACTTGCAGCTCGGTGCATCTCGACTGCAACTTGCTGCGGATAATTCTCGTTTCCTGCCGATGCCGAGTCAACCAAAATTAGTCCCAGTCCTTTCTTCGCCTCGGAACACTGTCTTTCCGCTCTACACTCGAAGCCAAATTTGCAATCGAAACAATATTTCATTTTGGCATGATGGGAAACTTTCCTATGTTTATCTATGACAGCGAAAATTAATATATTAAGTATAAATTCTCATATTTGTAGCATTAAATGTAATAAAAAAATTTGTAACATCAAAAACATCAATTTAATTTAAAATTTTAATTAAAGATTAAAATAATATTTTGTCAAAATATTATATATCAGCATTATATGATAGCAGTTTCTGCTCTAAAGAAGATTGTTTATTATCGACAATTTTAAATATCTTCTTTCACTATAGTTTATATAGTTTCGTTTAAATTTGCAAAAATGAGAAATGCGATTTATAATATTTCAGCGAAAATGGCAGCCGAAGAAATAAAGTTATCTTTTAGTCCGACAGATATATTTTATATTTGAATCTATAATTTTGAAATATTTTTTTACGATGACTTTTATATCGTTTTATATCGATGTGCTTTCGTTGAAATTTTAGTCTTCTCGGTGGATTTATCATTCTTTACTTCGCGCGTACGACTACGGTAAACCGTCGGAAGAATCGGATGGTGGAAATTTGAAAAAGATATGGCTGCAGGATATACCGGGCAAAAAGCGCCGAAGGCACGCAATATATCTTGGAAATAAAGTAGTTATGCAAACTACTGCGATATAGTGTAGTGCTTGGATGTACGAGGCGCATTCATAAATCATGCGGAGAAATCTCAGGAGCGTATGTTTTCACGAATTTTATATTGATTCTTATTCAGTGACTTTTTTATTACGAAATCATTTTATATATATTAAAGATTAATATTAAAATTTTCCAAATAAATATTTTTAATAAATCCTTCAAAATCTGATTTAAATGAAACTTAGAAATATGGAAGTAAAATATATAGTTTTAAATAAAACATATAGATATTTAATCTGGTTTACGCAGATAAATATTTGATTCTTAAGACCACAAGAAAATTATAGTATTTAAAAAGAGAGAGAAATTTACAAAAAAAAGATTTGAAATATAAGATTAAAAATTGTGTAAAAATATAAAAAAATTATAAGATAGAGAAAAGTAATATTAGGTTACAACAATTAGGTTAGAACAATAGTTTCTCGTTATATTGTCATGTTTAAATAATACAAATATTGTATGAGTACTAATACAAATTCCTTTCGCATAGATAGTTTCGGCTATAGGCTAGTTTTCGCAACTATTGTTTCGGTCGTCCATTTTATCCCGGCCATTTGCTGTGGCGGCCGGTTTTAGGACGCCACTCGTAACTCGATATTAGATGGAAGTTCGGGATACTCACCGAGCCTGTTCGGACCGAACAGTTAATGAGAACCCCAATTACTTCGATGGTGGTCCAGCCATAAAACTTTGCCGACCGTAAGGTCTGCGGTGTTTGCATCTCGACCGCCATTCTCATACAATATACGATCGTTGAAACTAGCCAATATAGCAGATACTCTGCAAACTGCAATTCCATCTAAATAGAAAATTTAATTTTTTTAAAAAGCAATTTTTTTTACAAAAATAATAAAATTGATAAAAGTCACAAATAATTATTCGCGGATTAATTTTAATCTTATTTTTCAATTAGTTTTTCTTTTTAAATTTAAGGAAATTCCAATTTATCAAAAAATTAACTAAAGATTAAAGTTTAACTTTGAATTTGTCAGGTCATAATCTCGACAAATAAAATAAAATTTACACTTTATCTCTAAACAAGAATTTCATTATTATCGTGTTATAAATCCAAGTACTATGTCTAACATTCGAAAAGCAATATACAACAAAGCCTAAGACATTACGTGAAATATTATCCGTCAAGAATGAGATGTCAATTTCAAGATATATACAATATATATATAACTGTACGCTATACAAAGGATCTGGAGACATTGGATGATCACGAGAGAATCTTGTCACGGCTCCCTTGGGAGCAATTGTAGTTCGTCCCAGGTGTCGGTCCTTTCCACGAATCGGCAAGTTAGCGAGCGCAAGGTAGTGATACATTGAACCGCAGTGGTTTTGTCTCCGTTGCCGGTGTGAATTGTTGAAATTTACATGACTCTTGAGCGAAGATGCAATATATAAGGTGTCCGCACATTTTAAAAATTTTATTTTCTTTTTCTTTTTAGAAATCCAGATTTATTTTTAATTTTGATTGTAATTTCTTCGCAGAATAATAAATAAGTAGCTAGAAATAAATAATAGAATTTCCAAAATATCAATAAATCAAAGGATGCGGAGATTTTCACATTTTTATTTTAATCTTATATTTGCTTAAAAATAATTTATTCAAGAAAAAAAAGAACGTTGTTGAACAGATAAACAAATAAAATGAATGATAAGTAAAATGTTTGATTTGCGATAGCTGAATTTTATTAGTTTTCTAAAATTATAGAGCTATTTGTGCGAGCATGGATGTCGAGAATGCACTCTATGCACTCTGATCGTAAACTTACTCACGAATGCTTGAGATTCCTCGATGCAATCTATATTATTAAGCGCCATTAACTCGCAGCAGTTCGTTAAGGTCACTCGGTTGCCTTGGACGCGAGGTATTTCACACGCATTCCTGACAAAACGCGTCAGAAACCTATCGAGATCGATTTCGTTCCAGCTCGAGTGAAATATTTGTCGCGCGACCCAACGTGACACACTCTTTTTTTTCTGTTTGCCTGAAACACAGTGCAAATCAATCCACAACGGCCGATTGCAGTCCGGTTAGTCAATTTGTCGTTGTCCCAACGTTCAAGTGCGATATATCGCGCTTCGTTTGCTCGAAGCGCACTAAATCCCGATGAAAACAATAACTGCGGTCCGTTGGAAGCAACGTCGCTTTTACGCCACGGCTTTTACTTAATTACACATTTAGGTGCCATGGAAATATCGTTGCGATGAAATTCTCTTGTATCATAAAGTAATTGCAATCGAGATTTCTTTTTACTTAATTAATTATTAATAATAATAAAATGTAAAGAGATCCTCTCACGTTTTATTTTCTTTCTTTGTTTCATTTAATATTATAAATTATAAAGCATATACACACAATAAAATAACGTAAAATACAGATTTATACAAGTAAATGAAGCATAAATAAATATGCGTACATAATAAAAGTAATAATTTAAAATATATTAATAATAATTTATGTTCATGTAATTATATAAATTACTCAATCATATATAAATAATACTATAAAAACATTTAATATTTATATTTATGAACAGAGAGAGATAATATAATTAAAATAGAGATGATAATAATAACAGAGAAAATTATTAATAATTTTAGAATACATAAAATTTATATTTAGAAATGATTAAATTTAGCATTATATGATAAAATTTAAATACGGTTCACGGAGATTCTTGGCGGACCATTGAGAGTTAGCCAGGTGGCGAATTAGAGAGGAAGCCGTATAATCAGGTTGAATTTTAACTCACCGGCAGAAGTTTGGCTCCTTCCGAGCGGCTGGCAAGAGCCACGAAATTCTGCCGCATATGTTGGCTCGTGGTCGCGGCAGACTAACATATTCGGATCGTTTGCAGGAAGTGCAAGCCATATAACGAGAAAGTTTCAGCTATTTTGTTCAATTTCAGTTAATTAACACCTTCGATCGTCGCCAAATCGTTCGCAAAATCGAATCGTAGAATTTAACGATTAGTGCAAATGCAGTCTTCGACCAGTGTTTAATTATGTTTATAATTATGTAATCACGAGAAGAGTATATACTATAACGTGTAAACTATTAATAATAATTAGAAATGTTGCGCTTGATTAATCATTATTTGAATAATTTTCACTGATTATATGATCTATGTTTTATAAAACGGGAAATTTTTTAAACATATTTATATTTTTAACGTATTAGAAATAAATCTCTAAAATATAGTTAAAATTCTTGCATTTAATCTAAATGATGATAAGTTATTGTTCAATATATTTGCATATATAACATAAAGTGGGATTAAACGCATCTCTTTCGCGTGATGTGGCTGACCACATCGCAGTTTTTTCTACTGACAAGATTGTCTCTCGGTAAGCCATTATCGTGAATCTTACGAGCTTATTGGCCGATCGATTTCTCTTTTCGAATAATTCTTCGTTCTCTTCCCCATCCTAATCGTAGATTTGTCGCGCGTGGTCACGAATGTTTCCGATATGCAAATGTAAATGGCAAACGAGAGATTAAGTTTTGTGCTACTTTTATTCATTTTCCGCACTATTAAATTATAATGCTCGCTTAAATCAATGGAATAGCAAAGAAATATCTAAAGTCTAAAGAAATTTCAAGAATATTTATTTGCACTGAAAAAAAAGAAATGAAATTTTAAGAATTTTATAGTTGCGTTAATTTCTCATGAATTAAAAAAATTATTAAATGTGAACATGTTTATGATTCATAAATTGTAATATAATAATAAAAAGTCTGATATATACTTGTATATATACATACATGCGAGGCAAATATGAAATGTCATAAAATATTATAAAAAACAACACGAAACAAACCTGCAATTATTATACAGTATTACTTTAAAACCAGGGTTTCGCGATTATAGGCTAGAAGGATGATGAAGATTATGGTTGATGTTGCAGGCTGATTGCAAGACAGCTTCAAACGAGAACAGCCTCGGAAAATCTTGCGGTAATATTTCTGTCACACGCTCGCACAAAGAAATTTGCATTTGAAATTAAAGGGGACTAGAGAAAGAAAAAGATTTTAAAATTATCTGCGTGCTTAATAAACTACTTAAAATCATTCTTTATTCTGTTAGTTTCCGCTGGAAATTATTTTGCTCTCTTTGTCGCACCGATATATTATCAATGCAAGAGAGATTTTTTTCTTCTTTCTTTTACATGAAGGGGAGATCTAAGAAATTCTCTTCAGTTTCACAGCATTATCGAATATGTATGCACGATTAATATAAGAACTCAGCGCGAGTTTCGATTTTTTTATAAATTCTTCTACTCTTCTCTCTCTCTCTCTTAATTAAATCATACTTGTGATTGTAAAAATAATCTTATTATAAAAAACAAAAATAAAAGATATGAAATGGAAGAGGAGGGACAAATATGAAAGAATATTAATCTTATGATTATGATTTGATCTCAAGACATTAAAGATAATAATTCTGGCGAGAAAACTAACAATTATATTCATGCTAGGGAAATATATTCATGCTATTACTTCTAACATATATTTATTTAAAAAAGTTATGATAATGGAAACTAGAATTTTATTCTCCAATATATCTCTAACCAGCGTTTGATACGTATATTAACGTTAATGTTTGCATTTTCGTGCTCGATGAAGGATCGGCGTAACGAGTAGAAAATAGTCGTATGTAATGCAAATCTTCCTATGAGAATCTTTTTCTCTTTCTTCTATTACTTTTATATTTCGCGATATATTTCTCGTCGGTTTCCATTCTTTCTATCCGGCGATCTAGATGGACGTAGCCCATATTTGCTCGAGCTTAACGAGTTACAAGCATAATTTACGTTTCCTGAGATATCTCGCGATATATGTATGTATACGAGCGAAAGTTCTACGTTCTCATCACGAGCTATCCGTTATCCTTACCAGAGCCTACTGACTTTTCGAATCGCGCTTGTGAAATCTTACCTCGACTATCTATCGATCGTACAGGAATATCATAAGTTTTGATCTTTTGTATAATACAAACACACTGAATAGAATATAAATGTACTTAAAATTAAAATTAGGAGGGAAAAACTTATCTTTAATTTTTTAAATATTCTTCGTATTATCATTTTTTTTTAATTTCATATTTATTTACTTATCTAAAATGAAAATATATGTAAATATAAAATGTATGCAATTTTAATTGTTTTATCACCATCTATATTCTTGCATATGATTTATATATTTCATATATTTTCTCATGATATTATGAAATTGATTTCCATTTAACTTATCTTTTTAACAATTGAAAATTTTTATTTATCTTGTAAAGTTTTAGAATTTAAATTCAATATTTTAGTTGTATATTTTGCTTTTAAAATCATACAATAAATTTTACAAAGAATTTTTTTATTGCTAAAAATAGATGGAAATGCTCGTTTGTAGACTTTAAATGGATTGGATCAGACGTATAGCGATTTTTCTGAAAACTTTCAGATCAGCTGATGCCGTGAACGTTTATGTGGAAGCGGAGACTGTCTTGCGTGCGACAAGAAAGCGGGCATGTGTTGCGCGCAGTTTGTCGGACTTCTTTGAAAGTCGTCTGGTGGGAAATCGATGCCGGATAAGCGTCGCGTGTCTGTCGACCATTTTTGACGTACGCATACGTATAGGATATTTGCCTTTCCAAACAGTGATATTGAAATCAAGCTGTAAAACGAATGATTATAATATTAAAACTAAAAAAATATATAATATTGCGTCAAAACATTAAATTTTATAGATAAAAACAAATAGTAAAAATTTTTAAATAATCTTGACTAATAAAATCATTAAAAAATTTTAATCAAAGGTTTATTGTTATATAAAACATTTCATGTTAAGAATTACGATACTTTGGGGAAAAAGCATAAATAATAAATTTTTAATTATATAAATTTATATATAATAATCGTTATATGTATAATAACTCTTTTTATATTAAAGTATATTAAAGTATATATTAATTCATTAAAGTAAATCGTCAAATTAATATAAATTTTTGGCAGGAGTTTAAGACATGCATGATATTAAAGAATTAAAACAATCAGAACACCTTTGTTATTACGTATCTACTTTGTAATTTCTACGTTAAATAATATTATTTAGACAAATTACATTTTCGGCGAGAAAGCTCGGTTGTCAACGATTACCGTGCGCGAGAAATTCTACGGGATTAGAGAAATTCCACTCTGTGTGACTGCACGCGCGATTTTGCCGTCTACAGTTATTAACCTGTCAGAGAATAGCGAAACATTACCAAGCTTCTGTTCGTACAATATTCCTTGTTGCCTTCATTCAATTAGCTTGAGAAAGTTTCGCACAATGCAAAGCTTAGCGGCTTCTAGTTTCAGCCTTCCGATACAATAAATTCTACGTTAACGTCTTAATACGCTTTTTGGATTTATCCTTCATTATAATTAATTTCAAAATGAATAAGTCAGAACGAATGAGTTTTTGTATTTTTTTTCACAATAAATAATTATGCCTGAATAAAAAAACCTATGTAATATTGAGAAAGAATTAAGACGATCTTACAATTGTTGACTTGTAGCAATTTTTGACTTTTTCAATAATGGATTTTATGCCGCGAAATTCTTTGTCGTACTTGAAAAGATCGTAAATGGATCACTGTAACATTGAAAGAGGTCGTCTTAATGGAATAACTGAAAGCTGTGCGTTTTTGCACCGGAAACTTCTCGTTCTCTCGTTCCGTAAGTCCCATGGGTGACAGCTTTACGTAGAATCGATGAATTGCTGAATTAATGAAGACAAACTCATTTCACAATACTTTCACGAAGGGCGCAGACTCATTTTCGAAATCTTCCTCAACGTCGAACCGGAAATCGATTGGAAAGCTCCGATGAAATATTACCTCATTATACGTGAACCCCATTATGCGGTTATTGTCCTTTAACTGAATTTTCCGATTTCTCTTACTTTAGATTTTAATGGTAAATTAATGCCGGAAATTGATCATTCTTACATTTATTATTAAGAAAATTATCTTAAATTATAATTATAGAAAGTTCATGCGAGATACTTCAATGATTATAATGTGAAGTCTATTTTAGAAAATCTGCCAGAATCTAAACTTATTTCATATCACATTTTACTTCAAATATTAAATTAGTTTTATATTTAATATTTGAAGTAAAATGACAATTTATTATTTATAAATTACTATTAATATTATTAAATTTACAAGCTTAACAAGTAAGACTTTGAAGTCCAAAATGATTGCAATAATGCATCCGCGAATTTTAAGCACAAAATTTTTCGTCTTTCGCGATTGGAGAAGAAATTATGCACTTTACCTTAAATGACGAATGACTCTCATACGTCATCAAGCTGCGAAAACATAACGGTTCCAATACGATGTTGCAAAAAAAAATATTTGCGCACGCTTCGCTTTTCGCGCGTTATGTTTACCGCAGAGCGGCTCGTCCGTTCGGCGCGTATTTTACACCGCTGTAATAAATCAATGCGTTCGTCCTCGTCCACGAAGGGAGACGGATACGGCTCGTAGGTGAGGCCGGTGATATTTATGCACCGGATCGCGATTCCTTCCCATCCTCTCTAGCCCCCTTCCTGCTTGATGCACCGCATGCACGAATGCGTCGGAATTATGGTCGTTGCACCCTGTCGACCCTGGCGCTGCATCGCGAGGATACATATAATGCAAGTGTGGATTATTTGATACATCCGTTAGATAAATCTTTGTGCGCGCGCGAATGCGTAATTGGAAAAAATGGCGATTGGAAAAAGAGATTTATCAAAAATTAAGTAAAAATATATGCGAAAGATATCCACGAAAGATGCACACGCTTATTTGCAACAATAATGAACAAAGTAATATATCACGATATCTTTATAACTTGCGTGATAATTAATTTAAACTATTTATAAAAAGCGCGATATTAAATTTTGTATTTTAAAATTTTGACATTTTAATTTTAAGTTTAATTAACAAATTGTCATGTTAAACTCCGACGTTTAAAATAGGTAAACGTGATATATGGCCTCCGTTCGCAAGTTTAAGTTCTCGATCCCGCGGGCTGGTCAAAGCGTCGTATTCTTAGCCGTCGTATAATCAGCACGTAACGATTACGTGCATCATCGCGACGCTACCCGCAGCTCGTTTCCACGCATCGAATCGCGTCCGATGATTCGTGTCGGCTCTGCAGATTCTTGGCTCGCCGCTACGAAACGGTGGAGAGCGAGTAGAAAAGCGCAGTACGATTTGGGACGTTCTCCTATTAACGAGACGTTTCTGACGTATTACCCTCTCTGTATCATGTGCCTAACATTGTCGGTCTTAAATCTACGAAAAATAATAAGATAACGACTCCAGAAACAAATCACGTTAATTATTCTAGTTTATGACGATATCAATCAAGAGATGTCATCGCTGACAGTTTATTTAAATAATTATCATGAATTTATTAATATTTTAGGACGTGTATGATTTATGTTCTAATATTCTCACTTCTTCTAGTTTCCATATTTTATACATTTTTTTCTTACATTTTGAGGTTTCACCGCGCGTTCGTATCTCTATTATTTTTTATTATTTTTTATTATTATTTTATTTTTATTTTTATTATATTTTTTATTATTATTATTTATTATTATTTTTTATTATATTACTTTTTCTTCGCATTTCACGTCTCGATATTTAGTGCCCAGAATAATAAGCCATCACTTCCAAGAAACCTAGCCTTGACTAGATTCTAACCCGAGTCAATTTCTATCCTATACTCACTCTTCTATCACCCTCCATAACTATAGCTATCTATTGGCCGTGCGACTCGCAACTCTGGCCAGCAACTCGGTAACCATACCGAGGCACATTGATTTATCGCCACGGCATAAAAGAAGACTCGAAACCGTATCACGAAGAGTGCCCGATAACATAATGTGTAACTCCCTTCTCCCCTCCTCTCTATCTCCTCATCACACTTCCCTGTCGGATATAAAACAGCCGCGGAGACACGAAGTGCTCGTTTTGTTATCTCTCATCCTCCACCGACACGGCGCTCCCTCGCGACGTTTTCATAAGGCAGGGCATAAAAATGAATATTCTGCCAGCTGCGATGTGTGCGTGCACCCGATTCTTCCCTTCTTTTCCTGGAGAAAGCTCCTTGAAATAACGTCAGAGTGCGCGCACCCTCACATCAAGCGCTCTTGCGTTAAACCAACGACATGCTTACGCGCTTGTAATTATTCGAGAAATATACCGAGGGAATCGAGTTGTTTCCTCTCTCAGGAGGGTAGGGACTGGAGATATTTTTGGTGTCAGGGCGGTAAACTGGATAGCTCGGAACATTGAACGTCGAATTTCAGTTAAACTTTAAATATTAAAGATTGTGTAAAATTTATAAAAATCGGCAAAACTCCCTTTCTCAGCATTTTTCTTAAACTCTCACATATTTTCTCTTAATTGGAAATATTTGTGGTATGATTTCTCGCGATTTCTAACTGTACTGGAATATACAGCATCATGCGATCATCTTTCTCATCTTATTTGCTTCAATTAATCGATGTCCACGTGTTAATGACGGACTTCATTCGCCGAATACCTAGATTTCCGCGAGATGTTTCACTCGTAATAGTTAATGCCGATCGCTAGAACGGGGATTAATATTCGCACACGATATCGAGGTGATTCTCGTTGCGAACATCACGCGAATTCGCCTAGAAATCCTGCGGTCCGCCGCTATAGATTCTGAAATCAAAATGCCTTGTGCATTCGCGTGTCGGTCGTTAAACTTAATCGACGGTGCAACCGGTGGCATCGTCCACTGCCACATGATTTTACTGTCGAACTGCGTCGTGAAATGCCACTATGCCTCGTGACGCAATTATGATGTTGCAGCAAGTGTCAATTACACTTTAATCTCTTGCAGCGTGAAATAATAATGGGCAATTATGATCGCGCAAACTTAAAATTCACTTTGCACATTAAATCAAGATTATCGAAAACAAATTAGATTATTTTTTATTTGTGTTTAAATTAATAAAATAATTAATTAATTATAAAATAATTAATTTCCATTCTCCTCAAAATTCTCAATAAGAAATACGGATTCGTATCTCTATTAGTCATTGAAATCTATCCATTTTATTTTCAATCGATTGGTAATTCGGCTGAATGCACTTGTTAACGGTGTATCATTCGCCAACAACATTAGAGACAATTCTATGGCAATTCCGCAAAGAGCGAATCCGGCGGCGCGAGGGGGTAATCCACCAATGGCGTTACAAATAAGCGCACAAGGGCGACAGTCGGCGGGAAGCCCGCGGGCAAAAGGGAGCTTTTGTTCGATCCAACAAACAAGCTGTTCCCTCGACCTACCGGGATGGCTCCTCCTCGGGGCATTTGCGTCGGCGGTATTTACATTTCGCCGGGCCACATTATCTCGCCCAATGTTTCCCTCGTCAAAAACCAAAGAGCGAAACCGTAGGAAGGATCAATGCGTTCTGGGATGTCCCGGAATATAATAAATCATTAGTTGCGATTGTTGAAGCTGAAGATTCGAACGGAGGATATTAATGTAAATTAGATTTGACTTATTAGATAATTTAGTGAATGAAAGGCTCAGAGTGTAATTATAAAAATTAATAAGAATTATTGTCGTGGACTAATCGAATTACTAGAATATATTTTTATAGATATAACAAAGGGTCCCAAAAATGTGATTTTATTTATTTTTGTAAAAAGAATTATTCAAGCTCATATATTAATATATAAAAATATGATTTATATTTAATTTTATTACTTATATTAAAACCTATATTTCTTATTTAAATATTTGTCATGTGTGTTAATTAAGATTCTTATATTATTTTTTGTCATACACAATACGATACATTTGAGATACATCTTTCAATGATTTCAGTATTGATTTTCCGAAGAAATATGCGGAGAAATTTCAAAGCTTAAAGAGACGAGGACAAAATCGAGAGAGTGTAGATCTTCGAAAGCGAGGAGAAAACAGACTAGGTGGTCGTTTTTGTTCGATGGCAGGGAGTCCTCCATCTTTATGGTGGTGGAGAATCGTTCGTAGCGCGGCTTATGTGTTCCGCAAAGCGACACAATAAAATAAGAACGAAATGTCGCTTCGGGATCGGTCACACCGGTGAAGTGCGGGGGGAGAACGGTCGACCGAGGGATAAATCCCGGAAATAAATCAGACTGTGCGAGGGGAGGGCGTCGTACTTTGTCTCGCCGCCATTCTTTACAATGCCGACTCCACTCGACCGATTATCTGTATTAGATATTTTATCGGTTCACGACTAGATTCCAATAATCCCCTCGTCTTTTCTCCATTTTCAACCCACGTGCCAAGGATGAAACCCACGCTTTTAACCCGGCGCGTAATTTTCTTACATGATTTAAAAGATTGACTGAAATCGTAATAAATCGGTATTTATTAGAGCGTATCGTATAATCAATATAAAAGGATTATAAATATTTAAATCGATACTTTATTATCGTGCGCTGCTCGTAAACGTCTAGTTATTCTTGCATGATTTTCAAGCGGTATTATATATTTTTTAAACTGAAATTCAAATAATTCTCCTCTTTCTTTCGTTTTAATAATTTCTCATAACTGTAAAATAAACAACTTCGCAAAAGCTATGTTTGCTTCGCTCTTGTGTAAAATGTAGAATAAAGCAGATAATTTAGGTCTAAGAATGTCATCAGTGAAAGTTATTCATGGAAGCTCTGACAGATTTTATGGCCAATAACTGGGGACATTTCTAGGCTAGACTTCATAAATGAACATATAATAAGAGCAATACAGAGCTATGCAGGTACGCATACACGCAAAATAACGAGCTGCCTGTGTCCGATCATTCACCATTCTTGTCTCGTTCGCGCCATTTCAGTCGAGCGTCGTTAACGAGACGGTTCTCGCGAACATTATCGTTATACAAACGTGCTCGACGATTGCACCCCTTTACCTATTCTCAATACGCTTTTCCGAATGACGTTTTCTTTTTTCTTCGATGCTACGCGATGACTAGATTCTATCATCACCGATGAAACGGAATCTGATTCCGCGAGAGAATGGATATTTTTATTTTTTTTATTTTTATTCAATAATAGTTTCATAAACGTACAAAGATGTTTGTATGATTATTAAATCTTAAGTAGGGTTAAATTTAAAATTGTAAGATTAAATTTAAATCCTAATTTTTAATTTGGTTACATTTTTTTAATCAAGATCTGAAATAAACTCTCAAACTTTTACAAAAATATTGAGTTGCATAAGAAACATCTTTTTACATTACTCTAGATACGTAGTTCTTTAAAATATAAATCATCTATTTCTGGCCTTGTAGGAATTTTCAAACGTGCTTTATATCTTATCGTGATATTTGCGAAATTAAATAGGCAGTTTCTTCTGCACCAATTACAGGAGGTACGTGGGCATGGTTCGCCTCTTGGTATACTTACGAGGAAGACGAATGGTATGGAAAACGACAATGTGGCGCCGAAACTCGCTCGTTGCTGCCATTTGTGCAGCTCGCAATTTCTCGCGCATGGTAACAAGTGTGCACTTCATGCGAATCTGGCGAAAGCCATTCGGAGATTCGCAACAACTGTTACACACGTTATTGTTCGCGGCGAAGAAGCACGTCGTCGTCGTCATCGTCGTCGTCTAGGAATTTCAATTAGAGCTTCATATTTTAGACGCGTGTTAAACTTCTCCCAAAGGGGAGAGAAAATGCTAACTTCATTTAGGAATAGAGATCTAGGAAAAAATAAAGATTTAATTATTTCATTTATACTAATAATAATATCAACAAAATATAATATTGTATTTTTAATAATAATAATAATATAGGAGAGAGTAATTGAATGATATAATAACGAGAGATAAAATAATACATGCCCAAGATTTTCTATAATCACGAAATATTATAAAAATAGTGATAATAATAACAATAATGATAGAGGATAACAATAATGGAAGAGATTAAGAAGCTGCAAAATAGGTATCTATTATAATTTATTCCTAACAATAATTTTAAAAACTGGAAAAGTCAAAGCTTAAAGAAAGGAGTGATGAACGAGCGAAAGCTCTTAACTTTACGATTTCCCTTCCGTGCGATTCGATTTCGTCCGGGAGGGTGAAGTGGCCGCGTAGGGGCCATTACCCCGCATATCTTGGGATCGAAGGCGCGTACGCGAGGATATCACGCCAACGATCCTCCGGAGGATTCAGGTGAATCAGGCACGATGTCAATTTGACCAGCCGTCATGCACTCCTTTTTCCTGATTGCTCAGACATGAGGACATGAGAAACCCCTCGCATGTCTTTCCTCCTTCCGTCAGGAAATTCTTTTTTTTCCATTCTCTTCTTCCCTTCTTTCACGCGATTCTTTCGGAATTAGTTGTATTCTTTCCGTTTCCGTCGAGTCGAGGACCTTTCCTTCTTCGCGTTCTTAATCCGCCGAATTCTAAATCTCCGCTTTATTTCGCGAATCAGGAACTAGGCGTTTGTCTTGATCTAGAACCGACCATTGTAGGATTGAGAATGATAAGAATAAACGTGAAGCGGATTAGGTAGAGATAAAGGTAGAGATAAAGCGCTCAGATGATTACATCGTTGGCACGTTTGCTGTTAATATTTGTCTGATCTTCAGTTTATGGTAAACATTATTTAGCGAGATTGGACTAATTTTTTTCAAAGTTGATTGTTATGGTCTTTTAAGAATAATTTTTTACGAACCATTAGCGAGATGCTTATCCCCTTGTTTTTATGTTATAATTCTAGAAAAAGTTCACTTAAATTATGGAAAAGGAATGTTTATTTAATTAGGAACAAATCACACACAAACATTGGTGAAACTTTGCTTTATGGAAAAGAATATCTATTTTTAGGATTTATTTTATTACTAGAGATTTCCACAAATTCTCCTAATTATTAATATGTATTAATAATTTCTACAATGTCTCAATTTTTTTAAGATTAAAAGAAATTCGAATTTTTTCTTTATTTTCAACATGAAAATATTTAAAAATAAAACTGTTACAATTTTTTTAAATATTGAGAATTCTCTCCAGTGATTTAGAGAGCCATAAAATTTTGTGTACATATATGTATATGTCCAGAATTTTGAGACATTTTCCGTTTTTCTTAGATACTTAGAAATGGTGGTGCGAAACCGCCGGCGCGTGATTTATCGATCGCTGTCACGATCGAGAGCTTCCGCGACTTTTCGCAAGTCGTCTCGCTCGGGGCGGCGATCTCGTAATTCTTGTCACGACAGGGAAAAGCACGTTTTTCCGGCGTGAAAATGCGATCGAGAGTTGTGCGTACGGTAAAAACGATAGGACGGCGGGACATTTCGTGGATGAAAATTTACGAACGACATTCGGAGATCGCGTGGGCGTCACCCGGAGATTCGTCTTGTTTCGGACAGGTTCCGGCCACTTCTCCACGCGTTACAAATAGAACTCTCTGTGTCTTTCGCAAATGACCCGCCACACTGTGCG
The DNA here is from genome assembly GCF_003227725.1 of Camponotus floridanus. NCBI lineage: Eukaryota > Metazoa > Arthropoda > Insecta > Hymenoptera > Formicidae > Camponotus > Camponotus floridanus. Next base: position 343,216 of record NW_020229337.1, read on the forward strand.
TCGTACATCTTCCGCGGGGCGTTTTATGCAAGATAATCCACGATGGCTTAAAGGGGTAGGGAAGAATGAGATGATATAATTTCGGCGAAATTAATGGCAAAGTTGCATTTAATCCTCCGATGCACTTTGCAGACTCTAAATGACCCATTGCGATGCGCATAATTTTCTCTACAGTAACAGTTATCCGTTAAGTATAATTAAACAGCAATAGCAGTATTTTACTCTCTCTCTCTCTATTTGTTTAGTTTCCAAATTAGAATAGACGAGCAACCATCTTTAAGAAATTATGTTAGATGCGAATGAGCATGTGACACAAAATAATTGAATATCTAATATAAAATATATTTATTTATTTATTTACTTATTTAATCTTATTTTTTATCTTTATTTAATCTTATTAATGATGAGAAATTTCTCGGGTTATTTGTCTCAAGAGGTAATTTCAGTAAATTTAAATATTACTTTTGTACGAAGATGCATTAAATCTCTCGTTGGCTATCGATCAATCACAACCGACGGCGCGAGAGAACGACGATAATAGAGCGATTCAAAGCGAGGAAGAAGAGAAAGAGAGAGAGAGAGAGAGAAAAAGGGTAACATTCTTCGACGTGGGTATTTATTTTCGGCCAATTAGCGGCATTCCACGACGCAAATATCCCCCTCGCTCCTCGACGGGTTGCATAACCCGTCGGGGAATGAGAAGAGCGGAAAGAAAGAAAATAAAAAAAAAGTTAGAAATGTGAAGAAGAGACAGAAGGTGAAAGAAGAGGGATATACGGGAAAAAGAGGGAGGGAAAAGGGAGGAGAATCCAAGTGAAGACACGTCGGCACGCGACACCCTTCGACTCGACGTCTGTCTTTTGCACGTCTCTTCACAAACGACGTGCCGTGCGTGACGTCGCGAAAAAGTTTCTCGCGTTTTTATCGCGGCCTTCTGCGGCTCTCTCGTCTTTGACCGAAGACTGCAGTATTTGAAGGATGCGACAATCGAATTGATCTTGGCGACCTTTACTGACGCATTGCAAACCTCCTTTAAACACCACGCGACAATTTGATATGTAATCCTTTTATAGAGATTCTGCAATTGCAGTTGAATAAAATGCATAATTTTCTTAGCAATAATAATGGTGATTATTTAAACAGTTAATGTTAATAGTGTCAAAATATGCGAATGTTTAATTAATGAATTGCATAGATAACTTCGTGTAAAGAATGTTATTTGAGATTATTCTTATTAGTTGTGTATTCTAAATTAGAGATATCACTCTACGTTTATATTTTTCCTGAAATATATTTTAACATATCTTTCTATTTGTTATCGTTATCAATTCATTCACATGTTCGATATATACGAGTTTGATTTTGAGTTTCATAAAGTTAATTTTTATTAGAATTATTAAATGCTATAACAATAAAAAAGAATTGTTCTGGCGTTTTAGATAAAATAATTCTCAAAAATGATTGTTTCGAAAATTTAAAAATTATTTTTAAGTATTTTACAAATATTTTATATGTATTTGTTTTATTCTGAAATTTTTTGTTTCTCCTTTTTCTCTTATTACATAATTATATGAAAATTTAAAAGCAATCAGTCAATTTGAGAGTTATATAAATGAATATAAATTTTCTTAATGAGAAATTTATTTAACATATCAGATTAATTCATCACTCTCCTCTTCTTGATTGATACGAATTAACATCGATCGAATAAGATTAATAAAAATCCTCCGTTTTAGTCACATACGTAATGATGAGAAACAATAAATAATAATTTTAATTGAGAGTACGTCAACGCACAACTGTAAACGCGACTTTAATCGTTCCCCACGTCGCGTCGCTCGTATATCTCGCTCCGTATTCCCGGTGAACTGGATTACTACTTCGAAATCAGACGAAAGCGCGGACGGGCCCCAGACGGATTCCTGCCGCCGACTGGTTGGCTATTCGCTGTCGTAAAATATATAGCTTTTAATTTATATCCGAAGTCGCGGGGAAAAGCAACGGGGTTCGCGTTCGCTTAACGAGATTGCTTTCCTATCCTCCTTCTCCTCCTCCTCTTCTCTTGTTCTGTTTGGGTCTCCTTTCAACGTGGAAAAACACGCAGTCGGCACTTTTAGCGACTTTGGATAAAAAATGACACGACAGGGTTGTGGAAATCGTTTTTAATATAGGCATATCCGATAATATATTAAGTCTTCAAAAAACTGAAGTTGAAAAATTCGCGAATGTAATACAAATGAAATATGAAACCGCGAATAAAATTTTACGTTCAAGTATAATCGATATAATTGTGAGGCTTTTGTCTTACGGATATTTCTGATCAAGAGACATGTATTGATCTGCGCGAATCTGTAGGAATTTCATTCTGCATGAATTCAAGCGTACATTTTTGCAGGATTCTTAGAGGCGCGAGATCGGATCCGCGTTAAATTCTCTCGTGCGAATGATTCCATTATCTTTACAGGTCAGACACACACACACACACACATACACACATCTCTCTTGTCATAAGTTAATTGAAAGTATCCGTCTTGCTTGTTCGCGCCTCCGAACGGGAATGTATGATCGCTTTTTCTTCTTCCTCGCAGATGCAATTCGCGCCAAACTTTCGACGGTGATTTGTGTCCGGCGCGACGTCGTTCAATAATTCACCTTGATGCAGGATGCGGCCGCACGTGCGAAGATGAATCCTATGACGAATTTGGGACGTCTTCTTTTTCTCTCATCGGTTCGATTTGATCGAACGCGAGCTCGCATTCGAGGTCGGCTTCTCTTTCGCAACGTTCGCCTAATTTCTGCGCGCGACCGCATTATAAATAGATCTCTGCGTGCAACACTGTCTGCCGCGTTGACATTGATGGCATTTTTGAAATTCACGAAATGCTATCGCGTCTGGCTCTCATCGTCCTTTCGTCTTCTCCCCATCATCGTATCTCTTTTTACTCTTACTGTTCACACATTTTCATTGAAAGTTTGATACAGCGACAAAATATGTCAAACTTCAAACAAGGAAATATAATAATTGTAAAATATGAAATAGATACTTCAAGAAACTCTAGAATTTTTTCAAGTTTAAATAATGTTTGCACGTGCACAATTGTTGCAATAATTTTTTAATATAATTAATTAATTTTATCTCAATATCTCTCTTTTTCAAAACTTGCGGATATTCAAGTATCAAATATCTTATTACAAAGTTATCCCCAGGAGATAATCGAAAGATTCTTTTAAATAAATGCTTTTTAGCTATTTATTTCTATTCATTTATAAAAATTTAAGAACTCACACAAATGGAAATATAAAAAAAAACTTTGCCAATACTCAGGTACCTGCTTCGGAAACCTTTTATCAGTTTGCGATTTATCCGAACATGTTCCAGACGTCCCAGCTGTCGTCTCCATGTCACCTGGCATTCCCTCGATCGAGATATCCTCGACTTTTCACGACAGATAACGATAGGTTGGCGTGAGTGTGCGGCTAACGATTTGTTAACGATCTTTTTTCTCGTCCTTTTTCTTTTGCTATCTCTCGTGACCATTACAGCTACAGGATTAAGTAACTCTATCTCTCTCTGTCTTTCTCCCAAGACGACAATTATCCGCACGCGAATAATGGCTGAATGAAAGCTTACGATCTTGTAAACGCGGCTTTTACGAGCATCATACTCTCGCTTTTACTCTATCGAGCAGTCGTTTATTCCCGTAATAGTGATTGTCATTGCTGCTAATAAATTAACATCGCAAAAAATATAAAATTTACTCGGATTCTGCATTTCTCTTTCGCTTGTTGATGCAAGTTGATGCAAGTAAAAATTATTCGTATTTATTTTATCTCTTACCTAAAATGCCACTTTTCGAAATATAAGCTCTCAAGACGCATACGTTTCTCCCAAAATAGTATATGCGCTTAAATGTCTCTTTTTTCAATCACTGTCTAACAGAGCTACTGTTCCGAGTTAGCGAGGTAAGTGATCGACGCCAACATTCCTGACACTCGGTCTGTTCAGCCCGAAAGAGCCGCTAAGCGATTAGGCGTCCCGCGACGTCGATCAGCGCGACTCCAACGACGCCGACGTCGCCTGGGTGGCCCGGTTCAACCGGATATTTCGCGAGCGAGCTACCGTGGCGAGTCGCGGCGACGTCTCGCTCTTCGTGTTCTCCGCCAATTATCGTCGCGATTTATTCAAGGAACCTCCGTCCGCGTCGTCCGACCGTTCTTTCGCCTGTCCATCTCGCGGGACCGCAATTATTCGCGGTTTTCCCAGCCACTTCCGGTGACCGGCCTTTTCTTGCTTGCGGTCCTTTCCTCTTTAAAAAATACGGTCGATAAACCCGCATCTTCTTGCACACAGCGAATCGTCTGGTAATTATCCTACGGAAGAGATGAGATGAAAGGGGAAAGAGGGAAGGCGAGATGGAACGTTCCTCTCTGGCAGCCGTCCGCAGAATACTGATTGGGAGTAATTACCGTGACGGTAGAGAGAGCACCGAATTTAACATTCAATAACGAAGAGCGCGTTACCTCGACCTAGTGTGATATAGCTGAAGTACAGAACGCGGAGAGCAAAAAGAGAAACAGACAGACAGAAAGAGATGCCTCGTTAATGCGATCTCTTTAGGACATATGTATCTAAATATACACTTTTCAACGAAATTAAATCGCTTTGTATGCTTTTAATCGAAAAAATGATAGAATTTAAATGTAACTTTGTGAAAAATAACGATAGAGATGTTCCTCCCTGGAAGCACTTTAAAGCTACAAGTTTTTCAGTTTTTAAACTTTATCAAGCTCTTTTCTCGGCGATAATTTTTCTCTGTCACCATTTTCAAATTAGCCGTGAAAATTGAAAAACTTAAACTTCGAGATTATCCACGCAATAGAAAATTTTTTAATTTTGCTTTAGACGAGAGTAAGTTTTAAGAGAGAGAGAGTAAAACTTACTTAAAACTTATTCTCTTTAAAATATACATTTTTAGAAAATAAGCTATGTTTTTTTAAATATTATCGCGTGTTGAAAAGATTTATATATTTTTGACTCTTTAGCTCATTACTAATTAAGGTATAACAAATGGAGCACGGTTGAATTTACACATGTGCATTGAAAAAAGATTCTTTTCTGCATGTATGATTTTAAAATTGTGAGGTTTTTCTCAATTTCAATTTCAATTTTTTTATCAATTTTTCGCGATTGATTTTGGACCGAGCCATCTAGAAAAGAATCATCACTTGGTAAAAAGCTTGACATTTCAAAAATGAGACTTCAAACTTGAAAATGCTTTTAGAAACATTATTTTATGATTATTTTTCGCAAAGTGATATATTTAAATTTTATTATTTTTTCGCTTTATTAGAAATGATACTTTAATTTTACTTTTTTGTTAAGAAAATATAACTTATTGAGACTATAAATATTATAATATATTGTTTTCTTAAAACAATCTGTATACTATATCTGTATCTGTATCTGTATACTATATTATAATATAGATATATATTTTAATTAATTTTGTGAAAAAATTTTTTTAATCATCTTAAAATTTGAGTTTAAATTAAAGACATTAAAAAAGTTTTTTCACAAAAAATTAAATTCAAATCATTTTAATTAAAATATATATCTATACTATAATATATACAGTATATAGATTGTTTTAAGATCGGGAATCGAACACGAAGTGCTCTCATTTAATCCAAATTATGTTATCATATCAAAATTATTCCTTACATCAATATATCGTTTTATTCCGTATCAAAATAAAATTATATAAATTTTACATCTTGTGAACATACGTAAGTGTATTATATACAAGTAATACTTACAGATTGATTTTGTAATCCTTGAATACGCTTTGATGATTGTAGACTCGTTTACGAACAGTTGACGCATTTAAATCGCATTAAGGGGGTTAAATGGATCGTCTCATTCGAGTTCTTTTTCTAGCGTTAATTGATTCGCAAGATTCTATCAGTGGCGGAATGACGAAGTTTATGATCACTAACCCTCGATGTCGTCATCGTCATCGTGGTCTGCAAAGCGCGATGGCGTCAGCTCGTTAGCGCCATTATTACGATCACACACAAGTCGGACGGTCGCTGGCGTTAAAACAGTGGTTTCGAATTACCGAGGAGACACTGCCAAGAGGCAATGCGGTAGCATTCAATCACGGAGAGGCTTTTGTCACTTGTGCTTGCGGATTGCTCGTGAACAAGCTTGCTCCACCAATCTCATTGGGCCGCATCAATTAGCTCGTAAAGCTCGCTAAATCCTTTGTCACGGCAAACGTGTGAACGGATCTCAATACTATTGACAATGTAACCATTTTGATCTTCGATCTTTTGGTTTTTATCTTCATCTTTTTCTTAAAGAATTTTAAGATTCTCTTTTAGAGAAAAAAATCATAATGCGGTAAGATATAAAAATAATGAGGTAAAATTCATAAACTCTTTATAGCATCGTAAAGTAAGCTTTTATCCTTATCGTTAAAATTAAGCGCATATAATAGTTTGAACATCTTTAAAATTTCAGCGTTAAGATAAAGTAGCTCGTCTTTTTCAGGAGTTTTGATATTATTAAACTCCATAACGGATTAATATTAACTTTATAAATGAGTTTGAAAGTTGTGCTCCAAGTGCGAGATCAAACTCTCACCAATGTGAACTCACTTGGGAACTCGGAAACTGTATTCAGACAAGGGTGCAGCGTAGATTTGCTGCTCCGTTAAATCGGACGCAAAGTGTCACAGTGCGTCGTCCCTTCGGCTTCTATTTCAAGAAGACGTTTCCGAATGTCATCGTGTATACGTAGCGCACGCCCTTTAAAGGCTCCCTGAGGCAAGAGACTAAAAGGGATTTATGGAAATTCAATCTGTAAAATCGAATCTCCATAAATCTAATCTTACAATATTCATTCTAATCTCCGAAGATGGAGCTTGGTTTAAGAATTGCTTGATCTCATTTCCGTTGTTTTTGCTTGATTAGCAGCATTTTATGCTCTCAGCAAATATATGATGTAAATAAAATTAAAAATAGATGTTTTTTTTTAATATCTTCTATAAAATAAATTTTGATGACTCAAATGTAGCGACTCGCGTTAAAATATCTTAATTCATATCCTTTTCTAATTCTTTATGTTAAAATGATGAGAATGTATTAAAAGCAGAAAAGGTTACAACCGTTCGGTGGGATTTAAACTAATTCCTCATGTTATGGATTATGTAAAAGTAGAGTGTAGCTTTTCATTAATTCTTTTATTTTTATCATAAAAATATCTTTTATCGAACGAAGAATTAAAGAGTTACGAGAAATGGGTCGGAGCGAGTCGTAGGCGATAAAGAAAAGAGGAAAGGCAATAAAGTGTAATAGCAATGGGGAGAAGGCGAAATTTATTACGGACGACTTTTTGTTTGACAAATCTCGGGGATGGAGTTTGACTGAGGGTTCGTTCTCTTTCGAAACCTTTTGTTACGCGCTATAGCGCGGAATTATCGATATTTCTCGGATCTGTTTTAATGATTTTCTTGCATCGCTACGCATTTCTCATTTTATCCATTTATCCATTCTTTTAATTTCTTCTAAGAAAACAAGAAAAAATGGTGCCTTGTAATATTGCAAGACTTAATTAAAACATGCGCACTGAAATAAGAGCTTTGAAATTAATAAATGAGCTAACAGGTACCTTTAAGCTAAAGCTTAAAGGTACATTTTAATTACATTTTTATTTTTATTGTGCATTTATATATGTTTTATTATACTACATATAAATATTATATATAAATTTGCGTATTATATATATTTATATTTATATTTATATAGTACATGTATAAATTTATTTTTATTTTTATTTCTTTTTTTAGAGATATTATAACAATTATTTGAAGTTATATAATAAGACGCATTTATTAACTGTTTATAATACATTATTTTTGATTTCTATATTACAAGAGTACTTTTAGTCTCACATCCTCGATATAATTTTCTTTTATAAAGAAAATTATGACGGAAAAATGACTATTACGACATTAATTAAAATTTAAATATCATCAACTTTAATCATATTTTTATTAATAGTAACACTCTCTCTCATGCACACAAAACATGTATACGACAACAGAGTGATTATGGGTCAAGAGCAATATAAATAGTGAGTCTTTTTCAATCTTTACTAAGATTATTTTTGACTATCTCAATGGCCAAAAAATATATGATTCTTTCTCAGAACAGAATGCATCTCCAATGATCAAAAGAGAGAAAGAAAAGCACATCATGCATGGTTCAAAAGAACGCTTTAAAGTCGAATATCAGAAGTCTCTGATTTCCTGCACTTTATCAAAGAAGCAAGTTTAATTTTCTCGAAATTTCGAAGCGTGAAATCGTTTCGAATGATGTTAGTAGGTAAGAAAAGTAGCTTACCCAATCTATCACTAGGGCAAGTTTCGTAGATCAGTTTTTTATTTCTAGTTGGATGAAAATCGATTGCCATTTCTAAATAAATTCTATCTTTTATCTCTACTCTTTCTCCTATAATTTTTATATATCTTTTTATTAGATTATGAAAGTATATACATATATAAAATGTTTTTATAAATATATAAATATATATATTAAATAATATTATAATAATATAATTATACATAATATAAATATATTATAGTTTCAAGTGAAATATAGAGAAACTAAAACTGAAACAACGAGAATTTTAATCTACAGTTAAATGTGCCTAATATATTTTTTAGAATAATTAATCTGATTTGAATTACAATGATTGATTATTTAATTAGAAATTAAATAATTTAATCGACATATTCTTCTTAATTACTTTATTATCTAGAATTAGCTCAGTATTTTTAACAAAAGTGTGAACTTCATATGCATTTAACGAATAATGAATTAATTTTCTGATTGGAGTAAAAATACAACGTTTTATTTCGACCATGTACTCATTGTCAGAGTTGGACCACTCATCGCCATCCTGAGACAGGTCGATCATTACGGATTCCGTAATGCGGTCGGGTAAAAACGGACGGAGTGAACTGACGTATGTGCCATCCTGACGGAAACTGACCGGGTCCTGTGGGAAATAGGGACGAATCCCGCGCGCGTACTACAGAGCACGAGGAAATTTAATATCTGAATCGACATTCACATCCTCCCCCTCTTTATAGCTGCCAGTTCGCGTTGATTCGACCGACCAGCCGGCACCATTATATATTAGTTCCTCAATTCATATACCATCTCATTTTACCGTATGAAAACTAGTCCAATGTAGGAGGACGAAAATATTTCATACGATTACATACGAATAAGTGCAATATTTGGTTCTATTTGTATGGTGAATAATTATTAATTAAGGTTGACTTTCGTTAAATTTGAAATTAGAGTAGAGAAAAAAATACGATTTTGTTTCTATTTCTATTTCTCCAGATTTTCTCAAGCTTCAATTTCAAAATCTATTTGAGATAAATAATTCTATGAAGCAGAACGCTTCTTTATATAACTGGAATCTATAGATTCGAGATTTCATATTATAGTCTTATGGGAATATAGTATTCCGGAAATCTCTCTCTCGCTGAGACGAGATAGAACTTTGACATGGTCATCTTGGATCTGTCAATATTCTAGAAGTTTTGAGCTTAACGTCTGTCGATATAATCGCTATCCATCGAGAAAATAAGAAAGAAAATAAGAAATAACAAGAGGGAATATGTCTCGGTTTATAAATAACTTTCGATGCTCAACCTAGTTATGTAAATTGTAAAGAAAAATATAGAAAAATATGCATATATCTCTCTATAGTTCTGTCATTATTAATTTTTCCTGAAAAATATGATTTATTCAATACATAATATTTTTCATAATTTATATTTCTGAAAGTCAGCTTCTTTCTATCTTTCTTCTCAGATAATTTTCCAGTCTCATGTAAAATTCACTAATTATAAACGTTTAATTTTACATTCAATTTGAAGCATGGGAGGCAGAAAGTCCTTGATCCTATTTCCTCCCACGGTAATTTCGCCGAGAAAATATTTATCGTATCGATCGGAGAGAACACTTTGTGTCCAATTCACGTCGATCGTCGTTAATTGAGAAGACTAGCGTCTAGCTTCCAGTCATTTATCGTTTCTTCCAGCAGCTAAAGGCGGCAGGTGTCCCTGTCGATCCGAAATAACCTTTTCGGACCCTTCGGGAACGGATTCTCCCTGTGCCCCCGACGACACTTTAGGGGTGCTTTTCTACGAGTCGCTTCTACTCCCCGTTCGTTGCAGATTAAAAGCAATCGGAAGAACGATTCGTGAACTTTGTCGTTCGAGAACACACGACCTTTTAGTCTTCCTCGACGAAACGATTCTGGCTACGAAAATCGCATAATCCTCTTTGCTCGTATAACTGGTTTTATTTCCTCGTTTTTTTCTTTTTTTTGGCAACGGAACCAAACGCGCGTATCGATTTGCCGTGTGTTCCATAAAACTAGAGAGCTGCAATTTTTGTGAAAATTCGGTTAACGAAACAAGCCGGGTTAGCATTGTTCTGTGTAACGTGAATAAATGCGAATCGTAGCATGAAACGTATCTCGCGGGTTATGTTCTTTTTTTTAGTGTGAATAACAATGTTAACGCGAAATTAATGTTTGCTCGAAACTCTGATACACGCAAATGGCTAGAATAATTACACGTAAATTCATCTTGTGAAAAGTAATTATTATAACGAGATTATTATAATTTAGCATTTACAGTGTAAATATTTATATCATAATTCCCTAAAATAATTCTTTTTCTTGCAATTATATGGGATATTTATTATATATCCTGCCTCTTTTAATATTAAGATTGAAGACTTTTTGTTGAAGACGCAATATAAATTCGAGGCAATGTTTAATAAATAATTCAAACTTTGATTTTTTATGAATAATATCGCTCGCATCGAATATCTATCGAATGCATCAATATACTTGGCGAATAGTGACGACACATCATTATAAGACGCCTTAGTTCGGGAGTAGTCAGACTGTCTTGCACGGTGGTAGCGACTTGTCTCAATTTACAGGAACGCGCTCGCATTCCGACAAGCCGACGGCGGCGCTAATTTATATTAATTTTAGACGCGTATATATTTGAATTAACGTACGCGTTGGCCGGTCCGCACCCGTTTTCGTGCTGCTTTTTCAGCATTCCTGCGTGGAACGGATGATTCGTGCTTTCGACGTCGAAATTCGCGAGATAAATATTAGGCGAAGCAATCGCGAATAATAAAAGATGAGAATTTTCCTATCAAAGAGAAAAACAATTTTATCGGAATTTTTAGTTAATAAAAATCGTGGGAAAAATGTGTGAGTATTTACACACAATTTATTTTTTATTTATTACCTTTTATTTAATTTATATTATATTATTTTACGTTGGATACCTCTATGAAACGTTGTAGACAGAAATAATTAAATCACGCGAATTATCGATTGACAGTTCGTTTTTTTACGATGTGTGCGATTGCTGTCAAATTGCATTTTTCAGGTAATCGATTCTAATTTAATACACAGCGGAAAAATTTGCGCTTTTGCATCATTCTCGAGGGATTTCGTTAAATATTCCATGAAACACAAAGGGAAGAGTTATAAGAGAACAGCAATTAATTCCCACTAAATTCCGCGCAGTAATTAAATCTATGAATAGAGACGAATTGTACGGATCAAGTGAACATTATTGTAAAACCAAGATAATGTTTTTAATTTAGATTACCGTTCGTTAATTCGAAATTATTATCTAATATGATCTCGTTATATTAACTTAATTTAAAAAATGTATATTGAAGAAAAATGCAGAAGTAAAATTTTAGAATTTACTTTTATTTTACGGATTTTTAGTTATATTCTGTATTTATAAATACTTGATGAGAAGCTGTCATTGAGCGAAGATCATGATATTTGCCATCAAGATGTATTAGATACAACACATATTAATTCATATTGTATGTTAATATTTGCAAAACTTAGAAGAAACGTTGAATAAAAAATTAATTCTTAATGTATATTGGTAGCAAAAAAAGCATCTTTATGAATTATAAAGATTATGATTGCAATCTCACACTTTCTCTCTCTCTCTCTCTCTCTCTCTCTCTCTCTCTCTCTCTCTCTCTCACGCGTTTTATGGAATTATTAACGGCTTTCCGCGGAATAGATCAACAGAATCGTTTTGCGATATTAATCGTTTGATCCTTGCTTAATATGCTTTTATCGGAGACTCGTGTCATATTGCACGTATGCCATCGACTTGCACAACGTTGGAACAACCTAAAATGATATCAAGCGAGTTTGTGACGTTTGTAGTACCAGCGCGAATCGATGATTCGGTGCATCACGTACACGCATCCGATGCACTGATTTGCGGTGTGTGCAATATTAACGCATCCACGGATGCATGCAAATTCCTGCCGACACGCTCTCTGAGGAACGTCTCTGTTCTGTCTGTTTGCAGATCCCTGCTTCCGCAGTATTCACCCCACTAGCGTAACCAGCAGCATTCGCCGCACATCCACAATGGCCGCCTGTTTATGGTGAGTGTGATCGTTATAATGATAGTATTAATTTGCATGACGGACTTGATGGACGATCATCAATTCTCATATATTTTCGACGAATATTCAATCCCGAAACGAGCTATCAAAATCGAGATTGCGTTATGTTTGTCATGAAATGTTTGCCAATATTTCACGTTCGCAATGTTTACAAGACTTTTTTAGCTCAGTTTGTAGTTTAGTAAAAGGTAGTTACAAAGATAAATTAGATAGTTTGCAAAAAAAAATTAACAAACTATGATAAATAAAATTGATAAAAAAAGTATATATATTTTATACACATATTTTCACACTTTTTATAAATTGCTCATAATAGTTTATAATATATGATATATAATTTTGAAATATGAAAAAGTTTTATTGTATATAAAGAGATTAGAGAGATATTACGTTCTTTATTATATATATAATTTTCGAATATTTAGAATTTTATCTCATATTAGTCAAATTCAAGTACTGATGTCGACAACATGACATTAACATCTAGGTGATTTCTCGAAATCGAAACACAAATTTTACACGAACGAAGAGCTGACAGCTTCGTGCACACCCTGTACATTCTAAACGCGATAGACAAGAAATAGAGTCGCAATACTATCCGGTTTTCCGTGCTAAATCATTTCTGGCGACAAGAAACGACGTGAAGCTGAACTCTCTTAAATCCGTCTTATCCGATGAATTATGATTGCCCGACAATGGTTGCCGCCTGAATCTCTCTGGAACGCACCTAACTTGACGACTGTGAGCTCAACGACATCAACATAAAAAATTAAGTGCAGATAAGGTCTTTACTTTCCTATCAGGTTAGTTCTTTAAAAACAAATTTTTTGCCGAATGGATTTTACTTTGAAAATTTTTAATGCAGTTAGTTATACGGAATTAAATTATTGAAAAGTTATGAAAATATTGCAAATTTTTCTAATGTTTTGATCGCGCAAAAAAAAGTATTGACATCGAAATTATAAAACTTACCCGTGTGTGTGTGCGTGTGTCGACAAACATTATTGATTTTGAATCGGCAGAAGCGCAACACTTTATGTATTCGACATTTTTATGCATTTCACGAAGTTCTATTTCAATAAAATTTGTAACTGAAAGGCATGTAAAAATGTCATGGCCTTTGTTCTTCACGAGTTTGTGACTATAAAACATTTCAAGTGGTTTTTCGAACCAAAAATAATATTTTTTTTTTCAACTATGTGTTATGTTTTCACTATTTTAGTTCGATATTTCGAGTTTTTTATTGTTACTATTGAGAAAAAATGCAAAACGCGATAAGTTAACCTAGGAGAGAAAAATCATAAAAGGCAAATTAATTGTATTATAAAAGAAAATTTTAAAAGAATAATTCGTTATACTTTTCACACGTAAAAATTGACTAAAATAAATATTGCATTTCAAGTTCAATTGCTCCAATCTTGACCTCTAAGAGAAATTTCAGAGAGTGAATTTGTTCAAGATTTATATTAAATATTACACTTCAGAAAAGTCTGACACCGATAAAATGTAAGATGTTAAAAGTTTTACAGTTTATCGCTTTCTTCTCTTACTCAAATAGCAAATCGATGTTATATCAATCGTTCTCTCTCGAATATTTTTTGTAACTTTCAGACTCTCGAGATTCTCTATTTTCGTCACTTTCAAAATCACGTTCTTGAGTGTCTTACAAAATTTAATTTTCGAGTCTCGATTTCCACTTTTGAATCTCTCGTTTAAATATTTCTGCAATATCTAAAATACGATCGAATATCGCGATAGCTATCGAGTTTTCGTTAAAGCTCCGTGGCTTGCGAATGCATCCGTTTGGCTGGTTTACGTAATTAGCAGCAGGTGGCGAACGAAAGGTGGTTGGTTCACGCAGACAACCGAAGTACGACTGTGCTGAATGTCGTCGTCGTCGGTGTCGGTGTTGGCGTCTGCGACGGTCGCTATAAATAATCGGGGAAATCCCAGGGTACTAGAAAATATCGGTGAGAGTACGCCCGCAAAAATATTAGTCGCAGTGACCTTATTTCGATCAACATCATATCGAGCCACGTTACGATAAAATGTTGAATAAATTAAATTATAGATTATTTATTTCATACAATAGAAAAGTTTTAGAGAAATTTTATATATATATATATATATATATATATATATATATATAAAATTAAACAATAATATGAGAAGAATAATAATATTTTAAAGAAATAAAGATATTTGAAAATTTGGAAATACCTAAAAATAATAAGCGAGACCATTGGACGAATTTGCTTGTTACAGTTGATTAATAGAGCAGCACTGAGAGCTATTGTTTTTTTCTTTTTTCTTTTTAGCAAAGGTAGACTTAATTGGTTTTTCTTGTACGATATCGTAGCAAGCCACGCGTACACATTTCCGTTAACTCCCTTTCGATCGATCGATATCACAGTTGACAGGAGTCGATGTCGAGTCCTTATTATTCAAACGTTGATTCGAGGTGCAATTGAATTAGTTGCGTTACCAATAAAGCTCGATTGCTTATTCGTTCACAGTAGCTTCCGCTTTGTTCGATCCATCGAGGAGAAACATGATAACGAATATCATACTCTCGCTGACTTTCCCTCGCTTGTATTCTTCAACAATGATATATAAGGGGATGACAAGGTGACCCAGATCATCTGGAAAGAGATCCATCCTTATGTCATTCTCCTTTCCCTCTATCGCATGTTTCAACGGCAGGCATTGTTATCTTTAACAATTTATAGTTCGCTACACTCGCTGATGGATTTGTCGAGAGATTGCACTCGTCTCTTTTGATCTCCCTTTTACTGTAGTTTTCGTTGAAACAATAGTTTCTACAACCTGGTGAAATTGTAACGCTTTGTCTTGCTCTCTTTTAGTTACGAAAATTTTCTCTTTGATACTTCATCTTTATTCTAGTTTATTTAATTCTTGTTTGGTCTTTGTATTCGATAATTCTGGTCTATTCTCAGATCTAACATTATAGTTATTAAATCTTTTACTCATATATCTGTTTCATTTTATCTTTGAGTTTTAATTGTTGTTGAAAATTACGTTTATTCTAATCTTATTTTTGTTACAAATTTTTATTCTTTTTCTCGTTTATTCTAATCTTATTTTTGTTACAAATTTTTATTCTTTTTCTCGTTTATTCATACATATACATATTTGCTTATTCTTATTTATTATGATATTAATTTCATTAATAAGTTTAAATTATTTATTTTTTAATAAATCTGAATATTTATATATTCATGCAAAAGAAATTAGCGTTATAATGGAGAAAATATGATCCGAAAAATTATACTTTTTTACAGATAAAATAATTTTTTATTAATTTATATATTAATTTATCTATTTCTCTTTCTTTGCTATTTGATCTCTGGAAAGAGAAAATATAATCTTAAAAAATTGATTAAACTGGCCACCTTAGTGTCTGTTTCTTTTCCTGTTACTTTTTCTATCCGAAAGGATGTAGGAGACCGAGAGAAGAAACGATTCCATTTGTGCAATTGCATTGTTTTATCTTTTATAGCGCAATTTCTGCTAGCAAACATACACTTCGTTCTAGTTGTGACTATCGCGTAACCGCTCGAGAACGAGAAATAATGAACGACTGGATGACTTTCCAATTTGAGAGTTAACAGATGCTTTTGTTTCTTCCTCCAGCTGCGTCGCTGACATGTGATAAACGAGGTTCAAGGGAAATTCAAGTTCGAGCGAAAAATATTCACAAACACCGCAGAAGTGTGTCGATATAACATTAATTCTCGCCGGTGAATATTACTTGAGTCGAAACAAGTTACATCGATCTTGTCGAATAAATTATTATGATTGATAGCCTGCTATATGATGATTATTAATAACTTCATTTATAACGACTGTGTACATATTTGTACGAGATGTTATGAAGTAGATAAGAACAAAAGCGTTTTTATAAATTGATATTTTTCTAGCTTTCCAAAATAAAATACAAAATAAAGTAAAAAATGCTATAGTATAGATATAAAACTAAGAAATTATACTCAAGAGTATCATTTAGTATATTAAAAGCAATTTATTTCATATATGTACACTTTTTTAATTTTACTTGAATATTTTTTAACAAGAATAAATAGTAATTTTATAATATAAATTGTGAGGTGAATTCTTTTGAACTTTCTAAAGTCGACTGATCCAAGTTAATTCTGATTTAATCCTGCCTAAATTTTAGTTAATCCTGAGTGAATTTTGGCTCGGTTTGTTACTTGGTTCAATACAAACCGAATTCAAACTGGTCCAAGTTGGATTTGAGTTAGTATATATTTTAACTTGCGATGTTCAAATAGTTTCCCATGGTTACTTAAATATTTAAGTACATGAGTACAGTCCGTCCGTTGAACCGTCGTGAATTGCATTTCGAATTTTGACGTTAATCTGGCAGGATATGCAATTTGGAATGCATTTAGTGCTCTATTCTAATTTAAATCCTAATACTGATTTGATTCGAGTCGATGTTTCGATTTTTTTCTTTTCCATAATTCTCTCCTGGCTAATGATAGCAATATATCGTACTCGCTTTGCATATAATATTTGACTTTCATGACACTCGGGGTGTTTCTTTTGACATTGATGAATGCTACTTTATGTGCATATAACTCAGCCACGTGCGGACCCGCGTAACATCGAATAAGCGCGTGTAAATGATATGGTTTCGATTATCCGCGCTACAAATATCGCGTGCATTTCGCAGCCGCGTCCTTGAATGATATTATTATTAGATTGTTGCACATTAAATGTCACATGTCACATGTCCTGAGCTTTTCTTCTCTCCTCTTCCTTCGATATATTTTATATTATATATATGATCTCTTTCTCTCTTACTATCAGAGTTTCACATTATTTTATATACTAAAAAGTTATTAAAATAGATTTTAATAAAATTAATTAATAAAATTAATTAATATAGATGACAGTTATTTTGATCTATCTTGATAGCTCTTTCGGCATATTATAATAACTTTCAAAGACAATCGTATCAGCTATGATAAATAATGAACGAGATAGCAATGAAATTGACGGTTAAAAATAACAGCTGTCCTAACTCGAATTTATGCGAGCTCTCACCTCGATTCTCTTTGTTACAGACAATTCTGGGTTACGTGAGGACTCATCGGGCAGCGTGTTGAGGCGCGGCCTGCCTGACACTTGCGGGTGCAGGTGCAGCGCGACAGTGACTGACGCGATCGACTGTCTCCTGTCTACATTACCATTATTATTTATTCCGTGGGTGCACTAATAATCCCGCGTCCAAAGTGGCTAAGAGCGTAAGTCCCCGTCGAGTGCACCAAGAGTGCTCCAGCGGGGTGGACGGGGTGCAGGCGGCGCAGGTGCAGCAGCAGCAGCATCAGCAGCAGCAGCAGCAGGAGAGACGAACATCGAGGCGCATGCCTTACCTGGGGCCTGACATGACAACCCGGCTATCCGCCATGTTCTACACGGTCGAGGTCGGGGACACCAAGTTCACCATTCTGAAACGCTACCAGAACCTCAAGCCTATCGGATCGGGCGCGCAGGGAATAGTTTGGTAGGTGTTTCATTAGCCGTATAATTTAATGACGTCAGTCTTTTGTGCAATTTTCACCCGTCACATATGCAGAGACTTAAGGAGAGACACGAGCATTCGAGGCGTCAAGCGGTAAATTAACTCTCTTCCCCTCAGGATTCTATCGAATAAAGTTGCTCGTATGAAATAAAGATCCTGATAATGATAAAGTTAATAATTCAAATAAAAATTGACAGTCAAATATTCAAATATATAATAAAATATTTATAATAAACGATTAAACATTTATTAACATAGTAGCAAAAAATTGAAAATTAGAGGAAATTCAAACATAGAAATAATAGAATCTGACAATAATGTTCATATAATGTATCGCTATTGAATTATATTTATTTCATCGGGATGCAATACTTATTGCATTTTATTTCGATGTATCTTGCATTATCCGTTTCGCAGATAAAATAACGTCAAGCTTCACCTCCATTCAAGTTGCTATCTATACAACTGACAATAATAGCATCCATCAGACGCGAGTTTCGAGGTGAAGTCGAAGTCGTTTGAACTTTGTACCGCTACGATATATATCTCGAGAATAGAGATATGAGGGTTAACTACGATTTCTCATCCTCACTCTTTTCTCGTGAAAAAGCAATGGGAGATACCATTCACCGTGCAGATAAATGGGGGAGTCGAGGTAAATCGGACAATTCGATTCAGTACGAGGGGGAATGTCGGGATTTCGCAAGAGTACGCGCTGGGATGACGACGACGAGAGACAGAACGCCCCTTCCTTGTAAGCTTGCGACGTGGGATGTTGGAAAAATCGTCTTTGATGACAATTTTATGACATTCCCTGTCACCGTCTTCGTCCTCCCTCGTTATTGTACCTGCCGTCGAACCTCGATCTTCAGATCTCGATCTCGAAGCGAATTATTAAATCAATCCTGCTAGGTTTTTGTGAATAGATGGATATATAATTACGGCATTTTTTCTGCCTTTCTCTTACGACTTTTTAAATTCTATTTTAAAAAAATTAAGTATATAAATAATTTATTTTTTCGCTGTTAACATTGAATGTGTGATTGTGATGTCCATTCTTTCCCAATTTTTCAAAGATAAAATAATAATATTAAAGTAGACTATAAAGTTGGAAAATTCTGTACACTCTTTACTTTTTAATAACAATAATTATATATAAATTTTTTTAAACAAAGTAAATTTGAAAAATGAAAAAATATGATACGATAATAATTGTTTTTTATGATTAATTTTCTCTTATAAAAGTTTGAGAACATTTTCTCTTTTCTTGATTCTTTAATTTCTTTCATTTTCATTTCGATCTCTTTTCTCAAATCTTTGGACAAGAGTATGATAAATTATTGTTATAGTGGTCCTTAATTTGCCGTTCGAATAGATTCAACTATTTCGCAAATAAGCAATTTCTGCCTTAGTTTCCATCCTTTGCTAACTACTAATTATTGATGATGTAGCAGTTTGTGTTGGACCAAACTCAGGAATTGTTGAAATTCATGGCGAACGGTATCGATCGTAAATGAGAAGGTCCACGTGATCGTTCCCCTCGACCGCCTCTCGCACGTGTCTCCCCTTTCGACGCTCTCGGTAGAAACTGAAATACTGCATTATCCGAGAAAGCGCAATCTCGAACAATACACCGTAGCCATGCAGGTAAGTCGAACGAACGGACGAACGAATAGTCGAAGGGAATGCGGATATCGGTTTTCGATAAAATTCTCTACCGTGGCGTGGTCCATTACGGGCAACATGCGAAGCGTCTCGGCTTGCATCGTCTCGTCTCTCGAAAAGCCAGCTGCTTTCGAGCTGGTCGATCCTCTGTGCATGGAAGATAGGTCAGGATGCACAAGGAAATCGACCAACGACGGACAATCGGATATTATCCACGATAGGATCTATTAATCCTGGCGTTATCAAGGATGCTCCGCAAAGAAGATATTTTCTTGCTGATATTAAAAATTTCATTATCTTGTCATGAAATATAAAAAGAGAAATCTTTGTTCGCAAAATGTCAGCTGTTAAGAAGAATATTATACTAGACATCTTTTGTATTATATTTATTGAAATTTGCACTTGTATAGAAGATGTTTTTTTTTTCATATTCTCTTTTTGCTAGGATTGAGATAATGTTGATAAGTTTATTTCATTCACGGAAGACTTTACCACTCTGAAAAGAATTTATTTTAAAACTACTTCACGTACAGAGAGATTAAAAAATTTTAATTTATAAACTCTTTTACATATTTTCCTATAATTTATTTTAAAATGTTAATTATTATTAAATACTTATTATAGGTATGTATTCAAATTTAAAAAAAAATTTAATAGTTTTAATAATAAATTTTCGTACTTGAAGACAATTTTAATGCAACTTTTTCAAAAACTTTTCAGAAAATAAATTGAAATTTTATTTGTACATACATGAACTTTGTAACTTTTTTAAATTTCTTCAAAAATGTAGGTCAACATACTGTTATACCAAACTACTCCTTCATTTTAACTAAATCTTTTTAATATTACGCTTTCAAAAATAAATTTATCAATTTATTGCAATTTTTTACTGAATTTACAATTCGTGGTATTACATTTATTTTAAAAGACGCAGAGATATACCATTCGTTTTGAAGTCACAGAATTTCGCGGAGGGAGAGGATTAATGATTTCTTGAAATCTCCTTGGATATACCCGATGGATCATAGACATACAGAAGCGAGGAAGAGCGGGAGAAAATTTTTAGCTCGTTTGATCGTGTTTAACCAGTCGTCGAATACGATTTCTCTCGTGAGGAAACGATTTCGATAGCAAGGACGACATTATGAAAGGTAGGGTGAAGGGAAACTTTCTGCCATCCGTGGCGAATTCAGGCTTACGATTCGACGTAAGATCCGCATGCTTTGCTTTCTCCAGCATTCTTTTTGTGTCGCTCATTATTTTTCTGGTTTAATTGACGATTGCTTCGTCTGATGATTGAACCCGTTCGCATTCAATCACGTTCGCTTAACGAGCTGCGACTGCAAGATCGCTTTTGATCCATAAAATCGATTTTTACGGCAATTCAATACATGAGACATAAAATATTGCACCAAGGATAAAAAAAATTAAAAATATAAATTTACGTATAATTGGTCTAAATGATAAATCAAGAATAATAAGGAAAGCTTGTTTAAGACCAAGAACAGCACAGTTGGTATTGCGTGTTTTATAAATCTATAATTTTAAAAGAAACTAATTTCTAAAAGTACAAACGTTTCTACTTCCCGTTTGTTTTATTTTTATATCTTTATCTATTTATTCTAGAATTTCTTTCATATGTTATATTAAATTATTATTGTCACACTGAAGAGGGTCCCAAACGTTGGACTTTTTTTTTACTTTTAGAATTGGTTTTTTTTAAAATTATAAATTTATAAAACATGCAATACCACCGGTGCTTTTCTTGGTTTTCAACAGCCTTCTTTATTATTAAAGATATTATGTACAATCATTTTAAAGAAATTAACAAATTATTTTAATATTTGATGTACTGATGTTTTGAAAAATATATTAAAATTAATAATTTTATAAAAAATTATCGCGCACAACTTTTGTTGAGAATAATACAAAGTGCTCGTAGCTCGATAAACGTCTATTTTGATTCGCTTAATGCATCTGATCAAATTTTTATTTTTTCTAACAAAATATATTTTTTTGAACATAGTATAGCTATAAATATCTATTGCACAAAATATTCCAGCTATATTGCAACTACATACTTGCTTATCGATTATGATTTTATTTTTTTGATTGCCGATTTATTTGTCCTCGCATGGTTCTTGGATCCATCCACCAACTCCCTCGCACCATGGATTGACTCGCAATTGATATTGACGTTACGCGGAGAATTTTCACAAAAGTATATCGCGCGCTCTCTCAGGAAAAGCGCATTAAACGGGATATACGGATGGTTCCGACAATCAAGCACGATTTCGTGCGACACGGTTCTCAAAGGGAAAGCTTTCGCGTGGTAGAAAGAGAATATCTTTGAAGGATTGCCAGGTGAAACGAACGAGCCTAAAAACTCGAGTTCGTTCCAAGAATTACACATCACGCTCGTTTGTCCTTTGAGACCACTGTCGGTGACATTGTTGCGACGGAGAAAAATTACGTTCCGCGAAACGCGACTCGTTTTACAACGCACGGTGTAAAGTGCAATTTAGTATCTCTTGACAAGCTTGCAGTTTCACAATAAATAACAAAAATCGTGATAGCGCCGCAGATGTATTTTAACTCATTGATTTGTAGGTATGACGTAAATAAATGCCTGGATAAATAAATGTATAATAAAAATAGAAGGATATTTTTATCGGTCAAAAAATAAATTGTTGAGAATAAAGGAAATAAAGATACTTTATGTGAGTTTTAGTAGGGCAATTGTTCAAGTTAATAACAACATCAATAATTGATAGATTCATTTTTCTTTCTGTCTTTGATAAATCGTGCGATATTAACGAAAAGATTAATGGGTTTCATTACATGCTGGTGACCGCTTTTAACGCCACATAATCGCTGAAAATCTTCCAGTCGCGAATGTCGTTGAGAGAAACGTGACAACGATAAATTTTCTCCGTCGCCACTCGACTTGATCGTTTTCGTTCCTTGTAGTTCTTGTGTCGTTGATTTGGTAGCTAGAGCAACGATATACACTACCTAGTTAAGATACGAGAACCGCCACGAGAAGAGTCTGAGCTAGAGAAACAAAGAGAGAGAGAGAGAGAAAGAAAGAGAACGAAGCTGAAAGAGTCGCCTTTAAAGAGGTAATGCGATGATGGCGACGAACGCAACGGAATCGAGCAACATTCGAGGCGGTTATCGTCGTCACGTTTTTGGCGACACGGAGCTTTGCATACCCGAGAGGTACGTTGACGTCGTACCGCGTGGCGTTGGTGCCCAGGGTATCGTCTGGTGAGTAAAATCCATGGTCCATATGATGCGTCATGTGCCGTCGGTGTGCCCATTTTTCTGTCTCTCTCGTTGACACTTTAATAATCAGTTTTATATCAAAGCACGTTTATTCCACGTCCATGTACATGTATTAAATTTCTTGTAGTTAATCTTAAGAATTTGGTGTGTGGTTTCTTTCTATCTTTGATATAGGATCGCCGCATAATTTATCAGCTATTTTTTTTCTCAATTAAAGATACATCACTTATCTTGCAAATGTTTCGTAGAAATACTAACATAATAATCTTGTATTCATAAATTTGGAATTAATATTCTGCATATATAAGGTACTTTTTGGTAAAACGTATGTACTCTATTAATATTATAGATTAATATAACACACCTTATATTTCCTTAAATGAAGAAAAAAATCTTGTGATAAATAGGACAAAGTTGTACGTAGACACGTGGTATAATTTATTAGAATCAAAAGTAAAATATATGTAAATGCTAACAAGTCTTCGCGCTTAAATACTCTACTATTTAGATTTAAATTATTTATTTTAATTCGACATTTTCTCTGAAGGGGTTTAAATTGATCAAGTGCATAATTGATCTTTTGCATTTCTGTTGCAGCGCGGCGTATGACACCGTCACTGCGCAAAATGTGGCGATTAAGAAACTGTCTAGACCTTTTCAAAACGTGACGCATGCGAAGAGGGCCTACAGAGAGTTCAAACTCATGAAACTGGTCAATCACAAAAATGTAAGTTTCATCATTTCAGCTTCATTTTGTTGCGAATCCTCGATGTGTGACATGTAAATGATTTAGACACGCATGCATCATATTTATCGTGTATGTGCAATAAAAAAGTCACAATAAAATTTATATGCCTTTAGTACTACATTATTCAAATGTTAAAGCTTTGCTGCTAAATTTAATGCGTTTCGCACGAAAAGTGTATATATATGTATATAATTATCTTTTTAATTATATTATTACACAAGAATAAATCTAAAAAACTTATATATAATTACTATCTCTAAATTGCTACAAATAAAGTTACTTAAAGCTACATAATGCTTATATAAAGCTACACTCAAATGAAAAGATGGTTGCTGCAGTTAATTATAACGCATTACGCTTAGTTATTTTCCCCATCATATTCGCGATCATAATTTTAACCCATTTGATTTCTGGGAACAGCATACGTACTAATTAAATTACAACTCGAGATTTGCGGAAATTTAAAGTAAATTCAGACATTAATCAAATTTTAAAATCGGGTCAACCGCTCCATCCAGTTTCGATCATTCCTTTTAATTCAATATATCAGGATAATTGAGGAGAGGTTTGAATGAAATAATAATTAAAATTTGAATACGTAAATTGAAAGAGAAGAGGAAAATAATAAATTTTACTTGCGGTCACTCATAATATTCGGGCTTGCTGTATAGTCTGACTTTGAAATTGACTCACACGCCATTATTGCATCCGACTCTCCAATTTACGACTTGTCACTTCTCAGATAATCGGTCTCCTGAACGCGTTTACGCCGCAACGGTCGCTGGACGAGTTTCAAGATGTGTACCTGGTGATGGAGCTCATGGACGCGAATCTGTGCCAGGTGATCCAGATGGATCTGGATCACGAGCGTATGTCGTACCTTCTCTACCAGATGCTGTGCGGCATCAAGCACTTGCACTCCGCCGGCATCATTCATAGGGTATGTCCGCGTTGCACCCCGAGATAAAAGTTGCATAACACGGCGGCGGAGCCATTTAATTCACCGTAACGAGATTCATTAGCAACGGCCATTTCTGCATATTATATCTCTGTTGTTGCCATTGTTTCGCGGCGAAAGAAATAACTGCCGTTATTCTGATTAATTTTCTGCTCCTCCCGCACGTATAATAGAATAACTAAACCGGCGTCGCGTGCCTCATTAAAAACGCAGTTATTACGGAACTACCGCGTAATTGCGTGCTAAAAATTAAAATTCAGACGCTAATGCGATTAACTCACTTACTGTCTAATATTTCGTGATGGTTAGTTTTCTATCAGATTTATATAGTTTTATAAAAAAAAAAATTGTAAAGTAAATTATTTTCTTAAATTATTTTCTCCTTAGTAATTTTCTCATACAAATCAGACAAATCAATTTTGCTTCTCGCGTAGGATCTAAAACCGAGCAACATCGTCGTGAAGTCCGACTGTACGCTAAAGATTCTCGACTTTGGCTTGGCGAGGACCGCCGGCACCACATTTATGATGACGCCTTATGTCGTAACGCGATATTATCGAGCGCCAGAGGTGAGCCAAATTTCTCTCGCGAGATGTAATTTTTGACGCCAATTTCCGGTTCGACACCTTCGTTCACTCGGAATTTTATCTTCTTTCCCAGGTGATTCTAGGCATGGGATACAAAGAAAATGTGGATATCTGGTCGGTGGGATGTATTATGGGCGAGATGATACGTGGTGGTGTTCTCTTCCCGGGCACGGATCACATCGATCAATGGAACAAAATAATCGGTAAGACTGATATTTTTTTATTAATGATAATTAGATTAATAATTATAATTTTATATATTTATAGCATAATTGTATTAGTGATCTAATATTATCTATATCGGTTGACAAAATTGAGACTAACTCAAAATTTTGCGAAGTAAAATTCATTTGAAAGATATTACGAGACAAAACCAAATTTCAAATAAAATAAAATTTTCCATTTTAAATATTTTATTGTATATATGTACGCGCTTTCGGGACTAAATAAAATATAAAAAATAGTATAATTTTACTAGAAAAAGAGATAAGACTATATAATTATTTTATAACTTTCTTGTTATATATAAGCGGGCAATCATATTTTTTCTAATATCTTTTGTTATGAAAATAATTGTGACATTGCTTTATAGACTAATATTTTTTATTATAAAAAAAATAATTAACAATCGGAACAGATTATATCTTATAACTAATATAAGAATTATGATATCCCGTTAACTTGCATTATCAATAGACTACTTTCTCTTTCTCTTCGGGTTTTATTTTTCCCTAATCTTTTATTTACAGAGCAACTTGGTACTCCAGCGCAGGAGTTCATGCAACGACTGCAACCGACTGTCAGGAATTATGTCGAGAACAGGCCGCGATATCCAGGCTATCCTTTCGAGAGGCTATTCCCGGACGTCCTTTTTCCCTCGGACTCCTCGGAGCACAATAGATTAAAAGGTGAGTGGGTCAACAAGTCGTCGTCCGCGTCGCAGAATCGATCGCGGAACACGCGCGTTCCGATACTCGGACGAGAGGATTTCGCATTCTCGCCACCGCTGCCTTGTCTTCCCTCATTCTTCTCTTTACACTGTTTATTTCCTCTTCCAGCGAGCCAAGCCAGGGATCTATTGTCGCGCATGCTCGTGATCGATCCGGAGCGACGCATTTCCGTGGACGAGGCGTTGCTGCACAATTATATAAACGTCTGGTACGACGAGGGGGAAGTCAATGCCGTAAGTAGGCTTTATCGATTGATCGCGTGAATAAGCTGGCTAATCGGGACCGCCTTCTACGAGAAATCAAATCACACTATAATGCTCACTATAATTTGATTCGAGAAGCCACAAAATCTTCTTTTTCCCTCAATTAAAATAAATGAAAGCATTTCCAAAAAAATATGTTCTCTAAAATAATCATATTTTTTATATGACGTCAAAAATCTTGATAATACGGTTTATAAAACAGATTCTTTGTGTTAAAGATATTCCTTTCTAAAAAGATATTTCTCATCTTTTTATTTCTCTTATTAAAGATCCGATAATTAACTTTTCATTATTTACGAAAAAACTCATTTGTTTTACAGCCCGCACCAGGTCCATATGATCATAGTGTGGACGAGAGGGAACACACGGTAGACCAGTGGAAGGACTTGATCTATCAAGAAGTGATGGAATATGAGACAAGTCACAATCCCGCGGCGGTTGCCCAATCGTCAGAAAGCGCCGGGAGCCGGTAGATACCGCAGAGCAGCAGCTCATGCGCGGATCCCTTTTCGCGGAATCCTTCAAAAAAGCATCCGAATAGTCTGACTTATCGCGTGGATGATGTAGCTGGAGCGACGTAGCGAGAGAAAAAGAGGAAACCAGTGAAAGATGAAGAAAGAAAAAAGAAAAGAAGATGAACCGATGTTCACGAACCGATCTCCCTCTGAATTTTTCTTCGAGAAATGCGAACAGGTAGAATATGAAAAAAGGGAGAAGTTTATTCTGTCGAGCGTTGTAGAAAGGTAAATCAGTATCTTCGAATAGTACGTGTGATCAATGAAGCTAATTTCGAAGATGATCCATTCACGATTTCGCTCGATCTTTTCTCCTTTGGAACGATCTGAATATGTACTTCTTATCCAGAAAGCGAGGTTCGCGACCACTATTTTCGAGAAACACGCGCCGAATATCCGAAACATCTTCGTCACTTTTGTCACATTTCACAAAAGCTATGGAAATCGGGAAGGATCGTGAGATACACGTCAAGATCGAATGATGAGATTCACGGAGAAGAGGACAAGAGAAGGAGTGATCGAACTGCCTGGGCGAAGAAGTTACCGCGTCGTATATTATCGTCTCCTCAACTACTGCCAGCCTAGGTTGTTGGACGAGCCTCTTCTCTTTTCTTCTCGGTTCATTTGTCTCTTCGACCGACGCAAACTCTTCGAGTACTTCCTCAAGAAATCCTTCAATCCTTGTTCCACGGTACGATATTTCTATCTCCGTTTGATACCGCGTCCACTTAACTTTCCTTTCAATACGAGAGTTTCCTCCACTCTGCAAGCGTACGCCGATGTTTCGAACTTCGATGGTCGCCCCGCAATCTTGGACATTTGTCGTGTATTTCATAGCAATAAAGTCGACGCGGAAGAAAAGATGATATATAAATATCGTTCCTGTGTGATACAGTTTGTAAAGGTTTTACAAATGTCGGAGGCTGAATCATTCTTTTAACTTTCGAAAGAAAAACCGGGCGAATTAAGTGATTGATTGATTACTCGCTGCAACTCCCGAAAGAATTGATCGAGCGCGTTTATCGTTTGCGCGCGAACAATTATATACTATATATTTTTCGTACCATTGTTAAGCACATATGGGAACACATGATTCTGAACTATGTATCATTGTAACTTTTTAACTATCCTATGCTCTTTCGATGTACGGGGTGCAAAGATACCATATAAGGAGATAAGAGAAAATTTATACAGAGCTTATATATAGTCGCTCGATCATTTTGTCACGGGAGTAGCGGATGATCATTAGGATGAGACTAATCCGTAGGATTTTGTTTCATTAAGTTGCGAGAAGTCGCAATAAAAATATAATTTTAGATATTTGTTAATTTAATTCGTATGGAACTTATTCTGTACAATATGCGTGCCGCGCAATACAATGAGGCGTATGAAGCGCAAAGGGGAATAGGAGAAACATTGTATTAGAAACAAGTCTCGAAACGATCGTTAAAGAAAAAAAACGCGATCGACGAAAAAGAAAGGAGTAGGATTTTGTACATAATATTAATAATAATAATTATTATTGTGAATTTTAGAGTGCTAAACGAGAATGTCCGCACGATCTTGCGCGATACCGATTTTTCGTAAGCGTGTACTTTTCGTTTGGATACTTCGCATCTCCGCTCTGTGTGCTTTCGTCTCGGTCGTTATCAGTGCCAGTAGATACGCGATTTATGATATTTCATATTTGTAATTTTGTAGTCGTAAGAAATTAACGATTAATTTTATTGAGTCGACCGAAAGAAGGAGAGAAAGAGAGAGAGAGAGAAAGAGAGAGAGAGAGAGCGAGAGCGAGAGAATTGCAAAAGATAGTGCAATGTCTCACAACGATCGATTTTCGTGTAATAGCATCAGGGACTCTGCGATTCCGCAGATACCGATTATACGTTTTAGATGAGTAGTAGCGATACTAAATGATACTACTCTCTTTTCGTGCAATCTCGCGTATAACGTGTCGCGCGATGAACTCACGGTGCTTACTACTTTGCAATCGACAAAAGAATCGAGGGAAATTGATTGTTAAATCGATGCAATAATTAATAAAATAAAAATAGAATTGATCATGCATTGGAAACGGCGAAGAGATGATTTTCGCTTAGTTTGTTTTGCGAAAACGTGAAACTTTGCGAAAAAAGCGTTTATTGAATTTTTATTCCTTTTATTAGATCGTGTGTGTGATTCGTATTATACATATAGGAGAATATAGTATATATATGAAGGGGGAAATATTTGACAAGAGAATATCGTGAAACGACCGTCGTATAACAATAGGCGAAGGAAAACCGGATCGGGAGAGCCGATAAGAGCTGATGAATATGACTATGATTATATGAAATAATTGTATTTATTACGCGACGAGGAGAATCTACAAATAAATACTGAATCGACGAAATGGTGATGAAGAATAATTGTATAATGTAAACGTTAAATTTTTATTTTCCACGACGATAGTTATGTGAATATATTGCTACAGTCCGATCCAAATATAATCAAGCTTTTGTAACACTAATTATAATAAAAAGTCTAATAATGATATTGCTAATTACACGTAATTGTATCGCACACACACGGTAAAAATTATAACGTATGAGCTACAAATAAGCAGTTTCGTTTTTGCGCGTGTACGGAAGCGAAGAATAGTGCGCCCAAAAATCTTTACAAATTCAGCTAGTCGCTCTGTAAATTCGCGACGAATGTCCCTTCTACCCAACATTTCTTTCGCATATTTATACTGTGTATGTCCCATACGCATATCACGAATAAGCCTTTTCCATTATGAAACTAAAAATATGACACTAAAACATTTTTGGCACCCTTTTGCCATGCTATTTTTTATCTTCCGCGCATAATTCGTAATATTTACAGATTGTATTTTGCAATAACATTTTATCGAAAGTAATAAACATGATTAAGATTAAGTGAACGCAACATCTCGTCAGCGTTCTAAGAAGATCCTCTAAAAATAAGTAATTGAAAGAATTATTCTGAGATTATATCTCTAATTTTTAAAATTGAGTATCATGCAAAACTTTGAAATTAAATTCAGAATTTTTTAGTTTTTGAAAAGAGATTTATTTCTAATTTTTCATGAGATATTTTTAAATAACAAAAATTTTAAACTAGAGAATTCAAGGAACAATTTTCTAGAATAACATTTTGGCCTTTTTTCAACTTATCAATATTATTTTTTTTTAGGAAGAATGACATTTCAAGGTATAATTAATCGCTAAATTTTTTTCGTGAGACCACTTTTAAATTATATTCAATCCTCACAATCATTACCCACTACACATTAAGTAAAGTCAATTATATTTAATCAGCAGACGATGCTTAGCAGTTAAAAGCGTATCCAGATAATATCTCTCGAGCATTGCACCTGCACATGGGGTAATTTCTGCGTCCCTTCGTGCATATACTCACAGGGTAACTCTCGTTGAATTTAAGCGAAAATCAAGAGAAAAAAAAGAGAACCCAGAAAAAAAGTTGTAGCTAATTCAAGAGTGCGGATGAGCGCGGTTGAAGGTGAGAATGAGAGATGAGAGAAAAAAAAGAAAGAAAAAAAGACAACTATTTTTCCATTTGCGAGCTGCAAAAGCCTTTTTCTTCGCACAGTAAGCGCGCTGAAGGAAAACTCGGTAAACCGTGATTCCTGATGAAATTTCGTCCAGCTCCTTCTGTGAGCCAGCACAATCTTTTAAATCACTTTCGAGAATCGCTGAATCGCTTGCGGCATTTCTTTCTCAAGATATGGGAGAAAAAGAAAGAAAAGAACCGAGAATTTTGTAATATTCGCTGCGATAATCTCCCCACGATATTTGTACCTATTCTTATCACAATTCAGAATTTCTAAAGATTTTTGGATATACGCCGTAAGAAAGAAAGAGAGAGAGAGAATGAAAGCGAATGAGCGAGAGAAAGGAAGAGAGAACGAATTGATAATTATATATTTGCCCGGTTTCGGAAATACTTTATCGAAGCGAAAAGAGGGGAGGCGCGGCCCGGATCACATCACCGGAGGACATCATCCTCGATGAACATATTGTGTGTGTGTGTGTGCACACACATAGAACAGCCAAACACATAAAAACACACGTACACGCACACACAAAGATACACGTACGTACAATACCGTAGTGTTGTGGCAGCTCGTACTACGTTCTTCTCGTTTTCATAGTTAAAGCAGCAAACGTAGCAAGGATAATAAACGGTAGCGAGTAACGATATAACGAGTAAAGTTAATGATAACGATAACATAATAAATAGTAAAAGATAATAATAAAATAAAGAAGCAAACGCGCGATATTATTCGCAGATTTCAAGTAGACAAGGAGAAAGAAGGTAGGACGCCCGGTATAATATATCTCGTAAACGCGACGGCTCTCCGACGCATCTTTTTAGATAATCGATCGACCGCAAAATCGGCGAAAACTTGTCTTAACCCACTCTCTTCGATACGTAGAACATGTATACGACGATTGTTACAATCCGGCGAACGTGCTCGGAACGCGCAATATCGGTAGTGAAAAGGAAAATAGAGCAGTCAAGCCAGAGGAAAACGACTGTGGAAACTAACGGGTACCTTTCAGCCATGTGCCTTTGACACCTTTGAAAGAGAAGCCACATTGATTAGATAGCTCGAGGCCGAAAAATGAGAGATAAGAACATAAGACATAAAGATAAATGAAAAATGGATGAGGACGTTATTTTAATGATAAAGAGATTCTAATGTTTCTTTCTTGGAAAAGCGTTTTCCCGTGTGTTCCTTAAACGTGTTGTCCTCAAACGTGAAATGAAAAGCGAAGCAATCTATCTATTAAAATGACGTCTTCGAAAAATATTAATCAATGATAAGCAATAAACGATTTATCGATGTGAGAACGAGAAATTAAATATTAAGATATTAAAAATTAATATCTTATGATGATTAAGATGTTAAGAATTAATTCTTCGTTCTTAATAATTATTAAATGTAATTAATGTATTAAATGTATATATATTCTATTACAACAGTAAGAATATATTCATCTCTAGTTTTATCCTTCATAATTCTTTAAATTTTCTTTTATTCTTTTTAATCTCTTTTATTCTCTTTTATAAAAGATTATTTTTATTTTTTTATAGCTTTATTTCCTATTTTTATTGCTACTCGCATTTCGGCCTTGCTTGTTTAACACTCTTATGTCATTCGGAAATAAAAAACCGTGTTGCGCGTTCATGAGCAGGATCGAGTCCTCGGCTCACAGTGATCCCGGCGACGTCCTGGCAGCTGCCAATCGCTTCCGAAACCAGGGAAAATCGACTCTATCTTATACATATACATAGACTCTAGGATATAAATAAGAAAAGGGAGAATCCGGTTGAAAGAAACACAATGGCTAAAATACCGTAAGAATGACGATAAAAATTAACTAATAAATCGCTTAAAAAAACGAGAGAAAGAGAGAATGACATAAACGATAATTTTTTTTTAGCACGATAAGAGAAGAAAATAATATGTAATAACAAAAACAGAATATTTTGAATGAATCGGGCGGAGTGAGCAAGGGATGAGATGGAAGAGAGAAGGAAAGAGAAAGCGATTAATGAAGAGAAAATAATAATGTCCATGTTGCTAACTTAGCAGTGAGATAGATATCGCGCATAGGCGACATCTTAGAGAAAATTAGTCCTTAGTACACAAGCAAGAGTGAGAGCGAGCGAGCGAGTGAGAGAGAGAGAGAGAGAGAGAGAGAGAGAGAGAGAAACACACATACACTTACATAAAAATACAAACGGCATAATGTCTATGCTAACAGACACAGCAAGGTCTCTAACCCATCATTAATACAAGTAACATAGATAGAAGAAGCGTTTCCGATCTGAGAGCGATTTTTCTTTTTTGATTTATGCGAATGAAAGTATGAAATACAGATCGAAATTAATCAATATTACTTCGATAAGTTCGACTTTTAACGCCATATATATAGAATGTTTTGAAATTTTTAAGTTTTATAACTTTTATCATAAATTTCTGTTTTATTTTGACTGATTTTTTTTATCTAGCAAATTTTCTTATATCTAGCAAATTTTCTTGATTCTTGAATATTAAAATATTAGCGCGTTCTCGATTGTTGTTTTATCAGGATCGGAAATCAAATTTCATAATGAAAATTAATCATGGATCATTGATTCCCGAACGATTTATGGAGACGCTTATCGATCAGTAAGTTCCCAGTTGTTTCTTTCTGCCAGAGGATAGGACCAATCGTTAGAGAGAGCAATGTATCTTATATATTATTTTATATAATTCTTTTTCAGAACCTCTTTCTCAGTTTTAGTCTCATTTTCGTCGATTCGGTCTAGAGACTTCAGCGCCGGAATTCATCCGTGACGATCTTTTTATCGAGACAAATCAATGATTTTGGTAGGTGCAAACTCGTTTTTATAACTATGAATCTTTATCAAGCTCAGGTGTACTATCGAGAGTTCTATTTTTCCAGTATAATAATTTTATTTTCGACACGATAAAACTCTCCTACGAATTTAGAAAGCGCAAGTAAACTTCACTAGAAATCTGAAATTTGAAATTTTCTCTCCTCAATAATTTTCTACTTCCTGCGGACTTATCAGAGTAACTCTCTTAGAAGCTTATTGGAGAATTTTTTCTGTCTGAGATAGTGATTTGAAGTAAAACTCTTAAAAATACACTTGGATTTTATATATATTAAAAAATAATAAAGGGGAAAAATCATGGAAGAAAAAAATTGCAGAAGCGTGTCTTACCTTTTTCTGTAGATAATCACACATATACACAGTAGTTATGCGCGTGTAAGAAGAGAGAAAGCGAGAGAGAGAGAGAGAGAGAGAGAGAGAAAGAGAGAGAGAGAACGTAAATCTAAATTATTATAAATATTAATACTAATTAATATTATTGAATATATACCTCTTCTGTACATACAATTAAGCAACAACAATAATAATGAATAATAATTGATGATCATGAACGATGGACGAACGGCAGAACGGGGCAAACACAATAATTGCGCATTGTTTTTAGCAAAAAGAAGAAGAGGCGAAACGCGGTAGCGAACGCGATTATTACTAAGTTGTGAATATTAAGTACGATTGTAATTGTAATTATATATACTTATACTCGCGGCGATACGATGATGTAATTGTATGGGATCCACGCATACATACACACCACACGATATAAATATTATAAATACATTATATAATAACGATGACGATGGTGGAGACAACGGTGATTTTTATTATGTTACTATTATATTATTATTATTATTAATTATTAATTATCACCATTATTATTGCGGTCATTATGGTTGTATTATATATTGTACTGAGGAATATATACACTGATACAAGAATGAAATGAGTCCAATTAAAACGTGAGTGAGTACAACACTGTCGAGTAAACGATAATGAAGAATATAAATACAATTCGCGTCGTGTCATTTGTACTTAGCTGTATTATTTAATCATGAACCAGACTATATTGTCGAATCTCAAAGATTCTGCCATGTTTCTTTTCTTTTTTATTTCTATTACGCTAAAGAGTATCAAAGAATAAAATGTCGGAAGAAGATTTCTTTTTGCACTTCTATTTCGTTTTTTTAATACTTTTTTATTTTTTCTCTTTTGAAAAGAATCAAACTTGGCACGAAAATGCACGATTTTGCAACCACACACAAAATTCGCGGACGGTCATAAATGTGCAAAATTATAATGTTTTTTTCTGCGATACAATAAATATACATCAGATAAGTAAAAAATTTTTAATATGTAAAAATGGTTCAAATGATACAAATCTAATAAAAAGTAAAAAAAGTCTAGAAATCAAAGACGCAAGTAATAGTGTGTGATAGTAATAATATATTATAATAGAAACTTTGTAAAGTTGTTCCACTTTCATACAATAAGAATCGCAAAAATATATGTTTAAAGTTTGTCGACGACGTTTCGACCCTGTTCTCTGTTTAATATTAATATTATGCTTTTCTTATTTGACTTTGTGAAAAGAACCCAGAACAGGGTCGAAGCGTCGTCGACAAACTTTAAACATATATTTTTGCGCTTCTTACTGTATGTAAGTAAAATAACTTTACAAAATTTCTATCATAATATATTATTATTATCTCGCACCATTACCTGCGTTTTTGGTTCCTAGCCTTCTTTTACTTCTTAATAAATATATCATCCAACATTCTCATCAAGAATTTTTCGCTCGCGACACGACTGATACAATATGTATTTAAAAAATATTTTGACATATTTACTTTTAGATTATCGATTTTCTGATTACAGTATCAAAAATCTCTAACTTCTTGATAACAATATGTTAGGCCGCATTAATTTTCTCAGAGAATCATTGTCATTAGCTCTTAGCCTTTTGAAAATATACTAATGTATCTAGTCGCGTCACGTCAACCAATATTCTTTTCGTTTCTATTTCCACGATTTTTCTAAAAGTACACACACATACACACAAAATGAATTCCATATGAAGGAGCGATTTTACAAAAAGCGGGCTGATCGGAAAGAATCGATAAAATTTTATTTTAGAAAGCGAATTCTTGTCTCATTTTTTCTATCTATTTTTCCCATTTATTTATTTAATTAATTAAACGATTAGGGAAATTAAGGAAGAAATATATCTTTTTTTCTAGAGAAAGGGAAAGAAGGGAGTAGAATTAATAAATTATAAAAACATATATAGAATGGCGAAAAAATATTTTTTTTGCATATATTTCTCAGAAAATTACGACTACATACATAGATTTAATCGTATTGAAAACACATTATCCTATTCGATCTTATCTTCATCAAAATGTGCCAATATTCTAGAAAATGAGACAAATGTTTTTTGTGTAATCTCCTATTTTAAAAATGATTTATTCAGTATCACACACATAGAGATAACTTTCTTTTGATTCGCCCGTTTTTTCGCAGAGAAGAAAATACAGAGAAGCCGTGCGTGTTCTTTTTCGTCCTGCAAAATACGAGATACGATATTACGCGGAGTAAGTTCTTTCGCGTGCATCTCGCGTGAATCTCAATTTCGAGATTCCACATTTCTCGATTCGCAAGAGGAATCGACCCGTATATTATTTCTTGGCGAGCCGAACCAATGCTCAATGCGACGCTGCTGTTGGTCTGAAATCGATAATAAAGGAAAACTAATGAATCACGATTTTCTTCTACCCGTCTGTACCTATAAGCCTGTAACATGTATATGCAGCGGAATATAAGGGAATAATAAAAAAAAAAGAAGCAACAACAAAGTAACAAAGATATACACTTTTTATATGCATGATTTATAAGTTTTAATTTTTAATATTGAAGGAGATATATATACCACATGTTGTATGTGAATGAAAATCATTGGTTATTTAAATTGATGTTTCTAAATATAAAACCTGGGCTTCTCATTTTTTCTGCAGTCGTTTCCCCACCTTTACAGCATATTTCTCTTCTTTTTTTTCTAATAATATATATTTTATAAAAGCTTATAAAAATAAATCTATTTGCTGGCGAAACGCTTTTACAACAAATTTTAATTATATTGAAATTTTTATTAAATATTGGAAAGGATTGTAACATCATTTCGTTGGATTCAAAAGGTAGATAATTGTGTTAATTATATTTTATAATCAATTAAATAATAAATGCTTTCATTTTATTTTGCAATATCTGTCACAGCCGTTAACTCATCGATATTCATAACGATAAAAATGCTTATGTAAAAATAAAATGTGCACATCATTTATATTTTGATATAATTGACTTTATACATGTATATTATACATGTATATCTTGTATATCTTATTATTATATATGTGTGTATATTTTATTATCGTATTAATATTCTTTTATCGTCTCGAATATTAGCGATTGCCTAGATCTCATTACGAAGAGATTATTACGAGCTAAGCCCATTAACTTTAAGAATTTGTCATATATTAATTGCATGAATAATATGAAATTTATCAATATTTACAAATATAAAATTAATGAAAGCACAAATTTCTCGAAAATGATATTTTAATAAAAAAGTTTCGAAAATATTAAATCTATAAGCCTAAATATCAGAAAAAATTAAATCTGAAAACTACAAATATGCAAATATTATTACATTCCGTTGTTTGAGTTTTCATTCTCTCAGAGAAAATCATTTGACAATTTTTTATCATTAGTATAATCGATTCTCAAGTGTATTGTATACATAATGCTAATTTCGTATCGTTCACAATTGTCAAGTCGCAATGTCTCGATCACGTCGAAGACGCGCGTTTCACAATTTCTAATCCTGAAACATTGGAAATTTCGCGAAGTTATTGAAATCTCCAATAATGGCCGATGCGCTGAGGGCATGGCTACGTACGAGGCTAGGTGTAATCATAGATCTCACCCCTGAGATGTTCGGTCGTTACACCAGAGACGGCACCTTGCTGGCCCAGATCCTGCACAGCTACGATATAATAAGCAGCAATCAATTAAGCACCATTCTTCGTACGCAGGACCCGGCGTTATGCAGAGTGAACCTGAGGACTCTACGAATCTGGCTAAAGCTCATCAACGTTACACTGAGTGACGAATGTATCGACAAAATTTCTAAAGTATTGCTTACAGAAAAGAAATAGAGAACGCAAGAAAGAGAGAAATAATTTAAAAGAATTAAAATTATCGTATAAGGAAAAAAATACGAAAAAAATATTTTTAACAATTTTTTAATCAATTTCAAGTAAATGTTATTTCTACCAGAAATCATATTATACTTTTATCAATCCATAGATATTATTCCTAGTCAGATAAATAAATTTCTATTTCAATTTTCGTTAATTCGTTTATCTCTTCTAGAGATTGAACTTATTTTTGTATAAACAATACTTTAGGGTAAAGGTGCAGCAGCTCTGCAGCTCTATTATAAGGTCTATCTGAGTCTTGAAGGTAAGGATCGATTGCATTTCATTGCTCTTCAGAAAGAGCGAAAATATATGCCGAGCAGATTCGACATCTCCAAAGTATCCGAGGAGCCACCTTCCTATCACCCACCCGAACATCCTCTTTCACAACCGTTAATCGAAGCAGCCGATACCGTTCTTTGGCATAGAAATAAATTTTGGGCGATTACGCAAGCTTGCAGACGAGAACGTCAACGATTCGAAGCCCTCATGAAATATCCTATAGTCGAACCGATCGAACATTTTATTCCGGAAGTGTTACCGGATGAGAAGGAGATAGAGAGCGAGGCACTGGATGAGTTTGCTCGC
This sequence comes from Camponotus floridanus, assembly GCF_003227725.1. Classification (NCBI taxonomy): domain Eukaryota; kingdom Metazoa; phylum Arthropoda; class Insecta; order Hymenoptera; family Formicidae; genus Camponotus; species Camponotus floridanus. Next base: position 381,590 of record NW_020229337.1, read on the forward strand.
AAACATCCGCCTCACAAGATGAAAAGATACCGCGTAGTCGAATGTTGCCCCGAAAAAAAATCGTTGGAAATGCCTTGTATCAAAGATTCCGCGGCCGCTACGGAATATATTGACTTACTGAAGAGGCGCAGTGAAAAAGCGACAAAATCTCACGCGCTCAAGTTGAAGATACAAACGACAATGATGACAGAAGCTTGGGAGCAATTGCTGAGGAAACAAGATAGGTCTTTCGACGAAGCTCTCGGCAGGCGAGTGCTAGATCAATCGCGCTATGAAAAACAGATGATGAGGAAGCTGTGCGAGGTGCGAGATTTGAGAAATAGAATTGTAGAGAACCGCAGAATCGTTGACGCAATGTTGCTAAACACTAGAGAAAACGAGCTGCGATTGAAGGAGGATCGTCGTCGAGAGATAATGAAGGAAGAGATGGAAAACGTGGAAATGGAAAGCCACAGAATGCGTGAGCTTCGATGGAGAATTCGCGAAGAAAAGGTGAGTGATAATGAATGTGGGGAAGGAGTTTTTCATTACGTTGTAAATAGAATAAAAGATGAGTATAAAAATAATACAGTGAAAAAAAGAAACATTAAATGAACGCATAGTTATTATAATTAATAATATTATAAATCTCAATTAAATGTTTTTCATTTGAACATTCATTTACATAGTAATGCAATTATTTTTTTAAGAGATATATATATTATTATTAATTAGAATCTGTTACCATCAACATATTTCACTATATTTCTAATTAATAATGATATATATTTTTATAAAATAATTTTATTATTATGGAGAAATGTGCAATTGTAAAACATCTGATTGATTTTAAGATGCGTAGAATAAGGGAAAAACATCGAGACATTTGTTTGAAAATCATGCAAGATCTCGCAGATATCGCAGTAAAGATGGCTGACTATCGTCAAGCGAATAATAATCATATTCCTTATTCCATATGGAATGAATGGAAAACGTCGTTCCTGAGAAATCAACCAATATTCGAACTCGAGGAACATCTCGATGATGTTGATGAACAGATGGAAGATATAGAAGAAATAAAAAACAAAGAAGAAACAAAACATAAAGAAATAATAGAAGACAAAATAGGAATGAAAAATGAAGAAAAAATAAAAAACAAAGAAGAGATAAAAATCAAGAAGAAATTGAAAACTGAGGAAAAACAGAAGCTAATTCAACTGGAATTAAAACGTCAGCGATCTCTGGCTGATACAGATTTTGAAAGTTATCGAGATCTAAGCTTACCATGGGATCAATTCGTGTCGAAGGAAGAAGAAAAAGATGAAGAAGTTATCAGATTGGGTGGCATTGTACTTGGCTACATCGTTCATCGGTTACTAGAAATATTATATCCTTATTCGAGTGAGTTGAGTTGTCCGGTACCAAGAGTTAAAGTTGCGGCTATTATCTCGGGAATAGTAAATCCAACCTTGCACGAACAGTTACGAGAATTATTAAAGAACCACGGAATCCATTTGCTGAGAATGGAAGATGCGATTAACTATTGTTTGGAAAGATATAAGCAGGAAGTAGCTAATGTAGAGTATATTGATTTAAACATCATCTCGGCGACGACAAGAGACCTCAAAAAATTAGAAACCAAGAGTAAGATGAATGATTCGTGGGACCATCATCAAAAAAAGAACGAAAAAAGAACAAAGATAATAACATCTCAGCAGAGCGCAGCAGAGGAGAAACAAACGCAGACACCTAGACAAATACCTTATGATGATATGGACCCAGTTTTAAGCAATACTGCTTATATAGGTAGAAAAATTTAGAAATAAAAATGTTATAAAAATCAATATTGATAAAATAATTTCATTATCGCATTAATTTTAGAGTCGTAACTTGTGATAATAATATCAGTTTGTTTTATAGACACAGATATATTTAATACATACAGATTTATTTTATGAGAAATAACATTAGACATTAATATCTGAACATTTATTTATTAATTTTCTAATGATTGATATTGGTCATTAGATTTTTATAAAAATATTGTTAAAACAATATTTATTTTTATTGTAAAACGATTGGTTTGATTGCTATATTTAGGCAAATGGACTTACGAGTTTCTCACATTGGGTGAACCGATTTCCGATGAATTGAATACGAAAATACTAATTGAATACTTAAAAGCAATTGGAGACGTCAAAGGTTGGGCGTTAATAAATTATCCTAACACATATAAACAGATGGCAATGTTGGAGAAAGCGTTGACAGGACGCGAGATTCCTGCTAATCACAAAATTATCAACGCGGACGTCAATATTGAGGACATTGATCTTCCATCAGCCAGGATTGTATTTAAGGGTCATGAAGACGTATTCGCGACATACAGGCGCGTCTAATTATTTAATGTCAAAATTATAAAATACTTATAATGTTTTATATATATAATTAATGATATAAATAATATAAAAATATAAATATAAATAATATTATATAAATGAATGTCAAAAAATATTTTAATTAAATATTAATATTATTGAAATTATTGATTAATATAATATTTAGATTTATTTATTATTAGTAAATTATTAGATTGATTTTATATAATCATGTTGCAATTAATTTTATTTGATCATTATCTTGTCAAAATACATTAATGTTTACTTAATAATCCAATAATTATTAAATATTAAAAATTTTTTAAAAATTAAGATATAAGCAATTAAATATAAACAGTTATTATAACAGTTATTAAAATATAAATGTTGATACAGGCAGTCTAGATTGTTGCCGAATCCAATTTTCAGAGCAAAAGATAGCTCCTCGACGTTTATTACAATCTATGTCAAGGCAATGTTAAAGTCAAAGATAATAGATCAAGATCAATTGTCTATACCTTTACCCGACGATGCTACATCAATAGACGAATATTACGCTAATGAAAATATAGCATACGGATTTTTCTACAACATTCTCGATTTTTCGACGTTGAAACAATTAGCCGAATTTATTGCGGATCAAATCCCCAAAAAGAAATTGGAACGTTTTGAAAAGATTTCAGAGACATATGATGATGAACAGAGATTTCCTGTTGATTCAAAAGTCATTATTAAATGCCTGATACCGAAATCTAAGTGGGAAACCTCGAAGTATGAAAAGAAGAAAGATATCGAAGTTGAGAGCAGCGACTTGCAACCGGAAGTTCAAACGCAATTAGCAAACAGTCATGTTAAACCTGGAGAAGACGATTGGCAATGGATAAATTTCTTTCAACCACCAGCCTTACTTGAAATTTTGGCTACATTTTGGGAGAGTATTGAAGAGGCCTATGTTGAGAATTTGAAAGAGATTCTCTCTTTGAAGAGAATGCATACGTCGGCCATTGTACCCTATAAAAATCTCATCCTGAGAAACTTGATGAATTTCGTTGAACGTCCTGATGAACGGCAAATCTTCTTGCGAGATTTTCAACGCGCTTTTAATGAAATCGATGAGGACCTCAGGGATGACCCCGACATGAAATGCGAGCTGCACTGCCGAGTCAGTAATTTTTAATAAAAGAAGTATAATAAAAATTTTTAATAAAAGAAGTATAATACAGTAGTAAATATTATATATATACTAAATGATAGCCAGTTTTTAGTTTTGATAGGATCAATATAATTAAACATTATTAAATATAAATAATAAAGCATGTGTAAAGAAAATTAGGATAGCGCAATTTGCTGTTAAATTCATTTTTTTTAAATCAAATCATTGTTATCTTAATTTAATCATTAAAAATTTAATAATTAACTTTAATAATTAAAACTGTTTGAAGGCTCTTAATGCTTCGAAAAAATAAAGACAATATATAATCTTTCCATTGTTGAGGATCTAAAAGTTCTGGCATTAGGTCGACGATTTTCGAATGGAATTATGGGATTTGTGTGATGCGAGAAGACATAAAGCTGAAGAAGAAAGAAAATACACTCTGCAGAATAAATGGATTCCGGTGGAAGCCGTGATTCTTGTCAACGTGTATATTGGAATCTTGCAAGCGGAAGTTGATAGATTCATTGAAACTATGCAATTTTTGCAAGATTACTATATCTCCATGTCGCAGAAACCTCTTCAGGAACCGCGATTCTCCAAAATCATTCTTGATCACGTCGCATTGACGGATATTCTTCTGGAAACCTCGTTGTTCGAAGATGAAGAGCGAATGCTGGCAAAGATTGAATCGACCAACGCTTCCCCTCGTAAAGCCTTAAATATACATCACTTCAAAACTGAGATCGAAACTTTGCTAATCGATACATCGAAGAGCTTTGATCCTGATCAAAGTATCATTTATAATATTATCAAGGATAATATTCGACAAGTACAGAATGTCGTGGATTCGATCTCGTCTACGACATTGGAAATGCTGAAGAACGAAGAGAAAATCGCGATTTCAAAGAGTGATGTTAAAAGCAAAAATATCGGAAATGCATCGCCCGATTCAACGTTTGCCAAGCTAGCGGAAAGAAATCGCGATCTAATTGAGGAATGGCGATATGCCGTTCTTTTTGAAATCGATCGTATTAATCAGAGATTAGATGTTCTAAACGCGGCTGCTCGATTCAACATCATCTTCCTTTTAGATACTATGAAAGAGGTTTTCCATGGTGTTTACCATCATATTATTGAAAGGTTGGTGCTAATTATAATTATTTATTAAATTATATTTCTTATTTTTAATAAAAGCTAAAATTGCGAAACGAATGTAATATTTTAAATTATGGAGACGTAAATTTGAAACAGAAACACTTTGCAATGCAAATGTGCTTTGTGTATTTATTACAGAGTAGTTTAATTTATTTTTGAAACGTTTAAAAGCAATAATAATTTCAGGAAAATAATTATCGGATTCTGGTAAAAATTATTTCTTTATGATTTAAATGGCAATATTATAATTATCTGAATTTTAAGATGTTAAATCATTGTTGTGTATTTACTAATGATATATACTAAATATCGTAGAGAGTACTGTTTGTTAATTATACTTTAATAATCAAATACACAATATCACACATACACATATTTTATTTTCTTTAAGATACAAACGCGAAATCGAAAGCATCAACGAAATGACGAATGTTTTTTGCTTTGCCATCGAAGAGGAAAAACCGATCCAACAGGAATTACTATTGGACGGTGATCAGTTTGTCGTCAGATTAGATGATTTCGTTCCCGAAGATCCCAAACGATTTGCTATCCCGACCGAAGAAGTTTCTTCGCCTCTGCGATTCCGTATGGTTCAACTCAGTCGACTGATAGACATTTTTCGACGAATTGCTCCGCGCGGAATCATGAGCGAGCGAGCTCTGATTTACGTTCTCCAGGATCTGGTATCCTGCGGCGAGGAGGACTGTTATCCGCCCTTCGTGCCGTGCGTTTGGCAACAATTGCGACCTCCGGATATCGAGAAACTGATCGAAGAGTTGTTTGGCGCTACAGAATACATCGAATGGCGAGAGTTCGTTGTGTATGCGATGGATCTGCCTTTCCCATCTCATCAGGATATCTTGAAGGCGCGAACGATTTTTAGGATGCAGGATTCTGATCTAAAGGAGACGATTACTCGCGATCAGTTCCACTCGACGCCGTTGTGGTTTCTAGAGATTTCTACTTTTCATAAGACATTCTTGGAAGAGGGGATTGATTGCAACGAGACAATGAATGTAATGTTACGCGAGGAAGTCCGATTAGGCGAGCGTATTTCGAATATAAAGAGCAATTTCATAGAAACGAGTGAGGATAATTTTGGGTGCGTGGAGCACAGCTCTTCGATCATAATTCGGCGAAATAAAAACCCCTCGAACGTAAAATTAATAAAAATTTACTACGTGCATCCTGAAAACAAATATCGAAATCTGAATGAAATATTAAAGTTTTATTAAAGTTTTTTATTTAAATTAATTTTGATTTTCTGTTTGAACGATTTTTTATTAATTAATTTTCGAGCAATTTTTTGATTAATTGTTTTTGTTAATTGCTTCCGATCAATCTTCCCTATATGCTATCAAATATTTTCGATTAATTTTCCAATTAATTTTTTTTCACAAATCCACAAAAATCTCTCATTTCTCATTTTTTGTGAATTATTATATTTGCGAAAAATTGATCGGGAAATTATTTTGGCAGCGCAATAGAGCTGAGACTAACGCTGGCAAAGGAACTTCTCTGTCAAATGTATCTGATAAATCGAAACGCAATTCATTATACCGCAATGTTGTTAGCCTTTTGCAAAGATGAAGATCCTCGCGAAGGTCTCGGGAAAGCATTTACTCTTACGATGGGTGCTAGAATTTGTACCGATGTAATAGAAGGTGAAAAATACGTCGAGGAACTTATTGAGAAGAAGCGTCGTGATAGGGAATTACAATTAAGTCAAGATTATCTTCGTGAGGAAGCTAATGAGGTAATTTATAAAATTTGTATTAGCTAATTTATGCAATTATGTTTGAAATTGGCTTTGTTTCGTTTATGATTAAATAGAGAGTTGCAATAAATTAAATAAATATAATAAATAAATACATTAAATTAATACAAATAAAATAATGTAAATTTAAAATAATATAAATATTAAAATGAAATAAAGAACAAAATAAAATGTTTTCATGTTGAAAGCGTTTATAAAGCATCATAGATATTTATTGAACTAATAATTAAAGTGAATGGTTGAGAGAATATTATTGTTTTATATAAAAATAAAATATGATCATAATTAAATCAAATGTAACTGTGATAAAAAATCAATAAAAATATATGTTCATTAATATAAAATATTACATCATAAATATAAAAAAACATTAAGAAGCTCGAATAAAAATTAATTTGGTTAAATAAAAATAGTGATATGTTTGGTTTCAGATAGTACGAGAAATTATCAATCACATATTAAATAGAACAGCAAAGGCTGTCGTTACGCTTGAAAAAATTCATGATCATGATTTACCTCCGAAACGTCGAATATTGATACAGCAGTTAAACGGAATGGGCGAGATAGATCCAGCTGAACTTTTGCCACCGGAAGAAATAGTGGAACACTTAGTTGTAGAAGATTTGTTGGTATTCACTGAATACGAACACGAACCGCAGATTGCATCTCCGTCAGCTGATGAAGCGCCCGAAGAAATGATTCAGCGAGATGAAAGAGTAATTTTTTGGCTGCCACGGGATGTTTGTCTGGTAAATTTATTTGTAAATTACTCTTGCGAATAACCTTAAATAATTATTTTGTTCTTTACTGATGAAAACTATTCTTTAGCCAGAAACATGAATTTTAAATTTATATTATAAAAAATTTATATATTAAATTTTAGTTTAAAGTTTGAATGAGGTATATTTAAATTAGAAAAATAATATTACATCGTATTAACAATATTATAAATTATGTAAATATATTGGTATAATTTTGATTTTTGATTTTTGAGAATGATAATTTTATTTAACAGTTTTTCAATGATTCATTTTAGACGGTTTTGTCTACGTGTTTACCGTGGCTTGCATCACAACCAAATCTTTTTCAAACCTCTATGAGTCTTCGTCAAGGAATAGCGCGCATATACGACGAATTGAGAGATGAGGAGCTAAATGACGATAAAGATCTCGTTTTATCTCATCGTTTATTAAATCACAATTTTATTCACGAATTACTCTGCGCTTCTAGCAAGTTTGTTTCAAAAAATATGACAGATCTACTCCGAAAAATACTAAAAGATAGACATGCAACAACATAACGAGACACTTAGAGATGTGAAAATTTATATTAAAAGCGGCAAGTACAAATGAAAGATAAATCTATGTAGTAATATAGAATAACGCATTCTTTTCGTTATTACTAATTGAATATTGATAAATCGATAATATTTTTACTTAAATTTTATAAAATTTTACTATAAATACTGTCGCACATTATAATCTTCTGATGCCTATAATAGATTATTTTTTAATGTTAATTTGAAATATAAGATACATAATATTCAGTATAATAATTAGTTTTACAAACTCAATTATTTTGGACACCGCTTTATATAGAATAGATCTGTAAAAAAATTCATTGATTATATTTACACTTAATTTGTGTTTAATCGTTATATCTGTAACGAGTAATATCCGTGTAATACATCTTACAATTTATTGATTGCATTCCGAATTTCTTGACCTCAATAATCCGCACGAATTGCTGAGCTAAATTTGTTAGATACTCCATGCGAACTCGATCGATAGCCAATAAGTTTCTTGATTCTCGAATCTAATAAAAAACATGGATTTCACCAAGTCGGATTCGCGAAACATTTCGCGTTTTATTGGTGGTCTAGACTTCTTATTTTATTTTTGATTCCCTGTAAAAAATATATATAATATGCTCGATCGAACATCGGTCGTTTACTCCGAATTCGATATGCAGGTGAAAATTAAAACAAAAAATATAAATACTTTCTTTCGCTTTTAGTCGTTTAGATGTCGTACCGAAAGTATGAAAGAACAGGTTGATCATTTTAATTACTACACACGCAATTATATATAATATCAGTGTAGTTCCGAGTTTCTTGAAAGTCTATTTACTAAGAAGGTGCACTTAATATATTATGATGTATTGCGATTAAATCTATCAACGTCATTTACGTAAGAAAGAAATGTTTGCTTATTATTTATATTGTTTTAATTTTCAACTAAAAAGTTATAACACAATTAATGTGTATTATGCAATTAATTCACTGAATGATTTCTATTTATTTAAAGTATATTTAAAATATCTTCTAACTCTATAGCAATAATAAATATTTTTATGATTATTTCTTTAATGATACTTAGAATCAAATATATTTTGTCCGCAATGCGCGTTTTATCGTTTTACTTTTCTACGATCTAAACACACGGATTAAAAATACATAAGTAATATAATTGAATAATAGATTCAAGAAATTAGAGAAATGTTACGTGATATATCAATCGAGTGTTTAATTAATTTATAAATTAAAAATAATTCTATAATTTAATATTCCGTATATGTATAATTATTTATATACTATAGATACTTGCACATATATACATATATGTATGTATGTGTGTATATGTGTTATACGCAAAATATTTCAGCAGCAAATCAATAACACATTATGTTCAGCCTTGGTAGCGAATAGCGCGCTATTGTTTACATGTCACAATCTTGCTATCATTGTGACACTCGAGTCATAAAGTAATGATATAAAACGCTTCATACATTAACAAATTCCTCTTCTAAACGTGTTTACAAGTAGTATTGTAAAATCTTTGAAATAAAATTAAATAATAATTATATATTTGCATGTGAAAAATCGAGTAAGGAAATTAATTAAACAATATACGTTGAAGAAATAATATTTTTTTTATTTTGTATCCGAAAAGATTGACTTTCCATCATTATGTCATAATTTCATCTCGAAATAAAATGATTAGTATTGCGCCCGTTTTCGAAGAATACTTCTTTATCTCGAAGGAAGATGGAAGAGAGCAAATCTGGGAGATCAAATTTACCATAAACCGAGTCTTTCATCTTTCGCCGACAATCGCGAGAAATCCATCGGCGCCGCCAGATATCGCCACGTGACCGGCTCGCCTGTCAAACAGCCCGCGGCGCCCCGGCCAATCAGCGCGCCAGATTTCCGTCGGCGCCGCTGCGGACGCTGGCGCCCGCTCGCAGTCGCGACAGTCGCGCGACGAGATGTCCTCCGCGGTGGACTTGTCCGGGAAAGTTTCGCGTCTCTCTCGTTCTACAACAAGCGTCCAGGTGAACAACAGTTATCCGCGCATCGTCGTCGACATGCACGTCGCGACGTCGATTCGTCATCGTTGGATCGCACCGATAATTCGGTAAGAGGACGAAGGGGCGGGGAGGGGGAAGAAGAGCGTGCGAAACTCAAGAGCGAGCCGACTCTCGGAGGCGGCGCGCCCGAGAATCATAACGCGTCCTTGCGACAAAGCCGGATTGTGAAAGCTGCCACGGCGCCACCCGATCCGATGCGATCACGTGGCATCTCCATTCGTGTTTACTCTCGTTCGTTCGATCTCGTGTGCGCGCGCGATCGCGGGTGCTGAATTGACGAACAGTGCGACAACGAGACGTCGGCGCGTTCATCTCGCGTGATCGGGATGTGATGCACGTCCACATCTCCTCTATTTATGGATCCCGCATGTCCACGTTGAGGAGACAGAGAGACGGTGAGGCTGTCATCGAATCCACAAGCGCGGCAATAAAAGTGAGTATAATAGTTGGTGTAATCTTGTTGTTTATATGCCTTTCGCGGTCGCGGGAGATTACGTCACGCTTGCTCACGTGAAAGCCGGCGGCGAGAGATATCGTAATCAGGAGAAAGGAAGAAAGGAATTCTTTTATAAAATGTCAGGCTCTTTTATTATACGTGATATTAGCACGAGCTAGTCTTAAGCTAAAATCCGGGGAGATTTTAGTATTCAGAGAAATATTTAACAAGTATTTATTCAGAGAATTATTTAACAAATATTTATTCAGAGAATTATTTTTCTCTACGCATAAATATACGTCATATAAATGTTGCGTAGAAGCAAAATGATGATTGATATAAAATATTATAAGAATAATACACATTATTATAAATCATAATTATTTCATGATTATTTCGTCAGAAATCTTTAATTAATCTTACATGTACAGTGATAAGATAATTGAAATGTCTTTCTTTCTTTCTTTGCCTTATGAAGATTCTTGATATTTTAATGATATTTTAATACGTGCATATTCTTGGCTACCGTATTGTTTTTGAAATTAATACTGCAGCAAAGTTAATGTGCCGAAATTATACGATTCATTTGTTCAGCGATGCTCACATACACATACGAAACTACACAAATCGCGCATTTTGCATTAATGCACAACATGGGCTAATGAAATTGTAGTAACAAGTTTGCGAATGCTCTGCAATTCGTTACTTATTAACCTGAATGTGGCTCTGAAATTCCGGAGTTGTAATTTTGCACGTTCGTGTACAAATGTGCCTAGATACAATTACTTTTGTCATGTTGAAATCAAACTTTGCACATTTGCGTGCGCAAATGCGGAAAATTACAATTATTTAAAAGGCAATTTTCAAGAAAATTTTGATAAAATTGAATACATCATATTAATTTTTTAATTTTTCTTTAAATATTTAAAATACGTAATTTTTTTTCTTAAAATTGCGGAGTAAATCGTTGATCGAAAGTTTAAATATTATTTCTGCTTGAGACAAATATTATTTCTTTAATAAAAATATATTTAGACTAAAATTGCAACTGTATATTTTAAAACATAGAATATTTCTCATGGAAAAAATTTATCAAAGGTTAATGTTTTTGTCGACGTGTTCATAAAATTTTATGTTTAATTCATTTATTAATTTTCTCATTAATTTTATCTTCAATTCTTGTATTAATTCTTTTATTAATTCTTGTATTAATTCTCGTATTAATTCTTTTATTATTCTTCTATTTAATATTTTTTTCTTTAATTGATTAATTCTGTCGATCGATGAGATATATATAAATTAGTGATTAGAGATAATAGTATGTATTAGTCGCGGTATATTTGACTATATAGAATAAAAATACCTGGCACGTGTGTTTATGTATTACTGTACATCACATAACACTTTTCTTAATGAAAATGGCTGTAACAAATTGCGAAGGTTTGATAAGATCAAATGACTTTTAATAATACAAATTAAATTTTTAACACTTGTTGGCAATGACAGTGAAATACAATGTCATTTAAAGTTTGAAATTCAGAAATTCGAAATTGCTGTGCACTGTGCAAAAATAATAGATAAATGTCCTTATGTGCACAGTGACCTAAATGCGCAGTAGTATGCTTTTAATCCACGGAGACCAAGCGCACGCATCGATAAAAGTCGACAAAGCGGGGATGGAAGTGCGCGTTCTATGGTTTTTCTCCTCTACAAAAAATAGTTCTCACTTCATCGAGAGAGTGAATCTTACCCTTTTCATCAAGAATAGCGAGTAGCGTACCCTCGTTTATTTGAAAGAACTTGAAGTACGTGAGCGTGACACTTCGCTTTTAATAAAAAAGTTTTAGCATATAAAGCGTGGACATTCCTACACTATTTTTTATATCGAATATATTTTTTTCTCCTTGTTTAAGAACGACAATTATAATGCTACATGTTTTCATTAATTTACATAAAATTCTTTTATATTTTTTTTTTGTATTTCTAAAATTTATAAAAAAATGTATTGAAGTTTTTACATTTTTACCGACGCGTTCATAAAATTTTATCTTTAATTCTTCTATATTAATTCTTCTGTTAATTTTATCTTCAATTCTCCTATTATAATTCTTCTATTATTCTTCTATTAACATTTAATATTTTTTTCTTTAATAATTCGGTTAATTCCACTGATTGATGAGAGAAATGTACATGTATAAATTAGTGATTAGAGATAATAGTACGCATTAATCTCGGTATATTCGACTATATGGACGAAGCATGGAAATACCTGGCACGTGTGTTTATGTATATGTATTAAATACAACACTGTCTGCTTTTTGCGTATTTGCATAAAACGAGACGAATTCTCTGTATGCTAATGGAGTGCTGTAAATCTCAGTGACGATTATAACATCGGTGTATTGCCATTATACATATACGCGATTCAATACATTATGACAAATTTAATTTTCTCTCTCTCTCTCTCTCTTTCTCTCTTGATCGATGATTCGAATTTTGCAGCAAATTGTACTTTATTATGTCATGAGTTATTAGTTACGTTCAATGTGCAGCGATAATTAATGCCGGTGTGTGGTCGATCGTACCTTTCGCACGATAGATAAACAGCGAATTCTGATCAATTCCATGTGAATATTATCGCGCAAAACAAAATGTACATTGCATAATTCTACATCTGATTGATACATTTAATATTAAAGATCCTCAGGGAAAGGGGGGATGGATATAATATCGAAAAGATTCGATATATTCAATCGGAATAATTTAGTTGTATATTTCGCATTTCATCGACAAAGTAATTTTGTAATTTCACAGCAAAATTCAGGACTGTAGAGATGGAAATCAATTGGAAAATAAAAAAAAATTCTTTGTATTGCGTTGAATTTTGCATATTGGCGTTTACTTTTCTCGTGGTAACGTGATTTCATTTAAAAATTGAATTTGCGTTGCTGGTTGTTTTTACAACGTTGTGCTTTACTTTCGAATAATAAAATAACGCAAATGAGAAACTTCGCGATTATTTGCGTTTCATTAAATTTGTTTTACGCACCAGAATTTTTTGAAATAAACGGAATAAATCTTTTCATAAACAAATATATTTCATTTGTAAAATCAATAAATAATTATTAGCTGTGTCATTCGTTACGCTTTATTTTCGAGTAATAAAATAACGTAGATGGAATTTCGTTATTGTTTCATTTAATTTATTTTACGCATCACACAAGAAATAAACGTAATAAAATTTTTTCGCGAACAATATATTTTACTCGCATCATAATTAAATAATTGTAAGATATTACTCGTTACAATTGAGATAAACATTCATTGAAATAACAAGTGATTGCTTTCATGACAAGTGACCGTGACAACGTCACAGTTATAGTTGCATATAACGTATTGAAATCTCTCATAAGATCGTCGAAACAACGGTCGTTAGCACGTGGCTATGATTAATCGTTTGTCTTGATTATACATCGAAGCTGGTTGAATCGAACGCCACGTTTGGTATTGTATATGTCTGAGCGTTTCCTGATGTTTCTCATCGATCCCCCCCCCCCTCTCTTCGATATTATCCCCGCAATATAATATAATTTACGATCGGTTCTCTCTCGATTTTCGAACGATTTCGATACAACTGAATGACGCGTGATACTCGGTCATTAATATATTGCAAATTATTATTCGATCAATAATCGTATCTGTGCGTATATATAAATTGGCTCAGATAACTGCATCTCTTTTTGTTTTTTTCGAAGTTTTTTTTCAAATTATTTTATACCGAATATGATTTCAATATTGATCTGTACCGCATAGTTCAAATAATATGTAAACGCGGGGTAGAAATTCGATTTTCATTGAATTTTTCGGAATATAAATAGAATTTTTTTCGCATTCGTAAAAAAAATGTCAATTTATTTTCAATTAATTTATTATTCACAATTGAATATTATGAAGAAAATATCTCGTATCTTCAGTAATTTGTTAGTCAATTTAGCAGTATATTTTGTTAGTATTATTAAAGCATTTATGAATTTTATGTTTGCCCAGTTACATTTATCTATTACTTTCACGCAAGCTCGCTTTTGAAATTGCGTTTAATTTCATTAATATTCACTTTTTAACAAGCTATTACCATATAGAATATAAACATGGAATGTAAATTATCTTTTATTCCTTCGAAATAAAAAGCTATAGGTTCTTTTTATAATATGAGCACTTTGGCGTATGAGAAAATTGCTTGGAGTGACTGAAAATGTTAACATGTGCAAATACATACGCAATATTGTCCGTTATATTTCATGGTAACAACCTCGAGAGAATTTATGTTTTCAACTAATTAATTGCTTGTGACCTTTACAAGAGTATTATTAGCATCATATTATTTTATCTACGTAATAGAGGCCTAACTTCCCTCTTGCAATCAAATTTTATATTTTATAATTTTTTTTTTTAATTAAATTTTTTACTTCGAGTTTATAATATATTATATGTGTACTATAAGGAAAAAAATTTTCCATATATACATAAATAATATATTTTGTGTATATTGAAAAATAATTATAATATAATTATAATAATAATTATATATATATATATATATATATATATATATATAATTCACAAATTATATAGATATATAATAGAAGAAAAATTAATCTTGTAAAATTTCTAAGATGATATATTGTTAAAATTTGCGAAATAATTTTTAAAGTATCTCTTTCTCGCACCTGTTTCTTTTACAATATAAAACGTTGTGTCAGTAAAGTGGATCAATATTGTTCTCTTGTTTCCGTCCTCGACAGAGAACTCGCTTCCGCGGTTGCTTCGACATAATTTAATCAGGGATGCAATTCCGTCGAAGAGAACTGACTCGCGTCGAACCAACAGACAAGGAAGTTTGCCTCGCCGGAAGATTACTTAATTACGAAACTTATCTTCCCCCTCCAATTTCTTTTTCGAACAGTCTATTTGTCTTTTCTTCCCACAACAAATTAAATATACACAAAAGACCTCGCCGAATTATTTGTTAATGACACAATGTTCTCGTAACCGGAAGCTACCGACTTGACATGATTCACGAATGTGACAAAGACGGACGCTACAATCCGTCCACTGTTATTTCTCGCAGATGTAGTGCTCGATACTTTGGTATAATTGATGTCTCTCGCAAGCCATTACGACGTTGCGATTGAAGGAGCTATGTTCTTATGAGAAGTGAATTAATTTCGTGAATAACTAGTCTTGACAGGGCTTTCATAGTGTGAAAAGCATTATAACTAACTTCTATAATTACGAGATTCAGCAAACAAAATTTATTCGTTGTATAAAAGAAATTTTGGTTCTCTTTTCATAATTTTTAATCGAATTTTATAAAAATATTATATATATTTGTTAATTATAATATGTAATTATATGTATATGTAATGTTTTTATTTTCATTTCAGTAACAATCAAATTTATCAAAGATAATTATTTTTATTTAACATTTTTTGTTCAATTTATGTTCTCGCGAATTTTCTTCTAGGAATATATCACAGCCTTGACCTCGAGATTTTTTCAATTATTCTCCGAATTCACGAAGAATTAGAAAATTCCTTCATTCATTCATCGTTGGTTCATCGATACATGGCTAACCACTCATCTATCTACCTACATATCTATTTTCGCGTATATTCATACATAGAGGAGCTTTTCTTCTCTAGCGGTTTCAATTTTGGTCGATTACCCTTTTCCATTACTGTTACCATTGTAGTCTCGTGCTATCCGAACATTTAAATATACAAAGGGAATGGTATTTTATCAAGAATATGCCCTCAAAGCATTGTACGTTTATATCAAATGACGATTTCACAAAGTATTCCATTTTCTAATTAGATATTTGAGATGTACTTTTCACCTCATGTCTTTTGATGTCAACCTAACATTATTCCGATTTACATTCTCGATATAAAGATTATTCTTTCAATTTTCTATTAAATTTACAATTTAATATTTTATTGCATTTTTAATAATGTTAATTAATAAAATTCTTATTATTAGATCAATCTTAGAGTTTTCTTAAAACGATTATGGAAACACTGTAAATATATTTAATATACTATAATTATAATATGCTTCGTATATTTCTTCGCAAAATTTCGTGAGATTCGGAGATGCTTCGCGAAATAAAATGTATATCCCATAATTCGTACGACCGGTAGAAAGTAATTAGAAGTTCATTGCGTAGTTGCTGTTGTAAAAACTTTATAGTAAGAAAGTTTACGTCGAAATTTTTCCATTACTAAGATCAAATTTTCAACATTTTTCGTATTAGTGTTAACTTTTTTCTTCTTTTTTTCTTCTTTTTTTCTTAATGAAAGATAGTCGGTAAAAAAAACGCGGCGAAACTCGATCGACCCTTGAACTTTTCCGATTACACGTGTCTTCTAGTGGATTCTCGCATCGCTATTACGAGCTTAGCACAAACAACTCGTTGAGAAGGAGAATTAATCTATAAATGCGTGCTTAAGTTTTCATGCCAACAAGCTAGAATGATACGATGAATAATATGACACGCAAAAGAGTTTGAGCAAACTAAAAAAGGAATATAAAAATAAAATCAATTTATTTTTCATCTGCAAAAACATTTAAATTATTTATAATGTTAGTTACAAAAGCACCACAATAATTACGATATAATAAATATTGTAATAATTTTAAAATCAATAATTGAATAATTAAATAATTCTGATACGCACAGATGTTGAACAATTAGAAAATAATTTCCTGAAATAATTAAAATATAATTCTGTTTATTTTCCCGGAAATATTTTTTCAATTTTATCTATCGTGCAAATGAGAAAACTTAATTGTATAATGTATTTTATTTTTCATAATTTATCGTAATCTTTTGCTGCGAAACTAAAGATTAATCATCGCAAAGAGCAAGACCGTTAAAGGTCTGAACAAAGGCCAGTTTCCTCCATCAAAAATTGATAAAGCGGAAGATGAGAGCGTAACGGGCGAATCGACATTCATCCGATATCGCGCCCCCAGCAAAACTGTAAGATAATTAACATAGAAAATTCCATCCAATTTGCCATGGTATTTCTTCGCGAGTTTGTCAATATATTCCCGGCAAACTTGGCTGTTCTTTCAGGAAAACCGGATAGTTAGACAGAAGATTTAGATTAAGTGCGCTGAAAGTTCCTCATAAGAGCTGTTAACAGGAAATTACGAAACTACGTTAACAAGATAGCAATAAATAAATAATAAAAATAATAAAAAAATAATAAAAAAATAAGAGATGATATTATATAAGAGCATCTATGATTGGAGAGGAGGAAATATTAGTAATAACTTTGTGCATTAATCATTATTTTTTTGGAAATATACAATATATATCCTTGTTCGGTTTTAATTGTGCGTTTTGAAAAGTTTGAAGGGGCAACTATGCAGTATCTTATAGTAACGCAGAAAGTACGTGGACCATTAAAGAGGGAAAAAAGGGCGTTTCGCTTGTGCGGTTGATGGATACGCAATACGTGTCTGGCGTTACGAAAACCGAAACTCGCGAAAGTACCCGCGAAATATTACTCTGGACGGGTATGCACAGTTTTCCAATAGAAATGTTCGCTCGCCTGTCACGTCCCCTCGCTTCCGGCGATGAAACCTTGGTCGCTAAAATCGGTTTTTATTTTAAGAACAATAAGAGGTCGTTTCTTTCGTGCGCTGAATATACACTGAATTTTGTATCCCGAGTTATCCTCAAATTTTTCCTCGTGGAATTAATATATTAAAATACGTCTAATATAACATATTAAAATACGCAATAGTAGAAATTATAATAAATTTATTTTACGTGCTTTAAAATATTTGACGTGTAAGTGCATGTGATATTAATTATATCACAGAAAATTTTTCTTCTGTTCAAAAATGACTGTAAAATATATTTTATTGCTTTGTTTTATTTATACTATTTTATCGTTCGTATTACTTTAAAAGCTAAAAAATATTTTGTATTATCAATGTCTCTCTGATCAATATTTAATCGGAAATTGCAGAATCGTAGAACTGTATCATATTTCCTGTGTGTATTCGGAAGCATATTATACCTCGTTCCCTTTGTTATTAAGCATCGATTTTATTTCGGCATGAAAGAAGAAAAAAAGGCTCGTTCGCATCGAGGCACATATTTGGCAATGCACAATTCGTAAAATTCGCTGGCGCGTATTCAGATACACGGATACAGGGATACACGGATACAGGGTATGTACAAACGGGAGGATCAGTTAACAATCTTTCGCTCGTTTGTGCGGCGGTAAGCGCGACGGACATTATTAGTTCCGGGCCGGAGGCGGAAATGCTCCCGAATTCCCCATTGTTCCGCCATTGCAATTATCTGACCTATCCACCCCCTTCCTCTCTTTCCGACCACCCTCTTCCGACGCGTCGGTGCGCTTGCCACATATATGCACACATGTAGGCTTGGTATCAACCTGGCTTGGTAATTCGTTGCGAACAGTGCCGTTTAACAGTGCCGTTTAATCAGGAGCCTGTTCGTCTAATTACCTAGCCAGTGACAACTTCAATCCTCGATCGATATCCCATTTTCCGAATCTACATTCGATTATTTTCCAATAAGTAATAAAGTATAATAAAAAAATGTTTACGATTTATTTAAGAAGATATTCTTCCCCTGATCAGGATAATTTCATTTTGTTATCAATGTCGAACAGTGAACAGCTTCGTATAATTATGGCATTCATAAATAAGTAAAATTCCAAGTTTTTGATGATATTGAGCAATAAAGAGATAAATCGAGCAAATTGGATTTTATCATTAAATACGTAAATTAACAATTATTCCAATATTTTATAATTTTATTAATGTAATACTGCACATGTATATAATTACATAAATTAAATATATTTAATTTTATAGTAATTATAATGCAATTACATTCAATAATAAAAAATACATAGTAAACAAAAATGATTAAATGATTAAAATTAGATGATTAAAATGTGAATAATTATCTCTAATTTGAGAAGCGAGGAATTAGACTTGAATTAATGAATAATTATCTTCAGTCTGTGAAAAGCAACGAATATTGAAGTTGAATTAAAAAAAAATTAAAATTTGGCAATAAAATAAAATAAATTACCCGACGTGAAACAAAGTTTGACAATAAAATTAAATTTATCTGACATTTATTTCTTCCAGATAAAATAATGCAAGTTAGCAGCGAAGATACGGGAAAATATAGAACGCAAGCTCTCGAAAGTTAGTTGAAGATCATTTCTATGAAGCGATACATTTCGGAATTTATGAATGCTACTGTACAATATCCCATGGCGCTCTTACGGTGAAAGGTACGTGCTCTGTATTCTCTAAACATAATTCTCCAAATATTCGGACTCTTGCATTACCTGTTGGTAACAGTTAACAGTTAATTTAGATATAGTGCCCCACTGAACCATGTAACATTGGTTGGTATTTATTAGCAGTTTCAGACCGCTCCATAAAACGTTGCTTATATGGAAGTGCTTACGCAAGTAAAGCGTGCTCATAAAATAGCATCAGTACCTTATTGCGTAGCTCTCCTTTATTCACATTGTGATATAAATTAGTCCATTTATTTTATATAATTGTTTAGAGAAATTAATTGTTTAGAAGTAATTTGTTTAAAAAAAAAGAATTTTTTGTTCGTAATTTATTTATTTATGAATTGAACAGTTTTACATTTGCATTTACTTACACAATGTTCCAAATATCAAAGTATAATATTTAAAATTTTGTTTACCACTGTTCGTGATAATTAGAATTTAATTAATTAAAACACTGAAAGTTGTATTTTATGACATTGATTCTGGCTGACGCGAAACTAATTTCAACAAAATTTCGCGTTCTCTGAAGCAAAACTGGCTCTGCGAAATGTAGAAAAGTGACTGTGTCTGGTTATCTCTTTGGCTACGTGTGAATATAATCCTGCGAGTGAGTATCGTTTCGTCTCGAATGTCCCTGATAACAATATAATTCCGGGTTGCTTGTCTCCCCCCAGGGGAACGCAAACTCGGATTATACTGAAACCACCCGTGGATTTTCCCGAAAAGCCCCATTCTCGGCCTTTTCATGAACAAACTCGCTGCTTTATGTTTAGTAACTGCAAAATCATTTTCCAACTGAAAAGGTTTTGTTCAAGCGCTTTGTTAATCTCGTTAAAAGAATAATCATCTTCTGGTTTAACTGTTTATTCTATTTAGACATTTTTATCATCAAATAAGAGAGAAAAAGAGAAGAAAAAAAAGAGAGATCGTTTTCGTTTAATAGTTATGAAATATATATTGCGTTTAATCTTCATAACTTCTAAATCAAACAAGCCATGCATTTACTAGATATATTTTTAAATTTTATATTTGATTACACATTTTGTATCTATTTTTACTTAAAATTTTATAAGTTTTAAATTATTAATAGAATTATTATTTAACATTATTAAGTATATAATATATTTAATGTGTGAAATTTTTTAAATTTTCACGATATGTATAATTGAAAAAAATTAAAAAGCTAAATTAAATATATATAATATAATATAAAAGAAAAATAAATTAACAGTCTGTTTTGAAAGAAAATCTATTTTAGAATTTTGATTCAAGGGAAAGAGAGAGAGAAAGAGAAATTGAATCGATATTTAAAATATCCATTACTAAAGATTAAATAGTTAGAAAAAATCGTCAAAGTATTTAACTGGAAGAAATTGCATCATCAAGTGAAATTAATATTGAGCAAAATGCAATCAGCCTTGACTGGAATAAAATCTATTGAAGTGCAGCAGACGGAGGATAGGACGGATGCTGTGTGTGAGAGGTTTAAACGAAACCCACGTAACGTTCTCTTCCAGGCCTCTTTTTATATTTTCCGGACGCTCACAGTCGTCCAAAAGCCGCTTTTCCATTCGCTCGTTCTGAATGGAGGAAGCCTCCTTATTCGTTCACACAGACCACCCACACAGGAACGAACGAGGCAGTATGTTCTGCATAAACCAGACTATTGTATCACTAGCAATTTCGATAGTCCTCCTCCCAGTCACTGGAGATAAATATTCCATTTTTATATATTATATAGTATATCGAGTTTCCTTCTGTGATCTACTAGATATCGGAGATTTTATTTCTTTCTTATCTGTAGCATATTCTTTGACGAGAATCGATATTTTTTCTCGAGAGAATTTCTATTAGAGATGCTCCATTGTTCTGGAATATTGTAATTTTCGAAGTAAAATATAATTATATGCGAATTTTTTGAAATGTTTAACCAAATATTTTAATTTTGTTAATTTTCTCTCTTAAGGATACAAATAATTTTTCGGACAAGAAGACATATAGTTTCGCAGTTTATAATATTTTAATTCGATGATTAGATAATATTAGCTACATAAAATTCAAATAATAAAGTCTTGTTTTTTGATGAATTAATATTATTGTATGATAATGGAATGTGAGAGAAGCTTGCCTAAAGGGACAACTCTTCGAAAATGCATTTTCATGGGCTAATCTGTATTTCTTGCGTTTTACTAACAAGAACATAACATGATACAGTTACCGTTCAAAGAGAATTATATATATAAACTGAAAAACGCAACATGTATACGTATACATTTCACCTAACGAGACTTCCTGTGTAATACGTATATAAGAAACAGAGCGAACTAAAGGATTCTTAAGAATAGTTGCGTACAGTCATTATAACATCATTTCGTCAATATTCATAACTTATTTACCGGTATTATTGCATATATATGACATTAATGGGAGCAAAAAGGTTTTTAATGTATATAATATATATAAAAAATGTAATTTTTATCGATTATAATATAATAATTGAATTACACGAGATCAGTTTTATTAGAAGAAGAAATATTGATTATATATTTGCGTGTTAATGTATAATTAATAATTATTTCAGATAATTAATAATCATATAATCGCATCAAAAATATAAAAAATATGAAAAAATATTATTTTATCTTTGGTAATATTAGCGAAATTATTCGTTATAAATGTTCATTTTATATATGAATTTTCTCATATTATGAATTTTCTCATTTATCATGTATTGTTCGAATAATTCATAGCATTCAGGTAAAATATTATCCAATATTGTAAATTTATGTGAACTCTCGAGCTGAGCTTGACGATGTAAAGTATAAATGGCCGAATCAATGATCTCCCTAAATAATAATAGCCTGTGTGTCTACGATATTTACGTCATCGTGCTATTATATAATCCGTCTCTGCTCATTAATATCCCATTGATACGATAAATTACGAATGGCATTAATATTGACGGAAAAGAGGAACTAATGTATCCAACATTGAATTACCGCGATGTATTCGTATACGTAATTATAAATGCTTCGCATTATTTGACAGTCGGGTATCTAATTACACCGACCTGACGGTCATCATTACGTCCCGTAACGAGTGTCTGTGAAACTGGCACGACTACGAATTTCAAAAAAATACTAGAATAGTATTTAAATACTAAGAATTTTAATAGCACTTTTTATAGTTCTACAATTCCTGATAAAAATTAAAAAGACTTTCGCGTTTCTTATATTAAAATTGAAATCGAAAAAATGCAAACTTCGCGAATCTGACACGACACTCTTTCCTCTAAAGTACTAAAACACGTATTGAATATCATTATTTTTAGCAAGTTTCCGATAGTTCTATTCAAGTTTAACCTACATATGCAATTTTAGATCGATATTCCAAAAATTAATAATTTTTAATCAATTTTTAATGTCCTCGACACTTAGTGAAAATGTATCGTGCGAATGATTTTCCGCAGTTCTAACGATAGTTCTCGACAGTTTTATAAAAGTTCTGTCTTTTGGATACATTTTTACACAGTAGACCGTTTACTATCTTTTAAACTATTTTTTATAATTAGCCAACACGATACTCAATGTAAAGTACTAAAACGCGTTGAAAATTATTATTTTTCATAACAGTTCTTGATTTTGTTCAAATTCAGCGTATATATACAATTTTAGATATTTCGATAGTTTAAAAATTGTTTAAAACTTGAACAGAACTATCGAGACCTCTTGAAGATAATAATTTTCAACACGTTTTAGTACTTTAGAAGGAGAGTGTCGTGCTGAATAATTGTAAAAAATTGCTTCAAAATTGTTTAAAAATTATTAATTTTTGAAATATCAACCTAAAAACTTGCATATATACACTGAACTTGAATAGAATTATCGAGAACTGTTATCAAAGATAATTTTCAACAAGTTTTAGTACTTTAGAAGTAGAGTATCGTGCTGAGTAATTGTAAATAATTGTTTAAAAGATAGTAAAAGATCGAAATAAAAAGGTCGAAATTTTGCATAAAAATTTCTCTAAAGGATAGGACTTTTGTAGAACTGTCGAAAATTATCGTTAGAACTGCGGAAAATCATTCGCACGACACATTTTTATTAAGTGTTGTGTGGATCGAGGACATTAAAAATTGATTGAAAATTATTAATTGTAGGGATATCGATCTGAAATTGCGTATATAGGCTGAACAGGAACAGAACCATTAAAAACTTGCTAAAAATAATGATATTCAACGCATGATTTGGTATTTTAAAAGGAAGAATGTCGTGCTAGATTCACGAAGTTAGTACATTTTTTCGATTTTTTAATATAATATAAGGAATGCGGAACTCTTTTTAATCTTCATCAAGAACTTTACAACTATAAAAAGTGCTATCAGAACTGTTAGTATTTTTTCGAAATTCATAGATTGTCGTCCAGTTTCACAGACACTCACAGATACCTGTAATGATTCGTCGTGCGGAGATAATGATAACGGGAGTTTCGTGGGAGGATGCAATGGGGGCAGAAGGGAGAATGTTTCGTCTTACCGGTAATGATTTCATCGTAGTCAAACGGTGCATTACAACGTAAATTATGTGTTGTATGATGTCGACCGATCGTTGATCTCGCATTTGCGTTTGCCCGGATAGCCGTCGTCGATTTCATGCTCGCAATGACTGCCATGAGGCAACGACCGCTATTTTTGATCGTAACTACCGCGCGTGTCGTAAGATATTGCACGATTATAACCGCGATTTCACGTAACGCGATTTTAATCGTCGATTTTCAGCGCCGATTTTTAACCGTTTAAGCAACAAAAATAAAGACACATAATCCGTAGAAATATTGACAATAATATTTTATCATCTTTTTTTTAAGGAATATACAGTTTCTTTGTGAATAGAAATAGAATGAAATAATCGAATAAAGTTACATATTAATATCATTACAAAATGCGAAAATATTTATGATATTATACATTGTAGATTAATATTAGATCAATATTAAAAATAGATTTTAGGATAGATCCTAATCGAAAGCAAGCCGAAAAAAATTGCGAGTTGTTTAATTTTTTATGGGTTAAAGCAAACTTATGCAGCGCATTTTGAAAAGTTATTATTATGAATAAATCACTTAAAAAAATGAAAATGTATCATTTATGATATTACACACTGTAGATTAATTTGAAATTAAAAATAGATTTTAGGGTAAGTTCTAATTGAAAGGGAACAGGAAAAAATTGCAAGTTGTTTATTTTTAATGAGTTAAAGCAGATTTATGTAGTACATTTTGAAAGATTGTTTTGAATAAACCGATTGTAAAAAGGAAAATGTATTATGCAAACGGAGTTTATGGAAAAATGATTATTTTTGCGAAATAATAAAGTAACGCGAATAATCGATAAAAGCGAAACTCTAGTTTATAATTGATGTGTTTCATTTGGAATAATTGATTTGGGATGATCATCGGCTTTTAGTTGTATAATGATACGCGCGTGGTATAAAATGTATAGGTCGAGATTAATATGTATCGCTATAGAAATGGATTTTCTACATACGTAGAAAACGCTGCGTCAGAGGAATTGATAAGGGAATATATTATGCGGGTATATGTTTTGCAAATTATATTCTGAGGCGTATTTAAAATTTGCGCAGATATTTCCATTTGCGTAATTGAAGCAAGAGAAACGAATCACTTATTTCAAATCAAATTAGCTAGACTTCTGTTGAATGTTATTTAAGTCAAAGAGAATAAAAAAATCGAAAAAAATGATTGTAATTTCCGTATCATTTGATATAGAAATATATGACACAGAAATCATGAATATTTAATTATTATTATCATACAAAATTTAATTACATTTATTATATTTAATTCTAAATTAATTAAAAATGCTTAGCATTCTTTAAGTTAAAATTCCGCGGAGAAATAGATGAATAAAAAATTAATTTTTTGTCAATCTTGTTTTATTTTGAAATTTTAGAATTTTAGATTTATAGAATTGCTTCCAAATATATCTAGCACAGATTAAAGCACAATTATTTTAAATATTTATAAGAAAATAATGCATTTTTGTGCTATTTTTATTCTTTTTATTTAGAAAACCAACAACTTTGTGCTATCGTTGAAAGCGATCCATTAGTAAAATACATTGAACGGCACTTAAATACTTTTCGAGGAGAATTGATCGCAGCTCGCAACTCTTAATTACATTACCGATTGACTTTCTGTAACCGCTCATTCTTTCGCATTTCGCAAGTCGGCGGTTGCCGATGTGAGGCTTCGATAAGTGTTTCTACCCGTTACTCGATATATCAATCCATGAAACAAATCAGTTCGATCGATTAATAATCATGGTTTAACTACTTTTTCCTAATTCCATATAGACATAGAAAATTGCTTCAATTGAGATTTATATTAACTAACGTTCATTAATTAATTAAATCTCATTAATATATATTTCTTATATTTTTTTATTTAATATATTTCTTTATTAATTTTCTGATAATGATTAAAATTATATATATATTTATCTATATAAAACAAGTAATTAAACTGAATATTAAATTTTTTATTAAATATTAAATATATATTAAATAATTTTATATTAAATAATTTTATACCGACATAATATCTAATAAATTATACATTTTTCTTCTAATAAATTTCTTCAATCTTCTGATAATAATTAAATTTTCTATTTCTACAAGGAATCAGTTAAACTGAAATTAAAATTATCCTATATAATAAAATTGAAGATAAATGAATTGTTTTTTAATGCAATTGCATAATATATTTTAATAATTCTTTAATATTTATATGTAAATTATATATATTATATTTATATATATTATATTTAATTTATATGTAAATTTATATATATATATATATATATATATATATATATATATATATAGTCATTATTAAATGATTCGAGCACGCAAAGAAATTTTTTTTTAAATTTTGAAAACTAAAGTTTGAAAAAATTTCTTCGGGAATAATTTAATAATGACTATATTCGTTTGAATAAAAAATACAAAAGTTTTCTAAAGTTTTATCTTCATCGTGAAGAATAAACGTCCTTTATCAAGATATCTTTTTCCATCCTTTTACCAACGTTTTGTGCGATATTCCACGACGACGGAATGAAGAGATTGTTTCGGTTTCCGGCCTTATCTGACTATCTCGAGAAAGGTTCCGAGTGTAAATTGGCCTGCCTCCAAGATACCTCGTCAGCAGCCGGAGGCTTAGAGGGGGTGGCAACGGGAACAGAGTGGATGGAGGTGCGCATAAAAGCAGAGAGACTCGAGTGCGAATATATATTTTCCTTATCAGTTTTTGCAGAGAGAGTGCTCGAATGCCCGCACACATGACCAGTCCCAGGTCGACGTCCGATTTTAAAGCCCGTATTACGCGGATCAGCCAGATATTTTATAAGACAAGACTAAAGGACGCCGCTGTCGTGACGGTTCGTATGTACTTGTATGTACAATGCGACTAGATAAGGGAAACTAAAGGGTAAAAGTTATTTACGCAGGTATAGAAAATCATAGGCATATTCATTCTTATTTTTTTTCAAGCGTTGAAATATTATTTATTATATTTTCATGTGTTAAGTTTTTTATTGATATAATTTCAAGACATTTATTTAATTTTCCGTGCTATTAAAACAAAATATAAAATCTTTTTTATTCGAGCATTTTTTGAGACTTTTAATATGCGTTAGTCTTTATTTTTTTGAAAATTTTAAAAAAGAATTGATTTCAATAAAATTATAACAAGATTTGTTATTATAAATTAATATAGCAACTTCACAAGGACAATACTTTAATAGCGGATTTCTGAAGACTAGGCATATTTTTGGTCGAAGCAAATACCAGCGCGAATTCGCGGAGAATGAAAAGCGGACACTTTTTTGTCTAGTATCACGACATCTCTTGAAAACGTTATTCCTATAGCGCTTACTCTAAATAATCGTCAGAATTAACAAAAGCACTCGCGCTAATTGCGACGGTAATTGTAGTTGCGGAAATTGTGTGCAGAACAAACTCTTTCCTTTCGACTCGTTTCACAAAGGTTGAAATTACAGACTAAGTTAATACAACGAATAATATTCTAGGTCGTGAAAATTATTACAGGAATAGATGTTTGCTGATATGAGAATGAAAAACCATGTTAGAGAAACGATGCGTTTAACTCTACACCATGCTTTTCCTTTTTACAACGATTAATTGCAATCTTGGAAAGATAATTGACGCATGATTTTGGCTGGTCTGGAAGACGCTCTGGATGCTTTGAAATATCATTATATCTTTGTTCTACATTCCATGAGAATAAAGATAGAATGATGTTTCGGAGCATTCATAGTGCAGTCTTGATCGCAGCCTTTATATAAGAGAAATATATAAAAAAAAGAAAACGATTTTTTATTCTATTGCCATAAATGCATGTGTAATTAAAAGTATAAGAGTTGTTGATTTAAAAACGATATTTAATAACAATAATTAATAAATATTATATAAATTATATTTGTGTATATATATAATTATAGAAACTGATAATTTAATAACAATAATAATATATAATAATATATAAATAATAATATATAATAATAATTGTTATTAAACAATCATATAATGAATGATGTAATAATTAACATTTAATAATAATATGTATAATAATTAAATAAGAATATCTAAATCTAACTAAAATAGAAAAAAATTAGCCACATATAATACGCGTACACGTGGAAGAAGATGCATGTGAATTCCAGTTAGAGGAAGTTATCTGCCAAGAAAATTGTTAAACCGCTATGAGTTTGTTAGCTCACGGCTAGCAAACGAGCTCGGAATGTTGGTTTAAAAGTAGAAAAAGCGGTCGAGCTATGCGCGGAGCTTGATTTAAAGTGGCGGATGTCAGGTTGCATTGTCTTCTTCGAGTCGTACGACAGCACCTTGAGGTGCTAGTCTTGTACCTCAAGGTGCATTCCGCCTGCCTGCTCTTTCCACTTAACACCCCGGTCATGCATAATACAATGCGTGCATATAATACTATAGCAGTGCTGTATCGCAGTTTCTTCCGAATCCCATAGACTTATACTTTTCTCGGTGTTCTTTCTCTTATTGTCATGTTATATACTCATCTATACTTTCATTATAAAAATTATCACAACTTGTTTGCACATAATTAGTATGCGTTTACAAATATCTAAATTTATTAATATATTTCATTTATTTCATATATGTGCTTTAACGGTGGTCTTTTTGATTTAAAATAATAAAAAATTGTATCATCCGTGTGTATGTGGTTGCAAAAATATAATTCCAATTTTCTATATTATTTTTATTGAGTCAGAATATAATATAAATTTGATATAAATTTGATGTAAGTTCGATTTTTTAATTTTTTCGAAAAGAAAAAATGTATTTTTACACTTACATTTGTTCCGCTTCGCTTGGGAATTGATGAAGGAAAATTCAGTATTAAGAAGATTATCGTTCGACCTGAGATCGGGTAAAGCAGTAGAACCAAAGTAAATACAGACCTGCAGAAGATGTACCGGGACACGAAGTGAATATTCCCGTGAGAACTTCACCGGGCGGTATCTAGTCTCGTCGCGTTCCATCGTTTCGCGAAGATGCATCAAGCGGATAGTTGCATGCGCGATTACATTAATTATACGTCATGTGAAAGTGCATAACTGTTCGATATTCGCATATATGAAAAAAAAAAAACGAAAAAAACGACGATGCTGCTATTTGCGTCTAATAAGAAGCGAAGATGGCATCGAAATGTGATAACGATCTCTTAACTCCTGGATATCAAATAGCGAAAACTAGTTAAAGAAATTCCAAAGTTATAAGATGATGAATTATAACTTTGATTTTGTTCAGAATTTTAATGTGAGCAGCGAGAAGTATGAGGGATTTAAAGTCTTAATATATTCTACTTTATTTTTCTTCAAAACTCTAACGATGGAGTCCTTCATGATTATAAAATTGTCCCAAGTCAATAAACTCGTACTAATTTTCAGCGTATTAAAAATATATTCAATTATTTTTTTATTAAAGTATAATATTTTATATTAAAAAATACACTTTTTCTCTTTATTCTTTTGTAACACGTTATAGAAAATTGTGGTTTTTATGAATATTTGATATATACACGTTAACAATATAAAACAGTATATCGTTGATTAAATCAATTTTTGCGATTTGCGCCCTTTGTAATTATAATCGCGCAAATGGAGTTTCTGTTGGAGCGCGCTTTTTTGCCATTTCATTGTTTAATTACGGCCGGTTGGAAATGCTGTCTGGAACATCGTCTGGCATGCCGGTTTCTAACTGTACGCGAGATCTCGCAGAGATATGTCAAGCGCATTCGCGGAGCGTGGAACGGGCTTCGTCGCGAAGCACGGCCGCAATGATCGCGATAAGCCACGCACTTCCGCGCGACATAAATAAGGCGAACATAAATTCTAGTTGTCGACGCGAGATGTATTGATTAAGTCATTAAACTCTCTCGCCATTAAATTAGCTATATCGGTCTGGAATTTTCTTTCAACCTCGCTACATCTTATTTTTCTTCCGGCTATTCTAATTATTATGTCAAACTTTTTTATTCATTGATTATAGAAAAGTAACTTTGTTATTTGATATTTTTTTCTTCTAGATTGAACTTTTTTATTTTTAACGCATTTTGCTTTTTTGTATAAATAATGTGTATTTATGCGCTATTTAATTATATTTAATATATTTTAATATTTTAATATGTTCATATTTAATTTAAATATGTTGATTTTAATATATTTTATTTTAATTTTAATATTTAATTTAATTTAATTTATTTTAACATTCTCTTTTTCTTTCTTTCTTTCTCATTCTAAGTCAATCTCGAAAATGCTGTGAAACTAACGGAACTGTCGGGCATAACTGGCAATATGCATCAATGACGAAAAGTTTTATAAAGGCCGAACTCGCTCGTATTAATCAGCCGAGCAAAAACGAAAATTGCACAACCTATAAACATGCGTAATATAGGACAACAGGAGGAAAAAGGTCGGGGACCTCACAGATTCGTGTACGAAATGGCTTCGCACGTTTGATATTTAGCACAGTTATAGTTTCATGTCAACGAATAGGGAAACTGACGCTATAGATTGAAGTGAATGTGCAATTGTATTTTGTTGGTTAGAAAACGTGCCAGGTCGACCGTTTTATGGTTGACGATGAGCCAAAAAATTGGGATAGCCTAGGTCTTTTTTTTATTACCTGTTGGGTGGAGAGAGAAATATGTGTCAGATGAAAATTGAAATATATACCTAATCCTGTACTATTTTAATTGACTAAATGAATATTTAAGAGAATAGGTGAAAGGTCGTATACGTTCATCGTATGGTCTGTAAAATATTATTTTAATGAAAATTTATACACAAATTTCTCTCTCTCTCTCTCTCTCTCTCTTTCTCGTCGAGATTAATCTTTGCACTCTCTTCTTAAATAAAATATTAAAATATCGATAATATTTAAATCATTAAGTTATAGATTGAAAATAGTTTCATAATATAATGAAATTTTTGGCAGTTGTGTTTAATTATAAATTATAATTTAGTGGGGCATTTAATTTTAAATTATTCAGATGAGACTTGCATCCTTATTCAATTTTAAATTAGTTTTATAAAATAACATTACAAACTCATGAAATCGTTTAATTAAGTTTTTAAGTAAAGAAATTTATTGTAAAACAAGATATTCCTAGGTGAAAATATATGATTTTCAGTGCATCTTTTAATTAACACACATCAATGGTTTAGAACGTCGGTAAAGACTTTCGATGTATGGAAAAGCAGTGCAATAAGTCCACCGAGAGCAATTTGCGAGATTTTCTGCTCGGACGCGCATGCATGTTTTTTTATTTAAATCCAAATGGGTTCTCCGTTCTTGCTTTTCTCACTGTGGCTCGGGCCAAAGTGGACAAACTGTTCGCCTCGGTAGTCCCGAAAGTTTTTAACGTTGCGACAAGCCGAGCGATAAAGCCGCTACAAAATAGAATTTGGAAAAGGTAGAAGGTCCAAGGATTTAAAGGAGAAGAGCAGCTTTTGTTAGCGCGCCCGTAATGCATTGTTCTTAATCTGCCGAGCTCTATGGTTTTATGCACGTGTATGCATTGTTTTCTGAGTGAGAAAGAAAAGCGCATGCTAGGCAAAATATTTTGAATACAGCAAGGGCATCTTCAAACAATTTGGAGTAATCTCGTTATTCGTGTTCATCGAAAATTTTTCAAATATTCATTCTTTTCCGTATTTTCTCACGATATGACAGATATCTAACGGTAACTAGCAAAATAAGAATCTAAACGAGCTTTGACAAATGGCACGAAAATAGAGTCGTGCTATTCGATTTGCATAAAGCGCGATACTCGCTGCTCCAATAAAAACCGGACGGCATTGATTTTTGTCGTCCGCCTTTGGACGACGAAGGCCTTATTTTTCATACGCTTCCTTTCATATTTTAATTTCACGCGCACAGGGGAAACATAATCAGACGCAGCAGACCGAGGATTTCGTGCACTATCGCGTTTTGCATTCGCTAAGGTTGTCGCATTCAAAATCGCGGATATGCAACAATGCCGTTCGCTGATTCAATGTGCAACGAACCCTTTTTGTCGCTACTTTTTTGTGTAACCTTCGAGAGAACAATACACAAACTCTTAAATTACAACATCGAGACTGCTCCTTCGCATTTTCTCTGTGCACGTGTTCCGCGAATGACAATCTCTTTGAAAAACGTTTCCTTTCGTTAGGAGTAAATTTATTCGACATTTAATTCGAGGAAACACAAGTATATAATTTTATAACAACGTATTTCATAAAACATTCGTTGATGAGAAACAAGATACAGTTAATATACTTCATTATTATGTTTATTTTAGCAGGAAAAAGCAATAATATATAAAACCGAAACCGAATACTATGTACATTAGCGATCCATTAAAGCTCCACGTGTATTCCAGATAATCGTGTCATAAATCATGAAGTCATAGATTTTTTATCAGTTAGACTATTTTGAGGTCAGGTAAAAGTCTAATGTGATTCATATAATCAGCTGATATTTTTAGAATACGGAAAATGTCTATAAAATAATCTCGTAGGCTTCAATTTTGATATCTTGCTATGCAAATCATTTATCTATACATTCGCGGTCAAATGCTCGATATACCTCGCAATGAAATTGGTGAACCAATCAGCTCAGCAGTTGCGACTAGCGCGTCGGCAACCAATCACGCGCCTTCCCTCGTCGGCTCCAACCGGCGAGCGGCATTCGAGGTTCGAGCTCGAGCATCAGTTCGCGCCGAGACTCCGTAGAGTGAGGAGTGTTTCTCGCTAGCTTCGTGCGTTTCCTCGGTTATTTTCACTTTTCATTTTGCTTCCTCGTCACGCTGATCAAGTGAGAGCCGTTCGATAACGAAAAATAATAGAATAGATTCAAATAAAGAACGTGACGCGATTTGCAAATTGACATTCGCGGAAGAAGTGACGTTTGCCGAACACTCGAGCAGTGAAAACGTCGCCTTGACATTGACTCTCGGGAAGAGAGAACGGAGGTAAGATGATTGTTGATATTTTCTGATCTGATTATGAAATTGCATATTTTCTGATTTCCATTATAACTCGTTTTGATCAATTGAGCTCGAAACATTAGTGGCGATATATTTCAAAATTAGAGGATTATTCAAATCTTTCTAAAGAGATATCTGTTTTAAATTCGAAAGAATCCTCGTATGAAGTATATCTACGCGGCAACATATGTTTAGATGCTAATGTTTCGTAATTGCAGTGTCAATAACGATAATATTGTGTCAACAATCGTAGTCTCTGCTTCGAAAAATAAACGGTTCATTTACGTTCGCGCGATTTCATAAGAGACTCGGAAAGTCCAGGGGATAGGTCGCGTGATTTATTCTTGTAAGAAGAAACGTTAAAATAGTGCAATCCAGGGCTACTGCAGTCCAGTGAATGCTGAGTAAGAGGACCAGCAGTTGCAGAGTCACAGGAAGGGGAGAGAAAGCTGTGAATGCAAAACCGGTTACATTGAGAAGGTCAGTTACTGTATCGATGTCGCTCCGTTTGGATACAGTCTTTATTTTGATCGTGCCAAGTGTCCCTTATCCTAAAATACCACAGCCCGAGGTCTCTCGTAGAGATCGTAAAATAAACTGATTCCCCAAATGCTATCGAATAAATTTCCATTTCTTGTGCATTTTAAGATTATAAATTTAACAACGTAATATTGTATCGAATATTATTTTAAAATATTATTTTAAGATTTTCATAAATTTTGATGAAATTATACGCGATAAAGAAAAAGTTGCAGTATGTTTTTTAATAAAATTTTGCAATAATTGCGATTCTCTTCTCTCTTTTTTTCTCTTTTTCTTTTTTATTAATTTTATTGGTTCTATTTTTATTCAAGAAGATATTTTTTATAATTATCAATAGAATAATATTATTTTTATAATTATCAAAAGAATAATAATTATAATAAATAAAAGATGAACAATACATGCAAAAGGGCAAGATACAGTAGGGATAAATAATAAAAAAGAAGAATTAAACGCGTATTAAAGACGTCATGGAGGATGAGATTCTTGCGTTATCGCATGATATGGCAAGACGTATGTGTGTGCGGTATGCTGGGATCAATAGAGGAAGAAAAGAGGAGGACGAGTCGACCTAAAGGAAGGCTTCGATGGATCTCGTTTGAAAGGCCAAGGCTGCCGCTTACGCCGAACTGCGAGAAAAGGAGAGAGAGAAAAGAGAACGAGAGATAGAGATCGGAATAGAGAAAGAGAGAGAGCAAGGGAGAAAGATGAGCTATCTGACACGTGCGCGAACTCTGAAGACTCGTAAGCTTGAGCGTTGCTGAAAGAGAGAGAGATAGAGGAGAGAGTTGAGAAAGCGAGAAAGGTAAAGGATTACGTAAGATGTTCTCGTGCGAGAACGAGAATTGAAGGGGAACTGCCGCTTCTTAGAATATAGCCGGCAGATTTGTAATGATTACGCCTAGCACGTTTGTGATGCTTGTCCTTTAACTCTTCCGAGGAAAAGCGTGAATTTTAAAAACAAATATTTTAATTGAAAATTAAATTAATCTCTATCTTTTGTATGCATAATTTTAACATGCTTTATTTTCACATGTAATTGGGGACGTTCCAGCATATTTAATTTCTAATAGATTCTTGCTATTGGATTAAATAAGTTTCATAATTTTTCTCTCTGTTATTTCTGCAATACTTTTTGTCTAATTTATATATATACAAAAGTAGGTGTGTAGCAATCCTATTATAAATTGTCGGCTGCATCGGCAATAACCAGCACTAATCCTGATTAACTGAATCTCATTTCCCTGCATTATATGCTTAGAGTTGTAATGTACAAAGGATAGCGAATCGCTAATCTAGGATTAGTATACATATAGATATGGACAATCGAGCCTAAATAAACATTATTAATCTTCCATCGACAGTGAACAGCTGGAGAATTTCTAAGTAGAATGAGATAGCTGTAATTGCCGGATATCTGGATGTTATAATTTAATTAATGCAATGATTCCTGTATTTAAATAGTATTTATTAATATTCCGATTAATCGCCGCTAAAATCATCTCTTTGGTTTTGAGAATACAGTATTTTTAATAATTTATTATCACTCCGTATCATTAATTGATTAGTTGTATCAATTATTATATCAGATATATACTCGTATAGTTCTTTATACGTATTTATTGCATTGAAAAAATATCTGTTTGAAAATCTTTACACGCTCGTAATTTAAAAATCCTTGAAACAAACCGCGCGCACTTTAATTTGATCTCTCGCGTTTCGTCAATCGGTAGAAAATATATTCTTGACACATACGCACACACGCATACAAATACATACAAATACATACAAATCGAGTATCCATTCGCGCATGCCAAAAATAACATACTGTCGAGAGATTTGTTTGCAAATGAGGTGCGAGTATATATACGTTCCACTGGTTGCGATTGGTAGCCCCACGCGATTACTTAACGCGCCAGATGTTTGCCGGGCTATTCCGCACTTTACTCCACACGGTGCTTCATTAGTAATTTCGTGGATCGCAAAATGAGATGCGAATTTTGCTCGATATTTGAAAGCCATCCGTATAGTTGCGAAACCCCGACAAATTACATGCCTCTACTTTATGGTTTATTTCATTCGGCTTTCATATGTAAACACGATGGATAAGTCGGAAAAAAGAAAAAGGAAGTAAAAAGAAAAAGAGAAAAACGAGATGGGAACTACATAGAATTTGTACAAAATTAAAGCTCATGTTTATCCAGCAGATACCTTTGGCACTGTTCGCAAAATATCATATTCTCGCAATGATATCGCGATTAAGATCGCATGCCATATCGCATTTCTATTAGCGAATTAAATACATTATCGTGATAATCCACGTTATATTCACTGAATTTGGACGCTTTTAAAGTAATAATAATATTCTATTTCTGTTAAGATATATTTTGAATTTCATTATAAATTTTATGTAAGTTAATAATTTTTAAGTAGTGTAACTTGTGTCTTTTCGTCAATTTGTTTCTGTTTTATTCATTAAATTTCATTAAATTTATTTCTATCTATTATAATTCATCATATATCTTATTATATTATTATGCGTGAATTTTTTCAGCAAAATAAAATATTTATTGTCTGACAAAATTAAAAATATTACGCAAAAATTATATATAACCGGATTTGTATTTGTTATGGGCGACATACATACACTCGACTTGACGCGGATCAAGCTTATCTAATTGACAGATAACTCTATCGTCGAGGACGAGAAGTTGTCCATTAGGATAAAAGCTGACAGATCATGTCGCATTGCCATTGACCCATCGTGTTGACTGATAGAATGACACTCGTCACGCTTATCTCGGTCTCTGTAATATGTCTGGCTCACATATTATTTTATACTATTAGTTTATTACTTTTTATCACGTACTGCTTATCGTCTCTTATCGATTAATGAAAAAAACAGATATCAGAAAAGTGATATAATAAATCAAGCAAATATAAATATCTATTCTCTCGATTTTATATATTATATACTATCACTTTTCTTTACACTAACAGATGGCACACAGAGAAAGATATCATTCTATTGCCAAGAAAAGCGATTACTCAGTTTATTTTTCTTTTTTCAAGTAATAGTTTTCTTCAATAAAGAATATATTCTTGATAATAGTCTTAAAATATACTCATCACAAGTGTTAGAAAATCTTATTATCATGTACTCAAAAGAAGGATTTATTTTCTTTTCAAGAATATTGTAAAGTTGTATCAAAGAAAAATCAAACTTATTTTACGTCAACTCTTGTAGTAAGCAAACCAAATTTTTGTTTTAATTTAATATTCTTGACTAAAATATTGCACTTACTAAAATTCAGAATATATTCAATTAAATTTAATGCTTGTGGTGAACTTATGATATATTTGCGGATATACAAACTTATCATATACTTAAAATAAATAATATTTACTTATATACAGTATACATTTTTCTCTGTGCAATCTGTTTTATTTATTATTTTGAGATATATATATGTGTGTGTGTGTGTGTGTGTGTGTGTGTGTGTGTGTGTGTGTGTGTGTGTGTGTGTGTGTAAATTTTCTATTTATTATCGATAAATTAATTTAATTGATGAAATATCGTTACAACATTAATTACTCGTTCTCTTATTTTGATTTATTTCAACTTTTAAGTTAAAAGATATTGGGTTAATATGAAATATAGAGTTTTTTGAGTAAGATGTTTATTCATTTGAGACGGAGCTAAACAATTGCGAGAACCAGATCTTTTTTTCTGACTAGACATGTCAAAAATGATAATGATATACGTCGGCACTGATAATCGTCTCGTGCAAATGGACCGCAATACACGCTAGTTAGGGGCGTCACAATTTAATACAGCGCTCATCGCGCTGTCATAAATTGTGACGCCCCTAACTAACGTCAGCATGAAAACTGTTGTCGCTGTTCGAGCGATAATTGAAAGGGCGTTGCGCAAAGTCATCGCTTTCTCTGTAAATTATTTTTTATCATAAAGTGTGTTATTCCCAGGGCGATATTACTGGCTGACAATGTCTGGTGTTTTTCGAAGCTTGCGTTATCGTTGAAATATACGGGCGTACTTTGATACGAGAAGCATCGATTTTAATCGTTTTTTTATTTTTCGAGTAAATTTTATCTTTTATATGAAACATCGCGCAGTGTGTAAAATGACTGCGTCTCGCGTATTAAAAGATATTTAATTAAATTGCGGAGGCTGGCAGTTAAATTAAATTAAAATGGAGAACTTTGTACGAAGAGTCAACTTCAAATCTAAAGATTCCCTCTCTTAATGTATCTCGTAAAACTTTGCACATGTACTTGTTATCATATACACACGAATATATATTTTGGCCAACTTTATTTCTGGATAATGAAATTTCTGTTATAATATTGAAACAGTAATCTGAGGCGCAATTCCACAAACGACAAAAAGTTTTTAATAATAAGTTTTTAATACAAAAGTTTTTAATACATTGTCTTTGTGAAACAAGATTGAGAGAAAAAAATATTTGTTCGTGTATGCAAATAAACGCACGCATATCTATTAAAGATAAAAAGGCCGTTTCTGTCGAAAGCAATTATTTTCTGGCGAATATTTTGCGTACGCATAAAGAGGTATTGAGCATTTAATAGTTGCAACTGACATATTTCTCGCTATTATCGTGTTTTATGTGTATTAAAGTCACGCGCTCACTCAAACGATAGCGATTTATGCCTTTCATTGCGCTCACTCGATCCATGAGAGAGAACGATCGTCGTTTACCAATCGTACGTTCATTCTCCATTATATCATGAATGCGTTGAGGAAAATGTCTTATGGGATTTACGTCCATTCATCGACGATGACCAAATTGCGCATTGTGTCGTTTTATTAGATCGCTCGGATAAATAGGTTACGTTTCTTATGCATGCTGTCATTTAAATGCAATTTTATACAGCCGAAGAATAAAGTTAGCGAAGAGCTGGGGATGACATTTAGCGTAGAAAATAAATATTTTTTCTTGATTTAACCGAATTTTTTTAAATTATATACTTACATTTTATTGATATGACAATCATTGATGTTTTTTTATTTGTTTTATATTTATACAATATATTCATTTTATCTTATTTTTTATTTATATTTTATTTATTGTATTTTTATTTTATTATATTTTATTTATTTTTATTTTATTTATTTAATTAATTAATTAATTTATTTTATTTATTTATTTTATTTTATTTATTTAATTAATGATTTTATTTATTTATTTTTTTACAACGTTTTTTATATAATGTCCGAATTTTTTTATAAATTAATCTTATGAACTTTATTTCTGTAGCCAAAAACTGTTCGCACTTTTTAATTTTAAAAATTGGATGAGCAAACTTGGATGTTGCAATTTTTCGGCAAAGAAATTCTTGCATAGTGCCTTTGTCATCGAATCCCACAGTTTCGGGACATTGTACCTCGATTTCGAGCGGTCCGCAGAATGGCATCGTTATTCCGCATATACGGGCACACTTTATCACGGCTCGCTTACGACGGCAGGCGCGCGTTTAATCGCATCCGCCGGTTGCACAGATCGTGGATTGTTATCGAACCAATTACGTCCCGTCGACGGCCGCTTTAAATCGCCTACGATGACGATGACGTCGACATTCGCGGCAATGGTACCTTCCCTGTCGCCTTGCACTTATATGACCGCATTATTTCCGCTCACTCCCACGCGCTTATATCGTGCATTCAATTTATCACGAAAAGGAAAACGCAGCTGCCTTATTATATTTATATGCAATAATAACTTAATTTATATGCTTAAGAAAAGAAATAAAAATAAAAGTAATAAATCGAAAATTAAACAATTATTTAGTGAGTCTGTAATTTAGACAAGTCGTAATTGTTATTATATATCGTAATTGTCATAGACATTTGAAAATTGGAATTTTAAATTATAGTACAAGAAGAAGTAAAATTTTTCATTTTATCAGGCAAGATATTGAGTTTAAAATGTTTGATTCGTTCCTCTTTATTACTTGACCTGCAAATGAGCTCTTTTCTCGTCTTTCCAATGTATATATTATAAAAAGACGAAAATATGTAGAAAATAAAGTGTGTTTCTCAGTTCAAAGTTTCAGTGTATTCGCGTTTCGTAGTTAAAAAATATGCCTAAAGTTTTCAGCCGACGATGTAAGCCAGCACATACTATATTCCACGTACGTACACTTTATTTATGTGAGCTACGCGCTCTTAGGGGATTTGTAGGCGGGAATAAATAACTATGCAGCCTATTTCTTACTACCTCCAGGTTTATAATTGCCGTTTATTTTACGAGTTCGAGAGATGCATCGCTTGTAATCTCTGTGGGAGAGAGATTCGATAAAATATATATTATTGTTTATTCTATTTAATCTATCTACATTAAAAATTGTTAACTTTTTCTGTATGAAATAACCGTATGTCGCGTATTAATTTTCAATTAATTATTCAGCAAAATCCATTAAATCAAGATTTATAGATTTATATTATCTATGTTTTTTATAGTTATTTCTAAGATTTTTCTATGTGCATTTCTTGAAGATTTGTATTAAATAAGAATTAGAAATCTTCAATTTCTCGTTTTTACATATCAATTGGGTCTTCTACACGAGTTATATCAGAACTTTTACTTTCTCTAACTTTAGAATTCTCTGCAGTTTGACTTCCAACATTCCTGATGTATTAATATTCATTTAGCAATTTTCGCCTCAGAAAAGATTCTAATTATATTTTTTATGTGCGAACATACATCTATTATTTTTGATGAGTTAATGATACTCATCGGATCATCTTTAAAAGGGAACAAAATCTTATATCGCATGGAATTATTCTGTAATCTCAGCATGAAAATTTCAAAAATCATTAATGCTTTTATTCATTCGTTTTTTTCGACGGAATTTGTTTATTTGCTCATTGACATTTGCAAAGAGAAATTTTTAATAAACTATTGGTATGCATATAGAAAATACACTTGACATACCTCAATACGATACGACGCATCCTTTTGAAGAAAAGAAAGGAAATAAGAATTTAATGTAAAAAGGAATAGATAGAATAAGTGCGCTTTTTCATATATTTTATTTTTGGCTGTGTAGATAGAACGCGAATATATAATTATGAAAAAATACATTTATTAAAAAGAAATGTCCTTTTCGAATGGCACAACGTTAACATTCATATTAATATATATAATGTGTCAAAAATCTCTCAATTTTAATATAATAATAATAATAATACAATAAATTTATAATAAAATACAAATAGAGCTATAGAGTGTAAAATGGTAATGAAATGAAGTCTTTTGTGTATAAAAATTAGCTTTATGCATGTGGAAAAAGTGAAATTCAACGTAATCCGTTACTTGCATGCTGCTTCCTAAAATGTTTTAAATGTAATCTATCTTTTCCTCTATTTTTTGTTTTACGTGAAAAAAAGAGGAGACTATTTGGCTAACAGCAAAACGTTGCACTGAAAAAGGATTAGCGAGCATGATAGAAAAAAATTCAGATCTGCGTACACAGGATATAAATTCTCACGTAATTAGATTGAGCGCTGTCAAAGCTATGGTGTCAAAATAAAAAAAAAGAAATTAATTAAAAAAATGATTTTCATGTAATAAAAACAATTATATATAGAATATTATTTTATAGATTTTATACAACGTTAACACATATTACGTATATAATATAAAAATATTTTTACACAAGTTTGGATACTTTGATTGTGATCACTTTTCTTTGATAGTTGATAGTGAGCAAAATTGAATTATGCTAGCAAAGAATAAATTGCAAAAACACTGCAAATTTCTTTCGGTATATTAGTATTATCTTGTCATTATTAATGTTAATATTAAAAATATTATAGCCTTTTTAAAAAAAAATTTCAGAAGTTTTACAAGTTCTGAAATAAAAGATATATAGCGGATATATAGCGGATATATAGCGGAAAATATAAAAATATTTGCAAAAAATATTTCGAAATATTTTAGAATATCCAATTTTATATATTTATATCGTTCATGTTTCTCTTGGGTTTTATTTTTGCAGAAAATTCGATATTCGTATTCTATTTCAACAAATAAACGATATATATATATATATATATATATATATATATATATATATATACCATATATATATGGATTTATACAGATTCGTGTATTTGCGATTCGATCAAAGAAATTGCGATATTACGTTTCCGAAGATCAATATTGTTTATTAATTACTCTGAATATATCTGCAATTGAATATTTGTATTAATTGGTATCGTGATTCAGCATTTTTGCGCATCATTGTGAAATTGTATATAATAACAACGAGATAAAAAATTTATAAAATAATTGGAAAAAGAGGAGAGTGTGTATTTGGATTTTTAAATTTAGTGTGCGCAAAATTCATTAAATCAAAGAATTATAAAACATGAAACGCATTTGTGATGATTTTCGCATTTGAATTGAAAATTCTTTCCGTTCAAATAAAAGTTACTTAACCATATAATTTCGTACTGTGCATTTTTCATCATCGCAACGCGAGGCATGTGCCGTCGCAAAATTCATTAAGTACGCCCGTACTTTGACGCAAACATTCCCTACACATTCATTTCTCATGTACGTTCCCTTTGCCCAACTCCGGAAAAAATATTATGCCGCTCGTGTAAAGGATTATTCTGTCAAATAATGAAAAAAAAATTCTTTTCTCTTAATGAAAAACCTGCTTTCCAATTACGGAGATATTACAATCTTTTAAAATGAAATATATTGATGATCATTTTAATTCGTATTCATGATAAAAGATAAGACAGTTTATTATTTATTTATTTATTCTCTGTATTTACTTGCGCGCGAATGTAGTTTAAGTATACAGATAAAAATTTAAAGAGCCTTTAAAGAGCCTTTTTTATTAAATATAGATACTAGATATTTAACTTTGATATCTTAATAGGATATCTTGTAACTTCCTTTTATATGTTATATAAGAGTGAGAACAATATTTTAATTCTTTGAAACTATAAATAAATTTTGAGTTTTTTGGTTTTTCTTAACTTTAACAATTTATTAGATAAATTTAATTGCAATTCCTTAATTTAAAAAATGCGACTATACTACATTTACATTTACATGACTTCATAAACATAAAATTCATTAAAAGAGTAATAATAAAATATTTCTGTTACTTTATTTAATATTACTATATTATATTACATAATATTTTTTCTACCTGTTATATTATACACATATTATTCTTATACATTCTAAAATATTTTATAATTATTTAAAAATTATTTGAGAAGATTAAAGATATTATTTGATAAGATTAAAG
The DNA here is from genome assembly GCF_003227725.1 of Camponotus floridanus. NCBI lineage: Eukaryota > Metazoa > Arthropoda > Insecta > Hymenoptera > Formicidae > Camponotus > Camponotus floridanus. The sequence continues at coordinate 424,668 of NW_020229337.1, forward strand.
ATTATATGTATAATTTGTCACATAATCACATATCATTTATGTTGGAATTAGATATCGTATACTTCATATCATCTGATACGACTTTATATCAACTTCATATCAATTTGTATTGTAGTTTTTTATCAATTATGTTAGTTATACTTGATATCAATTATGTTTTAATTAATTTTTTATATTCTAATTTTATGATTTAGATTTCTAATGCGACATATATTGTAGTATCTGTGCGCAAGGTGAGCGCACGAATATGGATTGCGCAATGCAAGCGCGCGAGGCTGACACGTGCCGAGGTAGACGAGTCGAGGGATCGATCCGTGTTTAATCTCGTGTTGCGAGAGAACTGGTTGTAGGACTGGCTATCTCGACGAGGAAACTGGACATGGCATCGTATGTGCGTACATATTGTGCGCACCATCATTGTCGGTACATTCGAAATAGTAGAAGCAAGTCAGCTGCGGCGCGTTAATTACAACACGAATACACTATTTAGGTCATCACGTATAGAGACGCAATGACCACAAACTACATATTCTTCGTATGTTGCAATAAATGTTCTGTTAATTTGACAGTTGTACGAAAATTGTTTACATTATTGCAATCGAATATTCTCTTTTTACGCCTAACAACGTAAATAAAAAATAAATGAAAAACCAAGACAGAACTATTGTTAAAAATTACATTTCCGGAAAGTGTTATTCATATAACATTGAATATGAAATATTTTTATATCAGTAAATAATTTCAAAAAATAATTATGTATAGGTAAAACTTTGAAAATTTTTAATAATTCTTCTTTTTACATTTCTTTTAATATTTTTATATAATTTATTTTATATTTAAATATGCGCAAGAAGTTTAAAAAAATGGAAAGAGTTAGTACAAAATATATTCTTAGTTTCATATATCTTCGGTATATTATGATGTCTATTCTTATCAAGTTAACAAGAAAATTTCAGGATTAAATATGAATATGTTTTCGAACGACCCTCGGAGTATTAATTAAACGACACTTTTGCAACTAGGAACGCGATATCGAGATAGTTTGCCGGTTAAAATTAAATGGACACTGTTTTATCTAAACTCTCTCGTCAGTCAAATGTTGTAAACTCACGACGCACACGCGATCCGTGCGTTCGCAAAATAGCCCCGTAATCGTCATATATATATCGTATACGTGTTGAAGGCGTTATTTACAATGCGCGATTATATCCGGCTCGGTTTCGTGCCGTCTGCCACCGCGTTTGTGCGCATGTAACGCGATAATTCGCGTTATTACACGTTGCTGAGTTCGTCCATAATCGCCATTAAACGGCTATAAGTGTTACGAGAGCCTGTATGATACTTATCTGTTTTATTATATGTAGACACGTATATAAAAATGATATGATGCGGAGGCTAAACCCCACAATCAGTTTTTTCTATCTGAGAAACGTACTCGCATAAGGTCTAAAGATTTATTTCTTTTTCAAAAAAGCGTGAATCGAAAATTGTTTTAACTTTTAATATAAATTGGAAAATATGTATACTTTTTAGTAAATTTTAGTAGAAATTTTGCAAGAATAAATTTCGCTTTTCGCGCATTTTGAGACACCGCGTATACTCGAGAATAGCTAGTGTGCACGAACTTAACTTTTATCGTGAAGATGACATATGATTGTTCCGCTGCATGTAAATGTCAGGGGATGCTACCATCTGACAGGTCGCTGCTTCGCGATGCAGTTATCTGCTCTATCGGGAATGCGCTTCTTCCGTTATCCATGAAGAAATATACAGAGTGATCCAGGCCAAGGGAACTATCGCTACTCGATCAATTTAAAATTTTTTTTTCTTATTCGAAATTTTACAATACAATATTTCCTCGATAATCTATTAACTTTATATTAATTGTTCGCGAAATAATAATTATATTGATATTTTGCTTTGTAAAAAATGTCAAAATTTTACTTAAAATTAATAACTATACTTATTTGCGCTTTTTTTATTTTTCTAATCTGCACTTATATTTTAAAAATTATTTATTTTAAAAATTATTATTTTTTCCACAACATTTTTTTGCGGAAAAAATTGATTTGATTGATCAAGTAATAAATAACTCATAAATTCTGGACACCCTATGTACCCGATTGGTTTTGGGGGTCAATCGATTTGTGACTTGGAACTGGTCCAACATTCGTGACACGGCGGAAGCTGTTCTTCTGTATAAGCGATGCCTCTCGCGGGTTTTCGCATTCCATCGACCGAACAACGGAAGCTGCGGATAAAGCGAACGAGAACTCGATTTCGTTGAGCGCTGCTGAGTTGTACCCAAGGGCGGCCTCCTATGTATACGGTGTTCCTGAGACGAATCAAACGAATCGAAAGTATGAAACAAATTAATCTAAAATAATAATATAACAAAATTAAAATAAGTATTAAACATTATTAGCGATGAATAGATGTGAGTGAATAGAATTCTGTAGATGAATAACATCTAGATTAAAAAGATTCATTCTAGATTAAAAGAAATATTCTTACGTTTTTGAGGATTTTCACGCAAATGTAACGTTCGAATCTTAAGTACAAAGATAGTTAGTATTAATTTAATGCATTACTGAATATATTATTAAGATTAAAAAATGACTTTGACATTTCATTTAAAAAAAATTGATTCTTTGTTAACGAAAAAACCCACAAATTAATAGCTAATGAAAAAATAAACAAAAAAATAAATAATGAAAATTCTTCGAAAAGTCTTTAAATTTTCTGTCGGATATATTCCTTCCGCAGTAGTATTCGTAGGAAATAATTCTCAGAGGCGGCTCGCGTTTCTCGTATTATCACCCCGAAGAAGCGAGTTTTAGGAGCGATTCAGAACGTAACGGAGATCGTCTCTCGTTTGGTTAGTTTCTCTCTATTTCAAGAGAAAGGGAGTGAGAAAGCCCGAGGAGATCGTAGATCTCGCTTTTGGCTTGATTACGTGATAAAACACGCTGTGAACGAAGGGGCGAGCGAATATCTCCTCTGCGCTCGAAGTCGAGCGTCATGAATAAAGCGCGTCGGAACGACTTTGCGAATCGAATTTCCTGTCCGAGCTCCGTTTGTTTATTACGTGTCATCCCCTTCTCCCCAGTCTTCCATTAAAACCAAGTCAGTATAAAAAACGTTATATTCGTTTTCTTTCTCATTTTTTTCTCTCTATTTAAAGTATCATTGAATCAAAACAGATCGTAAATCACATAATTTTGATAAACTGTAGTGAAAGAAAGTTTTGTAGGACAATGAAAATTGTTAAATTTTTTTTGTGTGAAATGCATTTCAAGAAAAAGGTTTATTACTTTTGATTTTCTTTTTATTATGAAAAGATCTCTCTATTCTCTTATTCTTTTATTCTTAAATTTTTCAGAGAATTTGTGATGGATATCGTGCATAAATTAAGTTCGGGATGATAAAAATATGTTTTTTCTACTCGTCTATATTTTTTTAAACAAGATTAAACAGTTACAATTCGAATTGCGCATTTTTTCAAATTTTTGTTCCGAAAATCAGATTTAATTTCGACTCGATATTCTATTACTTATTTGCAATGTCTAGCGTTTAATTGAATCTGCCTACAACAAGGGGCGATTACATCGCCCAACAGAACATTCTCATATTTTATAAAAAGATCCCATTAGTCGGGGCTCTGTGTACATACTCGATACGAATAATTTTTTTTAAAGCGGAAGGTATGAAATATCGAGTTTTATATTCATTCTTTATATTATCAACTTTTTACGATATTAAATATATGCCGAAAAAAATAAATGCCTCTGTGGACTCTTTATTAAATACTTGAAATTGAAAATTTTATATTTTAATGAAAGTTATTTGCGGGAATTTTTAATTTTCAATTTTCAATTTTATGTACGTAAAAAAAAAGAAAAAAACCAATAAATTCCAGTATGTGAAAAATTTTATTCTGTCATGCTTTGTCATGTTTTCGTAAATGTAGTGAAAGTATGTAATGGCAAGCTTGTTATATTTGTCAAAATTTGAAGGTAAGGTCTTATTTGAGATATAACTCCGCGAGTTTTCATTGATCTGAACGGTATTGTACATAGCTCGAAAATCCCGAGTGTAAGTTCGAGGGAGTTTTAATGCGTCTACTTTTCCCTGTTCAAAATGCAGGTCGCGTTACAGAGAAAAAAAATACCGCGTGCATTGTCATTACCGTCCTTGCGATCGTCTTTTTGCGCTCACGCTCGTTGCACTTTAACTCCTAGCCGTTATCATACCGCTAGCGTTACAATAGCAATTAGTTTTGTTTTACTTTATGCGAGTCATTGCTCTAAAAATTCATGATAATAAATAAAAATTATATCCTGCGCAAATAAAAGATTTTATTATCAACGCAGATTCAAACATCAAGAAAATTTAATTTTGATTCAAATAAGAGGATAAAAAGATATGCATCTTAATGTGCGATTAACATAAGTTGTTGAGAAAATAGATACATTCTTTCTCGTTCTAAGAAAGGAAAATAATTCCAACACTCGAAAGAATCTTCAAGAATTTTCATTCATTGTTTCAACGTTTAAGTTTATTCCAAACCAAGTTATTTTTTTATATCGCGAGTCTCTTGAATTCATCGATTGTGTGACTTATTAAAATTTTTTTTTCTCGCACGCATATACATAAGTTATTTCGTTCGTGTATTACTTAGCGTTATTTTGCACGAGTCATGCCATGCAAAGGTGGCATAATAACTCGACGATAGCGCGCATTTATAACCGTTATTTATTCGCAATTTTTTTTCCAGCAGAAACTCCTCCGTCTGGCCCATTCTCAGATATTTTATCCGACTCATATCCGTTGTATTACATCGTATATTCTATGATTTGTGATTTTGCATAATTGCGAAAAATAACGATGTATCATAAAAAATTGTTTTGAAACAAACTTTCGATATCTTCTATAATTTAATTTTTATTATTATTGTTTTTTATTATATAAATGTGTGTTTTATCAAATATTTTTATTCTTTTTTATAATAAATGGAAATCTTATAGAAATCTTATGGAAATATTATTTCCATAAGATTCGTGCAAATATAATTTTATATATCACTTTCAGAGCAAAATGGTTAATATTAAAATAAGAAATCTATAATAAAAAAGGCATTGCTTTTATCTTGTAAAAACCTTTATATGATATAATTAGTATAAAATTATAGAAAAAAGATTATATTGATCGATACTTAATACTAACAACTCAAGAATACAGGAAATTCACATTTTTAAGTATTTTGTTTTTATTTTGCGCTTAAATAATATTATAAATGAAGATATTTTTATATTTGCTCATTTAATTAATCATTTAATTATAATTAATATTATAAATGTAAATATTTCTCCATTTTCTCGTTTATTCTCTTCAACATGCATACTTGATTTATTTCAGATAGAAGAAGGATCTCTCCTTGGATACGTGGATATCTTATTTCTATATTAACGTAAGTACAATTTTCTCACGATTTCTATTCTTGTTAAACTTTTGTTATAGCTTTTAAGTAAATTCGGATATAACTGGAAACACAGTAGACTTTTTCGTTGAAACTTTTTCGTTGAAAAAAAGAAAAAAAAATTATATTTGAATATTATAAGTAACTGCTTTTTTACAATTTCATATTTATTTTAAATAGAAAAACTCAAAAACTTAATTTTCTAAAACCAAATGTGTTAAGCTTTTTTATCGAATATCGGAAATTGCAAATTACGAAGGCATTTGGATTTTTAGACGTAGTTTAAATGCAATCTTTTTAATGATATATTTATATCGAGTTGACAAGCGATTCGTTTGGACTCTAGAAAATTATCGCCAAGAAAGGACGATTGATACGAAGAAATCCTCCATAAAAATCCAATCTCCGAGATGGCACGACAAAGTTCGGACGATCGCGCCGAGTACTTTCTTAATATCTGTCCGATGCTTTTCGTCGAGACGAGAAATTTTCTTTTTTTTTCTTTCCCATTTCTTTTATGCTACTGACGAAAATTTTTGTCCCAGAGAAAATCTAGAGTCGATTGTATAGCGCTTGATTCGAACGAATCTATCCATTCCAATTCTTCATTCTATCTACGTGTAATTATCTGACTCCATTCCGATAGGATTACTCGAATGTATTATCCAGCAAAAAATAACAATGCGAATTGCTGATAGCGAAGAATTAACTTATCTTCAAATGATATGAACTCGCAAACTGTTTTCTTCTTTTCAATGTCGTAAATAATTTCAATAATTCTTATTCGATAGATTTATTGATGAATCTTTATATCAATATTGATATCATTTTTATCATATGCATGAAATTTATATGCATTTAAAAATATGTATTTTTGGTTAAAAATAATCCTTGATAAAGCTTAATATTTATATATGTATATTTTAGATTGCGAGAAAAAATTATTTGTGTTATACTCTTCTACTTGATAATTCATTTTACATGTTCAATATTTTGTGAAACATTTATAACGCAATATTTTACGTGCATATTTGCATTCTTTGTCAGGAAACCTTGAAAGGAAATCTTAAATTGTAATTAGTATCTGACGTGTGAAACAAATGGTCTTTGTTGTTACGCATGTCGTAACAAATTGAACGCGGAATGTCGAAATACGTCGACAAAACGCGCCATTGTACGCGCGCAAGACACGGAATATTTTTTTTCACTTGTTTGTATTATATATTCGCGAGAATTTTGCAATTTTTAGCAATTTAAAGCACAAGTCTCGAAGTTAAAGCGTGTCAACCAGCGAACGAGACAACCATCTGTCGCTTAATTTCATTTATAAAATTCATTTAAAATTGCTTAGTGATAGAAAAAAATATTTAATAATCCACACACTTTGAAATTGCATTAAAATCTTTTCTTCGCCTCAATGAAAAGACACTGTCAGACATCGATATATTCTTCGATGAAAATAAATTTCCCGAAAGAATAACGTCATTATTATACAATATAATGAAAGCAGCGATCCGGAAAAAAATTCTACGTCATTATACATATAAAGACCGGAAAGATAAGTAATACATTACGTAATGTGTTTTAGAGATTTTTATCTTTCTGCGAACTGTATACACTGTTTTTTAATTTAATCACGAGAGATAAAGACTGTGTATACGGTCGTTTTTCTTTTCGCGAGACAATCGTGACGCGTTCTCCCGAGCGTGAAAAAATTGCGTGCACTGCTGGCTCGCATTAGACTCTTTATCTACCGCACGGTCTCAACACAATAAGTATTTCTATAATATGCTCATAAGCAACACATTATTGCCGTGCGGGACTCTACCTGCGTTTGCAGCGCAATTGTCGTGACTGCGTTCGTTAGATACGTGCAATTTGCGATAATGTATCGCACCGCATTGCCGCAACTATCTTCCTTCCGTATGCACTTGTATAAGGTATAATGTTTATCTGGATTTCGCGCCCATCGCGTATCGAATTCTTTTTTACACGTTGCATTATAAATATGCATGAGAATAAGTGTTATATTATAATTATTACAGTATTATATTATAATTATTACATAATATAATTGTATAATATTATTACAATAATATAATTGTGTAATATTATTACAATAATATAATTGTATAATATTATTGCAATAATATAATTGTATAATACTATAATTATTAGAAATAAATATGATAAGAGAAATATATTAACATAAAATTAATATATTTCTCTTTTAGTTGAATTAATTAAGATTGAAAAAAGGTAGCTGCGACGCTAGTTCTGATTCATCTTGTGCTTTAATTATGACCGTCCTATTACTAGTATATTCACCTTTGCAGAAAATTCTCCTGATCGATCGGATAAAACGCGAGATTAGCATTTTCCGCGTGCATTTATTCGCCACATGCAAGAAAACACTGGTGTAGTCATATGCTCGGGGATTAACCTCTGAAAGAATAGAAAGAAACTTGATAAGGATTCTTGCGGATTCTTTTATGTTGTGAAAATCTCTGTTTAACATCCATATTCGATGATGAACATTATCTTTAAGTATGTGACTTCTATTGGTCGCTGCACCATATGAACGCATCATATAAAGACACGAAACATATGTATATAAACATAAACATATATAACACACACAAAGAAACGCACTCACTTACACTCCTGCGCCGATGGACCGTAATTCATAAATAATTTATACTACCGACATTGTATGGCGGTCACGCGATTTCGATCATGTCATCCGCTTTTTGCCTCGAAACCGTCTAGTTTTAGCTGTTGCTGTCCCTGTCCCAAATCTAACGCTAGAGCGGCATCTATCTCGGTCATTGTTGATTTATACGGGCCGGATTATGGTCATTGTGTGTTAAAATGCGGTAACCGATACCGTCAAGAGTACTGCAGAGCCATTTTAACATCGATAGTATCAGTGGCGAGCAATTCCGATCTTTTCTAAATACGCACATATCGCGTTGAAAGTACTTGTACTAGTTGAACAATTTTATATTTATTTTTTTCTGAAAATATTTATTTTATTCTTATTTATAATTCTTTAATTAAATTTTATTTTTTTAAATTATTTCCAATAAGTTTTTCTAATAAATTATATGTTAAAGCAAATTAATATGTATGCTAATAAAAAGAGTAAATTAATATATATGCTAATAAATCTGATGTAATAACATTTAGAATATATTAACCAAGATAACAAGATAAAATCACAATTAAAATGGAATTATTTTAATTTTATATTTCATTTTATTCAATATAATAATAATATATATAATATGTAAATCCAAAATAATAATATATATGATATGTAAATCCAAAATAACTTCTGCTCGAACAAAAGATTAATCATAGAATTCCTTTTAAACACAACCCTGTGAACACAATACGATGCTATCGCGCCATCCATAGCGCGATGTCACGACACTCGTATTTGGCAATCTATCGTTTTGTATCGATTTGAATTCGTTTGAATGCGATCAAAAGTTCACTTTCGATTGCGCCCGCACGCGTCTCGGGGAAAAAAACTGTCGACGACAACGCGGTTCGCGTTTTGGCCGTCAACCAAATTGCATATCATCGAGCCAATGTTTATGCTACGATGGCGGTAAAATGCGAAGAGCAAATTTATGGGGTAAAGCGTTATCGTTTCGAGTCCTCGTAAACCTACCGCAATTTCATATTCGAGATAAGCGCTTCAATTAAGATATGCGCGCCGCTAATCACTTTCATATTTTACTAGCTCAGTAACATACGTAGATCGTAGATTGCATCGGCCGATGCCCATGTCACCAGACAAAGTTTAAATCGAATGCGCATGCCTATTTTAAAACGTTTCAATTAGCGTCTGTTGGAAGGTTAACAAAACAGTTTGTAATGAATGCGAGTGAATCGTAAATAAATCAATTGTTGATCAAATTTAACTTACTCAATCTCACATTTCATTTAGAATCTCTAAATAAATTTTAAATTTTATCTTTATTAATAAACAATATATTTTTGTTATAATTTTATATCGATCAAAGAGTTCAATCACGAAAAAGTTTAAAGATGAATCTAACACATGCACACACGTATATGTGCATATATGCATCGAAATCTCGAAGAAATTCATCATTTTTTGCTATATCACATATATACCTATATTTCATCTATATTTGTTCAATTTTAATTATCTTTTATTATCCTAAATCGCATACCTTTATAATTAAATCTGAATTTAAATTTAACTTTTATATAAATAAAATTTACTTTAAACTAATACAAGAATATAATTTAATTGATTTAAACTTCGGATACGTAATTTATGAATTCTATTTTCAATTGTTAATTATTTCAAAAGTTTTAGTGTCCGAATATCTGGTAGAGACAATTAACTGCAAACTGATCCAAAAAAATATTAAACGTAGTATTGATTGCAGCATTAATTTGTATCGCATTTTATATATTATTTTATAAGCGATTTATATTTCATTTATCTTCGATTCCCAATTACTCTTTTACAATTACAACATTTACAACATTTCAAGAGAAATTATTCTATGTTGTAAATGCGCTGCATTTGTTAGATAAATATTGACCATTTATATGTTAATCAACCTACAATACATATAGTTTATTGTTGACTGGTTATTTCCTATGCGCATTAGTGCGCATAATTTTCAATAAGAGCTAATTATATGTGCGCATATGTTATTAAATAATGATTGCATACGACTGTTAGTATAGTTACGACTATATACATAGAATTATTTCGAATACTATGTAATATCTGAAAATGTTCCATAAATTAGAATTTTTAATATTCTGAAGCTTTTTTATGAATACAAACTATTTTGAAGTAACAGTATATTATATATTATATATTTATTTATATATTATTTTTATATATTTATTTTTTTATATTATATATTTGTTTTCCTTATGTCAATTTTTAGGAAATTTTATCTCTGCAGAAACGATTTAAAATATCTGTAGAAGATGAAGACCGGAAAATAGGAAAGGTGTGTGCGTTACACTTTTATACATATATCGAATATCGATATGTCGGGGTCGCGCGTGGCGTTTTTATTTGGAAGAAAAATATTTTCGTGCATAAACGATTTTTCGAAAATAACGAGAAAAAAGCGCTCTGAAAACATCGCCGTTTGCGATGTTCTGCTCTTTTTTGCAATTTCCATAAGCATTAACGGAAAAGTATGCAGTAGAGAGAGAAGGGGGGGGGAGAGAGAGAGAGAGAGAGAGAGAGATACAGAACGAGATTTAATTTAAATTTGATTTTCTGCGCCGATAACGAACGTATAAGATTTTTTTTCTTACGCTGAGCGACCCCAGGTGTCATCTTCGTCTTATCTCGTAAAATACGACTGCGATATGCAACATGGTGATACATAAATGGATTAAATTTCGTTTAAGAAATTGCTCTTCGAGGGAATATTAACGAATCACAATCGTTAAAAAATTTTTTTTTAGTCTTTTGTCTCGTCGATTAATTTCTCTCAAGAATCAAGAGAATAGATCCTCGATATAAAAAAGAAACTAATGGTTCTGAACAATCTTGAACCTCTTCTAATTAATAACAGTACTTTACCTCTGTTATTCGATAAAAGCATTCCACTTCTCGTTTTGTTTTACCTCGCATAAAAAGCGTGCAGAAATAACATCGTTATTTTCTACTTTTTTCTGTTTCTCTACTTTGAATCGTTACAATGCAGAATGGAATTAATTTGCGATTATATAATACAATATATCACGGTCGTAACGTAACAATCGTAAAATAAGCAATTTGTATCTTTTAAGATACAGAATTTACATTATTTTACATAAAATTTAAATTTTACCTTATTTCTGAGGAAAATTTTATCTAAATTTACTTGTTTTTTTTGGGGGGGGGGGGAATTTCGCGCTCTTAAGAGAAGTTAAGTTTTTGAATTGATATATATAACTTTTCAGGTACAGATTTTTTTTCGCGTTAAACGCAGATTTAATGGCAAATGGTTCCAATCACGTCGTGTTTCGGGTAAACGATCAAACGGACGAATGATAAAAATCCGCTTTCAATTGAGAAATTGGATTCCTATTTGGGTGGAAAGGTAAGGGGACGAGAGCTTTTATGGTCGGCAATACGCGTCCCCGGAGAGAGGGTGATAGGGTATTGGGCAAACACGCGCCCTGAGCAATGCGCGATCTGAGGTTACGTTTTACTCGTAAAAGCCGAGTAGGAAGCCGCACCACGAAACGCTCGATAACTTGAAATCCAATTGAGAGCCTCGACTCGTGCTAGTAGTACTTTCCAAGTTGCATCGTTAAAGTTGGCAAATTCGAAGCAGCCGCAGGACTGTTTGAATCGGATACGCAGGAGGCAAACAAGGATACGATACTCGAAACGATATCGTAATTTTGGGGTTCATTGCGCGCACGTGTGCTTTCTATAGACGACGACGAATTGACTGCGGACCGTCGTTGCACAGCTGAGGAAAATCAAGGATTGAATCATTTCAAGCGACTGGAAGGATGTCGTACAACGTAGAGAAGATTGTTATAGAAAAGTCGCCATTGCTCTGCGTGATTGAAAGTAATAAAAGAAAACTATAAGTTTCTCGTAAATAGTAAAAATTGATAAATGATTCGTCAAAGAAAAGCTTGAAGTTTCTCTTTCATTGGTTCAATTTCACAAGAAAGTATTGCTTCTTATGATTATAGAGAAAATATCGTTTTATTCGAATCTCAATTCTTTTATTTTGTAATATTTGTTTAATTTAGTGTGTTCACAGAAATAATACTAGCAGACGGTTAAAATTTTACTGATTGATTTCCGAAAGTTATCCGTTCCTTTTAGATTCAATTTGAATCATTTAAACACTTTGAACGTTTTATCCAAAAATAAGAAATATCTCGGAGATGGAGCATAATATATGTTAATGAAATGACATAATTTTGATGTAATAATTAAATTATTTTTTTTTAAATCTTTAAATATATTTAAATTTTCGGTATTAATTATTTAGAATAGATGATTAAATTTCATAATAAAGTTATTCTCTTTTGATTTATATATGTGTCTTCGATCGATTTAATTCTATATATAAAAATATAGAGAATAATTGTCGTATAAAATATTTTTACTCCATTCGCAATACATAGGACGTTGACTTACGCTCTAGTAACTTTTAGACTTGCGCAATCAACAGGGAGTTATTTTTACTTTGCTTCTATCGGTTGCCGCATGTTTTTTACAAAATATGCATGCGCATATATACAGGGAACCTGTTATTTTAACATCGATTTTAAAGATCATATGCAAATTAAAACGGACGAAAGTAAATGAACTAAACTGATTGAAAGCGAAATTCAGATTTTCTATATTTCTTAATATTGAACATATTTTTCACTGATCTTCTATAGCAAAATTTCCGTATCTCATTTCTGCTGACAACGAGCAGATATATCGTGGCAGTGAAAGAAGACAGTCGAGATCCGAGTTGGTGGTTTAAGCTTCACGATACGTTTTTTGTCTCTGCAAAAATGCATCCGTTCTCGCGATTTCTTTCGAACATTGCTATCAATGTCGCAGAATATATGTTCGACGTGGGCGTACAGACATCTGTCATTATGATATCTCGCACGATACGACGCTGTCTCATCTTTTGTTCGGTGAATATAATACACTCCTTTATTTCCTTTTTTTCTTTGAACAAATTATAATTTTGTTTTTCAAATTAAAAACATTAAAGTGCAAGATTAAAGGCGAAGAAACTTTATCTGTAAATCGATATTGAAAAAAAAATCAATCTCTAAATCAATCTCTGTTTCAAAATAATTTTGTATAACTTGAAGAGAAAGAAAATATATCTACAATTTAAAATGCATATTTTATAGTAATAAATTGAAGACTGAAGTAATTTTAAACATAATATGCAATCAAGTAAGAACATTTATTTCCACAATGATAAAAAGAAGAATGAAATGTATAAAGGATAAAAAAGGGATATGAGTTTATATTATTTTGTAATTTTATTTTACATTTAATTGTAGCAAAAATATAAAACAATGTTTAATTAGCATAAAATTGTAAAATTATACCATTAGCGCAAAAGTGGTTTGTTGTTTATTTAACGGCTAGAACATCGTTCATTAACGAAACCAATTATTTATAATATTTTTAAACGGATGTAGAAATAACTGGAAAATTGGAACTTGTTTGAAGCGTTCGTTGGATTGGAAATATCAATTATCGTTATGGAGTTAATAGCATGAAATTTTCAATTAAATTGAAATATTTCAACTTGGAAATGTTTGAAACCGCAGCATTCCACGTGAACTGTGTTCTTATTAGTGATTATTATCGTGAAAATTGTCGGAATTTTGGTATGATTTATAATGGAACGTGTCGAGCATTCTGTATGATATTTCGAATAATATTTATAGTTGGAAAAAGATTTTTATCGAATCGATTTTGAACATTTCATTTTACGCATATTCATTGCATAAATACATATTTACAGTCGTATAAAATGCGTCTTTACGCAATGCGAAACATTAATGATTACGGAATCATTTAATATGCCTACAATTGAAAAACAAAGTTTAATTTAGAAATTGTATAAGTTAAGAAAATGCGCATTTTATTTTACTTTAAAAAAAATTTATACTTTGCAAAGTTATATGAACAACAGATAAATTATAATTTCCTCTTTTCATACGAAAAAATGGACTGTTCATACATACGATGTAAAATATGTGATAGAAATGACACACTGTGTATTTTGATTTAAAACTGCGTTTTGTGCGATGTAACTTGAAATTCTTGCATTTGCTGTCGCGTTTATTGTGAGGTTGGTTCATAAATCCCGAGTGATTTATCAACCATGATACATGGTGATACGTATCGCGAAATATTGTAAAAACGGGAATCGTTGTTTTTTTTTTCCACATGACAGTTGCAAGCGATCGAAGTGTCCATGATTGCAGTGTGTCATCAATTCTAAGTTTGAATTAATGGTTCTTTTTGCGATAACTTGAGAAAAAATTGCCAGGTATTTTCCGTAAAAGATAATGCTTTTTGCATAGTTTTTTTTACCAATATTGTGTGTATACGAAGTTTTAGACAAATTCTATAATATTGTTATACCTAATTATCATTAAATATATAAAAATGAATTTTTTTATATTCTGAGCGTTTTGTTTTTAACTTTTTATTCTTTATAATCTTTAATATTCTTTAATGTCTGGAACAAAGAAGTTATATATACAGAAGTTATATTATCCTGACAACATTATTCCGATAGATTTTAATTCAATATGTGAAACTTGATGGTGTGTTCGTAAACCCCGAGGATGCGTAATTAGGATTTTGCCGGCGTTTAATTGCGATCGTCCCAAACACGTTACAGTCGAAACGAACTTCGGCAAGAAGCTTTATTGCGATTCTCGCAATTTCCGTGCCGGGAAAACTTTGACTTCGCCAATTCTGCCGGAACGACGAGACTTTCGATTAAGTAGGAAGCGCGGACGTGTCACGCGGAGCGTGCTTATAACTTTTCGGGAGGAGACAGAGTTCGCTTAATCGAAAACAAATATCGTGAAAAACAGTCGAAGAACAATATTATGAATTCGATAATTTTTAACACACGAAACTTCAATATATATTTAACAATTTTAATTTTAATTATTAATTATATTAAAATTAATTATTTGCTGTCAAAAAATATGTGTACTTTACAAAAATATCGTTTTTTTTTTAATTTCTATCTTTATCTATATCTTTCTCATTATTTTTTTTACACTCATTTTGCAGTCAACTGATCACAAGATACATTTTGTTCTAGAAAAAATAAAAAGGTATATTTTCCGAGAAATAATATATTTTTTAAATATGATCAAAGGGAAGACGGGAAACCTTTAAAAATATTAGATAAATTGTTCTTAAAGTCGCATATTGATAGCTCCTAATTGCAAAAATTCGCAGAACCGCGACTACGTTAGCTTCGCGGAAGCGTCCTCGATATCGCGATGTATGCACAGCTGAATATTCATGATCTACGTATATACCTGCTATCTGCTTGCTGCTTTCGTCAACAAAACGGGTACATCGGCTCGTTCTGCGGCTTTGTCCACAATGAAGTATTGTGATTCCAGTTCTGTGCACCCTGCCGGCGGCGATGTCATTTGGAAAATTTGAAATTTGAATGAGCCAGCGTGCGTTATCTTCTATGGAAATATCATTCGGTCCATCGCATCGCGCCCGAGCGGGTTTCTGTCTCATGAATGCCGGCAATAGGACGATTTTCATCAGCGGTACAACCGCAGAGTGATACGAAAAGAGACGGTAACGGAAACGGATTTTATTTCCAGATGTCTTCTTTAATATAGATATTTTTTAAATTTTCATATTAAAACTTTGATATTTGGATAGGAATAATCGAAGTTAGATTTCCGTCTCTGCTACTTTAAAATGAATTATTTAAAAGTTAAAATATATAGTTAGAGGAAAATATAATAATTATTATCTCATTATAACAATTTTCCGTTACTATTAAATATGATGACTATATTTAATGATATTTTAATAATCTAATCTTTAAATAAATATGATGACTATATTTAATGATATTTTAATAATCTAATTGAAACTAAAATATTGAATGTTTTATATATTTTATGTATTATATATTTTATTTTTTATTTATTATATATTTTAACAAAATAAGAAAATATTCTGCTAGATAATAGAATTCATTAAAATATATTTAAAAATGAATTTAATAGGGAATTTAATAGGAAAGCAGGATATATCTTATTTTTTATAAACACTTAATTAAAAACAATTTAACGAGATTTTTAATCTTCAGTAATGATTATATCTAAAATTCTTATATGATTATATCTGAAATGATTA
Organism: Camponotus floridanus; assembly: GCF_003227725.1. Lineage (NCBI taxonomy): Eukaryota > Metazoa > Arthropoda > Insecta > Hymenoptera > Formicidae > Camponotus > Camponotus floridanus. The sequence continues at coordinate 441,053 of NW_020229337.1, forward strand.
TATCAGTAATGATTATATCTTGGGAGAAAGTTGATCTCGCACTCGTCGCATTTCTAGGCTATTGTCGGTATTTACGTAGCACGAGTGCGCAAGATGTATTTACGTGCAAATTTTATCTAATTGTATGCGCAAAGATTTATTGATAGCGGCGCGCCATCGAGAATTGGTTCCAATGTGCTTCCGAGAGTACTTTAACGCAACGCGAAATTGTTCTCGGAATACTGATGCGAGAATTTCCAACGCACATTCTCCAATTTTCATTCGGTCACGCTCTGATTGGTCTCTCCTTCGCGTCACGTCGCGACTTTAGTCATCTAGCTCTCTTTTCCCAGAAATTGCTTTCGACGAAAATGATACGAAATAAAAATCGCTATAATAATAGAGTAGTAATACATAAAAATCAGTTATTGTCTATTTTTTTCTATAGTTATAATAAAGAGACAAATCTTATTAAAGTTAACAGTACTTTAAGTAAGAAAATTTTTAATCAAGACAACGTAAAACGAGAATGTGCAAAAAATCAAGAATATATTAGAGCTAATTATTCCAAACTTATAACTTTCCACATAAATATTCTGTAAAGTTAGCTTGTAGCTGCTAAAGAAGAGTAATGCTTGAACATATCGTGATTTGCAGAAATTATACTCTTCAACAATAACACAATGAGAGTGTAGTACAAAGGTCAGAATGCACTGGAAGTCGATGATTAGAGCAAGAGACGGTCTCGCGGATTTTATTCAATTATTATCATCAACGGAGATTGAGATTAATTGTTCACTTAGGGTGGATGCGCACGAGAAAGATAAATCTATCGTCGAGCACATCTTAAATTCAATTTAACGGACATTCCAACGGGTAGACAGTATAACTGTCGACTTAATTAAACTCTTATTATAGAATGGTCTTCGGTCTTTCATGAAAGACTTTCTTAATATTAATAACAATTTTTTATATTTTAATATAAGTATAAATTGGTAATCAATTATATTTATAAATTGATGATAATCAAATTCTAAAGTAATAGTAATAAAAAAGTTAATGTTTGCTTAAGAAGCGAAAGATTTTGTCAATGAAATGGACAAAATCTTTCGCTAATTAGTCAATGAAAAAATTTGGTTCTCGAAAAACTTTTAATGTTGGTAATTTGGAAATTATACGGAGCAGAGCTTAACTTTGAAAGTTTCAAATGTGTGCGAAGAAATTGATTTTAAATTAATTTCGTCGCCGAACTTGCGAGGGGGAAGCGAGGGGACGACAAGCATCAGAGACGATTTGTGTAAAATTCAGTGCCGTGATCGATTCGCGTAAATCTCGGGACTAATAATAGATGATAGCGTGGGCTATCGCGACCGACATTAATCATCAGGAATGGCTAGCAAATCGGTAAAGTTGTATGTAAAAAAAAGAATGGCCGATGACAGCTAGTGCACGCGATGCTTTCATTTGCGGATGGAAGACCTTTCAAGGCTTCCTTACTAGAGGCTCTTTACGTCACGTTTTATCGTTTTAGTTTTAATATTAACGTGATGCTAAATATTGAAACGCCACGATAACATCGAATAAATGGCAAATTTCGTTCGAAGCTGACTATGACTAGGAAAACTACCTTGCTTATTCAATACCAGAATGACAGAGAGCTTTTTGCTTAATGGTGACCTCAATTTATTTTCAGATCAGCGAAAAGCGATAATTATCATTTTAAATATATCTTGCATTAATGTATTCATTTATTAATGTTTTCATTATTTCGTTAATGTATTCGCTAAAGCAGGATTTTTGTAATAAATGTATAGGATAATTTTGCATAAGACTATATAAAAATAATATATATATGTATATATAATATAAATATATTTAGCATATTATAGTAACATTTCTGTAACTTTTTTATCTCTTCCGGAGATTCTAATATTTTAGTATATCGGAAATTCTAAAGTTTGATGAGCCGCTACAGCAGTATCATCAAAAAATTCCGAGAGCGAAATGACTTTATATGACTCACCAAGGATACTCCTTAGAAGTTTTTCTACCTAGGTTAATTTATATCCTTTCTCTTTATATGCATCCTAGATTTAAACGCCAACCTCGGCAGTCTCAATTAAGTCGAAACAATGGGGCAACTCGAAGACTTTCTCAGGTCGCAATTCTCTCCAATTCTTAAACACGATTCAGTACGAGACTCCGGTAACGATCCCCGTAGGAAAGTGGCCGCGCGCTGTTATAGAAAGACATCGTCGTGCATTTTAATTCGAGGCTCTTCGAACCTCGTCATGGGATCGTCTCTTTCAGCCTCGTTTCCGTCCTTTGGGAGAAGTTTACGGAACGAGTTCCGACGCAACTCCCCGAATACTGGAGTATGTGCAAGTTTGCGGGTAAATATTCCGAGAATGTCGGAAATAGTTGAATTTTTTAAAAGACGGTTTCCTAAAAAGTAACAGTAAGATAATAAACATAAATTCTCTCGCTTATAGAAAATATATATTTTCATAAAATATATTATAAATATATTAGAAGAATATACGTGTATATATTATGAGGTTTAATTTTTATATTTAGAAAATAAAAATATAAAAATCAATATTTCATAAAAATAATTGTATTGTAAAAAATTTAATAATCAGCTTATTTTTATCGATGAATTTATAAATTATTTAAAATGATGTCTATTTGTAGCATATTTTTATTGTTTGTTTGGATTTTGCATTGTAGATTTTTTTTATTTTTAAAAAATTTTAAAAACCTCGTTTATAAAATTTAAATAATATCGACAATTGTTTTATTTTTTTCAGCTTTATCTCAAAACCCTTCTTGCGTCCCTTCTTTTTTCTCGCGCGAATACTCGCACGAACATTCATTTTGCGCTACTCTACGCTAGCGTCCATCCCTTTAATACATTCTACTTTAACCCCTTAAGCTTAATTCCTCTACCGGGGAATCTGCCCTGGAACGTATGGTACTTTTCGCTTCCGGCGTTCGTTCTAATTTGGATCCCCTCAAACTTCTCTTCTCCTCGTTCTTCTTGCTCCATTCCATCTGGATTCTCTATTCCACTCCACGTATTCTTCAGAAAAGTTTTTCGCACCGACGGTGTTTAATCTCCGCGAGCGAGAAAAGCTCTCGAAGAAAAAGAATTCTCTTTTTTCTTTCTCGCGAGCTTTTTTTCGAGCCCTTATCGAGAGACCCGTTACGAAAATAGTCGTCTTTGGCGAATTTCGGTAGGGGGTTATCTTTAGCTCTTAGAGTTTCTCTCTCCTGCGGTGTTTTCACGTACTACCGGCCGTTGAAGTTAATTTTGCAAGATACGACGATACGATGGCGCGGCGGAAATGAGCAAAATTCCACGTTAACATACGCCTGACGTTAAATTCACCAGCTAACGGTATTACTCAAACCCGATTATACTAGCTCACATGGTGTTAATTGGCATTTGCAATAATATCTATATTAATATCTATATTGAAATACATTCTAACCAAGTTTCGATACCGCGCGATAACCTTCAAGCTTAACCAGGAATTTTTTTCCGCAAATTTCCGATAAAATATCGTGCCTTATTACGGTCAAATATTAATAAATCATTGAAAATTTTATAATAACGATTATTAACTCTAGTTTATAATTGACATTTACCACTAATATTTTCAAAAAAAAAAATATATATATATGTATATAAGACACTGCACAATTAAAAAATAACAAACAAGTTGTAATATTAACAAAAAATTTGTAATTTTATTTTATCTAAATTATTATATAAAAAAATTTCTCAAGTCCTTACGTGTTATAATTAACAGCTAAGTTATGGAAATTTTTTACAGTGCATCTGCTTCTTATTTTTGACAATTTATTTTGTCATATTTTCACTTCAACATTTACTTGTATGCATATTATGTTACGCGGTGTCCAAAATTATTCATAAATTTTCTGCAGGAAATTCATATTATTACGACTTGTGTTACTAAAATTTTTATGGAATATATTTCCTTATTTAATTGTGTGTGTTTTTTTTCTCTGTTCAACAACCGGAAAACGGATTTCTACGTTGATTGTCACTTATAATTGAATATTCGTATCCGTGCAGATAATTTTCAAAGGGAGTAAAACGCGCGCGTGCGAAAAATTGATGTTCCACGAAAAAATTCATTCGCAAATTTTATTTCTCAAGAAATCCACATTTGTTTGTTTCATGACAAACAGAAATTAAGAAATTTTTCACCTGTGTTTATTCCACTGCTTAGCAAGCTAGATTTAATGAGGGCGAAAAACGTACTTTTTATCTTTAATGGTAGAAGAAACAATGTGTTTTTCTATAATAATGCAATACGTTGCAAAATAATGTAAATAAAGCAACATAGAAGAATAATAATGCGATACATTTTTTTTTAATTTAGATGCTGCGTTCAGATATTTTATATCATATGTGAATCGTTGTGGAAGATTACAAAGTTTATTTGACTTTTATGCTTATAATTTTTCTGTGGCTTTTTGCTATATAATGAATATGATATGTTACTTCTTGCAGAATATTTCTTTCATTCGAATAACTTTATTACATTTATATATACGGAACAGAAGTCTATAATTTTCTGTATTCTTTACTCTACACATACATATATCAGCTTTTGCCTTGTTGCGTTTTTACGATACGTAGCTTGATTCATAGCTTTTTACAAGTCGAGGTCGTTATTGCGCAACTGAGAAAGAAAAAGAGAACCGGTTTTAAGAAAAGAAGTCGTATTTCGTAACAAAATAATACCGGAACGAATCGCACGAGGTTATTCCCTTCTCGCGCTGCTATCCGGTTTCTAAATTGCCACTAAATACTCCCATGATACTTACCGATTTAATTATACATATAATCTGCACACACTTTCCGCGATTTACCTCGAGAGAAGCGAATTATCCTTCAATCATCAAATTAGACCAAGTATAATGTGAAGAATCCGATAACAGTTTCGCAAAATGATCATGCAGTTATGATAGCATGAAATCAAAATAATCGCATGTTAAAACATTGAATTTCTTAGCAAATTTCTCTTCAATTTAAATATCGATTTTAAATATTAATCGCATTATTATTATCCTTATTAAATGAGTGGTTTTAAATGAGTATTTAAATGAGTATTTAATTAATATTTAAACGTATATGAAACTTTACATATTGCGTTTTAATGTATGATGGAAATTACTTTTAAAATGAGAGCCACATTTAATATGCGGTGTTTTTGATCTCGCGAGGAGAATTGAGTGTTTCTTGGGGTACCTTATCGCGGAACTATTATGATCGGCTCAAGTCGTTTTGCACGATCGCAATTACGTCGATATAATTGCATCAGGTACAATGATGGTCCGTTAACGCTCGACGATAAGCGCGGGACAAAATACTTTAATACTTTGAGACGCATAAGATGCCCATAAAACGCGAGCCTGACGTAAAGGCTATTTATAAAGCGCGCTCAATATCCACGAATATATCGTCATCAAACTTAAAATCGTTGAATTGGAATAATTTGGTTAATTTTAAATATTATATCATTATTGGTTTTTTTGGCACACGCTATTTTTAAATGCTAGATGTATCGATCTCGATATTATTGATATTTCAATTATTTCATATTTCAAACTTAATCGTCTCGGTAAAATTTGAGACAAGATCACAACTTGTAGAGTTGAAGGTAAAATGAAGCTGTAAGGAGAATAATTATAGATGATAAATTTTAAATTAGGCTATAAAGATAGAGAATAGTTCTCTCCTACGAGAATCATAAAAATTTAAGTTTATGGCTTAAAACTTAGTATTAAAATAAATTTATTAAAAACTAAATTAATATTATATATACAGTACTGGACAAAATAAATCATACACCTTTCAACAAATTGAATTTGTTAGTATAGTTTTTTAACAAGCAAATAGCTTATTAGATACAGGAAAGTCGAAACATTTCAAAGTATTTAAATAAAGAAAATATAAAATAATAAAAATTATGCTCAATTCTTTTGTAAAAAATTTATTATTCAATATTGTTACATTTTGCCCTGGACAAAATAAATCATACATTTAGAAGTAATAGTTAGCAAATAAATAAAATTAATTGTGATTAGTACTTAGTATGGCCACTTTTGGCTTTCAATACCGCTTCCAGTCGGCGAGGCATACTTTCGACTAATTTCTTTAAGTATTCAAGATCAATTTCCTTCCGAGTCTACTGGAGTGTTGCATAGGACGATCTTGTCACTTACGTTCGTTTTATTCACGTTCACGTCTAAATAAGCCCACATAGTTTCAATTGGATTAAATCTGGTGATTGTGGCGACCATTCGACCAGTTTTACCTTATTAGAATTGAAAAATGCAGTGTAAAATAATTGCGTAAAATAATTTTGTATACGTTGTGTGTATAAAATTAAATTTTAAAATATTACAATTTTTATGAAAACTGAAAATATTAAATATAAAATATATATAAGATTTGATAAAATGATAGAGATCTATATTTTTAATTTACATATAGAATGTTTAAAGTAGAGAAGTCGTTTAGTTCGTTTGGAAACTAAGGGATCTCATCATCAAGAATGACTCGATATTCTGGAAAAATTTATCTTCGAAAAGCATTTGTCGACTGACGGGAAAGTAGTAACAATCGAATTCGAGAGCACGAAGTTTGAAGTTTGTGCTCGTGAGATATTTTTGAAATATTAAATTTCGCGATCGCGACGGAGAAGCCGTCAGCATCCCGAAGCTTTCACATCAATGTTACGTTACGATCGTTGAACGGTTTATAGTTTTCGAAGTGCTTCTCACGAATCACATTTCGTTGCGCTTTATTCTTTAGGAGAAACGTACTTTCTTCCACACGATGCACTTTGTCACGACTACATTTTCTCGTATTGAGCTTTGATAGTTTCCAGGTATATCGAAATTTCTATATGTACTAGAAAAGCACAGTATTTTCTGCCCCAATTAGGAATATTCAATATTCGAGTAAAATTATAATAAATCCCTCAATTTATCTTGATAAATAGATATATAAAATAGACATATAAAATTAAAAATCACAATATTAATATTATTATATAATAATATTATATATATATATATATATATATATATATATATAACATTAATGTATTCTATTTTTTATACTTACAATTTTTATAATTTTGTTAAGCATTTCACATTCCTTCTATTTTTAAATACTAGAAATTACTCGATATATATTTCTGGCACTTTCATTTTTCATCGAAATATATAGTTTTTCTGTTCACGAGGAAAATGAATGTTACGTTGTTTTCTTCCTAGTCGGCTATTTCGACTCGCAGAATTGATCGCCGTTTCGCAAACGTCTGAATGGAATGCCTCCTAACAGCCGGCGGCTGGCTTTCATTCATTCAATGTACCCGTGCCGATGAATTCGTGAATGAACGGTCGATTCGCGTTCAAATGTATCTTGACGTCGGATCATTGCCCCGCATCGTACTTTCTCGTGCTCGTAGAAACACTAGGAGAAACACGCCAAATATATTTCAGGCACGAAACAAAGCGAGCTTGTATTCTATAATAGATTATTGTCGCACACTTTATCGAATGTGCGATCAATTCATTCAAACTAAATATTTATATATGTATATATATTTATTTTAATCATTAATTGATATAATTCGTGAAATTATTTAATTAAAGAAGAAGTAAAGAGTTATTTTACTATTTAATTCAATTTACAACTCAATTTTAAATAATTAAAAAATTATATATATATGTCTCTTACAATTAGAATTTTATTAAAATTATTAAATTTTATTATATGCTTCTAAAATCGTATACTAATAATTTTTAGATGTATATAATATAATAATTGTATAGAAAATTTTTGTTGTACAAGTGCAATATGCAGAAAACATATAAAGAGAGATTACTCCCGAATAATCATAACTCTGTTTTTTCTCAAGTATTTGACACTCGAGTATAATTTTAACTCATGTGCAGGAGTTATTTTAATTGCAACCAGATTTGTCGGTGGCCATTAAGCACTTTTGTTTAGCCGAAGCGAGAGAAAAAAGAGAGATAGATCGTACATTCGTTGGAGAAGTGAAAAAGACCATGTTCGAGAACGAGAGGAATAAGAAGTTCCTCTGCTGGCTGCCACCTGTGCTTTATGTTCCCATTGTGTGTACCCCCCGAGAGATCGATTGGATTGGTTATTAACCCTGGGCGAGCAACGCGCACCGATATATCGAGTTGCGATCCAGGAAAATCGATTTACGAGGAAAATCACGGCCATTGTTCTCGCGTCCGCCGGCGCGCTGTTCATTTAACGAACTCTTCAATTATGCGGTAGACCGATCTCGTTAATGAAGAGATCTCGATGCTGCGTCGCGTCGGACATTTCGATTGGATATCTCGATGCGGAGATCAATCATGATGTACACGTTATACACGTAGCCAGAAGGGCAGTTTCCATCTAAATGACGTTGTCATTTTGCTGCGAGAGAGTATCAGACATTCCGATTATCACAGTACTGTCTAATGAAAATGGAAATTCACCGAGAAATGGCTGCATATTGGTGATATTACATTAAATGTAGATTTATGTGTAACAATTAATTGTATTTTTTCGAAAGACTTTCGCAATTGAAATCTTTAAATTCTTCCCCTATTATTTTTCATATAGTTAACGTATTCTCTCTTCTTTTATTTCTCCGATATTTCGCTGATATTTATATTTTCTTTCTAAATTTTAAGTTAATCATTTTTCTAAATTAAAAAAAAAATAATAAAATTCTTCTGAAAGTGAGATTAAACTATGTCTTGAGAGAACAAAAAAGAATATCTTTGGCTACGTATTATTTATAATTACGTACTTGAATGCAATCCAAGTTGAATTTGAATGAATCTTAGAACAGAATCTAATCCGCAAATGTGTGGAATGATACATTCGCGTTTTAACAATAGCATGAAGCTCGGATCTCGCTATTCGGAATGCGAGCAGATCATCATTATCAATTCGTGTACACGTACATTGACAGCGGTTGGAAACGGTGTTAAAGGCATTTGGCGACGAGATGCTCGAGTCGACCAAACGTTAAGGAAGTTCCGGCAGCTTCGCGCTACAGCTGCAACATCCGCGAACTTCGCGATTACTTCGTCACCGATGCGGAAATACTCGCCAACTCCTAGAGTTAGATAGGCTCTGATGGTGTTTGCGACATTCAGGCGCTCATGCTTCTAGTCGTTTTCTTCATATTACCGGAACAAGATGTATAGTTCTCTCGGTCTTTCTCAAGGCCGTCTTTGAGTGACAACTTGAGAAGATAATCGCCTGGCATGCGTGCCTTGCGGGATAGAACATAATAACCGGTTTGAAAGAATCTCCTTATGACTCTTGAAGTAGATCTTAGGCATTTAAATAGAAGTGCGTTAATTTTGAAGTTTAGTACAAATGATTTTCAATGTTATTAACTGTACTTTATAGGAAATAAACACATTATTTCTAATAAAAAGATATTTGTTGATAGATAAATTTAATTAAGAGTCAAATATTTTAAGCTTTGATATATTTTTTCAATTTTTTCAGTCAAAGAGTTTATTAACTTTTAAATTTGATAAATTTAAATTTTGCAATTAAAATTGTTTTTTTATAAGAAATGTTGAATATTAGATAAGATTAATTATATCTCTCCTTGACGCGGGGTATTAAATTATCTATTCATTTTTTTTGTTAATTACAATTTTTATGTAATGTTAATTATCGATTAGTTATCGATAATTTATTAATACAGCTATATAAATGTCGATTTATTTTTTATTCGTGCTATTAAATATTCATGAATACTTTTAATAGGTTCTTCTATCAAAGAATATTTTTAGAATTGATGCATAATATTCTGAATATTTTTAACTAAAAATAATATATTATTAACATGAAGCTTTCTTGTCTATTTTTGGTCATTAATTTTTCTTTTTTTATTTGCATCTTTATTTCTGTTTGCTGCATCAATATTTATGGGTTATTTTTCATATAAGTACTGAAAAAGACTATAAAGAATTTATTTTCGAAACATAATAACCCTCCTTCCAGTTCTATTTATCATTTCGTTCATTCTTTCCTTTCTTATTCTTTCCTTTCTATCTCTCAGTTCGATTGACTGTACGAACGACGACGGGGGAACCAAGTTGATGTTACGTGTCGCATGACACGGAGACAAAGGGACGAACTGCAGTCTATTTGTTCACGAGAGGCAGCGACAGTTCTTGCGGAGCTGTCAGAAAGTACGCTGTCATTCCGATCGAATCAGTCATCCCTGTAAACTGTCCAACATCCAGCAGAGCGAGTTTCATCGCGCAGAACACGTTCATCGTGACTAAGACCGCGCCGTAAATTACTTCGACACCAACTTTGGCCCCGTCACCGAGAAAACCCGTGATAGTTAACGGCTCTAGGCGACTAGGAGCTCTCCGTTATTAACTTCCGCTGCCTCTCGCTCTCCATAGTTGTTGAGCTATAAAACATTCCCGTTTGCATCGTAGATAACCGTAGATTGCGAAGCAATGTGTATATCAAAAAAGGAAATAAATGTAGAATTGCGGAGAGAAAATCAGGTATAATGCGGGAATGCTAAAGTATAAAAAATAAGGTGAATAATTTTAATAATCATTAAAATTTGGATTAAATTTAACAATTAAATTTAGACGATTTTATATAAGAAATTCAAGAGATTTAGTTGCACCAAGCCATATTTCGCGTTCTCACGAGAAACGACGTGAATTATTCATCGAGGAAAAATGTCTGACGAATTGACCGACGAATACGTTTCTGAAGTTTGACGTGAATCTCGCGAAATATCTCGGCATAAATCCTTCCTGCGTATGCTATTTAGAGCGACAATAAAAATCACTTCCGGTCGATGTACCGCGTTTCGACGCGTGCACAGTCGCTCTTTCGATTCCCTTGAGTGGCATGTCATTGTGCAGAGTTATGCATACAACGTGTCAACTGTAAAAATGCTTTCATAAATATTATATTGATTCTATATAACAAGAAAAACTTGTATAAAATGAGCTATGATACATTTTAATAAAATAATCAATTAATTCAATCATTTATTATAATTTGATTAGGAAATCTAAATATTAAATGTAAAATGTGTTGAATGTGCTCAAAAAGGTTTCGTTTTTAATGCTTGCTATAGCATAAATAAATATAATAACCTTAACATAATAACCTTATCGCATATAAAGTTTTTGAATTATTTAATTGACATGATATAAATGGTCCACATCGGTTAATTTTAAGTATTGAAGAAGAATATCGTAAAAAAAGAGTTATCATTTGTTTCTCTTTCCGATTTATATAATATTGTGATATTATTTATTTTTATGATAATTTATGAAATTTAATCTCCCTCTTCGAATTAAAATTCTGTATTGAATGATTGAAAAGATGAGCACTTGAAAAAATAGTATTTCTATATATTTTTATACGTCTTTATAATGCCTTGTAGAATGAAAGATTTAAAAATATTAAGAAGGAAATATAAATCACGCAAATGCATTGCAGAATTATAATTCCGTTTAGAAGTAATAACTTCAATGGAAGAAAATATTATTTAAGCAAGATATACGTTCTACTCTGAGCATTACATATTATTGTGCATGCTAATTGGAACGTTTCGTGTTTGAAATGCACGCGATTTGTCTGCGATTTGTTCTGATTTATTGCACGCCATGTCAAGGTTTCTTCTTCGCGCGCGGATATCTTTGCGTTTTAAATAAAATAAACCGATAGAGCACTCACGTTTCCATCAATTCTTTCTTTTCCAATATCCTTGCGTTAATTCATGCATTTTCGTTTTAATGTATATACATCCTGTATACGCGAATCATCGGGAAATACTTTTTGTGATCGAGAAATCGAGATATTTACGAGAAAAATAACATGAAATCTAACATTCGTTATGATGTGTTAAAAAGAAATAAGAGAGAGAAAGGAAGGAAAATCAAAGCAAAAAGGAATCTGCTAGAAAGACTAGTTGATGCTATGGTCGCCATGACGATGGTTATCGATCTCTTCGTCCCTCTCATCTCTTTGTCCTCTTTCTTTTCTCGCTCTTTTTTGGTCTTCGTCGTTCTCACTGCTTTGTATCTCTTTTTTTACCTTGTATCCTTTTTTTCATTTAACTTGACCTGCTTTTTTACTATGGGATATTTCCTTTTTTTCTCTAAAGTTTTACGAAAATATATATATATTATTGTGTAGAAAACAGGTTTAATAAAAACGTATTTTATGAGAAATATATTTGTAAAATATATACAACAATCCATAGGAGAAAAATTATACACATATATATTATAGATTTAAATAAGAAAAAGAGAATGCGTCTCGCGCAAATATGTCTTTTAAATGCAAATTTCAATACAGTAGCTTTTGCATTTAATATGGCTGCTCTTTCTAATATTCCTCATAATTTTCGCGTGTATCTTTCATCACTATTCGTATTGTATTCGCAGCGACTTTAGAGAATGGTGATTTCAAAGATTAGAATATCAATGGTGGATATTCAAAGACTGGTCAAAGCGACGACCGGCATTCAAATCAATAGTTTGCACAGGAGAGCACGGGGCCACACACATACACACACACAAAAACGGAAGCAAATCCACGGTATCGAGATGTATATAGAGCTGCGTTCTAATATATCAAACGAACGAGCGCGACCAATCGGGCGAGTATCGCGGAGCGGCAACCACCGAAAACCAAATTCGCGCGATTCTCGACAGAGATATCGAGGATTCGGAATTATCGGCGTGAACGCTATATTCTCCCAATCTCGGACATATAAATCACGCGCGTGTCGTTCGATAGAAAGAATGGAAACACGCATCCCGTCACTGCGCTCTTTCTCTCTCTCTCTCTCTCTCTCTCTCTCTCTCTCTCTCTCTCTCTCTCGCTCGATCGTTCTTTTTTTTATTTTCATTGATTCTCGTCCGTTCGCATATCACACGTGTCTGGTTTTTCATTGTTTTTGAACAACGTCAGTCTCGTCGGTGAAACACGTGTTGCAAGTGTTTTACGAGATACCCGACATTTTTTTTCTCTCGTTCTCTAATGTATTTTTTAAACATTTCTAAAGGGTTCGTGGCAGGGTGTCAAAAATATTACTCCCTTTTTATATAGAAGAGAGTATATGAAATGAATATGTAATGAAAATGTGTAATGTAATTTTCCCCCTATCTTTTGGATGTCACGAGTTCTTACGAGTTTAGAACACGAAATATCTTACATTTAATAATTAAAATGTAAAATCTGATAAATATTCTTCAAAAATTTTAAATATGAAATAAGATTATAACAAGAATTAAATACAAATTTTGTCACCCTTCAATTTCAAGTTTTTTCTTTTAAATTAAAAATTTTTTTAGTAATTTTCTTTTCTCAATAAAAAGACGCATAAGTTAAACAATTTTGTTACAACAACACGAGAATAAAGAGGCTACGTTAACAGTTGATATAAACATGGGAAATTTATTATTCGACCGAAGGTTCAATTTATATTATAATTGCGAACTCCTTTTAATTTCAATTAAATTTCCTATTAAACTTTTTAAAAGATCGAAAGTAATTTATCATCAAGCAGGAAATAGGGGACAACGGGGCGGTCTCTTATAATTTTCCACATGCGCTTTACGGAGATGAAGCATAAAAGCGCTAAAGTATCTTTTCTTAGGCAAATAAATCAACGTTGGAAGGAGAAAGAACCGCGTACGGTGGAGTGGTAGTTTTGCGAAAATTGCGCTTGTGCGCGCACTTGAAAGAGGTTGCGATATGAATTGCGAGAAAGCAGAAAAAAAAGATTACGTTGCAAATTTTCATGTGAATACCGATAAAAATTCTCGGCATTAAAAGCACTCGAAAAAGATGGCGCGCTCATATTCATAAAAAGATAGATCGTCAGTATGTCCTCTGGCATGAAGCTTCCTCCGATAGCGATGCCACTCAAATGGAAATTTACATGTATTCGAGATACGGAATAAAAACATAAATCACTGCAAAATAAAATCTTTATTCGAGTACTTATAACTATAAATTATTAAAATTATCAGTGAATAGCGTAAATGGTTTATCGATTATCAAAATATTTAATAAAATAGAACCTTCGCTAACGTATAAATTTCTTTTCAACATTTCTTCTTAATATTTTTCGTATTTAATATTTTTATAAACATCTACTATTATACGTTTATTTTTCTGTACATGTCTATCGAACGTAAAATATTGCTTCAATCGCAAGAAATGTGTTTTTCATTGGTATTGTGAAACATGTTCCCCATTTGTACATATTGAGATTCGCGCACAGTACCGTCCGACCGAACGCAATGACAGGAATTGATTGACTCATTAATGGCGACCGAGATATTTCGAATTGGTTCGCGTTTTAATCAAAGTTGCCTGCGTCGTGATTCGTCGGCGTTACGTTCCTTTTATTAAATCTTGCTCGCCGTTTATTGATTTATTGAGTTATCCGCCCGCCATCCAGAATGCGTTAACACCCGTGGCTTGACAGAATGTAAATCTTTTGGTTGTTTTATCTACTCGATTATTATTTTGCATAACCGGAGAAAATGCACGAAATGAAATGTTTGTCATTTTTATCGTGCGCAGTTTTATTGTGCAAACGATTGATTATTTTTTTTATGGGATACAATAAGCGATGTAATAATAAAGAGAAGAAATATAAAATCGCATAGTTATATTGAATAAAATTCAATAATTGAATAAAATTCTTCTTTCGAAATTTTATTCGTGCATCAATTATTCATTTAATTAATTTATCTAATAAATAATTGAAGAGCACATCGGATATAATATATTGAAATATATAACGGATTGAAATGTTGCTTTTCATTTAATCACAACTCACAGCTTTTAAATAAATTTCGGAACAAAATTTTCAATTTAATTTATATTTTGTTAAATGGATATTGACAAGAGTTTTAAATATATAGTGCTGTATTTCTTTTAAAATTGATGAAAGATACTGGATTATTTGCGTCCATTAACGTGACATCGAGTTTATGTTCCAGTATTCTCTAGAGAGAGACGGAAGGAATTTATAAAGAGATTAAAGAGGTTGCTTACGTAAGAGCGGGCACACCTTGTTATCTGTCTGATGATGTATTTTCCACAACCTTCTTTATTCCTGATAGAATTACATTTATCACGTAGCTTGCAATTCCAGTAATAATTAGATAGAGTTACATATCGCGTTTTTTTCTTGCATTTTTAAAAATATATTTCCGAAATTTTAAATATCTTATAAAAAAACCATTTATAATTTTTTTTACTATCGACAAGTGTACTGTTTATATTAAAAAAATATAGCGCATAATTATAAACAAGATCACGGAAATACAATATACGAAAAATTTTGATTTAATTTGACGAAAAACTAATATATGCGTAGTTTCTAAAATTTATCTATATTCTTCATTATAAAAAATAACGAATATAAAATATAGATATTAAATATAATTAAAAGATGCAGTTAAAATTAAAACAAATTATAAATTTACATTTTAGGTGAGCGAAGAATGTTTTATACATATATAAAAATATCCGATATTTCTTATCGAATTTTCATGGAACATTAAGTTAATGTCTTAAGTTAATGTCATAAAATTTGATATATTCAAGAAATATTGGATATTTTTATATATAAAACGCTGGCATTAATGATGCCGATCTTAAGTTAGATTAAATATTATATTTGTTTATGAATATCTATTTGATTTGAATATAATATCCAACGAGAAAGAATCATCATCATATCTCGTTAATGATTATATTGTATATAAGTATAATAAAATTGTAATATAAGAAATAATGAAGAGGGAATGAGATTTTTTAAATTCTTTTATAATTGCATTTTCGAATATTGCACATTAATAATTTATATTGTAGATTAATTTTCAATCTTTTTTTTCAATTCTGCTAGTAAAGAATGATTAACTAGAGAAACTTTAGAGATTATGATGCAAATAATATAATGTCAAATTAAACAAATTTTGTCAAATAGGTGAATTTAATTTTCGGAAGAATGCACCAAAAAATATAGAATTTTACTTAAAGTTGATCTTTATTTGTAAAATCGAAATTGATAAAGGACATTTAATTTATTATTCAGATCACGAGATTCGCTTCAAAATAATTTAGAAACATTTTTAGAATATTCTGGTACAAATGCATTTTTTTATAGTCGCAAACGTCATTAATGAAACAGAATTGTTGTTCAATTAACGACTACTCAATTAACTTGTAACCGCCATAATCAAATCGCGCGCCATCAACGATGTAACGTAACGACAATGTTAACGCAATTACTATGTCCTCGGGGAGCGCGCCGGCGAACGTTAAGGACTATCAGAAGTTACATTGTAAGGGCAACTGACGTAACGAAACAGCAACTAAGCTACCGGGATAATGGTAGGAAATCCTTTTTATAGTCGCTGATAAGTCGCTAAATTACCGCCGTGGCATTATTTTACAACGATACTTAGCGTGCGCGTAGTGTACTTAAGGATAATGCTCGCGTGAATTTTTATTTTCCCTGTTTCCTTTTTTTTGGAGAAACTTTTAAAATCGAGATATATATAACGAATAATTTCGCAATCAATTTCTACCCGAATAAAGCGATGAAACAAGTTAATATATAAAATATGGATCCCAAATAAAGTGATGAAACAAGTTAAAATATAAAATATGGATCTATGATTTAAAATTCTTCTGCATTATTAGAGGAACGAAATTAATAATGTCGTTATAAAATATAAAATGATTACATTTATTATTGAATATACATATTAATATGCAACGCATATTTTATCTCGAATATATAATGCATCGAAATTTTGCGTTGAAATTTTATTTATGATAATGAATATAAATTAAAATCTGCTATTTGTATTTACAGTTAGTCACTTTTTTTATATTTGGAATTAAGCTCTCTTTTTAATATATTAGAGAGGTATTTTTAAGGTCTCGAATCATTTTTTGAAGTTCGGATTGAATCAAAATATAATTAATATTATTGGCTGTCCTACGGATTTAATTAAAACTTCATTTACGATGAAATGAGCAAATCAATCTTGGTTGCATCGATATGTATACAGATTTAAATTTTTCCAATATTACATTTTTCTTTCGGGGGATTATTCGTTTCATTCTCTAGGATGAGAAGCAAAAGCTTTCGAATCAATGTTAGTGACTTTATCATGGACCTTGACCGTGGGTCCTTGGATGCTGGCAACCGTTATATTGCTTTCTCTTTCTTTTTGTTCTTTCCTTTCTCTCTTGCTCTTTAGCAAATTCGCACACACGCATATCCTTCGTAACTCTGGCTGCTGCATTGCGACGTGCAATGCACGCCGGAGTGCAGCCGCACTCAGATACGACAGAGCCAAGAATTCAGGACGGCTCGCAGGAAAGCGAATAGGGAATGACGCGTACAATGCGAAGGGTCACGATCCCCTTCAGGCTTGAAATGGATCTCTCTTTGGACACAAACGATCCCTTTCGGGCACACCTATTTCTCCCTGTTTCATTATGCATCCTCGTTTCCGCGAAATTAATTATTGAGTAATTATCGATGTACATTAATATCATTCATACATATGATTAAT
Source organism: Camponotus floridanus (assembly GCF_003227725.1). NCBI lineage: Eukaryota > Metazoa > Arthropoda > Insecta > Hymenoptera > Formicidae > Camponotus > Camponotus floridanus. The sequence goes on from NW_020229337.1 coordinate 458,726, forward strand.
TATTCTGAATTTTACAACTCTCTTATCATTGGTCGTGCAATCGTAAAATGTTACGATTCCCTCTGTAAAGAATTTTTTGAAGACAAGTTTTACACTTTTTTGTATTTATATTTTTTTGTATCGTGTATTCTGATGAATTCTTTATCACATTAATGAAAGCACGGTGTGATTGCATGTTCACTTTGATCAATTTTATTCTATTCTGTCAGAAGTATAATTCTGAAGAATTCTTCACAACTGTATGTAGTTGTATATTATATTGCGCGGATTATATCATATATTCTTCTTTCTCTCTCTTTCTCATCTCTTAGTATTACATTTATTAATGTACATATTTTTTCAATATTCTTTTTACAATACGATTTTAATCTCTATTTTCATTTTTCTAGGAGGAAGTGATAAATCAGCTTGAGATTTTTCTTTCTCCATTTTTTTCTCCATTTTCTTTTCTTTTCTTTCCCTCGCATTACTTCACAAACATTCACACAAATGCGCAAATGTGTGCGTTTCTACGCGCAACGAATATGCAACACGAGGAGTGAATACGATAATACCTCCTGTCGACCAGGATTCTAGAAGCAGGAGGACACGATGTCCTCTTTGAATATTCCGCCCACGCGACGCAATCCATGCGATGACGATGCGGTCGATATGTATTCACGACGTGGAAATTATTCGACAGTCTAACACGAGGGTTATGGAACGAGGTTGCGCCTATGAAAAAGTAATCCGGTCTCACTCGTAATAACCCGATTTAATGACACGTAAATGTATGTCGAGTATATTGAGTGCTGTGCTTGTGTGTGTGTTTATATTTGTTTATTTCATCGATGAACTATCATACTCAAAGCTTGAAAATCCGATTTTTAGTCAGCAAAAATATCAGAATGTCACTTGATCTTGCATAATCTAAATGAAAGGAAAATGCCGCGGGAGAATGTAAAGAAATTATTTAAAGAAAAATTATTTAGTGAGGAAATAAAATATGCATATCATTCCATGATTATTCATCTCTTGCTCATCTTTAATATCTATTTTTTTCTTTAAGCAAACATGATGTATTTATTTATGCAAAGCGAAATGAATTCATGAGAAAATTTTTATTATTAACCAAAAGAGAGAGAGAGAGAGAGAATTTATCTGTTAATCCGAATTTTTTTATTTTACTATTTGGTCACCGTGCAAATTTTAACTGCCAAGTGTATACGTTGAAACAAATACACATGTCACGGAAATATAAAACGGGGTGCAAAATTGTCTTGAAAACTGTAACCCTCTGTTGACACATTTAAATTCCACCTGTCTTTGATGAAAAATTATGCCAGCGCTGTTTTTACGAGCGACAGACTTCACGGTCGAGAGGATTCGCATGTCGCGGCCAATCTCGCAGGATCTATCTCTGCAGGATAGCTATATCCCGCGTGGAACGTTATCATACACGCTATTTTACTGCTTTCCGCGTTTGCATGCAAATAGGACGCGCGGCTCGCGAAATACGAAACGGCGATTACATGCGGGCACGCGCGTGTTAATTCGCGGCCGATTGTCCATCGCGAATGATTCCGCTGTATGCAAAGCCACCACCGAGACCCTCCTCTCTCTGTTTTCGCTGTTAACAACACTTGCAATACACGCACATTGCAGCTCTGCCATTGCAGCTCTGCCATTGCAGCAGAACACAATTACCGCGTATCCTACTCTTCGCGCCGGCGACTTTATCGCGCGGAAGCGCTTGGTGAATGCGAGGTCGCGAGGTCGCGTTTTTAATTGAATAAATGCGCGACGTTTGATTCGCGCAACGATTCGCGGAAATACGCGGAAAGAGACAGCTTCGGTCTAATAAAGTTGGCGACACGCACTGTTTATCATATCATCCCGCACGCTTTATTGTACAGCATCCCCGCTCACGTCACGTACGGCTTACGTAGTGTAAATAAATAAATGAATTTCCGCGTCGCCAACCGGCTTACGATATAGAAAATTAATTCGGGATTAAATACGTTAAATTGTAAAGCATTAAGTCATCAGCTTTTATTTTATATACAATGTTCAAATATTTGAATGTTTTGGATTAAATAATATAAGCGTAATAATAATGTTTACGCTGTTTTTAGAATTGTGTATATTTTATGTAATATTATGTGACGTGGATAAAATGATATTGGAAAATTTCGAATAAACTAATGCTTCTTTAAATTTATTTTACAATTTATTCTAGAATTGATGAAGTAATCTTTCGATATAAGAAATGTGACTTCTTATGCTAATAATTTCTATTTCATATTTGAAAATTAAAAATTTTTATTTTAAAAGATTTTTTTTAATTCAAGAGCCTCCAAAGTATTTGATTAATTTAAACATATTAATATTATAAATGTGTCATAAATATGTTATAAACATGATATATAAGCTAAAAAAGATAGTATAATATAATTTCTTTCTGAAATTGCTTATATCTTAACGTTATAAGTTTATTTCAGAATAAGAGCACTGATTCATGTCTCCCTTAATTATACATGTTATCTCCACCATAAAACACCCCGCGGAATTCTGATTTGCATCTTCCATAATTGTACAAATTATCTCTTGCAAAACCGACGCACACAGCATACTTAGGAAATTTACATCAGATACGCAGGAAACTTCAGGGTATCGTTGCAACAGCCATTCCAGCAACCTGACGTGACGTATCGCGACGTGACTTGAAACAGAAAGTGAAGAGGGTATCTCGGGTATGCCACGAGAGAAGGGAGCGACCCATCGAGTCAATAGGGTACGAGCTGTAGGGTGGACGTAATTTCAAAGAAGTTGTAACGATTAATATAAATGTCGTGAAAGAGAAAAAATATGTCTACACTCCCATAACGGCCACGATGGGGATGTTGCATGGTGATACTTCCGGAATAGGGGAAAATTACTCCCCGTCGACATGTTCGCCTGTTGAGGCTGATTTTATCATCGAGGGACAGAGTCACAAATTTATCGCGAACGAGGGGAAGAGTTATTATTTGCCTCTTTTTCTTTCCGCGGTCGCGTATTTTGCGGCGAGACGGATTGGCGACGTCGTCCATAGGTTTCTGCCTGTCGAGGATCGTTTACAACGATCGCATGTTTCATGAGTAAACGACGCCAGCGGCAACGAAAACAAATCGACCGCGATGACAAACTAAGCTCGTTAATGGTACATTCTGTATTTTGTTGCAAATATCGGTACCTATCTCGAAAAATCGAGTTTAATCATCGAGTTTATGCCGAGATATTATTAAGGGATTATTATTAAGATATCGAGACAATTAACACATTCTATTCTAACATTTTATAATATTTGTAATTTATATAATAATAAATATTCGTAATAAATATTTCATAATTTGTGTAATTATTCGGAATACGATATGATGTATATACAAAAAATAGTAGTAACCTTATATTATTTTTTTACGCAATTCAAATAATCGATTATTGAAACCATCATAAATGTCAACGATTATGATCATTTAGAGGACATGAAGATTGCGCATTTTTCTGAAATTAAAGTGAAACAAGAGAGAAATATGATAAAAAGACAATTATCACGACGAACTTATTAAATAAAGTGTGCACTATCAGCGAAAGTGTGACAATAGATATTTGATTTTAATCGGTTATTGTGCAGTTAGAAATTATCGATCGCCTTTTTATCAAGTTGCGTTTATGAACTCTTTTTGTCAAAAAAAAGAGAAAGGAAGACACAGGGGACTTCTTGTTCGTCAACTTGGTCGCGGAAAATACGAGAGTTCCGACAATTGTCGAGCGAGAAAATCCAATAGCTTGGAAAAATCGGAAAGTCGCGTGGTTTTGTGGCGGGGAAAAGCTCCGAATGATGTTTTCCACTCTGGGTGATGGAGCACTATGTCGCATTTCGCGCCGACTCTCGGGAAAAGAGTATCACAGCTGTGATGTAAAAAAAGAGCATTGTTATATCGAACAGAACTGGTCACTCGGAACAGAGTTTAATCATCGGAATATCATTAATATTATGCGCTCATATATCAGTTTTCAGTATGAAATGTATCTTTTATCAAAATGAAACGTCATAATTTATGTCGAAAGAGAGAGAAGATTCATTAAATATTTATTATATACAGTACGAATAATATCTTTATAGAAAAAGTTAAACATTTATGATATATTTATTTTTAAAATCAAAATTTTTCTTGAAATAAAATTACATATAAAAGCTCCTTAAAAAATAACAAGGAATAAAACATCGTTATCGAAAACTTTTCTTTCTTTTCTCGTGTTTTATATTGATATTAATATTTCATTATCATATAATTGATGTGATCTCGAGATTTTGAACATGGAAAAATATATCTCTGATGTAATTTTTTTCTCGTGAAATTCCGCCTCGGTCGCATTTTTCCCTAATAACGCGAGATTGTATTTTATTCTTTCTCTATTAGTGTCACTGTAATATCCCGACCGACGATCATTAATTTTCAAAGAGAAATCAGGACGCCCTATATCGTACGCTAGAATGGAGCTGGACGATAACGCGCGGATAGCTAGTAATAATAAGAGAGACAGGGAGGAAGAGAAGAGGATTTGGAATTGCGATTGTATACTAAACATAAGCGAACAGTGTGAATAGATCGAAGGTATAGTCTATCTTAGCACTGTCGAAATACATACACATCCATAAGATAGGAGGAAGAGGATGATAGCAATATTCCAGATCTTTTTTCTTCGAAATGAATATTTATCGTCTCCGTGGATGTTAATATAAAAGGAAAAAAAGAAAATTATAATAAAGAATGGAGATCGAAAAATGGTAATAAAGAACGAATCGAACGCTTGCACAGTGAGTGTAATATATGAGAGAACAATGAAAATACGAAGTCCATAAATCAATGAAAAGTATTGAGAAAATAATGTTCAAATTTATTCAGTTTTATTCCAATTAATTTGATTGCAAATTATATAATGTTTTAATAAGTTAAATCAAACATTTACAGGCGAAATTATATTTGGTTTTCAGTTTACTTTTGTAGTTTATTGTACGATTCACTTTATTGGTTATTGCGTTTCAATTTAAGCGTATAATATTTGATGTGGAATATTAAAAAATAATTATAAAAAATAATCGAATAATTAATACATAATTGCAAATGAAATGAAAATGAATGCATTATTGCAATTTCTTCTAATCTTTGATAAAATATTTTGTAAAATATTTTATATAAAATAGTAAAGCTTTCAGATTTTGGAAAAAATCAAGCTCTCATTATATATAATAAAATATATACATAACTTAATAAAAATTTATGATTATTAGCTGGCTTATTAGATTTTTGAATTTTTAGAGATTTTAATTTTTTACGGAATCTTTAAAGGATCTGTCTCGAATAGCGCAAAGTCATTAGACTCAAAAATTCAAAATTATGTTTCAGTTCCGAACATTTAACATCTATATATTAGCCAGTAAACTGTAAACTATTAATCATTTCCAATCCGTCGTCCAGTAAAGCGCACATGTCAGCTTAATCCTCTTACGTTCCACTTTCCGAACCGCAAGCGTAGCCAATTTCCTCTTCGATCCGCTATTGTGTGTAACTCAGAGATTGCAAAAGATTCGCACGATTCCAGTATCTGAATCTGAACTCACATGGAAATGTTCTCTTAGTTTACTCCGATAAATTTACTAATTAATTAATCAAGAAAGAATTAATCAACCTATTTCTATTTAATATGAAGTTGGAACGCGAAGTCGTCGGTAATAAACTGGTCGAAAATCAGGTTTTAATAGGGGCGTTGCTATAATAAAGATTGCGCCGAAACACTCGGGGAACGAGTTACTGTCGCGAGCCGATAAATCTGGCAACTCGTTAAATACAACCACTCGCGGTAGCTCCGGGCACATAAACTCGGATTAGTTTCGGTCGGCATGGTGTAAGAGTAATCCACAGTTTGATCCGATGAAGTTCTGATAGCGATAGCGATTTCCCTGGCAACGTCATATCGGATTCGCCGTGTTTCGCTAACGCTATTAGTACACTCGTCAACTTGAATAAATAAATATCTCGAATATATTAAGCTGAATTGGAAAAAAAACACAATTTTGTACAATGACAATTTTGTCAAATATACTTACATAACTAGAAAAACAATTTTACTCTTTCTCTTCTAATTTATTTTTGTTTTTATATCATATTTTCAGAATTTTATCACAGAGAGGTGTAAGTCGCAATTTTATAAGAGAATAAAATGTTAAAATTCGAATATTATATATAAAAATTATATATAATAATAATTTTTTACATATTTTTTATATATATTGGCTAAGAAAGCATTAGGAATACAGGAATAATTTTTAAATTCACAAAATATTAATTTCTGATTTTGATAGCTTGTATTAAAATTAGAGATACGATGATGAAACCCTCGATATTATTTAGTAATATTCTTTATATATTATTCAGTATCGAAAAATATAGTTCTTTGGGGAAATTAATAAAAAATATATATGTGTACTCTGATTCTTCTAAGATTAAATAATACATGCAATATTTTTTTCGTATGCCAAGACAATGAAAGAACGAAATTGTGTCGCGAATATTGTGGCGTCTCGGTAGAAGTTGACAACATAATTAATAATGCTCGCGGATAAATTGTTTTCTCAGTAGCCGCGCACATGACGTTTTTAATTCTCCATATCTTCGGGAACTTCCTTTTTATTTCGCCGAGCCCGACTCGTAACTTGCAGAAGATATACAATACTACGATATTATTACATTTTTCCACAAGCTTTCTCGCGATAAATTTTGCAGCTCGCGGTGTTAATGGCACTGCGTGATATTAGCTGGAAGCTTTAGGACGAGGTCGAGGAGCGAGAAAGTTCGCGAGAAATATACGTATCTTTATATACTTTGCGCTAAAGTAATCATTTTTATCTTATAAAAGGAGAAAATGCTTTCAGTTACATTAAAATTTCTCTCTCTCCCATTATTAATAATTATTTCTTACTATTTTTTTTATCTATTATTTGAATTATCTGTCTTTATTTTCTTACAATTTTGCAGAACAAAATTAGTAAAAATATTGCCTTTCACACATTTTTATTAAATCTAAATAAGTTATATTTTATTAAATTTAAATATCTAAATAAGAAAAATAATATTTATTAATTAGTTCCTTTACTCTCTCTCTCTCTCTCTCCTCCCATATTTTTTCCGACCTAAATTATTAAAAATAATTGTGTGTCAAAAACGAAAATCAATATGTGATAAAATCAATTAATTTATAACAATTAAATCAGTACCGAAATACATTTCAATAAGAATTTATATTTTAATAGTGCAAAAATATAAATTGAATAATTAATGGCACAATTTATATATTTCTTTATATGTGTAATATATATGTTAAGAATCGATAGTAAAAATATTGATATTAATTATCAATAATAATTAACAGAACGCGCTTTTAGCGAGAAATTTTCTGACTTTCTCAATTACTGTTTTACAGACGTCATCATCCCGGTCCGAGGGGACGTCCCGAGGGTCCACGGGGGTGATGCTCTTGGCGAGCGCAAGTGAGGAGTCCCGGGCGGCCTTTTCTCCCTTCGTGCCCGTCAAGGGAGGAGGAGAGGGACTGGATCGGTCCCAGGTCCATCAGCGGTTACAGCTGCAGCCGAGGAAGCGGCGGCCAGCGGGGGGAAGCGCCTCGTGGTGCACGGCGGTGCTCCTCTAACGGCGGCTAGGAGGGAGTTATGGTGTCTCGCGCATGCAATGACTGTGGCCGCCGCAGCTGTGACACTGTGGCATCGTGCCCACCTCTACAAGGCGCTCGCCTGCGTCGTCCTCGCCCTAATCGCCGTCCAGTATCTGCTTAGCGTGCTAGATCGTCGCTCCATCGAGACCATTTTCACGATCAACGCGACCAGGTGAGCGCCTTCCCTTTTGTTCGACTCCTCTCAAATTGCGAAATATAACCGATCGAATTGATTAATGATGAATCGAAAAACGAGTTGATCACCTTAAACTTGGCAGGGAGATCGACACGTTTTCGACTCGTTCTATCCTTGCGATAAACCTGCCTCTATATCTTTGCCGAAGCATTAAGTTAAAGTACCTATTCCAGCATCGTGCAAATTTCAGCGCGTCTTGGAAGCTGTGCATCTCGAGATTCGCATAGCTCGCCGAATCCGTTGCTTAAGTTCCGCCCAGTATGTCTGCCATTCGTGCGTATTATTGCGAGGACGGGAGATGCACGCGTTCTCGTAATTCTCCACTAATTGCGGGCGTCGGATTCCTGGCTTAATAATTGGCCGACTCGTCATTATTCATCGTCGCTCGCGAGTTTGTATTGTGTTGTGTTGCGTCGTAAATTTACGACGAAGTGCGAACGATAGACTGCGCACTATTGTTGACGTGAACTTTCCGCGGGCAAAACTTTCGCGGGATATTTTGCGCAAGATGTCTCGTTCGCGATAATTGAACCGGATTTATATTCAACGTTATTGCTACGCTGTTAACGATTATTTGTTCTGGAATAACTGTTACAGGAAGCTATTACAGTTTAATTTATCGACAAACCTTTTATATGTATCGACAGCATTTAGAATTTACAGTGCAATTGAGTTTGTTTTACTATTAGCAAATATAACATTGTTAATATAACATTGCAAATATAATATTGTCAATAACAAATAATAATAATATATCATGACAATAATTGTGCAATAATATGAGTATACTTGATTTATACCTAATTAATAATGAGGTCAAATTTAATTTATAAGAAAGAAACATGTATATGTATATATATATATATATATATATATATATATATATATAATATAATAGAAATTATCACAATCCTATTTTATTATTCGCCAAAATAAACTACTACAAGATTATTAATTAAATTTGATTATAATATAATCTGGTTATATATTATTAATAGAATATTAAATAATATATAAAAAAATTTTTTAAATATAAAGTAATTTATAATTCATTAAAAATATAACGCTAAAGCATTTGAAGCTTAATTCTTAAAAAAGAAAGTTTTTACGTGCTCCATTTCCAGCGATCATGCGAATAATTACGTAGGGCTTGCGCATTGGAAAAATAACGCTTAAAATGAAATTGAATAACGATGTAAAGCAAAAATATACGCTGCCATAAAGCGACCGGATAAAAGAGCAGATTGAATCACTTTTCTCGCAGCAGTATTTAACCGACTCCATTATTCGTAAACGAAATTTAATCGTTAAATCGTCCACCGCTATCATAATCGCCGTTCATCATATTATTTAGTCGGCTCGAAAGCTGGGATGAAGCGCAAATTATGATCGAATTCTGCTGAAACATTTTTTTTGCGTTACACGCTTACGCCTTGATTATTATTATTATTATTATTATCATCGTAAAACCGCGGTTATAACGCAATTTTCAACATTGTGATGGATACTTTGAGCGCGTGCAACCAACCGCGTTAAGTAATATCGATGCCAGATACGAGTAATGAACCGCATAATCGTATTCGGCTCGTTGCAAAATTATCCGTTACTCCACTTTTTCGCCTTTTTGTAATTTTGTTAATAATTCGCAATTACTCGATCAATCGATAGTCTCTTTAATAGTTTTATACGAAATTACTAAAACATATAAATTTGTGATTGATATATACTTTGTCAAAAATTTAATTCCTTTCGAAAAAGAATTTTTGTTGTATTTTCTTGATTAAAGTTATAAATTTTATTCGGAAGAAAGAACGGACTTCAATAATATTTTTTCCTAGTTATCGAAAAAAATATCTACGACTTGACGCACTTTCGATAAGCTAATACTTGATATTAATTCATTATGCTTCGATTTTGCGCATAGTTATACTTTATACGAGAATTTGAGAATCAACGTGTTATCCATACGGATTTTCATACACCCCCGCATTTATATGCGGCACGTGTAACTGAGTAACCGTATAGCGGCTTAGGATCGATTCTTATCTTTTGGGACGCACGGCAGACACGAGAAATCTCATTACCCCGCTACGTAACGTGGCAAAGTGGCTGCTTAACGACGGCGCTGGTACACGCGCGATTTACGGAGCCCTCGTAATGGGAAATAATCGGTCGCTCACGCTGCGAGAGACATACAAAGTCGTTATTGATCGAGTACGCGCGATGACGGTGAATTTAACGAGGCAGTTTGCAAACGAAATCTCGCAAAAGTTTAAAGGATTTTAAAAGAGAAAGAATGAAATTTCTTTCAATTTAAAATTGTGCATTTCTTGAAGCTTTATTTCGCGAGATTTTTCCAATCGTTTCCAACTTGGAAATAATTTAATGGATCTATTAAAAAATTTATTATTAAATCATATTATTAAAGATAAAGTTTAAGATTCATATTTCTGGATCATAAAGGACTTATGTAGATAGCTCTATAGATATTTTTTACATTTTTTCAAGAATTACATACAAGAGAAAAAGAGAGAGAGCAACCGCGAAAAATATTGTATACGAGGAATATCGAGGAATTTCGTGTGACTTTTTTGGTGCGGTGCTTTTTCGCTGTCATTTTTAATCTCTGCAATTATAGGCTTTTGGCGTTTACACTCGAGTTGCAGCAGCGAAATGAAAAGCGCGCCTCGCCTTCGCGTTGCAACGGCCGCTGTTATTATCACGAAGCAACACGCCAACGAACGTGCGGTGACCAGAGATGGCTTTTGCACATTTTGTTGGTGTATAACGCGCTCTTTTAGCGGGTCAAGTCTAAGATTGGCTCTCTCAAAAAGAAAACGTGCTCTCGTACAATGCTAATAATAGTGTATGTAATGTATCGGATAATAATATATGTTGACCGAATATCATAGGTTTGTTAGACATCAACTAATATTATCATCTGGAAATTTTTTTTCGTATAACTTTGAAGTTTTATACAATTAAAGGATATTTAAAGATAGGATTCTTAAAAGAATATAAAGAGGAAAAAATGTTGATATAAGCTTCCCGAAATTATATCCGACAGTTTATACAGATATACTTTATAATATACAGAATGGCCCCGAACGTTTCAGCCAGACTTTGAGGTCTTATAGGAAATTTAATTCTGAACAAAAAATTTCCTATAAACATGGGTCGAAAAATGCTTCCTTAAGAAGTTATCGCTCAAAAATCTCTGATGAAGGAAGAGCAAAAGGTGAAAACAAAATGAAATAAAAAGAAAATGAAACTAAATAAATTTCTTGAAAAAAACGATAAAAATAAAAAATAAAAATCTTTTTCTTTTATGAAAATAAAATAATTTCTTTTTTAACTAACTTCTATTTTCTATAAGATCTCAAAGTCTGGCTGGAACGTTCGGGGTCACTCTGTATAATGTATTTATTTTATTCTGTAAAATAATTCCATCATATCTTAATTTTGTTATAGGAAATTATAATTTTCATATGTGCATATCTCTCTCTCTCTCACGGCGCTGTTTGAAAGTTTGCGATCGATGTTTTCTTAATGAAAATTAACGCAAGAGACCTATTTATGCAGAATTATTAAATTACCTTTCGACCCAATCTCATTAAAAAAAAAGAAAAAAAAAAGAAAACCCCGAACAAGCTATGTTGGAAACAATGTACAGGAGAGATGAGATCAATCAGGAAACTGTCGTGGTCCGTGCTCAACTCTTGCTAGTTAACGCGCGATAAAAAGCAAATTTATTATAGCCCGTTATTTCCATGTTTGCCGTATTGGCCGATAGGAGAGCTTAAGAAGGTAAATATACATTTTTACACGTCGTAACCCGACGGTTTAAACGACGTCGCGTCGTATATCATCGCTGAAAATTGCATTCAATTAGCGCGAGCTGACGACGATATCCCTGGCAACACTGTGGTTGCACGCTGCACACACAATGCAAGGTGTGCGGGCTATTAATTTAAAATTTCGTAGTCGCCCTGGCCGCGACAATTTGTCATCACTCTCCCCCCTGCCCTTTCCTTTATCGCAGGCTCGTTGCAGTTACGCGATGATGCAGTTTACGCGCATTATGTGCAATCACCGCGTACGATAAATAATAGCGGGTGACATTTGCGCCGATTATCACGCGCGCGCGCGCGTTTCGCGGCGATTCTTACGCTATTGATTATGCCGCTGACAATTAAGGTCTCGTCGAAAAGGGAAAACGAGGTCAATGATTTCCCGTCACGCGCATGCGCGATTATATGGGGGACAATTTTAATTTAGAAAGAAAATGCAGATGCGAGAGGATTATTTCACAGAGTTAAATAGACATGCTATATGGAATGTGTGATTATGAACTATTAGATATATCTCGAGAAACTTATATTGCAACGATTTTCTCTTTTTTTCGCCGCGCAATTTCTGATTTCCACCTATCGAATAATCGAATGACGCATTTTGCGAATACGAATTATTCTAATATATTATTTTATGTATTATATTGTTCTAGCTATCTATGTATATATCTCTATATTTGTATATCAGTTATCTTTATCAGTTATCTTTTATCACCAAAAAGTTTTAATTTTTATTTTTTATACAAAGAAAATTTACTCTTTACAATTATTAAAATATTTTATGATTAAAAATATTAATTATAATTTTTTATATAAATATTTAAGTGTTTTCTTTCGATAAGGATCCGGAAGAATGAACGAATGAATGAATGAAAAGAAAGTATGCTAGTCTCTTCCGGATATGTCTCGCGAGATTGAAACGCCCGGTATAATTGACTTGTTCAATTCGCGTTGCATTGCGAATGCGATCAAATGCAGAGGAGTGCTGTCGCTGTTACAAATCAAGTCGTGAGATGTTTGGTGCGATATCGCATTAGCGAGATATGTTATTACACCATCTATCCGATGCAATCTTATCGAATCAGTTTAATGGCAAAGACGAGGTGTACACATTTAAATGGCTACATTTATTTAATAAAATAAAGTAAGATTTATATATTTATTTTCAATTTTATATTTTCAAAATAGTTTTTGTAAACTTATAAAAAATCTGCATATGTATTTATAATTAAAATTAAACAAGAGAATTCAAATAAATTCAATTAAATTTTTTTAAAATATTGATGTAAATTTACTCCGCGAGTTTGAGAACCTCTGCGTTAGATAATCCGACAACGTAAATGCATGTCTCGACCTTTCAGCGAGCCTGAGTACTCGAGTATTATGAATTATTAGCAGAACGTGTTTATATGTCCGCATATATGGACATTGGCTACGTGTTGCGAGCTACACAGGATATTCCATGGATATCCATTTTTATTATTCCTCGATCGATCGATTTTTCTCGACGAAATAAATTTGATACTTTCGATATCCAAGATGGATTACGTCACTCTCAAGTATTAATATATTATACTTTTCCTCATAGTTGCATCGAACGCAAATACTCCGGGAACCACACCCGGAAGAATATTCCCCGGAATAAATTTCTAACCGAGTTACGCAAACGTATAGTTTCATGACATCGGATTTAACTATCTCTCGATCGTTCCTGTTATGTCGCCATCGAAGAATATCATATATCGGATCAGACATATCCCTCTACGTGACTTTTCTTCGAGATGCGACATTTTAGAGTTCCATCACGTTTGGATCTAAATGAAAATTGCAAATACGTTAGCATTTATATCGTGCTCGTTATTGACAGATATGATAGATTTTTCGAAAGATTCAATTAAAATCAACGTTTAACTTTTCATTTGTAAAATAATTAAGAGATCTTTTTCGAATTAAATTAGATTAGATTAGAAACTCTCATCTTCATAAAACTCCGTTCGTAAAATGTTCCGTAAAATGTTTAAGAAAGATATGTACTTTCTTTGTGACGCTTCTCTTGTGATATTGAGTTCAACGTTTTATTAGCTCCTATTGACCCTATTACGTCGCAAATTATTTGTTTGACGTAGATCGTGAATGATATCACGAACATTGACTCATTGCCATCGACGAATTATTATCGTCATTCCTCTTATTTCTCTTTGATAAGCAAAATTTGCAGAATAATATTTTATAAAAAATATATATGCTTATAAAATTATATATTTTAAATTATTTTAAATTAAAAAAAGAGATTGTGTGATGTGTGCGTATAAAAAATTATAACGTGTACTTAAACTTCACTTGACATACTCAGAAACATTGTTTTCTTTCTTCACCCTTATTGTTATGCCCTTACTCTTGCCTGAAACTCTACTTTGCAACGAGTTCGACTATGCAGTCTTCTCAAACTTTTAACGGACACTTTCGTCCGCGATGTTCCTGATCGATGGAAAATTTCGTCGTTTTTGGACGACCTCAAGGCGTTTCGAAGAAGACCTTCTGGTTCTATAATCCTTCCTTTCTTTCTTCCTTCCTTCCTACGTCGTTTCAACATTAAAGCTACATCATCGTCACACAAAATTCCTTCGCTTCTTGCCTCAATCTCTCTGATTAGAAATCGAAATTATCCAATAAAAACGGAAAACTTTATCCAATACGTGATAGATTTTATCGAAGACTTTGTTCCGTTTTTATCGGATATCTTGTCAATCGTAAGCGCCTTGAAAGAACATCTCGATTGACGACTTATTTTCTTAGGAAAGTTTGATGGGAATTTGTCACGTGCTAAAATTTTTTAAATCTTTGTCAACAAATATTTTATAATTAATAAGACAAGCTTAATTCCTATCGAGATATCTAAAGTTTAATTATAATTTGATAAATAATTACTCAATAATAATTTTACCTCGATTATTCATTGATAAATATATAAAAGAAAAGATAAATATATTCATTGATAAATATGTTAAAAGATTTTTTAATAAGCAAATTTTATGTAAAATAAATTATTATCATAATTTTTACATTATACTAAATTATAGACAATTATATAATATACTTTTTGTTACAACGAAACAAGAGGCAGTATAGTACTGTGTTTCGCTGTTAGTCATCACACGTCTCCATTCTTGGGCGTCCATTCCGAAAATTCCAGTCGTTTCTCGTCACCAGGCGATAACCAGTCGTGTCGATCACGCACCGCTTTTAAAAGCCCTGTCACGTACGTTGAAAAATATCTCTACATATCGGCGAGCTTCGCCGAGCTTCGCCGAGCTTTCCGCGCCGCTTTTCGCGTGTCCGCCATCGCGAGGATATCTTTCGCGAGCGGAAAGAACTTCGTGGATTCCGATCCTGCTGCATAGCCGACAAAGTATTTCCGGATGGTGCACGCAGCCGATCCTAGTATCGACAACCCGGATGAGTCACGTCAGATTTATGCCGTTCCGGACGTGGCGGGAATTCCGTTGAATTTCAGGTAGAATCGGAACTCCCTTATGATTGCGTGGGCACATCGATACGTGTCTTCACGATCGATGTATTATATCACCACGTCCTGTTCTCAACTTAATCCCAACTACCATCTTTGTTTCATTAACGTATAACGAGGAAGTCACTTTCTTTAAATTCCAAATAAAAGAATATTAATATATTGTATATTTTATAATAGATCTTTGCACACAGTTTATTTGATAAGTTCTTATCTATTATCATTATTTTGGGTCTTTTATATTGAATATTGTATTATATAGTAATTTCAAAATCAATTTTAAAGTCTCTTTTCAAAATCCTTGTATTTTGCTAATTTTCGGATTAATAAATTGTAGTAAAATGAGAATTCTGTTCAAGTATACATCTCTCTTAATATTTCACTTTTTAATCTCTTAATATCTATTAATTTAATATTTTAACATTAAATTAATATATATTCAAACATAATTGCAAAAATTTTATATATAAATTAAAGAATTTTCTCTTATATTCCTTTATTCTATGAATTGCTAAGAAAGAGACAGAGAAGTGAATTAAATTTTTTTTTAAACGTGATCATTACTTTAAAGAAATTAAAAATAGAGATAAGAGATAAATTATTTATTTTTTTGTTATCGCGAGATGTTATATAGATAAAAAATGGAATATCGATTATCTGTTATCGATATCTGTTTACGATATATCTACAATTTTTTATATACAATTTTTCCTTAGATATATAGAATTAAAATTGAAATTTAAAATCACAGAAATCGAATATCGATTATCTGTTATCGATATCTGTTTATGATATATCTACAATTTTTTATATACATTTTTTATATACAATTTTTCCTTAGATATATAGAATTAAAATCGAAATTTAAAGTCACAGTGAATATTTTGTATAATTTTATTTCGCGATATTTTGTTTTTATAATTTTATTTTATCTTATAATTAATCTTGTAATTATATTGTTTCATTAATTATTTTCATACTAGGTATTTTTCTTGACGGTTTCAAATTTATCATTCAGTGAGATTTTGTATAGGCGATTTTTTAGTTGTCCTTTCGATCATTTATCAACGCAAGCTTCGTCGCTGTCGTCTCAAGCATCGAATTCCCTTAAGTTTCGTAATCAGGTAAATCGTTAACTGCGTCGCTTTTACTCATACCTCTATATATACGCTTCTAGACGAGTTTGTCTGATCCACAAACGGATGTACCAAGCGGTACGCGAATTTAATTAAATTTGAGACGACGCTCAATACTGGCGTTCTCCAGCTTCTCGAAATATCATGAGGCATCGAAACTACCTCGTAACTGGAATGGAGAGACATTTATCTGTGAAATTCTTATGGATTTACTTATTAGTATGGCATTTGAAGCATAATCATTGCCTGAGATTAATGGCAGGAGAAAATAGAAAAAGATTCCAAATAAAAAACAATTTTAAAAAATTTAGATTTTAATATTTTTATTTTTTAGAAACCGTTTTTGTCCGAAAAATTAAATTTCACTACATACTTGAAATATGAATAAACGAGAAAAATATTTTTATAAACAATTGAACGAAATTTTTTAATTAATTAATTAAATTTATTAATTTATTTATTTTTATTTAATTTATTTAACTTTTTAATTTATTTAGGTTTATTTGATTTTACATTTTATTTTAACGTACATTAACTCTATAATACATTTTTAGAAATTCCTTCAAAAAGAATTTTATGCGTAGCGTACAGCTTTCCACTAGATTGTAAATCTTTTCGTCACGAAATCGCGGTATACGCGGAAATAATTCCATCTTGGTTGCAAAAATCTTTGTAAACAGACTTGCCGTTGGCGTAGAAAATGTAGTATGCAGATAAAATCCGCCTGTTCAGCGCATATACATGCTGCATCTTCGCGTCGGTTCTTCTCGCAAAATGCTTCGTGAGAATCGATTCACATGACAGCTCCTAACTTCGGCTTTTATATAATCATATTGCGAATAATGAACAAATAATGATTTACCAATTTCTTCGCCGAACACAAGATTACTTCGTGGCAAAAATGATTAAAACAAATAACGCGAACGACCGTCGTTTTTATCGCTATTAATCATGAAATGCTATTTTATCATAGATAGAAAATCAATCTGGCATATCTGCGATTTCTTATGATATACAATTCTTTTCTCTTTTAGATATGATATACAATTCTTTTTTCTTTTAGATATGAAAATCAATCTTTATTATTAAATCAGAGTAAGTAATATAATTTTCTACTCTTACGTTATTTTATTTTTATGTATTTTATATATTTTATAATTTTATTTTAGTGTATATAGTTATATTCTAATATTGTAATTACATATAGTATAGTTATTCTAATATTACTTATAGTATAGTTATATTCTAATATTGTAACACATATACATGAATGTGAATATTTTAATTATTTTTATATTATTGCATTTCGAAAATATTCTTTTCTCGAAAAATCATCTCACAATATTTCAAGTTTCATTAGACTGAAAGTTTTTTTTTTTAATTTTACATATGATATATTTATCATAAGGGAGTATTGTATGTCATCTTTTTTTTCTTACATTAAAATTTTAATATATTAAAATCGTAGCACCGTGCGTTTGATTTTGCATTTATCTTATCGCGATCTTTGTCACTGACATCCACATCGTTCTGTGATTCTCGTGATTTTGCACAAATTCCCAGTATGTGCCAGTGCCTGAAGGAAGAAGGGAGGAGAAGGAGAGGGATGTTAGATCACGGACTGCAGTCGCAGTGGTGGCCGGCGGCGGTTCCGGAAATTGCAACTGCAAGCGGACCGAATCGTAAACTCGGGAAACTCGCTGATGCTCTCTCGCGAGAAGAGAGGCAGGAAGTAAATGAGAGTAGGAGGTCCTACGTTAGGAGATCTACGTATTAAGTCCGTCGTAATCTCTTGCCGCGTCCTTCGCGTTCGTCGTAAACCTTAAGTGAATTAAAATGCAGGAATAGCGATGGGAAGGGCTTATATACTGTCGGAATTTCACCGCGTTCACATCGAGATATCGATTTCCGATTTTAAGGTTCATGATAGAAGAAAAAAATCGGGACAATTTGCTGAAAAAATCGGTCTAACTTTCTGATGATGATTAATAAATGAGAAGAAAAAAGAGAGAATTCTTTCTTTTGGAAAATATAATTTATAAATGAAAAAAATAATGTTTTAAATTTCTCTAATATATTTTATAATCGACTTTAATATATTTTATATTTTATATAAATTGAAATAGCTTTATTTTAAATGTAATATTAATTTCTTTTTAAGAGAGAGAGAAAGGAAGAATTTTAACAAATCTAATTTGTTTTAATCTTAATTTTGAAGGTTTTAACGTCTCTCTTTCTCTCTTTCTTTTTCTCTTAGAGGTTTTAAGATTCCTTAAATAAAGTTTCTAGACCCAAAATTGAGGAAAGAAACTAGTGTAAAAGGGCACTAAACGTCCGTGGCATGAGAAAATCGCTTTTAAAGTTCGAGACTATGCCGCTGCATCAAATTTCCTGAAAAGTCTCTACGTCGAGATAGGTCGAGAAATTTTTGCAAGATGAACGAAGGAAACGAGTTGGATAGGTCAGCATCCGATTTAATTCCGAGATTCTGCGAGCAAATCATTTCGCAGGATGTATCATCGTCATTCTGATTTTTCATTAACGATTTTAATACAACTTTAATGACGTTAGCTTCATGTAATCTGGCTTCTCTTGATGGATTAACGCGATTACATTAATTACGGTTTAATAGATATATCTTATAGATATATCTTATCCTTATTTAATCTTTTATAAATATCTTTTTATTTTAGTCGAATATTTTATTTAAATTTCAATAGAGTTTGGCTGTAAAAGTTTAGCGACACCACCATAAGTTACACTTTAAAATAGATATTAAACATTTTTCAGTTAGCTTTCATCAGTAAATAATTACAATTTTTTATACTTTAGGGAAAATTTTGAATAAGTAAAGTGAGAGCTTTATAAAGTAGAAAAAAATTTGAAAAATATAATATTTGTTATACTTGACATAAATTATATATAAACTATTCATGATTTGAGAAATATGTACGTATATAATGTTTTTCTATTTTGCTTCACATAAAATTTCTCGAGTCATATATAATTTATATGCCAAAATAATACATCTAATAAAAAAGAGAAGATACTTTTATGTGAATGCATTTTATATTTATTTTTTCTTTTATGTGAATGCATTTTATATTTATATTTATTTTTTATTATTTTTTCTAAATATAAATAAAGTAAAAAAATATGTTTAAAGAATTGAAGGGAATTCTTTCTAACAATAAGATCAAACGCACCTAATATCCTGTGTATCACGCAATCTTCTATACAGAATTACAAATATAATTGAATCTATTCGAATTAGTTGGAATGTGACAACATTATTGTAGCACCTGATCAATGCGTTCTTCAAGACGAATCGTAGTCGTGATTAGGTCGATCAGACCTGTAATCGCCGGACAGCTGCCTCGATTATGGAAGACATTGTATAGTCAGCTTCGTAATAGCTGCTGCGCCGCAATCGATAGATAATTGGCTCCCGGATGTGTATACGCGTTGTGTGCAAGGTGATATCTCTCGCGAACCAGGGCCGGATGGATTTAGGGGAAGAGGGGTAACAGGGGCCTCCACAACACAAATTTTTGGGTAAAATTTCCTATCGAATAGTATACAACACTTACAGGTGCGCTTGATACAGGTCTATGTATATTGCTTGACTTTGTTATTTCGTAATAAATTATTTAAACAACGTAAAAATTTCTATTTGATTTTGGTTCAAAAATGGTTAGGGGTCTCCATCTCTTCGTTGCCCCAGGGCCTCCACATCTTTAAATCCGGCTAAAAGATGTTTAAATCACTGAAGCCACTTTTCTCTATTTTCTCGATCATTCTTTCCTTCCATCTCATTCAAAAATATTAATATAATAATTATAACTACGGTATCTCTCTTAGTTTGACTCTTCGCCTTCGATCTGTCCGACATGGGTGATCCTACCAGTAATTATAGCCGGTGTTCATATTTATTTTTATATTTAAGATCGTTTTAAGTAAAATTTGGAAATATTTTTTTCATTAGCTAAACAAAATCTTAAGACTATCGAAGATCATATTTAAGATTATTAAATATAAGAACAGATTGTATGAATACCGGCCTTACAACCTTAACAATCCTACTAAGGGATCCTAACAACGATCCTAATAATTTCAATGATCCTAACAGCCCTAATTGCTCTGCAAATTAAACCAGCGGAAATATGCGATTTTTTGAGATTTGGAAAATAGAAATTAGGATTTTATTACATGAACGCAGTGTTTCTTTTTTCGCGAGTTTCTGAGTTTATTTTTATATGTTATTATTTATTTTATGCGTACCCGTTTATTTTATCCGTTTAATTTACGCGTTTATTATGTGCCATTACACGTTTTTAGATTAACTTACTTTTCGAATATCCAAGCATTTGGCTATTTTTAGCCAAGGATAAAGTATAGCTTTGACCTATATCATAGGTCAATGAAGGAGAAAAACTTCTTCCGTTGCCGGCTACTTATTTTCACCGATACATGAGAATAATTTTACGCTTATTTACAGTTATAATATTATGACCGTTTGTTATCGTTTTAATATAACTTTGCTTTAATTAATATAATGCTATATAGTGTTAAGTTAATCAAAATTAAATGATTGCAATTTTTACAATATATAATATTATTTATAACAAAAAATTTATAATAAAGATTTACGATAAAATAAATTAATTCCACATTATTTATACATTTTCTACTATATTTTCACTCTATAGTATCATTCATTGATCTTTCTAAACATTATATATGATTCAATAGATTGATAACTTACTTAGATTTATATCAATTAAAGCAAAGTTTCTTAATATGTTACACTACATAAAAATGATGGACTATAAAAAATTAAAATAATATCAGTATGCATTATAAAAGTAAATTATTATATAGTATTAAAAAATAAAATTACTAGTATGTTCTTTATGTTTTGCATTTATGTATATTATTTATTTTAAATAAAATAAATAATTGATTATAATGTAAAATTAATAAAAAAAATGAAATTTTCCTGTAATTAATATTTCAATTTTGCATTTTTAATAAGCTTTAATGTATATTGAAAAAAAACTTCAAAAAATTATATTTAATTTGTTCTATAGCCCATCCATTTTAAGGTAACGGACCTACAATCTACAATCTACAGTCTACATCTACAAGCTCTACACAAATCCGTTACCTTAAAATTAAATAAAAGTTTTTCACTCACCGACACTGATGCGCAACAACGGAGTTGTCAATATTGAAGCTACGTTGTCTGTAACATACAAATATATAATTCATATAATTAGCAGCTCTTAAAATAATTAATCTTTTATTATATTTAATTATTATTGTACGCACCGAATTTTATATCCGATATGTGCAATAATAAACAAATAAATAAATATGAAATAATTTTTTAAATTCTGAAAACCTATTTTTTTAAATAGAAAGTTTTATAGGATTATTTACATACAACCTTTTTTCTTTGAATCTTTCTTGTTTCATCATTCAAATAAATGACTCAAATTAGTACATGTACGCGATATAATAATTAATATAAATAAATAATATAAATAGTACTCACCATCAGGTTGTTCCGTCGATGCAGGATGCCTTTCCTAGGCCTGCGCCTCCTCTCAGATCATCAGGATTGTTAGGTTGATCTATAACAAATAGAAGATTTAAATTGTAATAACATTCAAATAATTAATATTTCAAAAGTTATTACATGTATTGAATCTTACATTCAATACATATAATAATAGCATATTAATAAAATAATTCTACAAATTTTAGAAAAAAACATTACTAATAATTCTCTAATACTTTATAAAAGCTTATATATAGCTAATTTTATAAAATTATAGATTTTATATAAAAATATTTTTCTTCAAAATTCTCTCTTATTTAAATTATATAAATAAAAAATCAAATTACGCGATTAATTGTTTAATTTAAATTATAATAAATATATTTAATATTTAATATACAATTACAAATAAATAAATTACTTACGAAAAGGTTGCTCTGCCGGAGCCCGATGCCTCTCCTAGGCCTCCTCCTCCTCTCAGTCTTGGACGCGCGATACTTTACGACACTCCCGCACTCACGAGCGATATTTTTATCGCTATTTTCGCACTTTTACGCGCGATACTAAGTGCTTCCCGCACTATTTCGGTATGATAAAAAATTTTCTATTTAGTCGCGCGATGTATATACTTAATATGTACATACTTTGAACGACACTCCCGGTTTCGATACGAACGAAAGTCCCATTTCATTTATGAGAATCAGCTTCGAGTCAACAGATCAGAAATGCAACGATACAACAAGCAAAGATTAAGTCCAAATCGGAAAGAAGACGAAACGATTGACGGAAGTAGAGGAAAATGAAGTTCACCAACTTTGTTTCGCGCATAATTATCCTATCTCGTATCGAACCTGGATCCGCTAAGCACGATTTCAGGTGCTCCGGACATATTATGCCTCCCGCGGTTACTATATGCTACACCAGGCTAGTGGACGGCAAAAGAAGAGGATACCCACATTTTTTAAATGCTAGCAATCAGCAATTTAGAAAATGAGGAGGCAACCTCTTTTACCGAGCGAAAATCGTACCTAGGGGAATCCACTCGACTTCTCGACAGGTTAACACACGCAATGCGTGTGGCTATAGACGAGCAAAGAGAAGGAACCTATTGATGACCATTCCGAATAATCGATCGAGTTCTAATCAATTCGGATCGAATCACTTGACGGAGCACGAAGTACGAGTGTACGTTGCATAGCGCAACGTATGCAAACTCGAAATCCTAGTTAATTGACATCGGAAGTAGAGACTCATGACAATAATGAAATTGGGATTTTTATACGAAAAGTCCAACGTGGAAGCGCGAAAACGCGATAACGCGAGAAAGCTAAACGCGGTAACGAGACACCGCCGTCCGCGACACGTTGACAGCACCGACGACGGAAAGTCGACGACGCAATGCGTCCAATGCATGAAATGCGCGTGCCACATATGAGCCATTGTGTGACTCGTGGCAATGATATGCTGGGTACTTAGCTTCCCCTTCAGGCTCCTTGAGATTTATCCTAAATAAAAAAATTTAAAATAAACCTCAAGGCACCATCCAAGTACTGAGCCACCCCACCGCGTCAAGGTGTACCCGTGGGGGGTTGCATTATATAAATTTATAATATAATATAATTTATATATATGAAAGAGAAAGAGAAATTTATATTATATATAATTTTATATAATTTGTGTGTGGGATTGATTATATCATTCAATAATGTAATTATTATAGCGTTTCCGATTTTTACGTCATGTATCAAATAAGTATGTTAAGCATTTAGTTGAAATAAAAATTTTTTTTCTCATTGTAATGTCTACTTATATAAATATTATTGAATAAAAGATTAGGTACACGACCATTTTCTTTAATAAAGGAAAATTGGAATCTAATTCACAGAGATGTTAAAATAATAAATAACAATGAGAAAATTATATAATAAAAATTAAATGCAAATACATTCAATTTTAATATTTTTATAAATCTATTTTCTAATGAAATTAAGTATCTAAAAATAAATTCGAAAAGGTGAAAAAGGAATAGGCAATATGTCTAAAAGTAACATGAATGATAACTAATTTATAAATGACTTACATTTTATATTTCTTTGCTCCGTATGTGTTGTTCGATGCTTTTCTCACTTTTCTCTCTTTTTCGTCCTTTAGTATTTCTTCGTAGCACTCACATTCACTTCCGAAAATACAAATAATAATAATTAATTATATATGGAACGATCGCGAGACACTTTGCACGACACTCCCGATCACGGAATAATTACATGAGAAACGCACTTTTTAGCATATCGTAAGAAACAGAAGATACGAGAGAAGTACTATTTTCGTTCGATATTTATATAAAGTTTCAAATTCATGCACTACTCATTACAAATGCTCCGTTTTATGAATATTATATTAACACGAATTATAAAATCGAAAGATTAATCTAATTGAAAATCATGATAATCGTCCAATTAATAATAAATTCGATAATATACGAAGAGTATCGTTTCGCATCACTATCTTGCTCGAGTGTCGCCGTGTGAATGATACTAAGACCGCGGAATGTAAACATTAGCGCGCTATTGTATACGCCGTCAAGGCTAAACACTGTGTTATTGTCTGTTCGAAATATTTTACGTATTTTGACAAATATATACGTGAAATATTTTAAAGTATAGAAATTTAGATTTTAAATGATATAGATTAATTATATGATTATGTATTGAAGGATCACTTCACATTATGTTAAATATATATTTATATTTACGATTCGATCGTTTTACTGCACGATCTCAATTACACTCTGAATTACATTTTAATAATCGAAAAATAGATAAAGAGTCACGAATGATTTATATTTGACCAGAGCCAGATTTAGAAGTGGCAACAGGGGCTGAAACCCAGGAGTCTCCACAAGAGGGGAGCCTCCACAACACAAATTTTTGGATAAAATTTCCTATCGAATGATATACAACACTTACAAGGTCTATGTATATTGCTTGACCTTATTATTTCACAATAAATTATTTAAACAACGTAAAAATTTCTATTTGATTTTAGTTTAAAAATGGTTAGGGGTCTCCACCTCTTCGTTGCCTTAAGGCTTTCACACCTTTAAATCTGGCCCTGTCGCGAACATTAATTCTGGAATCTCTAATGCTATTAGCATTAATATTTAAGATCAAATTATACGACACCGATGTGCGAAAAAAAAAGATTGAAATATTCTTCAATAAGTTGAGTGATAATCATGCAAATCTTATTAACACGTTTACGAAAATTATACCACAATAAATAGCTATTTTCGCGCGAATGACAACATGACATCTGTTGCATAATTTGTTTGTAGTTTTTTTAGATTTAATTTTCCAGGCTTTTGCGTATTAATGTATTTTATGTTCCTTTTTTCTACTTGTCACAGATACGCGGATCGCTCGTACAGGACTCATCCGCGCGGCCTGATCATATACGGCCCAGCAACTGCGGTGCCGAATTTAATCGGGGGTGGCAATGTGTCCTCGACAACGATACTCTCGATACTGGCCAAGGGCCTGTCGAACTCATCTAGATTCGAACCTATGCCGACTAGAAATCTGGTCGGCGGTGGAACCGCACGAGAACTTCCAGTGGCAAACGCGACTAATAACACGACCATGCCACGATGTCCTCTCATCCCACCGAATTTGGGTAAGTTTGAGAAAATGATATAGAATTGCGATTTGATATGCGGTTGATATTTCTCTCATTAAAATGATGATTTGTATTTGAAAATTTTTAATATGTCAGAGAAAGTGGAAAATAGTATTTTAGGTGAATTAAAAAGTAATATCGAATACGGTTACATGAACCTTGTATGCTTGAATTATGCATACATCTGCTTTACAGAGAATTCCATTGGAAATCTCTCGGAATGCATTTCGCATTCGTTTCGATTGACAGGTTATCTCCTTTCAGGACTGCATAATGTTTCTAGTATTTATTAATAATCGATTTTTCATGTAGTTAATGATTCAATGCCCTCCTCGCCCTCCATCCAGTAGTTCAAAAAACTAATGGGGAAGTTTTTAATTTAATTAATGTAATAACTTTAAATATAAAAATTTGGCAATTTGTCAAAAGATATATTGAACAAGGATATTGAAAATATTACAGATAGAAATTTACTAAAAATTCATTAATAATTATTTCATGTTAAAAATTATAATAACGACAACTACTTCCGTTACAAACGACAAATGTTATAAATGCGATGCCACAAAATGGATTTACAATTCTATATACTATACAAATAAAATTTTACATTTTTGAAAATTCCATTTCATTTCATCTTTGTCTCCTTGTTCTAGTTGGACCCATGGTCGTCAGTAAATCACCGCCACCGTTGTCCGAGATGGAGAGGTCATTCGTGGAGGTGAATGCGGGCGGCAGGGGTCGACCCGCGGATTGCGTCGCCAGGCACCGCGTAGCCATAATCATTCCATTCCGCGACCGACCGCAGCATCTGCAGACCCTTCTCTACAATCTGCATCCGATCCTACTGCGCCAGCAGATTGAGTATCAGATCTTCGTGATCGAGCAGGAAGGTAAGTCGACTCGTGACCATTGCTCATTTTTTTGTCTACCGCAAATGCATTTCTCGTATACGAAAAACCGCGGTTTCTCGTATTCATCGGAAATACTTTCATATCCTTTGCATATCCGCATCATTTTTCAAAGCCAAATCGATAATTATTCTTACACGCATATTATAAATATATTATATTATTAATTTTATAAATTTTTGCACGATTTTAATATTATTTTATAATTTAAATTAAAAGAAAAATAAAAGAAAATTTAAAAGAAAATTTATAAAAAATTAATAAAATTTAAATTAGAATTTAAATTGGAATTTACAGAGTGGAGTTATAAATCTCCCCGTAGATATAATTTTTATTTAAGAAGAATCAAATTGCTACTTGGACGATATTTCAGCGTATCGACGAAACGGTGAATTCTTATTCGCGAGCTGACACAACGGACGTGCGCATTCCGTTCTATTCCTATAGTAGCTTCCAGAGCACACGGTTTGTTTCCGCGGAGCGAATATAAACGTACGATTTTCCCGAGCTTCTCTTCGCCAGCACCGTTGGTGCGTGTAAGCCGATGCTTTGCTACGATTTATTGCCGTCTAGCGGACGTTCCTCTTGCCCGCGTATTTTCCTGCTTGTCTCTCGAAACGGAGACCCTCCTACTACAGGATGGAGAATGTCGGCGGTGCAAGAGTCACAGGGCACAAGAGGTTGCTTCAAAGTTCCCGTCGTAGAGTCTCTCTAAGCTTCTCGACTTAAGTTTTAATTAAATTTGTATAAAGGTCCTTTTTCTTTTTTTTCCTCTCTTTTTCTCTCTCTGACATTTTTCTTCAGCTCGAATAATCGATCGACCGAGGCAACGTGAGCGCTCTTGAATAAAACGACGCGAAGTAATTCCGCCGATTATTTTTTAATGAAATTTTTAAGGGTATTTCTCTGAATTCATCTCGCGCGGATGTAGTTATTTCTGTTAGTTTGCTTAACGACGAAGATATGTTCCCGCGAAAGCATCTGCCTCTGACATTGGCCTTGTATCGTATACATAATTACATTCCTAAAATTTTAATTATAAAGTCTGTTATGAGCTGTTTTACGACGCGCGTTTTATGACGTGCTTTCAAAACTGATGATTATACAGCAGGATTGCAGTAATTTGAAAGAGAGAAATGAAGAATGCGAGAATGATAAATGTTACGACATAATAAGATCATAATCATTTTGATCTAAAATGTGAACAGAAAATCTTTACACTTACAGAATATTTTAAAACTCTTCTCGCATTTTTTATATATAATTATACATAATAATAATAATATATTTGTAATTTACATATATAAATGATATTTGCAATTAATAAATTTAAGAATATATATAATTAATATCAAAAATATTTTATTTATTAAATTATTAATGATTAATGGAAAAAATTTTTATACAATTAATAAATTATAACTATACTCTTATAATTTTGAGAATGTAACAAATATAAGTTTGATCTAATTTGTTCTATTTTTTGTTATCTTGAAATGATTTATTAAATACTTATTTTCGAGAAATTTAAGAAGATTATTACCAGAAAATAATATCTTTGGTTAAGATGCAGAATCTATCATTCTCCATTCAGTCACCCTAGAAAATGCTATCTATCTTAGATATTGGAGGGCTGTGAAATAGAAGAGAAGAGAAGAGCAGGCTTGCAATTTATCTTCATTAAAATTGCGAAACGCTTGACTAAATTTGTTTACTTACTGCGTATGCGAGATGTCAAAATATGACTATGATTAATTTTCTTGTTATTTCATGCAACACTTCTGCATATCTTTGATGTACATATGATGCTCAATTTATATACATGTAAAGAGAAAGTTTTATAACTATGAACAAATTTTTATTAATTGTTAAAATTTACAAAATTGTTATTACATGTTATTAATTAATGTTTAATTCGTTATTAAAGTTAATTCTAATATACCGGCATATCTTTCACACATTTAAAACACTTTTCAGCAAAAATAATTAAAAATTGGACAATTTTTTTCTCGAAAAATTGTAATAATTAATATTAATAAAAACATAATTAATATACGTTGTAATAATTAATCAATAATTTACTTAAAGAAACCTAGGAAATATCTTAAATTGTTACTTACATTTAATGTCGCGTGTTGCAATTAACTTTTACATCGATTTAATATCGTTGTTTGCCACTTTATAGCGATCTCCAATTATTTTAACAGAACCAATATTCCCTCCGACATCTATTTCGCCGTATATTCGAAACGTTTTCTCGAAAATGTAGGTGCAATTTAATATGATTTCTGTTGTAAAGTTCCAGTGCGGAATTCCTGATGAAATCCTAAATCCGATTTTATTCACATTTCTCTGCTCGGTGTGCAAACAGATATGGATAAAGAAGAGACGACTGTTTCGCTATTTTTTAGCGTAATTAAACCTCCGCGGCAGAAAGCATCGAATAAAAATGTATAATTGTATTGATATTCGTAAAAAATAATGTTCGGCAAATTTGCGTTTAATTAATATTCTTTTTTATATGTCTATTATTTTTTTTTTAAATTATTTTTGTTTTACGTATTAAATATGTTTGATTAAAACAAAATTGAGATTCTTAAAACAATGGTCTTAGCCCACAGACACATTACACATTAGTTTTAGTTAAACCTACCATATTATCTGTATGATAATTTGATAAAAATTGTACTATATTTTGTTACTTCTCTGTACTTGTAATCCTTGTAATGCGAATGGAAAATTTTTCGCCGAGTTCTCTCATTCAATTCTTCGTGGAGTTATTTCCATCGGATCGCTATTATATTGTAATGGCGTTAATTTACGACAGATCGCCAGGCAATGAATTCTCGATAATTTAACGAAGACGATATTTCACTGCACCGGTACGATTAATTATGGCGAAACAGCAACAATTTATTCTCGCCGTTGCTGCGCGCGAGCTTGGGAAAATGCGCCGAACTGTTATTCACTGTCAAGCTGCTTTGCCCGAAGACCTCACGTAAGTCAGGCTTAAGTGCTATCTAATCCTGGAATTTGAGAGACCAACTGTCGTTTTCCCGCGTTTCCCGCAATGCAGTAATATCGAGGAGACAATCGACTCACAAGTGTATTCATATGCAAGAAAATTCAAAGTTATAATATTTATGAATTTTTGAATCTTAATCTAAAAAGTATATTAGGCTTTATCATAATAAAGTATATTAGGCGATATTTTTATCAATTTAATTAATTCAAGATTTCAGTGCAAGAGTGCTGCAATTCATATTTTAAGAATTTGAAAAAAAAGTTAAATATTAATTAGAAAGCTTATTGTGAAGAATACAAGAGAAAAATTGCCCAATAAAGAGGCAACCAGATTTGTCAGTAATGAAAAAGTTGCTCTCATATTTAATGCAAAAGTAGCATTGCAATAAAACATTGTAAATAATATTGTTATTATTTATCTTCCTTAAAATAGAAATATCTACATCATGCGAGAACATAAGATTATGTCTCTTAATTTATTTAATTTATTGATTGAATTTCGAATCATTTTAATATAATGACAAACGCGAATTTAATTTTACCAATATAATTTTAGGACAAGTAAATTTATATATAAGATTATAATGTCTCAAATTATATGATTACTATTATATGATTACTATTATTTTAATACTGTATCTATGAGTTTGCTATCTCTTGAAAATTTAACCGCATAATCGCACTAGAAAACGAATCGAACAGTGGATCTTGATTATCGCATATGCAGTTCGCATGCGGCACGAATACCGTTACTATCCATATATGTGCAAAGTCACGATCATTCGTCAAGTTGAGCTTACAATCAACGCTTAATCCAACTACTATTCGTCAAGAAGACGATGCATCGATGCATAAGAGGATTAACTAATGAATCGAGATTTTGAACACGGTAAATTTTATGTACAAAATTATAAAGACGTAACCGCATATAAGAAATAATACAAAATAAAAGATAATAAAAAATTAAATTAAAATAATATAAAACAATAAATATACATTACGATTTTATGTATATATGAAATATTTCATGAGATATTTTTTCTTCTCTCCCTCCCCCTCTCTCCCTCCCTCTCTTCCTCTCTCCCTCTCTCTCTCTCTCTTTCTCTCTCTCTCTCTCTCTGTTTTGATAAAATTTTGTATATAATTTTTTAATAATATATATTAAATATATTAAAATTATATAATACATAAAATTATTCGAAATTGCTTTTGTTTACATGAACGAGTATACGAATCTTCTAATGTATCGTAGTCTGCAAAATTTATTTGTAACAAACGAAAGTCAAAGGTATATTAACGTGTGCGTGCGTGCATGAATTAACGCAGCTTTAATTGTTCCAAATGAGTCGGACACGGTCGCGCTCGGCCACAATTTAGAAATTCAAATTCCGAACTCTTTCTCTATCTGTTCGTCTCTCCTCTGCACTTCGGCTCGGGATTAAAGCGGAGTCAGCCACTGAATACTTCGCTTTTGCATAATTAGTGCCGCGTTGAATATTTATCGGATCGACTCGCGTGGGGACCATCTAAAGGATCGGCGGCGAAGTCGCGACAGTCGTTCCCAGTAAGCCCGATCGAACGACTACGAACGGATCAGGAAATTAGATTCATGACGTACTTTCCTCTAGCCCGAACAAAATCAATTTCTCGATACGGGATAAGAGTCCGGAGAGGATGTTACAGAAATGAGAGAAGTTTCCATCGGAAGTGTTAATCTCTTGCGCGTTTTCTCAATATTTTGTTATTACATATTCTCTGATGGAATTTTTACTTCATGATACAACAAAAGTATATAAGGATATTATATTATAATATAATAAAATATAATACTTGTTGTATAATGTAAAGGCAAATAATTCAAAGATAATTAATACTCTGTTATTTAAAATAATGAGATAATATTTTAATATTATTTTATTATTATAATTTTTAAATTGAATAAATATAACATTTATATTAAACATTTATATTAAACATTAATATTAAACATTAATATTAAATTTAGATTAATGTTTTAGCTTTGAATAGATTTAAACAAATAAATTTAAATACTATGAATCTGAATAGAATATTCATGTTTATGTCATCATCTCATCATATCACGATCAATATCTCAGTTTTGTGAAATGGAAATGCAAGAGAAAAGGGAGAGGACGTTCTTCGTGAACGTCCTCTCCCTTTTCTCTTGCATTTCCATTTCACAAAACTGAGATATTGATCGTGATTGAACGTCTGCTACCGGAAAAGAGACAAGATTCTCGAGACACGCATTTCTCGCGGACAAACGTAATTAGTTGCACCTGCCGTGGCTCCAGGCATTCTCTCGCGCAATACAGAATCCGCCCATTAATATTGCTCGGCTAGAAACGTCGGAAGCATCGAACGTGCATTCATCTAAGAGGGACTCTTATTATCGTAACTATCGTCGAGACTCTTATTATCGCATACAATCATTAACAACGACGTGTTCGTCCGGACCCGATATCAAGGAAATCCGCTGACTCTCTCCGTCGTTCGCGAAGCAATCTTCGTTAGGCTCTATACTTATAATCAAGAATGCAATCGACCCTTTTTTGCGTGAACGAAATGGTGGGAAAAGTAGACAGCGATAAGTCCCAGGCGTCGAAGCTCATCTTAGATAATCTATAATTTGCGACAGAATTCTATTTATAATTTTACGTGTCTCTATAGGAGAACATTTTAGAAAATAAAATATATATGTGTATCTGTGTGTTAGATTATAAAATTTTATTACACACACATATATATTAGAATAAGCGATGTAAAATTATAAATTTATTTCTATCTAGAATTTTGTCACAAATTGTATATAGAATACTATAATATATATATATATATATATATATATATATATATATATGTACATATAAAAGGTTTAATTGCTACTCTGCAAAGTTACCATCATTACTAAAAATTCTAACAATCAAATGATAAGTTCATGAATAATTAATTTCACTATTTTGTTATAATGAACTCTTAAATAATAAATTATTCAATATAATGTGATCATTATATCTCATTTTTCGAATTGTATGTATTTATATATATATATATATATATATTTATTTACATTTATATATATAATATTCTGGACAAGAGGAAAATGGGATACGATGAGAAATTTAAATATATGTCAGAAATACAGACAGACGCCCTCTCATACTTTGAAAGCATGGCAGCGCATAATATTATATCACAGACACAATTCTTTTAGACGAATAAATAAGTGACGTCTTCACGGAAGCGGATATGGAAATGAGCTTGTTGCCAGTTGGAAAAGGTACCTGTCGAGACAAAGTATTCACTCAGACGGTCTTCATTAGTATTTATTAGAATCGCAAGAAAAAAGCCTATTGCGAACGAGGTACATTAATAAATGATCTGTCGCCTTTCATTGTTGCGCCACAATTACATCCTCTTGATGTAATAATTATGCGACGCAAATATACGAATCGACGGAAACGAAAGACAAATGCGATGGAGTTTCGTATCTTGTGTTATGAGCGAATGATTCAATAAAATATCACATTTTAATTACAGATCAATTGTGACTCCCGACTGAGAAATGAATTAATTAGTCGCGTGAAATCTAATAAAAAATGAATTAATTAGCCGAGATGGAAGATGTTGATTAAAGCGATACGCGCTTATAATTAATCTTTTTCAAAATCAATTTTAACATATACAAGCTTAAGAGAATGCGAATCACTTTACTTTTAAATCAAGGTTCATCTTGCTCGCGCGACTCTGCATCGCATCACAAAAACCTGTATTAAAAATTTTATCACGAAAAACGCTAACGTATAATGATCTATTCTTTTTTCTTGGCTAAACTGCACGTCGCTTCCATCATTTGCATTTCTATTTCGTCAAGAAGAATAATTGTACAACGTCTCTTTCAGGATGCGAATAACAATGTGATACGACGCAGATAGAGGAAGAGAACTGCTCCGTAACAAACACCATTAGATCGCTCGACATTTACATTTTTTAGATCGAAATCGTCTCTGTCGCGCTCCTGCGCGGATGAATTTCCATTTCACCCCCGTTGCGAAATTGTTCGCTGCACCTGCGTCCTTTTATCGCTACCCATCGCCCCCGCATCCCACGCTCCCCCCGCCATCTCCTTTTATCGCATCCCTTTTTATTTCGTCGCCGACGCGATATAAAGAAATGTCTGAAATACCTGGAATAAACTTGCGCCGAGACACTTTTCGCCGAGACCGGGAAAAACAAGACTGTTTATATCCCCGTCTTGCACATGTTTGGCGAATGCTCCGCCGAGGTCCTTGGCCTCCTCCTCACCCCCTTTATTCTCCTCTCGTGTCTCTGTGTTATAACGATCGTTCAAGAGATTCGATCGAGCGCGAGGTCTATTCAGCCAATAATAATCGACGACGGACGGGAGAGATGCAGCCAATGGCTTTGAGAGCATTAGCCTTTGCCTCTTCGTTCTTTGAGAAGGAATCTGCGCCAGGTCTCGTAATTATTTTCAAATAAACGAACGGTAGACGATGACGATGTCAGGCTCTTTCGTTTCCTCCTTCCTACATGCAATTGACGATTCCTTTGTGCAATTTACCGTAGACAACAAATGCTAACGAAAACATTGATTAATACTCGTAGTTGATATATTTTTATTAAAGTTTATTATGACAGAAAGAGAGGGGGGAGAGAGAAAAGGAAAGAGAGAGATAGAGAAATAATCTCGTAGATTAACTTGGAAAATAAAGTCGTCTCCGTTAATTGCGCATTCAAGACTATTCTAATATTTAATTATGAATCCTAGTCCAGGATGATGGAAACGGCATGGCAGGAAATATGAGAAAAAGTTACCAAAGTTGTGTTCCCTGCATGTGACCTAGTTTTCTTCGTGGCACCCGAACAAAGATAAGACCCGAGCGAAGATGCGAAACTTCTAATTGAGCCAGACGACTTACGTCAAACAATTCTCTTTCATCAAGCCTTGCAAAGCAGTAGCCTCGAATCTACAGCAATTTTCATCGCACGTTTTATTCTTAGAAAAAAAGAGTTCCTTCGGTTTTTAAACAAGTCTGTTATATCGATTTTGTCAAGAAAGTTTTTTTCAAAAATACGCGTATTATTTGCAGTCGAGGACAATTTTGACAATTTATAATAGATTAAAAAAATTTTGTTAAATATTTGGTTAAACTTGATTAACAATAGAATATTTTTCAAGAGGCTAGTAATTTTTTTTATTCACGAATGCAGGTTATTTTGGCTAGTTGTGATTTATTAAAAAAGTTTTATATTTCGGCAGGGAATTATTTCTAATTTGCTTGCTAATTGCTCCTTATATATCTGTCTTCCAAAAATGAAGTAAATATTAATAACTATAAATAATAATTAATTATATATTAATTAAAATATATTGATTTTTTTTAAATTATATAATTTAGAATAATTGAAATTTCTAAAGGAATTAAAAAATCAAGTTTTCTTAAGAGAAGATCTCGATTATTATTTTCCTTTTTTTTTCATTTAAAGAACTGAAATATATCAAATTAATTGTTATAATTTATTACTTTTGTTTTGAAAGATTTAAGTATCTATTTGTAAAAAAACTATATTATACAACTATGCACTTTTATTATAGTTGTATCATAGTATTTAGTCATGTCGTTCTGCTCTCAGGTACCGGAGCCTTTAATCGAGCCATGCTTATGAACGTCGGCTATGTGGAGGCTCTGAAAGAAAGAACTTTCGACTGTTTCATCTTTCACGATGTTGACCTACTTCCGGAGGACGATAGGAATTTATATACCTGTCCCGAACAGCCCAGGCACATGTCGGTCGCGGTGGACAAATTCAAGTACAGGTAAAAGTACAATTCTATCTCCCATTTTCGTAAAATCAATTTTATATAGTTAAAGTAGTTCAGATGCCAAG
Organism: Camponotus floridanus; assembly: GCF_003227725.1. NCBI lineage: Eukaryota > Metazoa > Arthropoda > Insecta > Hymenoptera > Formicidae > Camponotus > Camponotus floridanus. The sequence goes on from NW_020229337.1 coordinate 494,291, forward strand.
TACAAGTCCTAAACTCGATTCGGAATTGTTAGTAGATTTAAGGTACAAACAATATAATGTATCAACCAGTAAAACTACGTTGAATTCGTTTATTTTCAAGAAAACTACGTTTATTTTCAAGATCAATCAGATTGTATAAATCATTTTTATATATACTTACGTGTTTCGGATTTGCATTTAGCATCTGAATCACTCAAATATAAATAAAGATATAAAATATATTTAACTATATATATAAATTTTAAATATATTATTTAGATCAATGATATAACACACACATTCTCAGTATTTGACATGAGATAAATTTTTTTCTTTTTCAAGATCTGTTTTTAATATTCCCAAGTATTCCTTCCTCAGATTACCTTATACCGATCTCTTTGGCGGCGTATCCGCAATGTCGCGCGAACACTTCCAATTAGTAAACGGCTTCAGCAACGTCTTTTGGGGATGGGGTGGCGAGGACGACGATATGGCGAATCGTATCAAGGCCCATGGCCTGCATATCTCACGCTATCCAGCGAATGTCGCGCGCTACAAGATGCTCACGCACAAGAAAGAGAAGGCCAATCCGAAGAGGTGAGTCACAGAAAATCTCTCATCTTTTATCAAGGATATAATTGTAGTAAATACTATTGTTAGGATACTATTGTAGTAAATACTTATTGTTTGACGACAGGTACGAGTTCCTGAAAACAGGTAAAAAAAGATTTTCCACTGACGGGCTAGCCAACCTGCAGTACGAGCTGAGTGACAAGCGGAAGCCAAAATTGTACACGTGGCTCCTAGTGAGACTGACGCCGCCTCAGCCCAGCTGATGGCTACCCTGGCTCGGTTGAAGGTTCCTACGCGCCAAGTTTACCCCTCGTAACAAGGTCAATACAATCGTTCGCGAGCATGTCTCTGGAGTTGCCATTCATCGATGGAATAAGATCAAGGACGAGATTCATTCGCGTGAAATTTGTTTGTGAGAAAAACGTGATGTCCTTCTCTTGAAAATGTCGATTCATTGACGAGAAGACGAGGTTCCAAATGTATCGGCTACTTGTATCCTTAATTGATCTAGCTACAGACGTTTATAACACACCTGATGCATAGTACGATTCGTCGAAAGTAAAAAAGTTCGAATGAATAATGAAAAAGGTGAGAGCAATGAAAAATGTTTTGTAAAATTTCGTAATTTTTAATTAAGGGAGATGCCATGTGACACAGATACACATACATACACGCACACACGCACACACACACATGGCCCCTCTATACTTAGAATCTTCAATTGATTCTACGCCATCCATTTTATCGAATATTGATCGCTTTGATATCTTTTCCATTGATTAAGAACTCGAGAAAATTAATAAAATCGAGGAAATGTCATTTGTATATTGTATTACTAAGGAAGAAATGTAAAATTAAAAATTCCGGGAAGTTTAATGTGTAGAAGATATGCAAAGATCAATGCTAGAACGCGTCAGTGCTGAGAGTTACGAAGATGAGAAAGATGCTTTCATATGAGAGTTGTCGAGTATCTCGCCGTTGCGTAAGGGCCTCGCCCTCAGTTCACCCCTTCTCCCATGGGAGGAGGATGTTGTTACGTGATATATTTTTATTCCTCATATTTTTTTATCGCGACAATAGGTTAGAGAACGAGTAGAGAATAGCATACGAGCTGACGTGCCAAAGGAGAGAATGTGTGTATGTATGTGTGCTACGAAAGATAGTACGAAAGAAAAAGAGAGAGAGAGAGAAAAAATACGAGGAAGAAGCCGACAGGATAAGGGAGCTCCAGTATCCTTCTTAAAGCCAAGCCACGATATTATATACACAAAGCAAACTATCGTCGCTCGAGGGAACTTCGGAGAGCTTCCGCTTTTACGGTTTATATATCCTATCCACCGTTAGGCGATTGTCAGTAAGTCTCGTTAGCGAACAAAAAAAGTAACCCGGACAATGAACTGGGAAATCGTACGATTGTCTGTTAATAATAATGAGTCAGCCAGTAATTCGTTTTGAATATTAATGCGAGAGTTAACAGAAATGATCTTCTGACTCTTCCGTGCTAACGAGGAACTACCGTACAATTCTAAGATAGAGTGGATTAGATTGCATAATGAAAGAATATACAAGCGGGAGGATAATGTCGCGGATAAAATTTCTTGTAGGCTAATCATGCAAGAAGTAACGCGAGAGGTTTCAAATTACTTGTCAAGGTCATATGTCACTCGTTAAATCTTGATCCGAGCGCATTCTAAATTCTCAAGCTAATTCGAGTTCTCAAGCTAAACTCGAGCTCTCGAAGCGCGATTGGAGCTTATTTTTTTACGGGACTATAAATTATCGGTTGACTTCATTCGTGAGGGATTGATTTCTCGGTCAATATGAGCGCGAGCGACTGTATGAAATAAAGAAATGGTACTTAATTGTTTGATGATGAGCGGGAATACGCACACTTTGCTCGCGTATACTTAGATATTGAAATAGAGTTGCCTGTTTGCCTCAAGGTAAGATATAAGAAATTCAACATGGAAGAAAAGTACGATTCTTCAATAAGACTCGTATTTTTCTCCCAATAGATATGGATTGATCTTCAGGTTTAGTTGCAATATCTCAAAAATACAGCAATTTCTAATTGACGTCAGATAAAGATTTCATTTTAGTTTAATGAGTTATCTATTTTCGTTTAATTTAAAAAAAAATTAGACTCGGAGAGAAACGAAGAATCACTTAAAACAAGAATAAACTTGAAACAGTAATTGAGAAACTTTGAACACTTGGCTAATAAAACATGAATTATTTAATTAAACCCGATTAACAGTAATATTGATATTTGTACAGCTTGTCCCTAAAGTAAGCCTCTAATTACATACTTATACATTTCGAGGTAACGTGAATATATACCTGCTGAATGCGTGTGATCGAAATCCACTTGGATATACGCGAAATGGTAGCGAGCGCAGTCAAGACTTAGGATACACTAACATATCACGTCTTGTCATAGAACGTAGTGAGACATGTGCGAAGCTTCACGTTCATATGTGGACAAGCATACTTAAGCATTAGGCGCAAGCGAAAGCATGGGCTGTGAATAATGCATCTTTTTGCGGCTAAAAGGATCACGATGAGAGAAGACAAATTCGTAAACGGTACAATTAATATTCTTTTCCTTTCGCGTTACACAACCGATCGCAATCGATCGATACTTATTCCTATGAAAACTCTCTGAATCCACTGCTATCCGACTTATTACTTCATATTTAGCGCTTCATTAAGTATTAAAATTTTCAATTGAACATTGATTTTAATTTTTTAGCAATAGCAAAAAAAAATATGTTTTCATTTTTTTAGCTTTTTTTAGTGATTTGGTCGACTTAAATTTAACAAAAAAACATAAACTTGTTTTAATTAATTTAATTTATACTTGCTTTTCTTTTACAACGAAGAAATTGTAAATATGAAGTGATAAGCTTCAGAATTGCTAAAGATAAGATTCAACTGATGTTTGCGTTGTATGAGGTGGCACGTGTAAATTCCAACTAAAAAATACGAGATACAGAGAGTACTATTGAGTATGCGTTTGATGCGTTCCTTTATCACTGTTCCTGTGATTAAACATTCCGATGCCGTCTGAAATATGTAAATATGTAATGAATTCGTTTTGCTATTTTTGTGTAATCTGACTTTATCTCCTCAAACATATGATTTAAGTCATTCAAATTATCGTAAAATTGAATATTTAAAGTTATTTTATATAAAAGAAAGATTTTTTGTTAAAAAATATTAAAAGTATTGCATATGTTCTTAAGAAAAGAATTCCAAGTTAAGAGTTGTGAGAAAGATTCATTTTTTTTAAATTATATTAAATAAGAAAAAGATAGAAATAAAGTTATATAACATTTGACATTTTTTTAAATATGCCTATGCTATTTTAATCTTGGAATTTATCATTACTCAATATCAGATTGAATTCAATACAGAAATAGAAAAAGAAAAATTTGATAAACCTAGAATGCAAATAATTAAAATGCAAGATAATTTTATATTCCGAGGTAATTTCGAACGGAATAGAAAGTTTAAGGAGATAATTCAGAATAAATCATTTCAGATGTAATTTTGTTAAGAGATTTTAAGAACTTTGAATATATTCTTTGTTACGCGACTTAATAATTAATTTGTTACCGAACGAAAATAGGAGACAAGCGAAAGCGAAAAACGTGCGAAGAAAATATTGTTCGAGATAATATTTCAGTGTAGCTTAAAGAAAACATTGTATCATATAATATTACTATTATCGAATAATCAGGAATACCTAAGATAATTTAGGACAAAGATGAAAGAGAAAATAGTTCAACGTGCTCCCGAAAAAGAGATGTAAGTCACAATTTACAGGAAGGTAATTATATCGATATTAACTTTAATAAAAAATCATATATATATATATATATATATATATATATATATATATCATATATCATATATATATATATATATATATATATATATATATAAAATTATAATTATTATATAATTATAATTTTATCTACTATGCTAATAGTCTAAAATATACTTTATTAAAATAAAGTTATATTGAAATTATTAAGACTATATAAAAAATCAGAGTATTGTTTATTTTGTTATTATTTTTCTGACTTATATTTCATTTCTCGAGCATGTTATGTGTCGCGTAGAAACGGCCCGGTCGTAATATTAGAATGTATATAACAAAAAATATTTTTTGTTTTTTGAGAATTGTAATAAATAATTTTTTTTATATTTCAAGGATATACGACCAGGTTAATTTATGTGACACACTTTACATATTGTGAATACGCCAGGAAAATTTGGTGCATTCGATTGCCGTACGAGAGTTTCGCAGGATACGGTCATCTTGATCTATTACATTTTTGCGATTTTGAAGATTTCCATCGAGAAAATGTTTATACGTATCACTGTACATCTATACACGAATTCTGCGCACATACGGAATATAATTTAGAAGGTTTATTTTTAGAGAGAGAGATTATATATTTTTTTGCGATAATTAAGTTACATAGTTTTACAATTAATTTATTATTATTATTATTATTATTAGATTGTTATTGTTACGCTACATTGATAAGAAATTATTTAGAGTGCGAATGCTATTATTTTTTAACATTTGTCGTTATCCCGAAATTGCAGTTCTCGTACGGCATGTTCGATTATTAAACACCAATTTCAGCAAAGACGAGATAGTGATTAGATATATAAGTATTGCATATATAATAAGGAATAATCGCTAAGTATTTATATGAGAAGATAAGTGACAGAATGCGTGAGAGAAAAAGAGACGCATGTAATACGAGGTGTGTAATGTATTATATATATATGCGATGCCGTCGCTAATTAGAAGCGTCAGGGAATTTCCAAAGCACGGACACGAGGCTTTTCATATTACTATTCGTAGATTGGATTGTTGACGCGAAATGAGAAAATATTTCGAAAAAAAATATTACAAATTTTATAAAAACATTTATGTAATATGTAATTATATATAGCAAGAAATAAGTCGGACTTGTGCAAATCTGTATATATATATATATATATATCAACCGAATATTTTGAGATTTCTCTAAATATCTCGAATTTTTTTGAAAGATGTGTAAAAATTGTCAAAATATTTAAAAAATTCTCAGGATATTTTCTGACCATTCTTATAATTATAATATTAGGAAATATAAAGAAATTTCGGAATATATTCGGAATATAAAACATTTTCGAAATACTATTCTTCTCTTTCGTCAGAGAAAAATATCTTCTCAAGATGTGTTTATTTCGCGTCACTAATCCGATATCTCTCGGAAGAACTGATTGAGATAGATCCTTCTATCGAAGAAAAGAATCTATCGGTTAAAAGTAATCATCTTCGATTTTTATAAATCTATCAAAGAAAAAAAATTATGGTGACGCGCGCGCGCGCGCGCGACATCCATATAAATCGGCTAAGGAAAAACTATATAAAAAAAGTACGGATAAATGCATAAATTATAGAGACTATCCTCGTGTACGTAATATTTGCTTCTTCTCGATTTATCGAAATATCTGGGAGACTATCTCCCTTTTCACAAATTACATTCGTGATGTATTGGAACAATAAATTTCTGTTAAAGCATATTCAAGCTTCAAGCTTTTTTTCTTTGATGCTGCGTGCCATCTTATCCTTGTTCGAGAAACAGATCTATTTCTAATGATTTTTTATTATGCTCTATTAGCTCTGATAATAATTATCAATAAAATAAAACGTGCAAAAGTAGTTTCTTTACAGTTTCGCGAATATAACTAAAATTATCAATATTGATAGAAAATTAATTGATTATTGCGCGTAAGACGGAATGAATAGATATTCAAATTCGTCTTAAGGATCGCAAAAAGGGTTTCGTTTTTTTGTATCGGGATAAATTCTTATATAAAACGTCGATATGTATACGTATATTTGATTTGTGCTGCTTACGGACTACGAACATTTAGCGCAAAAAATGTAACATTTTTGTGGTAAATACAAGTACACTAATCATGTGCTACTAATGCGCGCAACACAGAATAATGGAATTATCGTGGCGTTTCGAGATGATTATCAATATACATTTGAATGTTCAAGTTTACATCTGCTCTATACGGAATAAAATAAAGTCATCTTAAGCCCTTTTTGATTATAAATGCCTATTTTGCACTTGAAAATTTTAATAATTTTGATAATTTTTAGTTATAATGAACAACGAAATTTAAGACATAAAAGACGATTTTAATTACTTCTTATATATTTTTAAAGAAAAACAATAATGCTTTCTAATAATATATTTCTTAATGTAACAATTAAAAAAAAAAATATTTATGTAAAGATAAAAAATATTTTAGAAGAAAATTCAATATTTTATCTTAAAAATTGATAAAAAATTTTCATCAAAAAGGGATTAATGACACAATTTAAAAAATGAGCGTTTTCGTATTATCTCGCGATAAATTCCGTGAATCTATGAAAATCTTTCATCAGAATAACTACATTAGAATCGACGTATAATTTGATCTGAGTTTAAAAACTTCATTTTTTGACGATATAATATTGATTAATGGACAGTAAGTTATCGTATAATGTGTACCATATCCATTATCTTCTTTTTTCGGAAACGAACACAGCCTTATGTCGACCGTGCGATAAAAAAATATCAAATTATTTGAAATATCAAATTGTTTGAAAATAAACCGAGTCGACAGTAACATATTATCGCTAAATACAGACTTGAACTGTCCAATATGTTATATAATCACGATAATTACATACAAATACAATCTATAACCAGGAATACAATATATTTACGGTTTAACAATTGATAAATTAAATATCAATATAGTTAACGCTAAATCATGTTAACGCTCTTCCCTCGATTGCTAGTAGTATTATTACGCTCTACTAATTATAATACGCGCACATTTATTCGTAACATATATAGAGTGTCTCGCTGAAATGATCACCTCCTTTTATTTTTTAAATTAAAAAAAATAAATTATGAGAAATATATGTCAAAAGGTTTAAACTCTATTGTCAATACAGTAGTTGCAAACTTACAAAAATTACCGATGTTAAGGAACAGAAAAATATGCATAATTTTTAAGCAAACCACTATACTTACAATAAAGTTCAGTTTTTAAGCTATTTAATTTTATATATATATTTGGTATAGTCTATTTCTCTTAGATCAAAAGATAAAATAAGGTGATCATTTATAGCAGGATACTCTGTATATCAACACATTTATGCTTAATATGTCATATGCAAATATTGCGATAATTCGATAGTATAATTCTCTAATTCGTCGATACTATCATTGGAATTGTGTCATCATCGGTGCACAAGAAAGCTTGTTCAACAAATTTGAATATGAAAGAAAAGAAATCAGCTTTACAAGATAAACTAATTGCAAATTTCGTCAATAATACATTAAAAATAATGTAGGTTTTTTAATATATGTTTAAATGGCTACGTCTTTACAAACTTCATTCTTGCAAGAAACTTTAACGAGAACTTCATCTAACAATAAGAAATAGTCCAGCTATTCAATCAAAGATTCAATTATTAACGATTACGTAAAGGATTATCTTTATCCAGTATTCGTAATAGAAAATCAATCTATGAAACTTCTCCATTCTTCGCATGTGTGACATAGTAAAAGATTGGAGTTTCTCTCCAACAAAAATAATAAACAAGTATTAACTCTGGAATACATATTTTTACATGGCAAGAATTCACTAGAAAATCGCTTTAAAGCAATTTTTCGCAATTTATTCGCATATTGTATCGTAGATGTAAAATATTCAAAATACACACATGGGGTTAAAATGTGGCAGCGATATTTTCAAATTTGGACGGGACATATTTGTAGCACTAAAGCTCCAAGTATACTCGCGCATGAATTGTATTCTCAAAAACTAATTTCATATTTATAATTTAAGAAAAATAGAGAAATCTGATATAATATATATATATATAAATTTAATATAGCACTAAAAATACAAAAAAAATAAAATAAAAAATCAATGAAATGTTTATTTAATTTATTTATTATATTTTCATTATTAATTTTATAATAAATCTTAATAAATTTTTTTAGAGATACTGATTATGTTTTTTATTGAAAAAGAATTTTAATTAATAAATTATATTAACATTTTTTAAGAAATTGATTTATTTAATAATGAATTTATGTGACTTTTAATTCTTGAATCTGCATCGAAATTTTTAATTCTATAATAAACTTTAATGTTAATGCTCTACCTTACAACTCTAATGATCTTTCTTAAAAGTTTTATTTTCTGAAAGCGCGAGTGTATAATTAATTTTAATCTAATTTCCAGAATTAATACTGTTAACAACAATAAAAAAAGAACATCTCGGCATTCTTGTATTATCAATCATGATGTTTGTGCGATATGTATGTGTAAAGTAATTGGCACAGGTTTATATGTATATATAAATACATATGTATATATATATGCATTATACAAAATCCATTGCAAATTGATCTCACTCCGATTACCAATCTTTATCCGCTGCGGGATAGTCGTCTTTAAGCATTGCCCGTTATTATACCGAATAAAAAGCATTCCGCTCAGCCATTTTTTTCTTCGTTTCCTCAACTGATATAGAAACCTCATTGGACTTAACATAGTCTCATTAAGATTACATCATACAAGATAAACATCACTGTATCGCGTCTCCGCTACCTTTTTTCGCCATTCGCTAAAAATACAAATTATCGGCAAAGATCCTCATTTTTTGATGTCTAAATTTGCGATCGGAAGCTATATTAGTTCGGTTGGAGGATCTAACGACTGCCGTTGGACTTTTTGGCTTGGCCGTTGTTCGAAAGATGCTTCCAGAGGCCTGTGATCAATGGCACGTCCCTGAAGCTGTCGGCCGCCGGCTATCCTGCCTGCTACGAGCACATGAGATCGACCGATCTAGATTCGCCCCAGGCGTTCTGTACTTTGAAACCGGCGCTTGGTCGGGGCACCACATGATGAGCCGGGGTGGACGCCGTTGTATGATGCCTAAGTGTGGTCATAGGGATACTGTTATTGATCGTCGCGCTCTTCTTCTGGCTTTTCTTCGCATCCGACTCTTCCTCGAAGCACACCTGAAAGAAGCAAACAGATCACGCTATTCAATAAATTTTTATCTTATCGATTTTATTATTTTATCAATCATTAATAATTATAAATTAAAAATAATAATGATTATTATAATTATTAGATTATTGTTAATAGATTAAAACTCCTTTTTCAGATATAAAGTTGTTTCTACAATTTGAATTTTTTTTTCGCTAACAAAAAATATAGAAGAGTTAGAGGTAAGTGGAGATATATAATATTCATTTTTTATAATTTTATGAAGAATATGTACACAATATTGAAGTATATTTCGGATATTTTAATGAATAAAATTATAGCACATGAATATAAAGTCTTTTATTAATTTAGATTTAATTAACTTAGAAAATATCGGACAACATTTTTTAGCGCCTTAAGTTTTTCAAGTGAAAGTATAAAACATGTGTTCGGAAGTTTTCCAAAATTCTCAAGGAATAAATACAGACGGGAAGCGATTGCTCTATTCCGGATATCTTAATTAATCTCCAAAAGAGCAACCTCTTCTCGTATCTAATGCGATGTAAATTAATGGCGAGAGCTTTATAAACGTAGCATCGCGATACAGAGTCGATGCAATGTAGCAAAGAGATCAAAAGCTGTGGAATTATCGCTTTGCGATCGATCAGGTACCTTTTAATGGCACCAAGAACAACGAGACATCAAAGAGAGAAACAGAGAGAGTTTCGTATTTCATCACTCACCCATGAATTTCCTGCCGGTTTAGGATCGTTCGACAGATCAATTAGTAAATTCTTCTGGCTTTCATTACATCGTTGTTGACTGTTTTGCTTATTTTGCTCGTTAATTTTGCCGGTGGTGGTTTTTGTCTCACTGGCGTTCTTTTTCTCATTGTTATCTGCAATCAAAGATAAGCAGATCAAATAATTAGACGGTATCGAACAGATGTATAACAGAAGGTATACCTATTATTTCCGAATAAATTGATAATATTGAGTAGAAAGAAATGTGCAGATAAATATGGAAATATTATTTATTATAAAGTATCGTGAAACACTTGAATATGTAAAGTAAATCATTATTCACTATCTTTTTGAAATTTCGATTAATAAAAATTAGTTTATTGTTTGATATATAATTCAAATATTATGTATTGAAATTCTTATTGTGATAAAATTTCTAAAAATATGGTTCTTAAATTGAAAAAGAGATTCAAAATTTATAACAATTTTGTTATACATAGAGGAAATTGGATGAAAATATGGTTCATGAAATATCGTGATAAAAAGATTTGAAAATTAATTCTTTAGCATAAGGATTGATATAGAGAAAATATTTATTTTTTAAATGAAGCTTCACCTACATAAGCTTTCCTAAAGCTTCTCTGCGCCTTCAAATATTCGATGCAATATTTCAAAGCGATATATTTCTATGCAATATTCATAAAATAAAATCCTTGAAAAACTAATTTAAAAATCAATAAACTTGTGCAATATAGCTAGAAGCAAATCGATCGATTATGAGAATATCGGTTCAATCTAGCGTATCTATTTTTTGGCATAAACGTGCTATCAATGTGGATCCTTATATCATATCAGCGATGAGAAATATTCAACAAAAATTAAAAAATGGTAAATTTTCAATAAAGAATTATTTTTACAATGATTTTTTTCCTTATTTTATTAATTTGTATGAAAACAATAATCTAGCATTAAATAAACAAAATTACGCGAATTAGAATTACAATGCTTTTTACTTCTTAAATAAGGTTATCAAGTATCATTAAAAGAAAGAGGATTATAAGAGAGTGTCCAAAAGTGAAATTACAATACTTTTCATTGTTGCAGAGTGTGTGTGCCATCCTCAATATTAACGCACAATTTCCTGGCTCTCTCGCTCGGTGCCAGGAAGCACCCCGCAATATCCGTACTCTCGGCGGGTTAAGTGCAAAGCCCATATAGGCACTGCACTTCACGATCATCGTGGCAGCTACCTCTTTATATCTCTACTCACACAAGCCCGCTCCAGATTAAAGCAAGCGGTAACTTTTCCAAAGTGCAGAAAACGAGAATAGATTCCATTTCTACTCATTTGACGCTGAATATATTTAATTTTTATTCAAGCTCTAATCGCGCGTAACTTGCGTTTTAAAAGCTTCCAACTTTACTTAAATTAATAATTATATAGAAAATTAATAATTAACAAATTAATAATTATATAGAAAATTTGTTCCCTTCGAAAATTTATAATTTTATCTAAATTTCTAACTATATAATTAACAAATATTTTTAAAGATTAATTTTTTTAACATTCTTTATTAAGAGAGAAAGAAGAAAGAGAGAGTTAACAGAACATTTTTGTTTATTTCCCTTATTTTTTCAATTTTCTCTTAATTTTTCTTTAATTTTCTTGTATTTTTAAAAGACTTTTATGCCGTCTTGAAAGATTACGACGATCGATTTTAATGTAATAGTGCTAATATGAAAAGCTTCCTCACCAGTCTTGTCGCCTGTCAAAGGAGGACTCTTATCTTGCGCGTGATGGATCCTCGGATCGGACTGCGACAACTGCCACGCCTGATAAGCCGTCTTGAAAGCTTGTGCCACAGTCAGTGTCACTGTCTGCGCCATTTTTCTCTTGGGGCAGAGAAACGCGTGACACTCCATCGTCTCGTTTAGATTCGTCGCAATGAACGCGAAAACATGATCGTGCGTCGCATCCGCCGAGCAGTACGAGATCCTGAAACAAATGGATAACGACATCCAAATTATATTACATTGTAGAAGTTTATTTTTTTATCAAAAATAATAAACTTCTTTCTTATGTGTATCTTTTAAGAGTTTAAAAAATACCACTGTCCTTGCATATCTCATACCCTGCGTCTTCAACAATTTTGATAATCTCTGATTTTTTATGCATATTCTGCACGATGCAAATTCACCGCTTGCGGCAGCTCCTTCCGTTTATGTCGTACAGTAGAATGTTCGCTCGTATAATAGTCGAAAATTCGCTGGAGGGTAGATCCAAAATTCCGTAAGGGAAGCGAGAATAATATAATATATAAAGGAGGCAATGTGTGCGGGATGCATTGCTTATAAAAGGGCGGATGCAGTGACATAACTGACGTTTTGGAAAGGAAGGCTCTTTCATCCCTTATCTTACATAATGAGCTTGGCTTATTTTGATGTATATAATAAAATAACGATAAATATATGTATGTTATATGTAAAAAATATAACTTTTAGAATGTTTAATTACATAAGGTGACAATGAAATAAATACAGACGTATATAGAATGACTCATTTTATAAAAAAAATCGAGACTTCATTTTTTAGAGCGTTAATTTACTTCTTCTATTCTTTCTTCTTTTCCTTTCTCCGCTCTTTCCTTTCTTCAAGTTTCTTTTCCTTTCTTTTCGGTTCGCGCAGTTTTTAACTTACGGCATTGCTGGCGGGAACCGATAATACCATCAGCCCCAAAATAATGCCCTTTAACGCTCTTAATCCCGCAGCTTAATTTTATTCAGCCGCGCGTCTTTGCACGCCGGTTAATTAACTCGCCGTTAACGGCACCAAACGGCGAGAAGGTTAAGGAAATTTATAACCGACACGTCACCCTACGTTTCTTTTTCCTTTTTCTCTTTTTTCATCCCTGTGAAATTTCTCATTCGCCACTTCGGCACACCTCCGAGCACATTATGCGCAAGCGGAAACAGAGCCCGGCGGCGGGCTAACAATAGGACCTCGTTCTGGTCGACCTCGTCTAGAATTACGCGACTGGTCTAACAAGTCCGCGGGATCATTATCGCGAATACGCGAAAAAAAAGTTTAGCCATTCATTCGCGCCGCATGAAAATTCGGCAAAACTTTCTTCCGAAACGTGTCTGTCTGTGATTTTGTTTCTCTTATCGCAGATATCGCTGAATTCGATTAATTTTTGATCAATGACATAGAGCTCTTACGTATTTTAACGTAAGATTTATTCAACCGCAGACTTTTATTCTTTATTAACCATATAATATCCATTTATTTACATAGCTAAATTTATAAATATAAAATTAAATATTTTTTTAGGAAAATGAACACACATAATGATATTCTAAATCGATATTATGGATCAGAAATCAGAGGCGCATTTAATCTGTTCTTATAAAATGTCTGATGCATTAAAAGACACAAAATATAAAATCGATTCTTCATTGTGAAATTTGACATAAATTTTTTTAGATCCGTTTTCACAAAAATGTAATTAAACGTACTAGTGTACAAAAATTCTACGTGAAGATTCGAGTAAATAAAAAATGAAATAAAAAATTGTCTTGGAAATTTATTCAATTAGAATATTAAAATAAAATAAATATAAAGATTTTTAAAATATAAAGTATATAGAGGATATTATATATATATATATATATATATATATATGTATATATATACACATACAAACACATATATATATATATCACTTTCTACCTAATCTATAATTCAATTTTTGATATATTTAATTTTATTGCTAGTAACGTGTATATTTATGGAATGCTGTCTATTTCTGATACTAAAAGAGTGTTTTTTTATAATGATTGAATAATATTATATGTATTACATAAAACATCGCAAATTAGAAATCACCATTACTGCCAAACGTTCATAATCCTCTCGACCATTAATGAGATTGAAAATTTCGCAATCTGCAAATCGATTGGTGGTCCGATGAGAACGATAAAGAGAGATTGCACCAGAGTAACTGATCGGAAATAGCCGCGCCGATAATTTCCCGCAACGGAATCGTCCATATCGCTCACTGCGTCATCATCATCATGTCGTCATGTCGTCATGTCGTCATTATGTTGGATTGTCAATGCATTTTCGTACATATATATGCATGTACATATATATTGAATATAATTCCTCCCGGCTAGATAGGTCCCGGCAAAACATGCAGCAAACGAGTTTCATTCAGGATTAAAATTTCAATCGCGCATGTTTCATGAAAAACAATTATTTATCGTTGCATTGCGTTCGCGTTTCCGTTATAATATTTTTGCCACACTGAATAAAATACGTTATATATTCTTTTTTTAGGCAAAAAAAAGAGAAAAGCGAAAAAAGGAATAATTTTAGTATATGTATATTATAAGACTGTCTAGATTATTATTTTAAATAAAAGAAGCACTATTTTTGTGTGATAAGATAAAGATAAAATTCACGTAAATAACAAGAATCGTGAATATATCAAAAAGATGTCAGAACCACATAAGTTGTTAAAGGAGATTGCAAATCTTTTTAATTAAATCTTATTATGGAATATAAGATTGCTTTTTGATACGAATTTCAAATTTTAATTTTATTCAAATTCAAATTTATTTGTAATATTAATCCTTAATGTCAGTTCTCACGTAAATATTAGATATTTAAAAAGTCTCAAATGTAATTTCACACGAAATTTTTCAATTGACGTTATTAAATTGCTAATTCTAAATATTATTCTGCATATTTGGATATCTCAATCTCTCTCCAATGTACATACCTATATATCGATACTTGAAGCTGATCCTCTTCGGTGGCCAAGTCCGTCATTCTAATTCCTCTCAAACTCACAGCCAAAGAGACCCTTTGCAGTTTTTTTCCGCTTGCTTTCGCCTGCAACAAACGAAATAGATGGAATAAAGTGCAATCGTGCGCAAAAGCTTTCGCCCATTACCAGATAAAATTTAATTTCATAAAAGTATCTTTGTTCTCTTTTATTTCTTTCGCGATTAATTTTTTTGCAACGCAGTCTGATATAATAAAAAGCAAAAAATGTTTCGAAAAAAGTAAAATATGTAGAACAAAAATTCCGAAATAATCTTCAAATCTAAAAATATACATATAATGTGATAAATGTGATAATAAAGATATAATTTATTCATTTATTATTATGACACGTGCAATAAAATATCTCATGTTGATTCTATTTTTAAATATTTTATATCTCAATTTCTGATTATAAAGACATTATTTTTCTAATTTCCCTGATCAATTAAATTAATTTTCGTATTATATAATAATTTTTATATTCTCGTATGTGTAAAGAAAGCAAAAGAGTTTACTAAAATATTAATTATTGTTCTATTTCTATCTAAAAAGTAATCCATTTTTTCAATTTATTTTCTAACATCCTCGACAAGCTCATCTTCTTGTCCTTTTTTTCTCGATCATATAAAAATTCTACCTAAAAGCTTGATTAAGAAATTTCAAAAGGAGAGATCTGAATGATTTATTGAACATCTCTCTCAGATTTTTCGATTTTTTTTCCATCGGATAGACAATTTTGTTATTGATTTGAGCGAAGGGCAAGGCTTATGGAAACTACCATTAGAATAGCTCAGGAAATTTCTTTAAGGATAAATTCGCGTAAACCTGAATAAAATATAGCAATGCAGCGGCCCAAATTACTTTTTTCGAGGAATCAAATATCTCGTTGCTAAACCGTAAGCTCTCGCGTCGCTCCATGGCAATGCAATTACGGGGCTTCACGAGGATTAAGCGGTCCATTTAACAATTTAACCAGCGCATAGAGATCCCGCTGTCTTAATCGCGATCGCGCGAAATTCCAGAACGTTTCTTAATCCCGCGATTCTCGAGCAGATTCTGCAACGGGCCTTTCTATCGCGGATAAGTAATCGAGGAAGGATACACGTTTGCTTAATCCTTACTTAGCAATCTGATTAACTAGATTTCATGATGGTACTATTCATATCCAAAAATGATTACTATTAAGTAATACTTAATATATTCAAGAGAATACCAAATATAATAATTTGAAATTTAATTTTAAATATATTGGAGCTTCTTTATCGCTTCCGCTTCAAATGAAAATAACTACGAATACAGAAGAAATATGAACAAAGATTTTTTATAGCTAGAACAAATAGCGATAACAATAGTAATCGCGACTGATTTTGAACTAATGTTATTTAAATATAGAAGATATTTAAAAATTTGATTTTTCTTATAATTTAAATTTATCCAATCGATATCATTGAACAAATGATGAAATATAGAAAGTTAATTAGCGACAAAGCTATATATAAATCTTATATTAAATTTCATATTTATTATATTATCTGTAAAATTATTTTACAAATCACTCCAAATTTTAATTAAATTCTTTGCTCTGTTAAAATAACAACAATAATTATCATAAATGAACAAAACGAGAAATTGTAATTCGCATCAAATCTGAGTGAAATATAACCATATGCAAAGTTCCGAACGACAAATTAACGAATCCTTTCATGGAAAAAGAGGAGCCTGGCAGAGATAACGAGGCTTGATAACTTCTTCATTTATTTTATAATTACCATGGTTAATTCCCAACAACGAGTGTAGTAGTGCATCTTATTCATACTTTCGATAATTATTTGTTGCGAGAAACCGGATATAATGCACACACACATTTTCCACTTTTTCAATAAATTAAATAATGCTCATTATTAAAATGTTTTCACAGAATGTCTTCTCTTTGACTGACAAGCAGCAATTTAAATGTATTAACATTTATATGTGTGTTAATTTAAATTATATCTAAAAGGTCTCATGGTAATTTAGGGCGTCTTGTATCAGCAAGCTTCTTGCTCGCAAACACTAAATACCATTATCAGCGAGAACTTGCGGGCAAGAGTTGCATGATGGAAACTACGTGAAGTTACCTTTATGGTCGCGACAAGGCAAGACGATGCTATTAGACACGTGAACAACATTATCTTCCACTTCGGGAACGAGACACCTTAATTAATGATTCAGAGCAAATTATCTCGAAATAATAAGGATGAAAATATTTCTATAGTTAACCGTCACGTCGATGAAACCTATAGAGTGGAAACCTATGTGAGCGAGTAAACATCTCGAAGGCGTCTAAAAATTAATTAATATTCAGAATATAACGCATCTAAGAAAGTTATGTTATAAAAATATATTTCATAGCTAATTATATATGCGATTAATTTCTGAAAAGAAATTTCACTTCCTGATGAAAAACTAAAATAAGCGATCAAATTCATTATTACTACGCTTGACACAAAGGCTGCTATGGAGATGAATTCTCTTTCAAACCGGAATATGGCTGCGACGCTACGAGAAGGAATTAACAATATAATGGACGCAATTACGCAAGTACAAAAGACGATGAGGAAGGAGAAGAAGATGAGTCCGATGGGACAGTTAGCAAGCAAAGACGCAATGCAGGCTTTGATCAGGAAGTTTCTCGACGCGGAATACGATTGCACGCGTCGAGAAACTTTCGAATCGATCCAAATCGAGATAGCTCACCGTTCACAAAAACCCGCAGCCAGAGGTTCTTGTTCGACATCGCGATGCAGCAAAACCGTTTGAACCAAAGCAGCTTAGTGCAACATGAACAATCAAACCGGGCAACGTACTATGCAGCTATGTTTTATATTATAGCGACTTGCAGTTTCGTAATTACAGATCACGATTTTTTGGAATCTCATACATCATTTTTATAATTACTAATTTTTGTCGTGTATATGCTATAATTTTATAAATTTTATATTAGATTTTGTATAAATAATATTTATTTAGAAATTATAAATATATTAGAAGGAGAGAAAGAGAGGAAGAAATTTCTTTTGCATGATTAATTTTTAGATTAGAAATTATAAATGTATATCGGGGTTATAAAAATAATATTTACAGTTCTATTATTTTATAATATATATTATAAATTTATTGTTTTGTTGTAGATTACTTATTATCGAAACGTATGAAATTCTCTGGTATACGTTTTCATGTGTTGTGATTGAATCCTCCCCATTAATAACTATCTCGGAAATTACCGAAGTATATATACTACCGCTTTCTGCGATGCTGTCCATGTAATCTCGTGGTACGAGTCGTAATCGCTTCGAAATTGGAATTATATGAGGCGCGTAAAGTTTCGTTATTAATTAATTATGTTCCTCGAATCGTTGCTAAATCACATAAATTCATTTCCTCTGATTTCAACAACGATTTCGCTAAATTTGATAAATTAAATCGAAACTGATAGAGATTTATTATTCTCGAATTCGATTTTTTTTTCAATCTGTTTCATGATAAAGTCAATTTTTAAATAAAAAATTCTTGTAACACGTATTAAATAAATTAATATGGTTTCGATAGATATTTAATAGAGTAATGTTATATTAATTACTATTATAAAGATTATATTTAACGTATACAAAACTCTGTCAAACAACAAATTAGCAAATATTTTTTTGTCGGAATAATTTTATTTTTTAAATCGACTTTTATATTTTTAATAAAACGTCAAAAATCACACATTCAATGCTATGCGAAAACTAAAACTCGTTTCATCAAAAACGATATAAGCAATGTTCGCGATATTTCATGTACAAAGTCGAATGTAATTAACGGATGAGCGAAAGTTGGATCAAACGTTTCTAATTAATACCGCCGTATTCACTTTTCGCATTTTTTGCTCTCTGCTTTAATTCCCGAGCTTCGTGCATTAATAGCCACGATTGGAAAACGTATTATGTCATGATTCAACAAAATCGTTATCGTCGATCGACAACATTCGCTATCGAACATCGAAGCAATGGAAAACAAAAGGAAAAAACTAGAAAAATTTCTCAATCTACAAATTTCTCATCAGAGACAGAGACCAAGCAGAGAATGAACGCGGCGCAAAGTAATCACGATTCATTTTCATTAGCTTTATTAACGGACTCGTGGCTATGCGTGGAATTAGTACCTTGCAATTTCAATTAAATTCTCTTCACGGCAGCCGCGTCGGAAAATGGTTTAAAGTAAATTACGCAGCGCGATATAATTTCGACGATAAATAATACAGTGGCAATCTCCGGCGCGGATAGCAAACCTTTCTCTCTTTCTCTCCTCTCGACAAACGTCAAATTTGTTAATAATTTAAAATCCTACGCAAAATATATTACACATATTCACGATAAAGCGTAACGTAAATATGTCTTGTAAATTGTGTTTATAAAAACGATCAGAGAAATATCTCTATTTAAATATGATTTTATATATTTTGTACACGAGAAAAGTACAATTTATATATTATATAAAAAATATGATACGAACTTATTGCATGTTTCTGTCATTAGTTTTCAAAATGAGGATGTAAACATTTTTTTTTAAATTAAGAAGGTAAATTTAATGTTCTATAATATGAAATGTATAAACTAAATTTATGACAGATTTCGTAAATTGGACACGATATAATTCTTTATTCTTTAATATTTAATTAGTTGAGATATGATTTATAGTGTAAAAATTAATGATAAATCAACAGAGAAAGAAATAAGAAAAAAACAATTCAAATTTAATAAAAAATAAACGCGATTTGAGATTACAAAAAAGATTATGAGGCTAGTTTCAGAACAGCTGTTTCAGAATATGTTATTAAGCTTAGAAGATAAATCATGAAAATTTCGAATACGCACCATGGTAATGACGGTCTTGATGGCTTCCGCTGTGGCCTCCTCACTCGAGGGTGTCTCGACGAGGGTGCTGCCCAAATATTTGAGGGTGAACCTCGCCTCGGACGTATCCTCGGATTCCTCCCCGTGCGTCGTGCCCGCCGAACCGCCACCCTCTACGCATTCACGACTGTTCGCCAACGCCCATTCCTCGCATAATTCTGGAAGTTAATATAAAGCAAAATATTGAGATGCTTTAATTAATGTAACGAGCATAATTTACTTTCTTGTGTAAAAAATAAGAGTAGTAATAAAAAGAAATTCAAATCAATTTAAATCAAAATAAAATTTTTATAAAATATTTTATTGTGCGAATCTCTTTTAAAGAAAAAATATATTTTGTGATCCTAAAAATCGATTCGAAAATTTCACACACAGCATAAATTTTAACTGTTAAGCTTGTGTTGAATTTACGAACACAAAGGCTTTTTTGTAAATTAATAGAAAATGAGGGAATGTGTGAAAGTAGAAATTTGGAAACCGCTACTCTCTTCACAGACACGCGAATCGAGTAGAGATAAATGTTACAGTGGACGGAAAGGGGGATGGCCGATGTAACATTAGTCCAGGTTCGTGCAACCACATAAGCCAACCTCGTTGTCTGTCCACTTCGTGACAGGAATAGCCGCACGTGTGTTACAATAATGGATGCTCTGGGTATGTATATCATTCTGCAGTCCAAAACTTGTCGAATAGTTGCAATTCCACGTCGAGATAAATTGCGTTGCAAAAATATCGCTATTTTATAAAATTTGACTTGATAATAAAATGAAAATACTTTGAAATGTGCAAAAAATTATTTTATTTCTTAGAGAAAAGTTAACAGAAATCAAATTCATTATTTTCGACTGAAAGTTAATTATTACAAAATGAAGTGTAATTCCCGAATCGACAGAACTTGTAAGTATTCTAAGATAAGAAACAAAGTACATCTCTCTTCTTTTTATGCATGATAAAAGGAAAAAGTTAAACTTCAGGAGAAATTATGTATTTTAAAGAAAGTTAAAATTAATCATCTCATTCTTGAAAGAAGGAATTATAACTGTAAATAAAAATAAAAAGATAAAAATTACGCATATTTATTATGAGAACTGAAGTTTATGGCACATATTGATTTTTCTATTTAATATAATTACATTAATTTTACAACAGTTTAAAAATAACATATGTAAACAACATACGTAGTCGGAATCACAAGAGAGGAAATTCGCGAGACCGTTTTGTTACCGCGATTCATCTTTGTCGCAAGTTAATGAAATATAGTAGTATCGTTGCTCAGGCTATTGCTCGCTTGCGAAATAATCTGAAAGTACGAACGAGTATTTGTACAACATTATCGTCGACTATGTACAACTTTACCCACAGAACAATTCCGTAAAAGTGGCGAAAAGTTGTTACTACTTTTGTGATGTGCCGGAGCGCATTGTAACGTCTTGCGATCGAGAAAAGAAAATCGAGTCTCGTGCGGTCCCGCGGGCATCATCCCTACGAATATATTCCTTTAAGAGAGTTAGGGAGTTCGCACTACAATGTGTCAAAAGTTTTCGTGCCACTATGGCACGACGATATATGCGATTCGACTTTCTCACTCTGAGACACGACTCTTCGCAAATCGACCGGAAAAATAAAAGTCGACGTACAAATCGAGTAATCCGATAGAGGCCATCAGTAGCATCCCGTATAATATATCTCTCAAAAAAGTCTTTCTTTCAACTACAAATTCCTCCATAAAGTTTGAAGCACAAAATTTATTTAAAAATTTATTTATTTTAAAATATTCTAATATATAATACTATTTAAAATTAAATTCTATTAAAAGAAAATGTATTAAAAGTAAAATCGAAGATTAATTTTTTTTTAAATAACATATTTTTATAATTTGATATTTTAAAGATATTTTCTAAAACTTGACATTTGCATGATAAAATAAAGCAAGCTTTAATTAATTTGATTTCAATGGATTATTCTTACAATACATAATATATATACAAACGAAGTGCACTCGTAATTCGCCGTCGGTGAATAAAAACAGACAGTAGATGTTTCCGCAAATCGAGGAACGCGGAGGATATAAAAGCGCAGGAAACACGATCGCCGCCTGGCCCATTTGTATCAATTTGTCAATGAGCACTTTCTGCGTATTTTTTTTCTTCCGTATTGCCGACTATCAATCTTTAACAATCTTCTAACGTCCGGAGAGATTTTCGCTCGATTTCGCGATAAAAGCGACTGCTCCGAGCAATTTCTTCGATAAATGTCGCATCGCGAAATGCATCTTGACGTGCCGATATCGTGATTGCGAGATGTATCATATCATATACGCGTATAGATGACAAGATATCTTATATTGAAATTTATGATGAAGTGATTCTTCCAATAAATTTCTCGCCTTGGAAAAATTAATTTTAAAAATATTTCAGATTTCTTTTTGATTTTCATGCAATTCTTATATGTAAGATAATTTTATATAATATAATATATATATATATATATATATATTTTAAATTATATAAAATATAATCTAAATTACATTATATGTGCATCTAGTACATTATATATTTGATACATTATATTTAATACATTATGTATAAATCAACATTAAAATATTCCAATTTTAAATATCATAAAATATTTTAAATAATATATTTTAAAATACATTATTTTTATTATTTTTTAATGTAGATTAAGTATCAAATATCATGTATATATTTTTACGTTATGATTTATATTTCATGTTCATGGGAAAAAGCCGTTCAATGTTAACAGCGGATTTTAGACTACGGTGCGATAAATTTAACCGTGACGCGAATATATATTCCACGGATGTTTCCTTCGACGGAATAAAAAGAATTGACTTCAGAGCCGATCGCAACGAGTATTTTAATATTTCAACGACCGCGTTGACAGGGTACTACGTGAAAGCCATTCTGTGCGCGACGCTGCTGACGGAAACGCAGCACCATCCGGCTGGAAATTTATGCCTAACCACCATCCCTATCCAGCAACGTGTAGTACGGTATGGAAAACCGATATGTGTATCGTGTGTGCCTGTGAAGTGTCATTGAGGAAAAGATAACCGAAGAGATGGAGAATTTTCAAGTATTATTAAGGATCGCCTCTAAAATTTTTAATAGTACAAGTTTATCAGTTTTATAACAAAATTTGTGGCAAATAAATATTTTATTCATTTCTCTCTCGATTCTTGTTTAATACCCTACGTGTAAGGCTCCTACGGAAATTTATGAACTGTAATAAGGACGATGTTACGTCGATAACATAAACTTTACGAGCACTTTGATGTAAGAGTATCTCGTCGATCCAAGTGTTTTCACGCGGAGAATCTTCCGAGACACGCAGTTTCTATGACAAAATGGAAAGATCTCGCGGCTCGTTTTATTCTCTGGCTCGAAGAATTCTCTGTCATAGCTCGCGGCAGCGAATCATTCCTCTCTATCTCTTTCTTTCTTTCTCTATCTCTTGGGCAAAAGCAATTTGCGGGGTGCTTTACTCGCTTCGGACGCGGTCTAGGCGAAATTGGGCCAATTACTTGAAGTTTTTCAGCAATTACTAAAACGACCGCGGAACGGCTGAGCTGGGGAGAGAAATTAACTATCCGAGAAATTGAGAGAAGGAAAGAAAGAGAAGGAGAGAATGTTTAGGAGTTTAATTTTTACATTTGACAGATTTATTCGCGATCGCGCGGTCTTAATTCGCTGTACTTGGCGATGCGTTTGCATCGTAAAATTAATGGCGTGATGAACGTAAAACATTTTGCGGTGTAAAGCTCCCCTTAAATAGTTCGAATAGAAACGTTCCAGCCGTGGACTGACCGCGAATAAAACGTTCGTCGGGGACCTTTCAGCGCGCGATCGTGCGAGTCGATTTTATTTCTACCCTTACTTGGCTTCCGGTCTGATTCGTCCGATGTACGCGGGGGATAACTGTGGGGGAAACTTTGTTCCTCAAGCTTGTTGCGTGCCAACGAGATTTTTCCTCTCCCGCTTTCAATACATACCGCTAGAAGAACGATAGGAATGGAATTGATGCACCCTCTTTCTCTTTTCCTATCTCTCTTTCTTTCCTTTTCTTTCTACCTCTCCGCGTGAGTTTTCTTGCGAATCTGATCGCGAATGCAATCTTATCGATGCTACGAGAAACATCGCCGCAATTCTTGACGTGCATCTATGCATAATATACGTAGGTTTGTTTCTTTGAAGAGACTAAATTAGATTGCGGATGGAAAACGATCTAAATAGACATCCAACGAGATACACATATATATTTTACTTGCAATGTATCCTTTAAACCCTCTTTAAACGTCGAAGCGTGCTTTCAGACCATTACATGTAACAAATTAAAAGCTTATTAAGTCTGATATATTAAAAGCTAGTTTCTTATCGAAGAAAGCATCTTTTCCTTTCAAAATATATAAGTTGAGAAATGCTCGTGAACCTTTTGCACGTTTCAAAAACTTCATTAAGAAACGATACTTGCGCCAAGATATTTAAAGGAATGTATTTCCTGTGCACGTGAGATTATCGGAATTAAATGCCTTCCGTTATCGGTGCTCGTTAAAAAGAGATATACGATGATTTTACTGCGCGGTAATCAATGGATATCGCGTGCTGCGAAAGCAAAAAAAACGAGAACGAAAGTTAATGCGACCGTTCTCCAGCGAGCAATTCGCCATTGCGCCCGTATTTCGCGATGGCAATTCACCATAGGATTTCTATTGAATACGGCTTTCCATGCGAAGAGCTGCGCGCGTATCCATATCGGTTATGCGCTTTTATTCGTTTCTCCGGTCCTCGACACGTGACTGCTGCCGGATATTTCTTTTCTCCCTGTACGCCGAATATTTCTCTATGCGAAATCACAACTGAATTCCGCCGCTGCCGGTAAAACTCGACGATATGAAATTATTGAGCGGACCACTTCTTCCTCTCGCGTCTGTTCCAGCGAAAAAGCGAGTACACAAATGTGAAAAAGCGTGTAACGCTCGTCTCTTGCGAATTTCAAATATTAATTGAATCCATAAGTTTCAATATCTTCGAGTAAAAGAATCAGTTTCTAATATATCAATTCTAATATATCAATTAAAGTCTTGTTTGTAATTGTAATTATGTTGAACATGTATAATATGAAATAATATTTCTCAGATCAATTTCATATAAATATTAATGAAATCTTTAAACGTCATGTATCGACTGTATTTAAAATCTAATTTTAAAAAATGCGAAAAATATATAATTAAGTTGTATAAAATTAATATTATCTAATATTTTATCATATATTTCATTAATTAATTAATTAATTAATTAAAAATCCAATATTTAATGAAAAAAAATATTTTAGTTTTTAATGAATGCACCTAGATAAATAAGAGGAACATTCGCGAAAACATTTGTGCCATTTTATGCATGCAAGCGAATGTGTTTAGAGCCGGCTGGTAGGAGTATCGAACTGCATAATAATCGTGTGCAAACGCATGAGCACAAACAATGTAGCTGCGCGATGCAATCGGTGAAATTAAATCGGCGAAAATTGGCTTCCAACCTATGCACGCGTACACACCAAAAATTCTCCATTCCCCTTAACAAGATTGTTTACAGCGAGTAACAGTGAAAAAAGGAAGAGAAAATCTCGTTAGATTTTTTTATCTAGCAAGGAAAGAGAACATATCAGAAATCGCACTTTCTCTTGCATTTTCTTTCTTTGGCACACGATCTATAATGTTTATATATAACAATATTAATCATTATATATGCATATATGTTATAAATATATTATTATATCTATTCAAGTGCAAAATATATATACACTTCGCCATTTTCTTTCGCAAGATCGTGGAAAATTTATTATTCAAGAGATAAGATTTATTTTTATACGAACAATAATTGGATTGCGATTTTATTCCACTCGAATAAAACAACTATCACTGAGAAAGCAGTTTAGATTTTCGGCGATGCGATTTGAATCGTATACAACACTAGCAGTACAAAGCTCGTGCTGTGTACAATTTGAAGTTTAACTGTTGCAAGAGAGAGAAAAATATCTTTATTTTACAGCTAAAATACAACTTAGTATCTATTGTACAATATGTGTTTTGAAGAGATTTCCAGTTGAATAAGAATAGGAAAAGAAAGAACAACAAGAGAAATTGAACAATTTATTCAAAAATATTGTCATTTAACTTCCACGTTGGAAATTGAGTTCTTACTTTATTCCGATTTATTCTATTCAAAACTCTATCAAATTTTTATTAAATATAGTAGTTTTAATTCTATCCGTTAAAGAGACTCCTATTACCTTTATAATGCAATTTAATTTAATGCAATTAATTCTAAAAAGAGAAAACTTAAAATATTTAATAATTTTTGTGTAATGTAATAATTGACATTTTTGGCAGTCTGTTAAATTTTAGTTGTTTTTCATTTCTATTCAAAAATAGATCTTTTTCGAGAAATATACTAGAATCCTTGTAGAAGTTTTTTCACGTTTCCAATTTGCGAGCACAGTAATTCGCAATGTTCCGCCCTAATCGAAACTCTAAACGAAAGGGAGGCTTTTGAATCGACATAAAGCTTCTCGAAGTTACGAGCAATCGTGTTGATTCACGTGGCGGCGAGGAAGCGAATCGCCGCTCGACTAAAGAACGGATCTCAATAAACTCGAGATCTTTATTTCCGGCGATACGGGAAGGGGGAAGGGGTGAATCCCCGTGAGAAACGTCTAACTGGCGCACAGCAGTAAAACCGCACTTTACTCGAACGAGGTGATGGTGGTGTAGATGTCACGTTTTATTTATCTCTACTAGTGAGAGTGACTTCCTCTTCGTACGATATTTATAGCTCCATAAATAACAAAACAACGAAAATTCTTTCTGTGTAATTATAAATTAAATTAATAAATACACACACACATACACACACACACACATACACACACACACACACACATATACTCCTGAAATATATACTCCCAAAATTAACGCATAATTTTTTTCACTTTTTCTTTAAAAGCTAATATTTAAATTTTGACGAAAAATTTTAAAGAAAAAGTGAAAAAAAATTATGTGTTAATTTTATCCAGCAGTATATATATATATATATATATATATATATATATATATATAAATTATGCTGTAAACTAAAATCGCACATCATTGGCTAAGAACCGAAAAATTTAATTAAATAATATAATATAAATGATGAAATAGAGCGAAATACTTTCTCAAATTCTATGTTTAACAAAATAAAAAATATAAGGAAAATTAAACTACAAAGGTAATATAAAAAATTCAGATATAAAAATTATTTGTGAAAGCAAGATCGACTTTACGAATTGATCTAGAAATGTAATATTAAAATGTAATATGGAAAAAGATTTTTAGCATGGAAACGTGCTCGGCATATAATCCGTTCTCTCTCTATCCATTTCTTAGATTTCCTAGAAAATTATCTCGTCTCCGTGCTCTCGATTCGTAGAGCAGCGGCATTTCTCACGATAAAGCATTCATAGGTTTTTCCACCTCATAAACAACCGTGCGCTGATGCTGTAATCGCGTTTGCATATTTGTGTATCACGGTTCTCCGATAGCGAAAAACGCAATTTTTCTGTCGATTACGCGCGTAACCGAGGTTCGCGTAAAAGCATCGATGTTTATACGATCTCGCGTTATCTGATGAAAAAAGTTAATAAGATAGAGTTTCATAGGTCTGGATTGACTGATACATTTATGAAAAATAACACTCCTAATTTTTACTCTTTTTTGTGAAACCTTTTAAATTCTAGTATATCATTCCGAAATCGAAACCATTGCATTTGCTTTGGATGAGGAACGAGAAACTTTGTAATTTAAATATACTATTATTAATTTCTACAATTATTATTTACTTCTATAATAATAGGACGAAAAATATTACGCGATTTAAGCAGCAAATTAGCAATTAATTATGGCTGAAAAAATAAAGAAGAAACAAACAAAAATAGATATTTTTTGTACAACAAATGTAGACCATCAGTATGAACAAACAAATCATAATGACAGTGGCGAAAGCAATCATCCACATAATCTCAAAGGAACAGGCGGCCGATTCATTTGAATAAGGTAGCGTTGTTTTGCCAGGCGAGCGTAAAATATTCATGGCTTTTTCCAGCTCGTAAAGCCGGGATCCGCGCATATCCACGGGGATCGAAGAGAGACCAGATTTCGGCGCATAAATTATTCGCGAGATATGGTACACGCATCGCGCGGCCTCGAGAAACTTTTAATTGTGAAACTTCGCGTTGTGCCGGCCACCATGTATTTATGCTCTCATGTTTCCATTAATTTAGGAAATAAGCGAAACAATCATATCGTGAAACGCTATACGGTTGAATGCAGTTGAAGAACTACTTATTTTTGCTATTGTTCGAAAGCAGAGGGAAATATATCGGGAAGGAATATAATGAATATTATAACATAATAATACAAGAATCATTCCTTACACTGATAAGGTTAATTTCCTATCGACGAATATTCCTTTAGTCTCTATTAAAATTTGATCGCAAATATAATGCTCTTTTTTATGTTTTTTTTATGTATCAGAACCGTGGAAAATGGAACGTCTGCGCGATATAAAGCTATGATTGAACGTTAAAATTTAAACGGAATGGGACGTAACAAAGCGAAATGACAACCTGTGTAGATGCGAGCAGTAGTGGAATCAACCTCCTCTTTTTTGAGAAGAGATTCGACGTGGCGGAAGCTGCGCATCTTGATTTGCCACCGTCGTGATTCATCCGGTGATACCTTAATTTTAGCGGCTTTTCGCAGTTTCTCTACTCTTTACGAGATTATTATACAGGAAAGAGTAATATATGGGTGGCTTGCGTTTCGCTGACTTTGCTATGGTGAAGCACACGCTTTGGCCTACTTGATACGTATTGTAGTTGAGAATGAGTTCTATTGTTTGTCTGTGCAAATATAAATCAATTTGAAACACAATAAATTTCGAAAAGTTTTACTCAGCAATGAATTCCCAAGAGTCATTTTCATCACTTCGAGAAATATAAGGTTGAAGGAAAAAGAATATTACTAAAGAGATAAAAAAAATATTATTGAAGATATTATTAAAGATAGTTTTCTTTTTTTTTTTACTTCAAATTAATAAATTATTGATGATTAGTACGAAAGAGACAACGAAAAGTACATTGTATTATTTGCGAACGCTTTAAAGATGAAAAATTTGAATATTTTAAATAAAAATATTTCTATTGAGAAATATTTTCCGATGTTATTGAAAAATAAAAATTTCCACACGAATAGAATAAATCTTTTTTAATAAAATAAGTCGATATTTCGATTGCGAAATAATTTAAGTGTTCCAATTTAAACGCACATATAAATTCCAGGAAACTACGTTTGAAATATATATTCTAGTAGTGTGTCTACTGAATGTTCCATTTGTAGACAGAATACCGCACCAAATCGATGGCCGATATATCGCTTCCTACGCAGAGTGCTGCAACGAGATAAGGAAGCCTCAATGCCGTACACTCGGCATTCTCGCCCTTGCAATAGCTTCTCCTCGAAACGGTGTCTCTGCACTTCTCTTGATTATACGAAGGGAACGAGGACGAGCGTGCATAGCCACAAGCCATACCGAGAAACGCATCGTTTCTTCGCTTGCTCTCCCAGCCGTAAACTTTTTAAAGTCACGTTACCGACTAATTTTGTTTGCCTCGAGCATAAAAACAATGCCCGCAACTAATTAAAAAATACAACGACAATACAGCGGCGCTTAGTTTATCTTTTCGATTCGACTCTTTATTCATTCTTAACCGAAATTTAAATATTTCATAAATCGTTTCTCTCTTTTTTTTATAAACGACTTTCAAAGTTCTGTAAATTTTACAAGTATTTTCTTGAATAGAAGCAATAATTTTCTATAATAACAACGTATTTTTACTGATAATGAAAATATATAACTTATTTGCTTATTGATAATAATATTTTCATAAAAATATTTTCATGATTTTATATAAACTGTTCTGAAAATATCCTTTGGCTCCAATATACTTTAATATCGAAAAAAATATATTGTTCATTATAAAAATAATAAGAAATACTTAGAGTTGAAATTATATTAAAGAGAAAACGATTCGAAAACGACGAAAAAAAAATGTAATAATTATCGAACATTATATATATATATATATATATATATATATATATATAATATATGTTAATTAAATACTCTTAACCTTCTTTAGTTTCAAGGGATTAAAAAAATTGTAGTTTTAAAGAAACAGACTACAAGAACTGAAGTGATCGCCACTTTTATTGTTCGTTTGACATAGTGCAAAAAGCAAAAGAGAAAGAAATGCCGTTGGCGATGCATAGTGATGTAATATAATAAACTTTTCAAAGTCGCGTTAGCGATCCGTTTAATTGCACTTGTGCAGTGAAAGCGGGCTCTGTTCTTTTGGCGAATAATTAAAAAATATATATTCCGAACCTCTCAAAGCAAGACCGTGTCGAGTAATATTTTCCGCAAAATCTTTGTTTCAGAGAGAAACAAAGTATTGAGAAAAATAACGAACGAGTCATTTTGTAACACATGTTTATAATAAAAATAATAATACTAATAATTTATATATTGGAAAATGAATAATAAATTAGATCAAAGATAATATATACTAAGATTGATATGAATACTATATAAATACTATATATTATATTTAATAAATATATATTATAATTTATAATATTTATATTTGCTAAATACATATATAAAATTGCATTGATAAAACATCTAGCAATTACTTCACTTATAATTGTTAATTTAAATTTTTCTAGCAATTCATAGCAAACATGTTATTTTTCTTACGAGCATTTACTATTATCGATTTAATAATCGCTAATAAATATTACATGTTTTTGCTATCTAAATATGTGTACATTTATAGATATATGTTAAATATAAACGACACGTATACACATATAGAAGATCGAAAAAAGTTTACGTGTTAATTTTTTCCTTTCGCTATTTTGTCTGTTGATATAAAACACACTGGCGAAATTTATTTTCTATGAGAATCGGCATTATTGTAACGTCCATTCTCGGACAAGTGCGACAGGTAATTGGATCGAACTCGTGTTGGGCACTGACTCGAGTCAAGTTTCGCCGCTTCTATTTCGCGAAAGTTCGTGCGCCAACTTTGAGAGAACCGAGTCCGCTCTAGCTTCGCGTCTGTTTCCATGGATTTAGCGATCCACGAATAAAGGACGGTTGAGAAAGGAAGAAGGAAAGGGGAGAGAAATGCCTGGACGTATCCCTGAGGGCTTGCGGAAAGTATCTCACAGCTGGATAATTAATCCCGTTCTACGAAGTGCACGTTCGACCGCGTGCTCGATTTAAGGATATGAAAGATGCAAAACACGAGATATATGCGGGAAGATTCGACCTTATTCCATGAAACTGTGAGAAAATATCTACCGGCGCATGCTGTCCTTTTTTGACGGGGCGCGCGCGACCCTTTATTCTCGCGAAAACTGTCCCTAAAATATACAGCGGCACGGAAAATACATCGCGCTTTCTTTTTACAACCGAGCTGTCGGGGAATTTTCATCGAGAGATGTAAAGTGCAATGCAAAAATCGAGAACCAGGAAAATGTGAGAATGTGAAATATTGTAGCAACGGTTGAATATATTAAAATCCATCCTTTTTATAATTATTTTTTTATGTTTTTCGTATATTGCACCTGTTTTAATTAAAAAGCAAAATAAAAATAATATGAATTTTATTTAGTTAAAAGAGTTATAAATATTCATGTTACCCATTTAATCCTTTTTCTATTCTAAATAGATCAAAAATTTATTTGCCTTTTTTCCTGTACTAAAGAAGATTCTTGAGGCAAATTCTATTTTTCTCCGAACAGCACACATAAAGAATATATATTTAATAACTTATCTCACTTTTAGATAAAATGCCATTATCAATACAATCGCTTTACCGGGTACGTGATCTTTTGCTCATCGCAACGTTTAAAAGATAATAAGATTTTTCACGAGTTCGTGGCCAAAATGACGCCCGAAGGATTCTACTGTTTCTATCGCGAAGCTTTTCCAGATGAAAAACGTCAATTATCGTGATCTTCAAGAAAATTCTCCGAAAAATATTTAGAATCAGAAAAAGGAGTAAGGTATTTTTGGAAAATCAAAAAACACCGAATCTGAGGAAAGAATTCGCATGACCGAAGGAAAATTCGCCATTCGCTCATGTTCGCAAAATTTCGTTTGTTCCTTCGAAATAATTTTTTTTATAGAAGAAGCGTCAAATTCTCTTTTTTTTCCCTCTTTCTCTCTTTCTCTCTCTCTCTCTCTCTCTCTCTCTATCGATAAGATATTCCGAAAAAGAAAGACTGTCCTGGGAACGAGAAAAGATCCTCGACAATACCGACGCGAGAAGCAATTTCTCCTACTCTTCGTCTTGAGGGGACAATTCAAAGAAAAGGATTTTCTCCCCGTCTATTTCCCCTTTGAGTTCACCTTCCTGCCAATCGGATGGTACCTTCGTACCTTTTTACCGTACGTTACCGCCGCAGGCGCTATTTCGGAACGGGATTACGAGCGATCGGTCGGAAATGAGTAATCGATCACGCGTATAGGCAAGTAAATGAACTTCCGCGTCTAGTTTTGGATTTGCGTAATTAGCAACCTCGAGCAACGTATATAATTTATCCGATCAATCAGATATACATACATATATATATATCTATACATACATTTCTCGCAAAGATTATTCTCAAGCTATACGATATTAAAAGTGACACATGACTGATAATGCATAACCATGAAAACAGATGCAATTATATGTATATGTAATCGAATCGATTAATTAAGGATAAGAGAATCTCTCCTCTTGCTTATTTATATTTTATAAATTAAGTACAAAATATTATGTCATGTATAAAATATTAAATTAATTAAATTAAATTCCAACATCTTCTAAAGAATAAATTGTATAAATAATCTAAGTATATATTTCTTTTAGTTTAACTTTTGCTTTATTTTTCGAAAGAAATGTTAATTCTATGAAAAATAACTTTGAAATACTCTCACTACAAAAACTAGTTTCCAAGTTGTCAAGTATAATTAAATCATCACAATCTTCATTCCAGATAAACTCTATTTTAAAAACAATTATTATTTCGTAATATAATATTTGAAGAAGAAGAAGAAGAATATAATGTTTGATAATAAAATATTTGATTGATAATGAAGAAGTAGGGAAAGATAATATTTAGTCAGACTTGCGCTAAGGAAATGATAATGTAGAGAAAGTACGACCAATTTCTGCCTTAATTAGATTCTTACTGCATCTTAATGTGCGCTAAACTCAATAATTATAATAAGCAATCTATTTAATGCAGTGCTCATTTATCTTATGAGAGAATTCTTATCACACGACTGTTACGAATCATCCTGATCGCCTCCATATTGCCGGAACGAAGATCCAATCTTTCGCGCAAATGAGAAACTCCATCTCGTGCCAAATCGATCTATATATTCTCAATCTAATCACACATAGAACAAAATTTACTCCAGGTCACGATGAAAGTCAATTAAAGTATCTCGCGCTGATATGAAAAAAACTGCATCAGAAATAAAAGCTCTCGGC
This sequence comes from Camponotus floridanus, assembly GCF_003227725.1. Lineage (NCBI taxonomy): Eukaryota > Metazoa > Arthropoda > Insecta > Hymenoptera > Formicidae > Camponotus > Camponotus floridanus. Next base: position 528,097 of record NW_020229337.1, read on the forward strand.
AGAGCTTCGACAGGAAGTCGGAGTCAGTTTTCCAAAACATTTTACTCGTCGTTCTCTCGACTTTGTCAAGCGGCTTAAGAAGCAAAAAATCCACCCTCGGTGTCTCGCTTTAACTTGAATGCACTTTAACCCTCCACGCTTCGCTCCACACGCTGCCGCCTAGCTTTTCTAGACGAACGAGCCCTCCTGCTTTTGTCTCGCTCTTTTCAGCCCCTGAGGCTACGCAAGATCCGTTAAATCGTTCTATCTCCCAGCCGCCAGACCTCTGGGCTCTACCATCTTTTATTTCAGCTCACCATAGAGGAGCCGGAACAAGAGTTATAGCTCTTTGTCGAAAGTACATTAGCATTGCTAATAATAGAGAATGAGAATTTGCAATGAATTTAGAATGAACTCTTTACCTCATGCAAAAATTTGATGAAAATTTATGCCAATTTTTTAACATTTTATATGATCCAAATAATATAGTACTTTTAATTTTTTTTCTTTAAATTTTAAACTTTAAAATAATCTTGTAATAAACTTTAATGTAACTTTAATTTAAATAATATATATTTTTTGTAATTAATATTGGATATAAGACAGTTTTAGAAACATTTTTTGAGAGAACATAAAAGATCTATAAAAAATCTCGATATTTTCATACTTTTTGAAAATTATAAAATATGTCTTACGATTAGAAGCGCAATATATTAACATTATTATAAGATATTTTTATTTTAATATAAACGAACAAAATATATTGAATGCAATATTATAGAATGATAAAAATTAAATTCTAAAATTGCATGTAAACAAAACAATGCAATTTTATTTTATTTAGATTAGAGAGTAGCATTTTTATTTTATTTTAAGAGTTTTATTTTTAAAAAATATTATTTCATTACATAAAATATCCAAATTTCCCTCATAAATATCTGAATTTTCTTTAATATGTTAAAAAAAGGGAAAAGTACTCTTAGAAATAATCAAGCAAATCTTTAAATTTATATTTATGCTGCATGCCTTTTTTTCTTCCTTCTCTCTCTCTCTCTCTCTCTTTCCCTCTTTTATATATACTTTTATATATATATATATATATATATATATATAAAATATAGATTAAGCATATGTATATTTCATTATAAAAAGTTAAAATACTAATTATACACAATTAATCTAAAATTATTACTTTATATTAACATTACTTTATTACTTTATATTAGCATTATTAGCATTACTTTATTACTTTATATTAGCATTTGAGAGATGCGTCTCTAAAAAGTTATCTATATATATTTCATATATATAATTCATATAGTTATCTATGCATATATTCCGTTCATAACTTTCTTTAAAATATTCATTTAAAATATATTAAAACTTATTCTTTAATTCTATCATCCTGAAAAGAGGAATATATAAAATATACAGAAAGTTAGACGGAAAGCGTTATACATAATTATATTTTATATATTCCATTCCAGTATTTTGTTACTATTGAATAGCGTAACTATTAATACTGTAAGCAGACGAGCGTTCCTTAAATATCCGTTCGTCCGAACGTTATAACGATCCACTCGAACATTCCGAAACAACGACTTATGAAACGGTACAATGCGCCGCTTTGTTGAGGCATTCCTCCTGCATCTATATGTTCGACACACACACACACATACACACACACACACATTATAATATTATTCGCGTACTACGCACATAGAAGTCCTTCAAAAGCGCGAAGTTAAATCCGCAAGTATGTTCCGACGAAAGGACTCTAGTTCGTAGGGTTGCGAACCCGGGCTTTGTAGGCGAGATATGTGCTCGAGCACGAGAAGCAACCCGACGCCCCTTCCGTCCTTTTCAACCATGTGTTCCGTAACTCGTCGTTCTCCTGTGTTTACGACCTTGCGGTGTGAGTTAATAAACGGCCCTAAATTATACCGTCGTCTTGCTTTACGCGAGCATGAAAAAGCACGTTTGTGTTGAGACTACAATGCTTGATATATCAAAATTTTAATTAATTACCAAAAATTTTTTCTCAAATTGTTTTCTAAACGTTAAATCTCACTTGTCAAATCAACCTTAATTAGCTTAGATTAGAATTAGAATTTAGAAACATCTTGACATGTGTAAAAGATTTCGATGCTTTTATAATTTAGAATTGTTAACATTACCGAAGCTCGAATCTTAAAAACATTGATAACTATGGTGAGATATTTTTATTATGACGATCTGAATGAATTTTATATAAGAAAAAAGGCTAAATTAATTTCAACAAAAAATAATGTAACAAATATAAAAGTAATTGTAAAAGTTTTATTTTTATTTATATAATAGTATTATTATTCTCTCAAACATTGTATTTTCAAGATAATATTATGCAAAATATTCGAATTTTCTGCATATGAATATACAGATCTTCTTCAATATACATAATAAAATGGGAACAGTTTATTTTCGTGAATATTAAGCAAGTTTAATTTTACTTTAATTTTACTTATTTATATATTTTATAAATTTCAATTTTTTTATATAAAAAATAAATTTAAATATTTCATTAATCCAGAATTATTATGTTAGAATAAGCCGAGATGTTTCTCAATTACTTATAAAAAATGAGAATAAATATAACGAAATAAAAATATACATATAAGAAACCCCTAGTTAAATTTTTTATATGCATATTTTTGAGAAATAAAAGTTAGTTGAGGAAAACTGTTCTTCTCTCTTATTTTTTTCCATTATCTTATTGAAACTCACATATAATCAGATATTCAAAACTTGCCTCTCTATATCTATTCAATTTTGTTTCCACATCTTTGCTAATCATATGCAGTTCACTCTGTATAGCTAGCTAACGCTCGAGGCTCTATCTTCAGTCGATGTAAGATCGTTCCTTTGCAGAACTTTCCTTTTGCAGAATATCGTCTTCTCAGTAATATGCTTGAATCCGATCCTCTTATTAATCATGTTCGGAAGGACATGCAGGCGCAAGGGTCGAGTGTAACTCCAACGAATTAATCCTAGAGGGAAACGCGGCAGCAAGGACTCGCGACGAAATCCTATTACGAGGGACAGATTACTTCTGCGAGGTATCGATCCTGGGCGCTCTAACGTAACGCGTCAAAGCCTTTCAGCTAATTCCTGTCGTTGGTTGGTTTGTAGACAAACATTGGACCAAGTCGATTAGACGAGATAAAAAAAAATAGTGAAAAGATTGCGAATATTGAGAATAAAGATTTGACGAACATGAGATTTTTTTATATAATAGTTGTTAATATATTGATAAGAAAATCTTAATTATTATACTTATTTTTATTATTTATTAATTTTTGAAATCGATTTTATATATATATATATATATATGCAAAATTTTTGATATCTTTACAAATTGGAAATATTTTAGAATTTTATTTCGATGTCTTTTTTCATAGATTGGAAACGTGTGACAGATTATATTTCATGTAACAAAAATAAACAATAATTAAAATGATAAAAGTAACTGTCAATTTTAATTGACTTCAAGAAATCGTTCATTATTTGCATACCATTGAAAAAGGAAAATATAAAAATTTGATCGGATTCTTAGTCGGATTTAGTTTACTCAGAGTTTGCATCTCGGGGCACTCTCACTTTGAATATGTTTGCAGAGATACAACTCTATAGACGGAGAATAGATAAGAGTAGCGAGCGCAGCGAGAGTAAAACAGTAATCTCTCCATGTGCCGTCAGAAGATCGTCCTGATATATCCAGGCAAGAGTTCTATCGTATCATTTCCGGTTATACCGGCGGCATTACTATCTAACATTTGTTCTAGTTATTTCCAGCCGGTGCTACCGCAACTCGCCGCGTTGTAATGAGATTACAAAACGACGGGATAAAAGCCCAGAACCCTTCGCCCATGTTCCCGCGGGATTAACGCAATCCCGTAATAAACGGTAAATTTGCGCGGCAATCTTCCATTTCAACAAAAGAAGAGATCCGAAGTAAGAAGGTCTTGGAAGGCTCGTAATACGTCATGGAATATTGCGCGAAGATGTTGAATTTGGCGAAAGTTAGCTTATCATATCTCCAAGTAAATTCTCAACAAAGTTATGTTTGCATTTTAAATAAATTCTGCCATTTTAGCATGTATTAACTTTATATTGATTTTTTAACTTTCTAATTTATTTTCTACAATTTAGAAGAATCGAGTCAAAAACATTTGTACTGATCAGAAGCAATTCTCACTTATTTATCTTACTGAAAATATATCTTCCATCGCATTTCTTGTATATTTTATCATAAAATATTCTGTCTTTAATGCATGTAAGTTATATACATTCAGTTAGAGTACCGAAGTAGCAGTCAAAACTTTACAAAATTTTCTGAAAAGAACATTTATGTTCTCTCGTGTTCTAAAAGAATGTCTGAAAAGAAAACGCGCTGTAACAGAAAAAAACTATCTCGCGAGGTCGACAAGATCGATAGAATCTTTCGAGGCATACCAAAGTAACCTGGTCTCTCGCGGCAGTTTTATTCGTTCCTCTCGCCCCTGTTTGCCACAAAAGACCACGGAAAAGAATTTTCCGGATAAAATTGAGCCCGCGGTCGAATCGGAAAGAAGCAAAAATGTCGGAAATGTGTCTCGACTTCTTCGAAGGTGAACGTATCGAAAAGAGGAGGAAAAAAAACAGAACTGAAGAATAAGGAAACGAGGAAAGGAATAAGATGACGATGACGATAAAGGAAAGAAGGATAAGTTTGAAGAGGATGTGTGATTGGAAAAAAAGTATGAAGAAAGGTCGCAATATCTTAAGAAAAAGAAGAACAACGCAATTGTCGTTTGCACTAGAAATTGGCGAAACCGACTTATTTGATAAATGGCCAAATTCACCCAATATGCATTTGCTTTCCTAACAGTAGTGGTTAATGAATGCAACACATACAGTTTTCATGTATGGATGCTAAATCCGATTTACTTTACCTATTTAAATGAATCGAATAAATAAAGCTACTTAAACATAATTTTCATCTAAAGATTAGTTCTTTTGCATAAATCATAAATTGAAATTGTTACTTATTTATATAGAAATATTTACAAAAAATAATGTGTGTATGTATACTTTCATAAGTATCATAAATAAATTTACTTTTACGTGCATATGCTTTATGATTTTCTCTTTTTCATATATAAAAATGTACATAAAAAATAAGAAATATTAATTAAAATTAGTCAGTTAATCTAAAATTATTATTCTTATAGTCTTATATTATAAAAAATAATATTCTTTTCACAATCTCTATGAATGAATCATATTATTCATATTTTCAGAGATGCTAATAAGTAAAATTTGAGGAAAACAACATACCGAAAGAATACTCCGTATCGAAAAAAAAACCTCGAAATATCTTGTCGAAGTTATTTCCACGTGACAGTGTCCGCGATGTATGACGTAAAAAGTAGCCACACGACGAGCCGTGCCGCAACGCGCGGCAATTAGTTTGGCCAAATCGAATTTCCATGCTAGAAATCTCGACAAAGCGGGTAGCCGAGAGGCAGCCGGGGCTGTCATTTAATTTGTATTTAAATTGAGTGCCGAGTGCGCTACCCTCGAGTTCTCTCCCCTCGCTTCTCTCGCGGTTCTGCGATTCCGGGCGCGACTGGAATAAAATTGTGCCTGCGCGGAAGGGCTCGTTTATTTGCCGTCGCCGAGTTTCGACGTCGGGAACTTAAGTCAATTACGATGACGTTAATCGAACGAGAGAGGGAGTTGAAGAAAAGGAGAGACGCATCCAAATGTATTCCACGAGGCTAAAGAACGAGGAAAAGGGATGTTCCGATATACCAGCGCGGCTTTTCCACCTCTCGAAGCGATTTAATAAGCTCTCCGAGACAGTCACGATCAATTATATCGACCTTGAGAACGACCGGGCTGTCGATAATTAATGAACCATCGTCGATTGTAATTTAGCTACCCGAAAGAGCGTCTGGCGAACGTGATAAATTACGATGTTACTGCGAGCGTCCCTATGAATTTGTAATCTGAAAAACTCTCAGTAAAAAAGTATATTTTTGCATCGACAATTTGTGCTAATTAATTAATGATTCGCTACAATTTGCCACTTGATCATGCTGTATATAAATTTTAAATTTTACATAAAATAAGAATCGATAATTATAGATAAAATTAAATTAAAATAAAAACGATTTGTCGCCCTAGGAGAATCACAGACTTTATGCATGTTCACAAAAAGAGCTATAAGAGACCGAGAGAAACGTAAACACGTACAAAATGTTCATTTATATTCTGTTTTGACAATCAAACCAATAATTCATGATTGGTCCGTTAATTAATCATTCTCTCGCCAAATATTGGCGAAACGTTAATGCATGTCATATACGTACGATGATACGAAGCAAACGCACAAGCATCGATTGCGCATATATTAAGAGCGAAAAAGCTTCTCGACTCTTTCGATCTTACGGAGTGGTAAACATCCAAATGATATTATTCGCGAGCACTTAAAAGAGCCTCAATTAAATATTATTTCGAGAGGTCATTAATTAAGCAACGCTAACGTATCTCGCGGAATGCGATTCATATACGCATCTCTTTTACATACTCATCTTGCATTTTCTATGCGAAAATGGTAGCAAAGTAACGACATTTGAGGAAAATTTATGAAAAAATATAAAATTCTTGATTTTTTTACATAAAATTTAAAAATATTAATATTAAATATAAATACTAAATAATTGCAGTCACATATATTGATTCTGATGTTGTATTATGAACAAAATTTATATAATGAATAATTTACAGAGAAAAGCATTATTTTCTTTCGCATTAATTTTATATTACACATAATATCACATGATAAATAAAAATAATTAGATGTTTGATCAATTTACACGTCTAAAATTCCCTTTGATTATCAAAAATTTGTAATTTCAGCTAACAATAAGTATATAATAATAATAAAAATGATAACTACATAGCAATTTCATAATATTACCACCAATTTTTCTTCCATGGCCTTGCTAGTATATAATAAAAGAGGAACATCATGTCAATAAAAATTAATTAACGAAGCTAAAGGGGAAATGTGAAGGGGAACCAAAAGTTGATTCTCTGTACATAGACGATATCATTTGTCGTTGTCTAACCAAAATTGCACGATATTCAAATATAGCGCTTTAATTAGCAAACTACTGAATTTGTCAAATAATATGGCTCGTATTGCATGACAAATGATCATGTTTCATACATTGCGCAATTGGATAGTATAAATATTCCACACAAAGACTATATTATATAATAATAATATATATATATATATATATATATATATTCTATATAGAATATGTTATATAATAATATGTATTATATAATTATTTCTAGTAAATATATTATAATAGTGTCCATATGCTTTCTTCTCTCTGTCTCTCTCTTCCTATAATACATATGTGTGTAGTGCGAGCGTGTGTGTATGTGTATCTATAATGTATAAATTATTTAACGTAGTTATAATCATAATAAATAAATTATCATAATAACGTAATTATTCTTATTAATGTAAATAAAATAAAATATAAATAAAAATATTAAGTTAAACGTAATTAATAAAATTATAATAAATTATATTAATTTTATAACAGATTATGTTAAAATAAAATAAAAATATAATGCTATAATGTATAGTTTCTATGGATTTTCGAATGATTTATTTTGCTTGTTTGAACGTTAGCATTAATATAGTAGCTGAAAGCTTTGAGCCGGATATGGCGTGTGAAAGCCTTACAACGTGAGCACGAATCCATCAGTACTATTCATCCATCATACTGGACATGTGTGGGAAATAAAATTGCATTCTTCGCAGATTCTACACGCCCAAAGAAGCAATAAAGCAAAAAAATAAAGCAAAAAAGCTTTTGATTCTGAATCAATTTTATCGAGGTTTCCAGTAATTCATTTATCTGGATCATTGTGATAACAATATCATTGACAATTTAACATTACGTCGACAGGCAAATGCTAATAATAAATTCAATAATAGATTATATATTAATTATGATTAATATCATTTATCGATACTTCTATTAAATGAATTAGAGATTATTATTCAGAGATCGTTGTTCAGTTACAATAATGTTCATGTACGTCAAATTAACGGTCTCATATATTTTAATAAAGGCTGTCATAAAGTTCTCTATTAATAGTCTTTCATTATTTATTACATTAATAAATTAGTGACATTTGTTATATATTAATTATTAACATGAAATTTAAAAATTATATATATATATATATATATATATATAATCTTTATATATATATATATATATATATATATATATATATATAAAGATAAAGATAAATAATATATTAATAATGATATGCAAGTAATGTTTCAGAGAATCTTTATTCAGTTAAATTTCGATAATATTATCGAAAATAGGCACCAATTAAAATGTTAATAGAAAACTATAATACTTTTTTATATTACTTTTATATATAATATTTTATAAATTACATTACTTTTGCATTTCTATTTTTATCATAAGATAAAGTGAAAAAACAAAATTCTATTCCTATTAAGTAATAAGATTGAAAATATTGAGTCGGCAGTGCGTGACGGTAGATTAATGTGTTTCATTGCAAATGACAACAGACAGGTTTCTCTTGATATCATCTCGCGACATCGAAGATACCTGCTACACGTTTCTATCACTATAGTGCCATGAGTAAAACACGTTGTGAAGAACGCGTGATTGGATATGGTAATTTTATTATGACGCAAATGAGAAAGAGAGAAAGAGAGAGAGAGAGAGAAAGAGAGAGAGATTGTTAACGTCAATCGCCCTTTAATTATCGAGTGATACTCTATGCGACGGCGATCGAAACCAGCTGCGAATTTATCTCGCGGCGGTCTACGCTGATATTCATCACGATAATGTACAGGATGAATCAGAAACTACAATTGATTATAAATCGCATTTTTATATTCTGCATTTATCATTCAGTGCAATCATTTCGCTTTGTCTTTTTTTTCAGGAATCCGAGATTAATAAGTCACATTTAATGTTAAATGTGACTTATTAATGTGTCAAGCTTATGGGTTCATATTATTATCGATAATCTTGTAGGCAATCTCCCCTTCAATTTTTCGCTTCGTACACGCAATTTTGACGAGTTGCGATATCGCTATATGAGCAACGAGTTGTACTCCCTCCTTTCACAACTCTCATTAATCATGTATTTTCCGCTTGCAAATACCGGATCTCAATGCCGTGACGTAGCACGAAATTTGCACGGTAACGCGCGATAAATGTATGAAACGAATTATACATCGTCATCGGAAACGGACGGGCACGCACTCGATATGAGTTCGACATCGAAAAGCACCTGGCGCTACAGCTTATCGAGAACCGACAGATTATCGAGTTTGGAGTAAGCGTGACACGGAAAACGCGCCGATTAATTTCCGATATCTCGCACGAAAATGTGCGAATTTATCTCGAAATTCATGCAAGCACTTTACAGTCTTGTTCATTGCAAAACGCGTTGAATTTCATATCCGGGATCGGTATGATGCCGAAACTATTTTGAAAATTTCTCACGACCCGGTAATTATGAATCGTAATTTAAAATTCAGTTAAATATCATTTGCGATTAATGAAGAAAATTATGAAAATTATATTATTTTAAATCTAGTTTATATATAACATGTAATATTAAACAAATCACAAAGAATACGTAACTTGGAAAGTAATGAATTTTTAAAGCGCTAGGAAAGTGATTTAAAAATTGCAACGTTGAATAAATCTGGTCGATTTGGTAAAACTTTTTCTGTAAAACTTTAATTAAAATTGTATAAAAATCCATTTCAAATTAATAAAGAGAAAAGATGTTAACCTAAAATCTTCACCATTAAATAACTTTCGATATTCGATGCTAAAATAGCATAGAATATAGAAAGAGAACAATAAATGTAACCAGATCTAATATAAGTATACTTTGCATTTTCAGTAACAACGTTGCGTGAAATTCGAAACAGGAACACAGTCGCATTGCATTCTTTTTTTATGCTGACACTAATATGGTATATGGCGTCATGTGAGATAATGATATAATGTTTCCCTTGAACAATTTTTACTTTATTATTAGAAATGCGATACATCTGTAAATGCGGGACACAAATGTAAATATAAATATTTTCCACGTTAGGTTCTCTCTCTATCTTTTACATCCAGTTTTTTATAAATTAAAATTATCACAAATTATATTTTATTTATTAACTTTCTACAAAAGGCATAATAATTAATATATCGCGATATATTTTAATTCTTTCCTTTCTTCTGAACAATTAATAATTAAATAATTGTTAATCAAGGTAAACAAAATGTAATAATGTATTATACTTCGTGTCATATCTTCGAAAATAGTTTCACGGTTTACATAACTTTCAAAATAATTAATAAATTTTCTTGAAGCCAGATTTGTACAAGCAATTGTTATCAAAAGACAGTAATAAAGTGATGCTTGATGTAACTTGTATTCGAATTAAATGAGGATTGCTCCATTTTGCCTTCGCAATAGAATTATAGCATAAAAATCAAATTTGTGCTATAGCTTTTTCTCAACAATGTCTGTTATTATTACAACTGCAATATCTGGATCCAAACAAATATTTATTATTTGAAATTATACTTTTTTTTAATCAACGCTTCAAATATAAATCCTAGATAATTTATTTCGCATAGTTATAGTTTAGAATATGTCACGATCGAGCTTTTTAAAGATAAAAACATGTTTTTCTCTCTTCTACATCTCTTATTTTATCATAATATTATTCTACAATTTTATTTCCGGTATAGTGGAAAGGGTTTTCTTTTTTTGGATACTATTTTCCAATTCTGCATTTGACGTATAAAACGTGGTTAATTTCATTGACAGAATTGACAATAATGTCGATTTTCACGATCTCTTAACCTTTTGAAGTCCGTTTTAGATAATCTATAGTTTACGATAAAAATCGAGATAAAATTTTTTTTACCAAAGTTTGTATATGTATGTTATATACTCTAGAAAACATTTAAAGAAATAAATTGTACAAAATAAAATATACAAAATATACAAAATACATAAATATACAAAATATATCTGTACATAAAAATATGCATGATATATAAAATTATAAAAAAAAATTTCTTTCTTATCTAAAATATAAAAAAAGTTAAACATATGTGTGTTTAGCGCTAAATATATGTCGCGAATATTCGGTGTTCGCGTACGGATATGTTATTTCTATCCCTTCGAGCATCCCTCCGTCATTAAACCAGTAGATCTTTGCCGCGGACTTCTGTAGATAATAACCGCGCGGAATAACTTGTAGAAGCAAGTTCATTATCACCGATGGTCCGGCTATTTGCATATCGCGTTGCACGTTGATACGCGCTGCATGTAGGATCGTAACTGGAGCACGGCGAAATTTAACCACCACTGGCGGACTTTAGGGAGGTCCATTAAAGGACGCTTGTATGCTTACATTTCCCGCGCGCGATATTACCTCAAAATTACATTTCTTCGCTTCGATAACAATGCAATATCCCTTTTTAATGATAGTATTATTAATATATTTCGATAATTCGCGGAGCACATGTGATCGCATAGCGATAATCAGGAGAATATTAACATTACGATTATGAAGCGCTTGTTAAACCCGATGACGCAACGGACGCGACGGAACGAATATTCATGTGCTGTTCATTGTCTGTTGATGTTAGATTATTCAGAATGGATATAACGTTGATGTTAGATTATGCGGAATAGAATCGAAGTCTAATGGCAAACTTTAAAAGTTGACGGAGGAAATTGTGTTATGTAGATGTACGTTTTACACGAGAAAAGAGATATGTTGCTTTCGTATAATAATTTATATAGAAAAATTTGAATTATTTGAAATAATCTGAAGATAAGCGAATATTTTTATTATGTACAGAAAATAGGAAAATAATTACGTAGAGATATAATAAATATATTTATTATATATAATAAATATATTTTATATAAATATATTTACATAACATAATCCATTGTTCAAAATAAATTGTTACTTATAATAATTCATATTTTTAACACATACACACACAAATATATATATATATATATATATATATATATATATATACATATATATATATATATATATACATATATATATATACATATATATATATATACATATATATATATATATATATATTACATTAATAATTTCGATAATATATTACATTATAATAGCTGCGGGAGAAATAACAAGTCTCATTTATCATGTTTTAGATTCATTCATAAATCTAAAACGATAGAACATTAGCATGCTATCAAAATTTCCTTGACTCAAGCTGATGCATGGAAATATCTCGTTGTTGAATAGAATAGCTTCACCTAAATGGGCACACTTGCCAACACAATACCGACCACGTCTAATATCCTGCTGACTATTGCCATGACATTCTACAACAGTGGTAACTTTCGAGGCTGCCGACTGCAACGCGACAGTTTCTTACATCCCAAAGGAAATCTAGACGACAACGATGCAGTTTGTCACACAGTATTGAAAAACTGTTGCTACGAATGAACAATTACTTCACTTGTTTCACAGTAAAAAGATAATAAGAAAAATTTTCAATAATATGTCAATTATTAAAAATTTACTTGTTTGAACTTTATATTATAAAACTCGCAACCCCTTGAAAAACCAATTTTGAAAAACTTTTTAAATAATTAACTTATATACATTTGAAAAAAAATTATAAAAGAAAATTCGTAAAATATGATAATCAATTGTTACATGAAAGATCAACATTGAAGATATCAACGTTCATGGAGAACATGATTTGCGAATATAATTCATGGCTACATACATATAATTAATAATAATATAATTAATACTATTATATAATTTCAGAAAATCAAATTATATTAAATTCGATATTCTCGTTACATTTCCCGTCCCTAGCACCTGTGATACATGTCGGATTTATGTAGATTTTATGATCGATAATTAGTATAGAAGGAATCACATTACGCATATAACGCGTGCAAGCGCATACATTACCATAATCTTAAAGGCTCTATTATGGTGCTTATTGCGAATAATCGCGTTAACAACGCCGATACGCCGCTGCAGTTAATGCCATCGCTGTAGCAGCGGCTCTCTGTTATCACTTCCCGACATTTCACAGCCATGCGTACAGCCGCCGTTAATCTTGCCAAATGAGCTTGCGGGAAATTGCAAAATTACCGAGCGTCTCAATAAACACACGATTATTGCAAATGAGTCGGGTCCATTTCAGCAACGAGAAGTAAGGAAAAGTAATAAGACATAAGATAAAGCGACTACATCTCTAGAAGTAATCTTATAACGAGATAAGTATAAAGAATATATATGCATAAATTAAAATGTGTGAATTAATTTGAAATCTATATATTTAACTTTTAAGACTCCTATTACTTTTTTATTAATTAATTGGAAAATAAAAATTGCTAACTTATTACTATTTATTAATATTTTATACGATATATGTTGTGATTTTTCAAAATATTTCATTGCAGTTATTTCTATATTTCTCTTTGTTGTATTTTATTATTATTATCTGCTTGTATGTATGCTTTTATTATTATTATCTGCTTGTATGTATGTATATACGTACATTTATACAATTTCGAACAATACCATTATTCGTATTTAGTTTTTTGTTACAAACGATGAAAATTGAAATTTTGTTAAAAAGATAAATAAGCTAAGTTTTTGCACAACAAAAGTTACATAACATTTTTCACGAAAATAAAATAATCAATATTAACTTTATATATATATATATGTATATATATGAGATTTGCATTTTATATTTCTACGTATTTTGTAATTAATAAAATGTACATTTATATTTTATATTTTATAATGTATATTTTCATATATATTTTATAATGCCTATTTTCTGTGCGATACACTAATATTCATGTGAAAATGTTTCATTCAACGTTTTTAAAATCCCATGGATTTTCTTGGAGAGATTTTAATACCGTGTTTTTTCATCAAATAAAATAATATTAAAAAGAAAACATAATTGGAGTTTCTCTAATTCATAATTAACACGTTGCGTCGTAAATAACATGACGTGTTACAACTCACACGTAAATATCTTATACGGAATTTTTAATTTTATATGGAACAAACATATTTCACAGAGAATTACGCAATAGATATGTTTCTTTTGCTTAAAAAATATGAATATTTTTAAGACAAATTTTATATAAATTACAAAATAATTTATTTGACAAAACATATTAAATAAAATTCCTATTGCATACATACGAGATATAATACTTAAACATATACGTATAAATACAAGTATTTTTTAATTTTCATTTCATATTGCAGTATAAATCGTTCCTATGCTACCGTTACGTATTTTTCCATTAAAACACGACATCTGCGCGTCGCGTAAAACATTTTCCCCCGGAGAATCCCTTCAATTAATCAAACTGGTCCTCTTTGTGCTCGCGATATGCTACAATATTCATACTTCATCCGTCATTCTGTGAAGTTTTCCCGGCTGGAAGCATCATGAGAGGACCAAGCCAGTCACGTTGCCAATATCGCCCTGACAGTCAGACAGCCTCGTTTAATTTTTATTCTTGGTAGGCCAAGCACGTGAAATCATTACGAATAGGAAGGAAAGTGGCATTCGTGAAATCTTTATTATAAGCTCGCTACTGAAATTAACAGAAGATGCACGATAATCATAAATTAAGCCATCATTGAAAAAAACGGCGTTATAATGATCACCTATTTCATGATATAATTAAAAAGTGTATTCTTTTAAATATCTTTCATATTTAAAATAAACTAGATGTGGAATAATAATTAAATAATTGACGATAATTGATGCTCTATGTTTTTATAATAAAATAATTATAATATGTAATATAACTTTTTTCTGTATTATGATTATGTAATTATATGTTGTTATTATTATTATTATTGTTATTATTATTATTATTATTATTATTATTATTATTATTATTATTATTGGAAATTACAATGTTATTTTATTTTTAATAACTTTTAATTTTTTTAAATAAATGGTTTATAAGATCACATGTTTATCAAAGCTTGTTCATTTATTTATATTTATATTTTTTAGTTACTCATAAATTTTATTTATACTTTTTTTCGATATCAATCATTATTATTTAATATGTTTTAATGATAGATATAAAATCATCGGAATCATCAAATTGTATAAATGTGTAACGATAACAGATTAGACGCTTGCGAAATTAACAGTCTATCATCATGAAAGGCAAATGAATGGCAAGGGTTAAACATACACAATGTAAAATATATGACGAATATGTCGCATTCACTGACGTCTTATCGCTCCCTAAACCAAACAAACTTATCGCGCGAGAAATTAGACCACCTCGAGATTTAATCTTTACTCTTTGAAACGCATTCTTTATGTTATGATGCATATATTATTTTGCGCAATATCAAATTTAAATAGCGCAATATACGCACTTATTACTTATTTGGAACTTTATTTTTTTTGTCTGCTCACTATAAAATTGTAATATAAATACAATCAAAATTAATATAAAATATAAGACAACTTACATATATTATAAGGCAACTCGCATGTAAAATTCTTTGTCTATATATTAATATTATACTACAAATAAATATATTATTTCAATGCGTTAAACTTTCATAATTTTAATATTTCTAATTTTCTCTAATTTCTAATTTTTTCTCTTTTGCAATTTTTATGATTTATTTTTTGCAAATTACATGCTTATAATAATTGTACAATAATTTTTTTTAAGAAGAATCATAAGTTAGAGGATACGAGAATCATGCAAAAGTAAGTAATAAATAACAATCTTGCTACACACAGTTTACGAAATGAAAGATAGACGAACTAAAAAACGAGTGGAAACAAATAACTAAATCAATTCAATCTTTCATGCCGTGAATGATTAGTTGTGAACGAGTATTCACTCAAACCATACTGGATCATTTACCTTCAAGTGCTGTTGAAAATCAATTTCGAAAATCTTATTGAACTGTAGATACGTTACACCAATTGGTACCCACATCTCGTTTTAATCAATCAACTTACGCTCGCTTTTTCGCATTTAGATATATCCGCAAGATATTAAATTTCACAGTTCAAGGTTGAAATTCGTGTTCAATTATGGATGATTGATAGTATTATATAACATTTTTACTTTTTTTTCAGATCTTAATATCTCAAAATTCTTAATTAAATATTATTCCATTATCAGACTATTTTACGAGAGAAAGTAATGATTTGATGATTTTGATAAACCGTATATTTTTGCATTTTTTTTGGAGTAATAAACATAAATGCTAATAAAAATAGTCAAATATGCAGATCATATACGATTAAAAGTCTTTTGAAAACATGAGATATCTATTATATTTCGCCAATATTTTATTTCCTTATTTATTTTCCTTTTTACTGTTGGATCGTGAATATTATGTGTTGAATCAACCATCACGAGAAATGTTTGTTTGCCTCATCATTGCAACTCGCGTTTTTCAAGATTTCCCTAACACATCTCATACACTCGCCCTTTCCAACCGATCAAACTCACTCTTATGCTTGGAGCTGCTCTTCCACAAACTCCTGAAGAATGACATTCTGGTCCAGCGCAGTACCAGCAGCTCCAACAGCTCCGAGATCTTCTCTCTCGTCACAATCTGCCTCGCCAGCTTTCTCCCGTTCAAGAGCTCGTCTCTCACTCACAACTCTCGTGATAACAGTTCCGCGCCACGCTCAAAACATGTGAAATCGAAATTGAGCGATCGTTCACTGTGTACGTGTTACAAATCGCGACGTTGTATTTCCGGCTTTCCGAGTCCTTGGAAAGCTACGAGATCGGAATCAACGAAGCTGAAAGACGGACAACAGCTGGCGGGATTTTCGGCGAGAACACCCGCGAAAACGTGTTGCCGCAGTGGCAGCGCGCCGCGATATGAACCGTCCGGAACGGTTTATAGCGGCGCTTCGCCCTTGCAAGCGAACATGCGCATCCCCGTCCGTCCTTGCCCCATCGTTCTCCCTCCCTCCCTCTCTCTTTCTCTTTCTCTCATTCTCTCTCCCGCCTCCGGCCCGGATTCCGGTTCCGCTTCCGAACCGGGTCCCACACACGCTGAAAGGATAAAGATTATTTTCACACGTTTCGCGACGACGAACCCGCGACGAATAGAAATAGGAAAATCGCGGGTCCAAGAACTTCGGATCGATGAAAGTAAATGTTAAGGTGAAGACTTTAGAGCTATGGACGCGAGATATCAGAAGTATCCAAGGATCCGCGAATTCTCTCTGTGATAAAAATTTCTCGTCGAACATAAGATTAAAAAAAGAAATATGTTTCTCGGAAAGGACTATGAATTTCGTATCGAAGTAAAAATTTTTAATTAATGAACATCATCACAGAGAATATTTAAATAAAAAAGGATTTTTAATATTAAAAGATTTTTAATTTATTATTTAATATTTTAATATTTTAATATTAAGTATAATCAAAACTCGGATTGAGATTTTTAGGAAACAACATCCTTAGCTTACGTTTCAATTTAACATACTTAATACATCATCGCAAATAAAAGCAGAGCTTAGGATAAAACCGACATATTAAGAGTTTTTTGAGTTTATCAAATTATATTTATATATAATATATAATAGGCAAATTTAATATCGGATTAAATATCACTAAAGTGGCTATTGTCGTACGAGCTTGCGAAGTAATTTAGTATTCATCTCCGCCGACGACATAGCCGCCAAGAAATTGATGCGTTGCTCGGGCACGTTCCAGAAACATGGGACGGGAAGGTCTCGCCACCTAATTTCATGGGAGATTCTAAACTTGCAGATCCCAAACTTCGGATAATCTCGTAACAAAGATAATGACCCTCCTTAGTCAATTTAATGTGTTTATCATTTTTTGCATTTCTGCGGATTAGAACGAAGGACGCAAACCACGAAAAATCATTATCGTTTTTTTAAAAAGATACTTTGAAACACAAATCGAAATAAAGATGTCGCAATAATACATAACGTAATTCGCAATAATACGTAACGGAAGTTTAAAATTTCTACAGAATGTTCTATGAATATTTTCTGAGATTGTGGACATAATATTACAGTAAGAAAAGCCATAAAAAAACTAAGAATTGTAATAAAAAAAGTTAAATGAGAAGTAAATAATAATCTTATGATAATTTTTATCTTTTTTAATTCATTCTAAAATGCGAGTCGAATTAAACTCGAGGAGTTTTCTTGTCGATTTCAAGATGGGGAGAATGAGGGAAATTATCCGATAAGTTTAAGTAATTCTGCATTAATCAGGAAAGCAAAATTGACCGGAAAATACTAATTTCATACTGTAAATTTTCCCACAGTGTTAAAAATTTGTAGATTCAAGATTATTAAGTCTGCGTGTTCGAAATCGAAACGTAAAATTTTGGATTAAATTTGAAAATATAGCAAGTGTTCGCGCGCGTATACTTCTCTGATAGAAAAATACGAGAACGAGATAGCGATTCGATTAATGGGGATCGTTATGCGTTCGTTAGCGCGCGATTGACTTTAGACAGCGGTGGTTCGAATCGATTTCGCGTGCGTTCGACGAAATTGCCAATCAATCGAGAGAAATCGGGGAAAACAACTGTCCACCCGTTGGGTAAATTACCCGCATCTATCAGCCGCATCGGATTACGAATTGAACTAACGCACCAGCGAAAGCAGATCGTCACGAGATAATTGTATACTGGATAAAAAGGTAATTTAAAAGCAAAAAAAGAGATTAAGTAAAAGAGAAAATAATTTATTACTATTATTAGCATTATTAAGTACGTGTGCGGATTGATTGAAAAATATATAAATATAAAATAATGGAAATAGATGGATAAAAAAAATACAAAAAAAATTAAGAATATAAAAAATAATTAATGTCTTAAAAAGTAATTTAGAGAAACAAGATTTTAAATTTATAAAGATAAGAATTATGACACATTTAAATTACTATTAAATAAAAAGAAATATTTATATTAGTACAAGAGAATTATGACACATTTAAATTACTATTAAATGAAAAGAAATATTTATATTAGTACTTATTATTTAATTTAAAAAATGCAATTTAATAAAAAAATGTATATTATATATGTATTTTTTAGGAAATTACTAGATGCGGTTAAAAAACTACAAGCTTGATAATTCTCTCTCTTTCTTTTTTTCTCATGAGGAGTGACCGGTTGTCAAAATCGACAGAACTGCCGATGACGCAAAAATTCGCGACGCGAAAGAAACTTTGGAACAAGAGTAAACTGCTGCGAAGATCCGAGGTGATTGACGAGAGAAATTGGCACGAATGTTCTTCGGAAGCCGAGTTGCGAGTTTTTGCACGCCCGGCTTAACGGACACGTTGCAAAACTTTACGTGGTCGCGCGTCCCTTCTTTCATCTCTATTGTAGCCCGATCGGTTCTTTTTCGTCGCGATATAAATCATCGATTAAAACCAGCATAATTTTCGATATGTTTAGATTTCAATTTACACAAAAATTGATCCCGAATTTGCTCGCAATAATTAATATACATATATTAATGATACAAATATTATGACTTTCTTCACATTTTTGCTGAAAAAAGATTAACTACAATTTCACACACACACAGTCCAGAAGTATTATATAAAAAATAACTACTTTTTAGGAACGTTCTATACATAAAATTGAAAATAAATCTCATTGAAATTAACCGTTAAAGCGGTTAAAATGCAAAAAAAAATGTCACTTATTTGTCGACGTTTTTCCAGGCAGAGAAAAATATCAAAATGCGAAAATCGAGACCAACTCTGAAATCGAACAGTGGCGGAATATTTTTCATTAAAACGCGACATGGAATTTTCGGGATAATGGACGATCTGTAAAAAAGATCTATGTAAAAAAACCTTGACGTCACAGCTGCTGTCTTCGCATCTCTCACGTATCTTCTTTCGCCCATTTCTTCATTCTGTTCATCGATTGGTACTTCATCTTTTCATCCTCTTGCTGAGGCAGTTGGCATCGACAGGAATTCTGCATTTGACAATATGTACTTGTCGAACACGTTTCACGAAACCGAATGACGTTTTTCGTGATATGTCGTGTGCGGAGATAATTGAATGATTGCTTAACCAAATGTTATACGTAATTTTTAATATTTTTCTTCTCTTGAAGTGGATAAAAATAGAAAAAAAGATTTAAAAATAAAAATTTAAAAATAAAAAAAATAAAAAAAAATATTACAATATTCCAATACATGTTTTTTCCTCAGTAATCTTTTCTAAAGAAATGTTCTTAGTATGTAGTTTAAGTCAATTTGAATTATTTCATTATTTTTCTCTTAAATGTGTGTGTGTGTGTGTGTGCAATATATACAAATAAATAAATTTAACTAGATTAATTAATTAAATTTATAAAATTGTATAAAAATATTAATAAATATAAAATAGCTTGTGTATCCAAAACCCTCTTAAAAAGAATTATCCAATTAAAGCTGTAAAGACAGCATTAAATCATTATCCAAATTTTGAGATAATAAAATTTCTATACAGATTTGATTTTATTCTATTCTATTTCATTCTGATACTTTACTATTAAGATTCTTTCTATCTAGAGATAAAATGTGTATTTGTTTATATATTTCCATTATAATAAATTTCGTATATTAAAATTTAAAACATTTTGTTCAACGAAACTCAAATTATATTTTTTCTTATCTTATTTATCTTCAAATAACTCATATATAATATGTATAATATCAAGAAACCCTAATTTCACAACTTCGTGAGAACAATAATAATTATATATCGATCCAGAACAATAATTATATATCGATCGCGATATCCTTCGTCTCGTCTCCCATGATATATCCGTTGCTATTCCATTAGCTTTACAACGATACAACTGACATTGTCGACAGCGAGTCAATCCCAAGTTTGGCACGTTCGTCAAGCACACGCACAATACACACGTGTGTACGCGGTTCGATACATTGTCGTGTACGGTCATCGGTCATGCAACGTGGTACGAATTCCATTACGCACGATTATTCGGTATTATGCGTGACTCGGGATTGTGCTCTGTAATTTCGAGTCCCTCCTCGCGGGACGAACAAGGCATTGTTACGCAATCTTGTGCAGATCAGGAAATGCATTAATACGATGCAAATGGAATATGGAGTATTTCGTGAAATGTTTGTCGAACTTTATGCAATATATCCGGATAAATATATAAGAAAAAAGCTATAACTATATATAAACTATATATATAATAAATACTAATATATAAACTACATATAACTATTATATATATATATATATATATATATATATATATATATATATATATCAAGATTCTATCAATTTTTTTTCATAAATTTTTACGAAACATTTTTTGTATTCGCCGAAACGATTTTTGTATTCCAAACGAGAGTGGATTCAATTTGTCATTCATAAAATTTTAAATGTGAAACGAAATATAACTGAAACTTTAAATGTGAAATAAATTGCAGAAATAAAATGAGAATATATAAATGAGATTTAAAATATTTAAAATGTAACAATATCGTCATATTTCCAAAAGAGATCTAGGAATTATGGATTTGATACATTGCAATTTGAATGTTATATTTATCGCTCTATCTTCGATCCGTACAGAATAGCATTGGCTGCTCCAATTTCAAGATATTGATCTATATATATATATATATATATATATATATATATATATATATATGTATATATATTATAGCACATAAGCTCTTGATATAACGCATTTGCAATATTATCATGTAACAGAGATGCATGTACGCGATACTCAAAGTAACCGCAATTGATCAAATATCATTAATTAATTATTATTACTAATATATTATAGTCAATTCTTAGAAAAATTATGATATGTCGTCAGTCACATTATCAATAATTTTTTAAAAATCTGCAAATGTATTTCAACTCGTTATAACGAAAAAAAGTTTTTGCGTTTTGATTGCAAATTACTATATGCGATTGCTCAAGTAATATATAAATCATGAATAAAAATCTTTCAAAAGAAGCATAACCAGCAAAAAGTGAGACTCGTGCGTTTATCAAAGAGCACGACATTTTAATTTCTCAATCTCAATTTTGCATGATAAGCGGATCGACTTGAATATTATTCGAGTTTTTATTAACATTGACAAAAAGTGCATAATTGCATATTACATCACTAACTGAAATTACGTCTCGAAACCGTTTTTTCATGCAATAATATATTCTTAGATATCATGACTTATAAACAACGCTATTATAAACAGCAAATGATTATAATGCTAATCGATATAATGCGATTTTATTAAAGAGCATTGCAAAAGAATCGCAATATTGCTCTATTACGGGTACAAAACGATGCAGCACGAAGTCGAAGGACGGTCATCAATAATGGATCAATATACTCGTATTAATCTATTGATCCTGGAGAATACAACAGCATCTTGAATTTTTTGTATATATATATATATACATATATATATATATATATATATATATATATATATATATAGAGAGAGAGAGAGAGAGAGAGAGAGAGAGAAATAGAGAAGGGGGAGTTTAAACGATTATTAAATTTTCATTTAATTATTAACAAAGATTTAAATAACATTATAAAATATTTTACTTGAATTTATTATTATTATTATTGTTTCTAACAAAATTTAACAGGTCACAAAAACATTTAGAAATTAAATAAAGTTAAGAAAAACAATTTGTATAATATCAATGTTCAATTAATTTAAAAAAATTAAATATATATTTAATTACATATATTAAAATATATATGTTTGTGTGCTCAATGTTATAAATATAAAATATAAAAATTATAAAAAGATATTTTTTCAAATGCTTGTTTAAATATCACGCATTTAAGATATCACGGAAATATGAAAATTTGAAAAAGTAAAAATTTCTCGAAAATATTACGAATAGATCAAGATATGAAATTATGCCTCTTTGTAATTTCGTTCTTATTATCGTTCTAATATATTCCTTCTTTACTAAGACGAAATTCATACCACTGGAAAGCCGGGAAAATCTGCCGGATATTGGCCAGAGATTCCAGACTATCGCAAATGAATTCCACATCCGATTCTTCGCCTTTGATGCGCGCGAAGAAACGAATCCTTTCGCAACTCCTACAAGTGAGATTCAATTCTCTACTCGTCGAAATAATCTAGATTGGAAGCAGGGGAGGAAGAGAGATTCCGGCGAGGAAGACACGATGCGCTACCGTCTCTTTGAATAACCCGAACTCTTAGGCATCGCCATGTATGCGAACTATGCCAGTCATTTTGAGAGCTTCCCGGAGACTGTACAAGACTCGCTTTTACAACACGACCCTTGCTATATATATGTATATATATATATATATATATATATATATATATATATATATATTACTGTTTTTATATATTACTTTTTTTTCTTTCTTTTTTTCGTACGTGCTGAAGATAAAATGAATTTTTTATGGAATGTTGGGCGACGTATCCCAGCAAACTTCATTTATAAATTCTTTGAAGAACTTAAAACGATTTTTCCTTAGCAAAAATTTAATTACAGATGCCAGCTTTTCTCATTATTTTACATTTTTTCATATTAAATATCTTAAAAGAGTAGAATTCGAGAAAATTAGATAATATCACATTATAAACATAATTTATATAGAAGTTTTATATAAATTGATCCTGACTTTTTCTATTTTTTTCTTTGAATGAACGCATAACGTTAGTAAATTTCTCGCTTCGTGAAATATCCAGCTTCATTTGTTAGAGCAATGTAAGCCGAGCATGTCGACTCGCTATTATGCTACATGAGTGCCTCAGCATTTCGCTATTATCGCGTATATGTAGGATATCCGAGCTATTTCGCGATTATTGTAGAACGCAATTCTGCAGAACGTATACAAAATACGTAATTGTGTTGCAATAGCCATTAATAATTAATATTTTAATATTTGGTATATGAAAAGATATATATAAATCACATAAAAAAAATTCTCTAAATATTTTTATAAAATCTCGATAATTAATTTAAAGAATTATATTTATATTGCACACAGTTTACATTTTTATAAAAAAGAAATTAATTTTAAACGTTCAAATTAATTTAAACTTTCATCACAATTGAATAATTTTTTAATAGTTTAATTTGAATTTTAACATTTTCAACAAATAGCAAATATTTTTTAAATTCTCATAAACAATTTATTGTTTATATATTATAT
The DNA here is from genome assembly GCF_003227725.1 of Camponotus floridanus. NCBI lineage: Eukaryota > Metazoa > Arthropoda > Insecta > Hymenoptera > Formicidae > Camponotus > Camponotus floridanus. The sequence goes on from NW_020229337.1 coordinate 552,461, forward strand.
ATTTTATATATTATATATTTTTTATATTTTATATATTTAAAAAATTTTTATAATTACCTTTCGTGTTTTATTTAAAGACCTTGCATTTATTTTTCTTACACTTTTTCATCTAAAAGAGAAAGAGAGAACTTTAAATTTTTTAAAATTATCTATAATAATCTTCTACATTTTTTCTTTTTACATTTTTTCAATCATTCATAAAATTGTTAAAATATTTCAAGTATTATTTCAACAAAATATGACACACTGAAAGTACCGAACGGTAGTCATGGACATCGCATATCATAAACCTTGATAAATCTTGATCATCAAGGGGAAGTTAAAACTTTGACCTTTAACATTATACTGTTAAGACGAGTCGTAATCTAAAGAGGTATCAGGGGCCATCAACAACTAATTGTAAATGAAGCTCGTACGAACGAGGAGAAGAAAGAAGGGAAGGATAAGAAACGTGAGATGAAAGTTTCGAGAGAACTTGCATCAGCCTAGCATACGCAACACTAGCGCGTTCTGGTTTCCATATATACGTATATGTGCGAATCGCGTGTCTTTCCTGCAAAGGTGGATGCCTTGAAATCGAAAATTGACTATTCGAGCCTGAGTTATCGATTAGAATATTGTTATTCGGACATTCTTGATATTACAAATATACGCATGTGTGGATATATCAGAATAATATTTATTTTTAAAAATTTTTACTGTGAAGGATATACAGTAAAATAATATTTTTTAAAACCGAAATAATATATAATAAAATAATTTTTCTTATACAACTTGTTCAAATATTATGGAAAATTGGCAATATAACGATAAGAATATTTATTAAATAAATTTATTATTTTTAAACTAATATTTTGTCGAGCTAACATTAAAGAGAGAAAAATTTAATTTTCCTAAAATAAGTAACTTTAAATTTTAAATTTAATTTAAATTTAATTTAAAATTTAAAATTTTTAATCATTCTATTACAAAACACTTTTTGTGTGTGTATGAGAGCCATATCCGAGCTAAAATAATAAAATAACACACTTCTGTGGTCCGTCATATTTCGCATTTTTCTCTATAAAACAAGAAAACAAGGAAATTCTATTCTTTTGCTGAACAAGGAAAAGTATGTTCAACAGACTGAAAATAATAAATAAAGCATCTATGAACATGTGCAAACATAATAATGCATTCAAGCTAAACCGCTCATCTCTAAGAGCAAAGAAGATTGAAAAGAATTCGCGTCCATCATAACTGATTTTCTTCATCTTTCATCATTTTCTTTCGCTACTTTTTTTCTTTCTCTCTTTCTCATTTTCCTTCTTTCTCATTCTCTCTTTTTATCTTTTTTAGACTGACAGTTTCACTCTGATAATACCGCTACTGTGGATGCTTTTTCAATTCGATCGACAATCATCGTTCTTGTTTTGCACGCATCACTTCTTCGTCTCTTTTCCGCATCTTTCTTGTCTTTTTCTCCATTCTTTCCTTCAGAAGCTTTTTTCTCCTTTTTTTGAATTTGTTCAATTTCGACTGGTCTTGATCCAGTCAAATCTCAAAGTTGAAGACTTTTTAAGAGACTTCTGATTTTCAAAGAAAAATATTTTTTTACTTTTTCTGGGATCTTCAGAAACTACAACTAAGAAATCCATTTCCGTTATCAATCATACGTAATCTGCAACGTCTAGATCCGTTAAAAATTTCTTCACAATAATTATTTATATTATATGTACGAAAAACATGTATGAAAAACAATTTACAATTAAAAATTCAAAACAATTTAAAGAAAGTTTAGTTTTAGTTTTTGATCCAGTTGAAATATATATTATTTATTATAATATTGTCTCATCTCTATTTCTTTTTTTTATTTAAACATTGATTATTCTATGTTGCATGTTTTGCATATGCAGCCAAATATTGATTCCTCTCTCGTTAAACATTATCATAAATAATTAATGTTTGAATTATTGGAGAAACCATCTTCTTCTCGTATCACGTTCGCAAGGAATAGTAGATCGTCGTCCGTAATAATTCCCTTTAATACCTGGAAAATCGCCAGGACTGCTTCGTGTTCCATCAACGACGCAATTAGGAGAATTTCGCTTGCAAACGAGACAGGAGCGAGATATTCTCGACATCTCCATTCTTGTAACACCTGCTGCTAGTACTTGCTGCAACTAATCCACAGCTGAAATTGAGGAAATCGCAGCCGCCTGCTGTTTTTTCAGTGCCTGCATCTTGCGTGGATCAACCCGTTAATACGCGCGCTTTTTCCTACCTTAACTCGTTATTTTGTATGCAAATTAAACAGTATCACCAGCAATAAGCTAAAGAAAATTTTGGAAGACAAAACTTCTGTTTAAACAATTAGACAATAGCAACTGAAACATTGAGATAAACTAAATAAATAAAACTAAACTAATTCTCTTAATTTTGATACTATATGAATTACATGACAAAAATCTCTTCCTTAGAATCGAATTGATAAAATTTTCTATGGTTTATTGATTAAAAAATCGTATATATACGCGCATATAATAAAATAAAATAAATTTTCAACAGTTTTCTCTCGTATTCTTTCTTTCTTATTCCTAAATTTCCCTCCACTTCCTTTCTCGAATGATATTCATATCGACATCGGGTTATCGAATATAAAAATATATACAATGGATTTGTGTTGTTCGAGCATAAGCATGTAAAATTTTAGATAGAGACGGACGAAGGGTGATTTATCTCGAATGAAAAATAAGAAAAGAAGCAGAGGAAGCATAAGATCCACCGGCAAAATAAGAAAAAATTGTCGACCGTTAGCCGGCTGCACAAGTGACCGTTTATATTACGTGCATGTCAGAGAGAGAAAGAGAGAGAAGAACAAAAAGAGAGAAATGAACCAGATGCTGGCAGTCTGAAATCGGCTGATGCAAGTCCGGCATGGACTCTCGCGATGGAAAAGCAAGGCACACGAAAGGATTCAGGGTTAGTGGAAGTGTGTAAGTATAACGTCGTCTTATGAGTCTGAAAGAGGAAGGCCATCACAGAGAGAAAGAGAAAAGAAAGAGAGCGAGAGAGAAGAAGAGAGAAAGCGGGAGGGAAAAAAGACATAATTGGACCCAACGGGAGTGCATGCACTGACTGATGCAACAATCGGGCTTCTGGCCGGCATTTTCTTGACGTAAAAAGAAACGTAATACCAGATCTTGTCTTGATCAATCTCGTGGATTCATTTAACTTATCTCACGTTTCGCTATTTAACTCGACGTTAAATAAAGTTTGTTGCACCATCAAATATATCGTGTAATGTTAAGTACTTTGGTATTCAAATATTTCTACAGCCTTTTTTTAATGCGACTACAAACTCGTGTAAGTGAGAAGAGATTTAAATCTTTACTAGAAATTCGCACATATGCTATAAAATATTATATAATTGTTTCTTACTTTTTCAATACGATACAAAGCATTAATAAGAATAGAATAGCATAATGCAATTAAATAAAATAAATTCTTATCTTTCAATTTCATAGAGAAATAATATCTGATTGTTTATCGAAATAAACAAAACTGTTATACATTTATTTATTATTTCAAATGCATCACATTTCAGATACTTTCAGTAATAGCAAGATATCACAATGCTAACCATATTTTTATTCTTTAAGAGAGTATAGTGCAATGTTTCTACCAACCGCGCGATCGGAGGCAGGAAAGCGTGCCTCCCATTCTTCTTCGTTAGAATAGACGCGAACATGTTGAAGAAAAGATATCATGAGAATAGATCTACCTTTTAGGAGCGCGTAATAAAAGGACTTGAATATTATTTGGCAAATATACATTTTCGTAAATAAAAAATAACAAGGATATACAGCAAATCGAGCAAATCATTATAAAACAATTGCATTACATTCACAACACGGAATATTATACGATTATATATCATTTGAGAGAAAGAGATTCAATATAGATTTAAAGGAAAATGCTAATCTCTTCTGCACAAGATTTAATGAATAAAACATATCTTAAAAAGAGAGCAAATATTTCGAGAAAAAAATATATTGATGAAATCTCCAAACATCCAGCAATTGCTCGAATAAAAAATTTAAAAAATTTTCTGAATATTATCTCCATTTATTATTTATTTTGTATTTTAGGATTCGAATATCATTTCGAAAGAGGCTCTTTGCAAATTTTAAGAATGATCAAAATTCCTGCATGCATCTCTACCGTCTTTGTTTCCATAGCGAAGAGCCTCATGTTCCTGAAGAGCTACGCAAGGATCGTAAATCTCCGCAGTAGCGGAGGGCTCGAGAACTTTTTCCAGTAGGAAAGGCGAGAGAACGAAAGAAAGAGGCGGGAGAAAAAAGCTATGGACGCGAAGAGGATCTGATAGATAGACAACGGTAGGAAAGGGCCAACTCTCGCGCGAGTTTTGCCGTGGAAATCAAGTAATTTCTCGGGGGACGTCCACGGCTCGCCATTGTCCTGCTCCTGTTCCTTTAACCCCTAGAAAACGGTTATTCCGCGACTACGAATGATGAAGGCAGAGTCGGTCGCCGCGATGGAATCGTCGGAAAAATAGCGACAACAAGGGAAAAACTTTAATACAAGTCGACCCTCGCAAGACCTAACACCGATCTACGGACTGCTATGAAATTGTATCTCGTGTATGAGAAAGTGATTTAAAAGAGAGAAATCTTTCTCTTTGAAAAATGTTCTTTTCTTTTCAGTTTCACCTTTTCAATCATTGTATTTTTTCGAATTGAAATCGAAATTTTCCCAAAATTGGTCCTATCAATAAACATGACGCGTTTCTTTGGGATATTTTTCACGATGGTATAGTCATTTCCATAACAACCGTTTATAACCGAGTTCAGCGACAGTCAGAAGCACTCTTTATAATTCCAGGCACGAAATCGCACCGAGAAAGTTCTTTATTTTCCTATCGGAAAATGTAGCAGGAACGGGGTCAACTCGTGCTTACATGTTTGCGAAAATCGACAAGAATTCATCGATCAAAGTCCGCATTAAAAGCTTTCGCATTCGTCACCTCACGACTGAAGTCGTGTATCGTTATACATTCATGCATATATGAAATGAAGAAAAAAAAGTAAAAACTAACATAGATTTATGTTCACGAAAACTTTCAACGTAATATTTCAACGCTAACAAACAAATGGCGCACTTAGCGGCGCAGTAATGTCATTTTTTTTCTACGATGACTAACTTTCTGCAGTTTTATAAATTGATTTTGACAAAAAAATACCCTAATATAATATCCTATTTTTAAAATTTTAATATTATTAATTATTAACTAATAAATTTCCATTTTTTAACTTTCTTTTTAATTTTATTTTTTTTAAGAATTGAAAGACTATAGTGAACATGAATATGATTAAAATATATTTTGTAAATATTTATATATCTGCGAACACATATTCTAAATATAATTTTCTACGTACAATCGTTCGTTCTTCACTTCATTGTGGAACTGCAAGCGATTGGTACTCGTGAATATCGCGGACAGTATTCGCGAGAGATTAATTCCGCGTGAAAAATCCGAGAATTTTCCATAGCAAATGTACGAAAAATTATACATCCCAGACGTGGCAATTCTGTAGCAATACTGAAATAATGGAATTACGACAGATGCAGAAAAATGAATGCAGCAAATGTAGTAATTCAGCGCTCACTTGTGTGATCTCTCCTGGAGAATCTTGCAAGAAGCGCGAAAAGCTCCAGGAGTGTGATTCATAATCGAGCGCTCTCCGCTTTTTCATTCGCGAGCGAAAATATTGTCAGTCCACTGAACAATTTGCCGGACAATTCGCGAAAGTTATTTTGAGGATAAAGAGACAAAAAGTAATGCCTCACAAAGGATATGAAAAATCCGACAAAATTTCAGCCAAAGGATGAAAACTCGTTATACATTACCAGTTCGGAAACAGCTCTTGTTTTATTGTCAATATGTTCAAAAAGCGAAATGTAAAACAGATAATAAGAAGTTAAAGTATATTAATCCTGAAATACTTGATCAAAAGTGACGCAAGTTATTCGAATTTATTACTGTTATTTTTAAATATTACAATTTTAATATTATAATTTTATAATGATTAATATTTAATTACATATTATTATGTGATTACAAATGATAAGTTAAGCAAATTAAAATTTTTTCTAGTAATTTTGAAATATCGAAAAAAGAGAGAAAGAAAAGGAGAAAATAATATATTTTCCTAATAATGAATCTTGATATTTTGTGACTTTTATTTTAATTTTTATATTAATTTTTGTAATTAAATTAAACTATAAATTTAAAAGAATTGCCTATTTATTTTTATTTATTCATTTTATTAGAATTTTATTCATCGGCCGCGAACTTAATATTCAATAATATTCTTTAATTTCAAATTTCAAATAGTTTTATAATTAAAATTTTATCTTAAATTTTATTAAGAAACGATTGTTCCTAAATTCTTCAAATTCTTCTCATCTTTTCTGTGCTCGGAAGTCTACTTTTATTTTTTTTTTCGGTTCGCTCTTTCTTCATTTCCAGATCCGTTTAAAGAAACGCTGATTCAATTTTTTTCTCAAGGATGCCAGTCATGCACTTCCAAATGTGCCAACTTTAAATTAAGTTCGCCGATGCTGACAACAATATATTCTATGGTTTTGTATAATATCGCTATTCAAATATATTTCCAAGCGATGAGAACGTAATACATACTAATTTTCTCCCCCCCCCCTTTTGAATTTCATACTAACGAGACCGGTGGATATATGAGCGCATGTTGAATAATCGGCAATTTCGTGTATTAACCAAAATTTCCGAGAATTCTCGACGATTATAATTATTCGTTTTATTAACCAAATATTACACATGTCGAGGATTTATCTACGATCGAGTGAATGTCATAAAATCGCTCTAAACCGTTTTCGAATGTGGCTTCATTACAATAATGGTCCAATTTTTATGAATATTTGTCAAATATAAAAAATTAAAAAAAATGAGAAAGAATTAGAACAATTCAAATTTAATTAATTTCAATCAATAATATTAATTTTAATAATTTCCCATTGAGATATTTATTATAATTTTGACACTATATTCATCCATTGATATATCATTTTTCATGAGATTTCATGTTTCCTCATGAAAATACATTCCTGATATTCTTAACATTTTCTCTCTAAATCTTTTAATGCTTTCGAGTGAGTTGAAATGATACATTAAAACTTTCTATCAATTAAAACAATGCTGAATGAAAACTGATATCCAGTAGAACTTCGTGCGCGGCGGGTTAAACTCAATATTGATAAAATATATAGCAATATGCGTAAAAGAAGAATGCTTAAATAGCTTGTGCTAATTCATCTGGTTAATCTCGCAACCCGCATGTTTAGGCGCATGTTTGATGAGGCGCATCTTCAACGCGATAAAAAATCATAAATATTATACGACGCAAATCTATCGAAACTCTTTGACCCGTTTTGTAATACAAAACTGCATATACATTGAACTTGACACTGTACAATTCAAATAACTGTATCAGCGGAGCTTTCGCGAGTTTTGCTCGTAGTCGAACAAAGATCAATCGCAATTCTTTATTACACGAACGTTATCGACAAGATATATACATATATATATGTAAATTGCATAATGTCACGAGATAACGATGAACTGTGCCATCATTCGTATCAAACTAATTGCGGAATTTGCATATAAATGTATATTTGAAATATCAAATGAGTCTTTTGTATAAAATAGAGTTTAAATAACATATTGTAAAGAATTTACATAATTTAAATGTAAATCAGTAATCACAACTGTGATTTAAAAAATATTTTGATATATATTTTGATATGTATTTAAATTATATAAAATATAAAATATACTTAAAAACTTAATTTTATAGAAATGATTTATTTATATATCGTGATTAAATATGAATAAAGATAAAGATTTTTTCATAGAAATTTAATTTCAAAAATGGTTTCAGATAATACAATATTATATACATAATATAAATTATAAATTGAGAGATATTTTGAACTTTTAATTTAACGGTATATTATTTTACGAGAAAAATTTGAAAAAGAAAATATCCGCACATGTAAATCGTATAAATTTATACAATACAATCAATTAATATAAAATACAATTAATTAATATAAAATAAATTAGTAATACATTAATAAAATATGAGCGAATTATTTTATAAAATACAATGTTAAATGAAAAATTAATAACCCGTTATCGTATATCCTCTTCATTACGTTAATATGATGTCGTATAATTACAATATGTAGTCGCGTGTATTATTTAATATGCAACAATGCATATCGCTTTTCCGAATTTAAAAGTCGCCCAAAGCGTAATAATATTTTGCAGTGTAATCGACGCGAGATTCAGTGATAGGCGAATGCAAGAGGCGGATATAAATTGCACAATTTCGCAGCGCAGGCACGACGAAGTACACCATTATTTATCGTTTGTATGAAATAAAATCGCCTCGTCGTTCACGAAATGCGGAGAGCGAATAAACTCGGCTTCTGCCCGTTATCTATCTAACGTGTACAATCTGGCGTGCACAAGATCGATATCAATCTTTCTTACGAACGAAGAAAAGCCGCTGTCGCGAACGCACTCGCGCTATTACCTTCACTTGTAAAATGTGAAAAATTGATCGGTTTCATGTTTTTGGAAAAAAATTAGCGCTAACGCGAAAATTTAATGAGAAAATTATAATAGACGTTCAACGAAAGATGAATCAGTTTTCAGCGTTATTGATCTAAAATTCTCTTATTGATTTAAAATTCTCGTGACATGTTACAATTTTTTCATATTTTTTGTAACCAAAATTGTTTTTCCAACATTGTAATAATTTTATTCCTTGTAGTGTAAATATATAATTTGAAAAAAAGGTATGTTAGAATAAAATAAAATGTTAAAAATATTAGGAATTTTGCAAAAAAAAAGATTTATTTAATGCAATAGAGTTAAAATTGTAGCTCTTCATAAATTTTTAAGAAAAATTAAATAGTTGAAGTTTTATCTTTATTCTAAAATAAAAATTAATAAAATTGCTAGAATAAAAATTGCCTAAAAAATGCAATATTCATCGAAAAATATAACCGAATAAAAAATACATTCAAAGAGTACACAATAAATTGTAATGTACTTCCGTACACCTAGATGGTGAAGAATAAAAGGATTAAGGTTAACGATACCGAGATGTGCATGAAACCTCAATTTCGTCGGTAAATCCTTCTTCGCGGCAAGAAACCGAAGAAAGCTCTCTGCTGCTGCTCAAAGAAATTGAGCAAAATGTACGATCGGAGGATTTGAAATTTTCCAGCCACGACTGGCTGCTGTACCCCTAAACATTTACAACCCCTAAGCTGTCTGCGCTGAACTTTTCCACGGACGTGACTTCGGATTTCATCGCCGTTTTCATCCTCTGCGCCACGCGATGCTATCTCCACACAGGACGGAAAAGTTTAAAATCTCAAGTTTACAGAAGATTTCAAGGGAAAAGGGAATATAAACCGTAAACTAATCGAATATAAATAATATTTTTTAAATAAATCCAATTTCTAAATAAATTTTAAAATTTTGAAAATAAGTACAGTTTGATTATTCAAAATATTAGAGATAAAGTCTTTCTCTCTTTTGGTAATTTGAAATTTTAAAAAATTTGTTAAAAATATTAATATGCCGAATCACAATTTATATATTCTCTCATTTAAATTTTTATTTACTTTTCATTTAAATTCAATGCGTCAAAAGCCGATTACATGAATCACTTTAATAAACGATTCATATATTTTTTCTTCATTTCCTTCTTTCAGCTTCTAACTTATGGATATAAATTATTCCTCCGTGATCATATTGAATTTAATTAATTCTACTTTCGAGCGTAATCAATAAAATTTTCATCAATTGGTACTTCATCATCCTGCCTTTATTTACCAATGAAATTTAATTAATCATGGATGCTGTTCATACATTACCTTTTATTGATTTTAGCTTATCCTCACTAATATACATTTATATATGTATATTGAAAGTATTAAACGCATTCTCTCCTGAAATCAAATATCACAATTGACCATTGTAAAAACGCGCATACATTAATTAATCTGTCTCTTATGATTAGTACTATTCTTTTGCTGCCATAAAGGTCGCGATCCTTTTCCAGAATGAGAAATGAATTTGCATCACATCACGAGCAGATACACAACGAACGCCATATACACTGCGGTACAGCGCGGTTGGCCGAAAAGGACGGAAATTTAGCCAGCAAAATGATGGACGTGCGCGCTCTCGCTCGTGTATTTGAATAAACGTCGACGGCAGATGATGTAAACCCGCGGGCTTGCATATGCGCGAGCTGTAAATTTGTCAGGCACACCGAGTATGCGCTACGGCGCATCGTTGACATTGTGTCATCAGAAAAATGGAGGCATATCCCATAGTCAGAGCGAGACTGCGATTTGGAAGAACGACAAAAAGGGACTCCGAGAAAATAAACCAAAGTATATGAGCGAAGTGAAGCGTATTTTTTCCAGGCAACGCACATTTGAATTGGTAATTTAGACAAAAAATCTCCGTATTTCTTTTTATGTCTTTTAATTTCTAAAATCTCGCTCTCTATATATTCCAGAAAATCATATGTGCATCACGTATGACCATATATGTCAATATACTCGTATATTAATAGTAATAATCGTATGAATAATAATAATTCAATGATAACCTGATAACAATATTTTCTGTCAACCGAGAGAAATAAAAAATATCATGCGGGAGAATAAAAAAATAGATAGAATCTTCACTATTTTGCATAAACTACATGTTTCGCATTAAGAATCTACTTTCTCGACTTTCTAGAGGAGATATATATTTTAGCATTTCAAAACTTTCTCAAAAGTTCCAAAAGTATGCAGAATCATGTCGAAATATTTTATAAAAATACCCAGCGATATTTTTCTAGGAAAAAAAGATAAGAATATCGATATTGAAATAGTTGATACAACGCTCGCGAATTCATAAACGACTGTCAAATCGAGCGCGAGTGAGATTACGATCGCTGAACTACAGTTGGCGAAAAGTGAAAACTGCATATGGCTTTATTATGTAAAGCTATCGGGCAGATGAAAATTACATGGTGCAGAGAAACTACAACGTAGGAAACTACTATGCAACGCACGAAAACGTCGAATGTATAATCGTTTCGTGAAGTATAAAGCAAGAAAAAAACCAAAAGAAACAGAAATCACATCAATATGACGGACGTCTAATGGTCGTTAGTGAAAGGAAATTGCAGACGATAAAGACGTATAATTAAGATGCCATGGCGTATATTAAACATAAATGATAAAATATCTCGCTTAGAGAATATTGACATGTTCTCCAATCTCGTTGATCTCAAATATATTCCTTCATATAACTTTTTAAAGTACGAGTTATATTGAATTTTCCGCGTTAATGTAATAACTTATTACTTTAAGTCATTTTTTAAAAGAAAGAACGCGTTTATATTATATTATATGCGTTTATAATTAAGTTCTTTTATTTATTATTTCCTTAGTAAACTCACTTATCACTAAAGCATCGTGAATTAAAATTCTTCCTATCGTGATTGGAGATATTATCTTAAATTTATTTTTCTTTCTAAATTAATTGTAAAAACGTGGAGTTATTTTAAAATTATTGTGGAAAAAAAACTATTTGTACTTTTATTATTAACCGATATTTTACCAATTCTTTTTGATCAATATTTCTCGAAAATATTTCGTTTTTATGGTCGTAACGGTTGTATAATTCAACGTTTGCGTATTTATTATTTTCCGAGTATCACATCGTAAAAATGTAGCGGCACGTGTATTATGACGAATTCAAACATTCCGAGAGATAAATATTGACTGATATTTATTCCGAACGCGACAACACGATGCGCTAAGGATAGATGTACGAGAATCGCTTGACGATTGTAAACTTTAGCTGACGCGCACACGTTGCCAGTCGGCATAAAATAGGAACATGCGCAACAATATGCATTGCACTTGTATCGTTACAACGTGCAATTTCAATATTTTTGTCGTATTTTATACCAGCGTTACTTGTTCTACAGTAAAGTAAAGTGAAGTAATAAAAAGAATCGAAGCAAGAAAATTGCACGATATTTTTGTGCTTATAAAATTATAGCTGTATCATATTGAGATAATAATGCGGCAACTTTCTAATAACATTTAATGCGCTAAATCTAAATTAAAGGTTTGATTTTTTACTTTTTCAAATGTTCGACTGGAAATAAAACTTATTAAAATTTTACAAATTTTACATCGTTTCATTGAATAACGAAATGATATTTCAGTATCAAAAAATTGTGTAAAAATACTCGATTTAGGAATTATTTCTCGACATTTAAATCGTTTCATTAAAAGATACTGATACTGTCAATAAAGTAATATGTCATAACATATTAATTGGTTGACTGTAATAATCTTAAATCGGGTATTAATTAATTTAATTGAATAATATTCCAAAATTACATGATTAATAATTAATCGTTAGCTCTAATAATTCACACTGTATATTAATCACGATTATTCCTCGATTATTACTCGGTAATCATAATATTGAGCTACTTTGTATTCTACTTGTTAAAATAATCGTAATCATTAATTCGCTTAATTTTTTACCCAATTATTTTCAATTAACGCGTGTCTTCGAAGTAACATCATTATGCCGATTCGCGCGCGATAATTAGCAAAGAAAATCGCATCACTCAGGACTGTTTCATTTGATGACAGCTGAACGCGTCGTCGCGCAAATTACACCGCGAATGCTGATTCGCTGTTTCCTAAAGAAACGACACGTCCCGATGGGTTCGAAACTATGTTAAGACGAAGGCAACAGAGCTTCGAATCGAAGTGCGCGTCCTTAAAGGTCGCCGTCGCTTCGTTGCACTTCGAGAATCTCTCCTGGCCGGGACAAAATTCGATTACGAACGACTTTAGTCGAAGAGATGTGCTACTTAGCAAAAGACGGGAACCGAGGAAATAGCGCCGCGCACTGTATCGACAATATTGTGCGACGAATAAGAGAGCGAACACATATAAACATGCATGTATCAGCTCCGAACTATAAGTTTTTATTAGTCTAATAAGATAAACGCGACTTCGTACGAAGCATTAAGATAATAATTAAGAAAATTTAAAATTCCGAAATAAAACTATAAAATTACAGAAATTTCTATTCTAGATTATAAAAAAATAATAATATACATCCTATCTAAAATTTTAAATTTAGAAAATTTGAGAGAGTACAACAATTTTTAAATCCTACCGGATAAATAGAATTACATATTCTCACATCAGATGATTAATTTTTAAATTAATATAATAATAAATCCTTTCATAAGTCAAAGAAAATATATATAATAGTTTGTGTGTAAATTTATGTAAATTTAATTGATAGGGGATTAACCAAGAAGTAAGAACGAATTTTAAACTTTACTCTCGCATTGATTGGATGAAAAAATCACAACTAAATAAACAGATATTTAAATAAATATAAATATAGAATATGAGATTACGAAATTACGCACAAACTATATTTCAAACATACAATTCGTAAGAAAAGACTTACTTTTATGGCGGGAGAATCTACGGAGCTTCTTAAAAAATGGCATGTTTCCTCACGATGTTAGACGTCGTTGTCGTTTTATAAATTTCAGCAGCTACGTCCGTCGTTGAAATAATCTTGATGTACAATCGATTGCTATTTACGAACCACGTTCACCGACTGATGAGATTGTAAGAAATAAATGGAAGACGACGATCTTGAAAAGGCCCGTGTGTTGCTTGGCGCGCGTATGACGCGTATGTGCATCGCACGCTCTCATGAAGTTTACCACTTCTCCCCCGCGGCGGACTTATACGCGTTACGTCACATTTTTTCTTATCCCCTCTTCTCCCCTCTTTTCACGTCGCGATCTCGATCAACGATCGCTACAAGTACGTTTTGCTCCGAGAATAATACAATGCTAATAAAAAGATAGTTTTCAATGTGAATGATAGTTATTTTTATAATTTTTATCAAAACTTTATTTAAGACTAAACTTTACTTAACTAAGCTTTCGAAAATAATGTTAACAGATTCACATTATTTAAAATTTTCCAATTTAATACATAAAAAGATATTAATATATATTTCTTCGATTCTTTGTCTTTATATTTCATCTTTATAAAAGATATTTTTATTGTCACAATTATATATCTTTATAAAAATCTTTTAGTCTGTTTCTCTACTTTAATAACAGAAATAAAGATTTATATAAAATTAATTTATAGAATTTAAATTATTTAAATAATCGGGATATCAAAAAATAAAAGATAAAAGATATGTCAAATACGCAAAAAATTGCAATTAATAAAATAAAAAAATAAAAAATTAAAATAAAAATAAAAAATAAAAAAAAATTAGGATATATACGTTTGATGTTTTTTGATCATAAAATAAAAATTTATCACTCACCCGAAGCCGATTCATAACAGCGCAGAGTTGATTACATTGAGAAGCTACGTTGATCTGTAACATATAAATATATGACTCAAATTATAATAAAGCATAAAATAACCAATATTTCAAAAAATTATAAAATTATACATAAATTTTGATTCCCCATTTAATATAATATAAATATTTATATATATAATAAAATAAAAAGAATATATTTCTTAAATATACACTTCTTAAGTATATATAAATGGAATTACAACTTTTACAAACGTTTATATATATAATTCTTTTAGTTAAATTATTTAAATTATTCAAATTAATAAATAACAGATAATGAATAACAACAAATATATAAATAATAAATTATCCTAAAGCAGTCCTCAATACCTTCTAGGTCTGCTCCTCCTCTCTCAGATTATCAAAATCATCAGGTTCGCCAGGATCATCAGTCTGTTAACTCACACGCGCGAAAAATGGCACTTCCGCATTTAAACGCAAAACTTTTTAGATGGTATCCACTTGGAAATGAGATACTTAAAACGACATTCTTATATTTTACGCGACACTTTACACAGCAATTCCGAAAAAAGATAACAATGAAACGGATCTTATATAGGGCTTAAAAAACCGTTAAACGCGTTTAGATACTTGGCTTCTCCTTTAGGATAAATCTTCTGGGTACTGAGTCCTTCCAATCTCCAACTTCAAAGTGTATCCATTGAGAGAGTTTCGGAGAAAGAAAAGCCAATAATGCACTTGTTTTGCCGCTATAAGATATTAATTATAAAACATATTATATTATATGTACAAGATTATGAAATATATTATATTGTAATTAATATATTATATTAATATATATATATATATATATATATATATATATATATGAGAGCAAGAAAGAGAGAAAGAGAGAGAGAGAATGCCTATTTTCTTCAATATACAGACAATTATTTAGACATTAAATCCATTGTTTTTATCATGAATTTAAAAAATGCAAGCACAAATCGTTAAAAAATAATTATCACTCAAATAATTAATATAAATATGTAACGGAAATATTTTCTATTATTCTGATTTTTATATTAAATATAATAAATTACGCTCTCTCTAAAAATATTTATTTGATAAATAGCTAGCTTAATATATTTGCGAATCTTTAATCGCGGTGTTGATTAATCATAAACATTAATAATTATTAACTTATAAAAAATAATCGCATGAAAGGAACAACATATAGAATTGATTGTACTATTATCTGCTATACGAATACTATATACGCACGTATATGCAACATATACAAATATTAAGGTTTTCAGTCGATTTATTATTGAAAATATTATGATATTTTATACCGAATAACGCTTTATGAAATAATTTTATCCTTTTATGAAATATTTTGTTTCTCTCGCATTTCTGATTAATTTTAATAAACAGCTCGGTACATAACGGCTTTTCATTAACTTTGATTATTTGATTCAATGATTTGTGTATTATTCCACGTTTTATATATATGCATGTATTAATTATTTTTGTTATCTGATTTATCCAGCAAATAAATTTTTTTATGTATATTATTTCACTATCTCAATTCGGAAATAATAATGATAATAATAATGATAATGATATGTAAATTACCGAAATCACCTAAAAAAAGATTAGATTAAAGAAGCGATAACTAGACAAATGCAAATCAATAAGTACATCATTAAAAAATTTGCCGTAAATACAACGCAATAAATTTAAATTCTTGACTTTTATTTCCAACGAATGACTCACATGATAGATATGCTTGGAAAAATAATCACATCGTTCTTTGATGCATCTACGAATCAACAATAGTTAAAGTTAAGTAATCAATCAAATTACTAATTACACATAAAAAAAATAATCATTATTTTCTTTTGATATTTATTGCGATTGTATTGAATCATATGAAACATAAAATCACTGAAGACTTGTTTAAAAATTATTTTTTTTCAATAGATGACAAACCATCAAAGGTATTAAAGATAAAATTCAGATATGAATAAAATGAATGACGTAAATTTTGAATATATCTGATTTCTTCTGCGATTTTACATCGGGATATATCTGATACAATTTATATATTAACTGACAATTGACTGGCAAACAAATAATTTAATATATACATTTAGTATATTTTTTAACATACTCGGTTTCCTTTATGATTGTATAATAATTTTTTATTAATTTATATATTTTTCTAAATTCTATTTTTAAAAAAAATTATTAATTTGGATGAGAAAGATTTTATTTTTGAAAAGAGTTAGATATCGGCTATTCAAAATGTCTTATGTCTTATGTCGATACGATCTATTGAGCGTTCAGAACTTGAGAATTGTCATCGGCCGTCGTATTATTCGCTTCAGTAGAAGATTCGACAAGAACCACGCAATCGTCTTACGACGTAAATAGAAAGGCAAAGAGAAAAGGAGCAGAAATTGAACAGCTCCATCGGCAGTCGCAGCTTCAATCTCGATTCCTCTTATCTGTCTTTAGTAAGATGGTTAGCCGCGGTCAGGTCAGCTTAGGTCGCTATCCTTCGGATATTCGTGGATCCGTTTACTTTACAGCGGACTTTCAGATGCTCGAAAATCACGAACTCGACAGAAGAAACTCGATGAAGATAATGAGGGAAAAAGAGAGAGAGAGACAAATATAAAAGTAATTGTTGAGTGGGACCGCGAATAATTGGCAGGAAAACTCAATTAGCTTGCCATTGCGACTTTGTTAGTTGTCGGAAAGTTCAAGCCCGAAAGGTTGCACCAAAACGGAACAGAAAAGAGGCGTCCCTGACCGAGCAGTTCGAACACGGCATTTCTATAAAAGCGCTTTTCCCTAGCTTAAAACCTAGAAATCGTAGATATCTAATGACGAGATATTTACCGGTTCAAAGATTTTAAATTTGTGCAATTTAAGTCTCATATATCTGCATATTACGTCATTCGATTCGATGTACAAAACTTGGTAAAGCGCTTGTAAATAAGCATAAAGTGCAATTTGGTAGTATAATTAACTTAGTAAGGAAAGGACACGAGAAGCAGATGTCACATTTCTAGTTGAAAACAGGTGCTTGAGTTTAAACTTGTCGAGTTTACGAAGCGAGACTTTCTACATAATATGCTTTTGATTAAAGTGTAGCATCATTTTAGATTAATATTGAACAATGTTGAAGAAATTTTGTGTTACTAATTAGAGAAACATGTCTATCATCTATTTTTTCCGTTATCAATCTACTTTTTTCAGTTATTAAAGTATAATTGCGAGATGTTTGTAAATAAAATATATATTTAATGATGAATACATAATATGTTTTTCATATGTTTTATAACTAACTTATGAGTATATAATTATAACGTGAATTTATTTAACACTTTTAATATGAGTTCTGAAACTTTTACATACATAATTTGTAGATAGAAAAGATATAAATTTATTCGTATAAATTAAATCTAATATTTTTTATATATATTTAATTATATGTAATATGTAATATTACTTTCTAAATATGTATTATAATTCTATGCTTTAAATATGATAAACTTGTCATAATATTTTTCAAAGAGAAAGATACTTAATTTTAATTAAAATCCAAGTATTTTTATTTATAGTATGTATTTGCACTTTGAAAATGAGATATTACATGAAATTCGACAACGAGGAGGAAGTGCACTCTCTTCAAATATCTGTATAAAAGCAAAACTTTTTCTCATAATCGTTAAAACGTCTCGTTCTGTCGACGCTTTTAAAATAAGCAACTCCCGCAGCGTCTTTTCGCCGCATCGAATCGCTTATAGAAAATGAGTTCAAGTTTCTCGAGAAAATCCAGTTCCGGGACGAAGTTAAGGCTTTGCCCTTTCCATATCTAACTTCTAGTACACGTTTGCGAACTGGGAGTCGATTAAAATTCGCAAGGAAAGAAACTAACATTCAGGTCCGACTGGAACTCAAATCACTTGCAAACGTGCGTTAAACCAGCGATTATTCTACCAAGTCGAGAGAAGAAATCATGTGCTCTCACAGATTTCATTAGAACTCTCGTTAAGAGAAATTTGAATATTATCTGGTTGAAACATGTGTTTTATGTCACATTCGTTCACATAAGCGAAATAGAATGATAACACTCCTATTAAGCTGATTACCCAACCATTGTCAAATAAAATCGCACTTACCAAAAAATGTAGTGCTATTTATGTTAATTCGGATATTTTGCTTTAATCCGAATTTTCTTATTCGCAAAAATTTATAAAGAGCTTAAAAGAATAAAAGAATATCGAGTATACTAAAATTTGTTGATCTCAAGATGGTGTAAAAATCATTTGGAAAAATTATGTTGTTGATTACTCTACTTTATGTAGAGTAAAAATAATGAAAAACATAGTAATAAAATCATATATTTAGTACTTTTAGAATATCAATATAATTGTTAATTTTAATGTATAACATCAATAATGCGTAAAAAAAGTTTAAATAAGTTAGAAAAATTAGAAAAATTTGTTGCTCTTACATTTTTTACATCATAATGTTCTTTTATTTAATAATAATGTAATAATGTAATAATATAATAATGTATCTTTCCCCCTCATTCGGAATATGAATTTTTGCTAAATAGTTCAAACAACTAAATTAAATTACAAATTACAACAAATTAAATTACAAATTAAATTACAAATTACAACAAATTAATACAAATAAAACTAAATAGAATTAAATTTTCTGATAATATAAATCTGATAACATAATATGATTTTATTTGGCAACGAAGGAGAGAGGCAGCTTAATGAAGGAAATGATAGCAATCAATTTTCATTGCGCGGTTACATCCTATTATGCTCTTTTGCGTACGTATGTAATCTTTATTACTTTTCGTCAAGAAGAATAAATGTTTTACATTAATTAAAAAAACAGAAATGTTTTATATTATTATTAATTTATCTTATTATTAATTTCAAACTAATGACTTTGTAAATAAAGCGAATGTACAAAAGAGATTCATTTATAAAATTAAGCTTCGATCTGCGTATGTATCTTTTGACATTTGCGAAGCATGCTCTCTGCCCTGGACAGTTCGATAACACTCTACGCAATTAACTAATTGCAATTTAATTTGGCAATCAGTTTTAGCGATTTAATTGAGCGATCTTGTAAAATCAACCGGAATTAAAATCACAGATAACGAGCACAGATGATCAAGACGAGCGTATAAAACAATATACTGTATTCGCAAGTCCAGGAAATTTTAAATCTGTATTTTTATCAGTGTTAATTTTTAGCGCTGAAATCAATTTTATCCCAATATTAAATATTGCATTTGAAGTAATAAAGAAAAAGAATTATGTTACACTACATTTTTTCCCTTTTCAATTTTGTAATATAAGGCTATAATTGATGATATATGATACTAAAATAATAATATAACAAAAGTATAACATACTCTTTACAATTAAAATAATATAAAAAAATAATAGGTTAAAATTTAAAAAAATAAGATTAAATAAAATTTTCATGAAAATTTCCTATTTACATGATCGGATTTACTGGATTTGCAATAAAAATACGTGACTGTTTTATAATAAGTAAGTATTTATATATTTCTCAAAAAAAAATGTTGCCAATATACAGCATGAGAACATAAGTGAAAGTCGTCTATCATAGTTTTGACACAAGAAAACTCCGAATTGCCATGGCAAAACGATCTTTCGTGAAAAAGAAGTCTCGAAACGCTCGACACGTTCCTGACGACAAAAGAAAAGAAAGAAAAAAGATACACGGGTCGGGTAGACTTTTATGAATCCGAAAGTGCTTTAACTCGCTTGCGTTCGGCCTCGTCGACTTGCTCGTTATGCCGTTGCCTTCGCGTTAATTTCCTCCCTCCTACGTGAGCCCAGCTCGCAATTAACCATTAACCGAGAGAACATGAATTCTGGACGACCTTACGACCACGTCCACTTCCTTTCCAAGTCGTTCGAGTAATTTGTCTCAAAGTTCATTTATTCATCGGGAAATTTATATTGCGATATTCTTTAATCTTTGCGCAGAAATAAATTTTTATTGTAATATCAATTGATTTATAAAGAATTTCTTTTTCTATTATACTTTTATAAAAATTTCTACGTGTATCAAAAATAAATATAATTTATAAAATTTTTCCTCTAATACTGAAAGTAATATATTTTCCTTTTTTTAGTGACACTCGGAATGCAATATATATAATTTCTATTCCTCTCTAATTTATTTTTCTTCAAAATTTTTTTAAGTATATTGTAATATAATCTGTTTTTATTTTTAACTTAATCATCTAATACTTTCATACATTTTAATCATTAAAAATATCACAATTTGATTCTCTACGGATTTTATTTCTAAGCAAACATTAATTTCTTCTTTCCTTCGTTAGTTTATACGAGCATGGATGAAGAAACATGAGTAAATCTTTGCGATTTAGTAAAGGATCGAAGTCTTTCGTCATCTTGTCCTTACCATATGTTCAATAGAGAAACTTTTACCTCAATTCACGTGGCAACGCAAACTTTAATATTCGAATATGGTGAGCTATCACGCAAAAGTTCAATATATCGACATACGATACTAATATTGCCCGTCATCAATCGGAAATTACAGAGTGCACTTGAAGGCAACCACGAGTCATTCAGATACTTAAATCGAAAATTATTCGTGTCATGGTCTTTATGTTTATTATATCTCAAAAATCTTTTCTATTTTTTTAATGCAATTTCTTTAAGCAAATTGCTTCTTTATTTAAGGTACATATTTGGAAAATACTTCAGAATATAATAATTCAGAAAAAATTAAAAATACTTTCGAAAATGCTTCTTTAAAAGAAATCTCGCTTACATAAATTATTTACGATGCTATTTTTTATATTTAAATACAAATTCAAATACAAATTTAACAAATATTTTAACTATTGAAATCTTTATTACACTATGACGATTACTTTGACTATATATAAAAATAATTTATATATTTATTTATTTGCTTTTTTTTAAGATGTTGAATTAACTATTCGAATTAACTATTCAAATTTCAATAGCGTGCATTACAATTACATAATACAATTATTCTCGATTTATCTCATAGCAGACACCGCAAAAACCGAGAATGCATTCAATATTAGTTGAGACACACCCTCTATACTATTCGACCTATTGTTCACGATCGGTTTTCTATGCCAACACTGACAGGCGACAAGTGCGATTTTTTTCCATTCTATAAAAAGGTGGCGATCACTTTTATATGCGTGCTGACAACATCAGAATGGAGATCATAAAGTGCAGTTAAACTAATTGATAGGTACACGCTCGATCGATTCCTTGGTGCGAGGGACACACGCATACGAAATTATATGTTGCATGCCCGGGAGAATGATGCAATTAATAAAACTCGCTTTCATCCTTACTTACATTTTTTTCTTACGCGATATAAACTATAGCAACAAAATCTTAATTTAAAATATGTTAAATTTCCGTCTCTCTCAACTGAACAATCTCAATTATATTCGCATATTCAAAACATGCATAGTAACAATGCAAATTATATAATTCGTATATGTGTGTGTGTGTGTGTGTGTGTGTGTGTGTGTGCGTGCGTGCGTGTGCGTATTAATTTTCGTTTTATTTGTATTAATAATAAAAATCTAATATAAAATCGTGACAGCATTATATGTGATAATGTGTGACGTGACATAAGTATAAAAAATACATGCGAGACGATTATAGTTTGTTGCACCTATCTTAAATAGCGATTTCCTCTTGCAAAGTAAATTTACGAAGTTTGAATTTAGCAAACGAACGAGCGAGCACAGAAACAACAAACCCGACACCGTGTTTTCGCGTGACATTAATTAAATTGTCTTCGCGCGAACGTGCCATGTAATGGAAGTGGATATAATGAGCATATTTAATCAGACTGTTTAATCAACGTGTCCTTTTGCAGTCCACCGCGCAATATCGTAAATAAACCCTCGCTCGTATACCAGACTCCTGTAAAAACGTAATGCTCATTCGTTTCGCGGGCGATGGCCAAATAACAGTATATTTCGAGCGCAACAATGGCGCGCGGACAGTCCGTAGTTCTCTTTTATTTTCCCACATAACACGCGGCGACAATCGGTTCGAAATTCTCACGAGAGCGAATGGTATAATGCGAGAGCGAATGGTATAATGCGCGATTTAAACATAAAGATAATGTCCAGCATGTAAACGTGTAATTATATATATCGTTTATATAATACATAATTTATATATACATATATAGGACTAAAAGATTATAAAATTCGCCTTCAAAGCGCTCTAAATAAAAAATTATAAATATTTAATAACAATTTGCTGATATTTAGATAATCAAAGATTGATCAAATAAATAAATTTAATATTGTAGCAGTTATGATGACAATTCCAGATGACGACGTTGCAATATTAATTAATGAGAGAAATGCGAATATCGTGCGTCGCTTGGGGACGCTCTATATTATACGATATTGTCCACAATACACTTCGAAATGAGATTATCACGCTCCGCAAACCGCATTACAATTGCGAATTGAATTACATCTGGAATATCGTTATAAGCCGAGAAGAGCTCAAATCGTGAAATTATGTCGAAAGAAATGCGACGATAAATCCTTGACAGGATTACCTACGGAATGGTCCGGAAGAGAAGTGAGAAATGCAAGGCGAGGAAGAGAACGTAATCGGAGATGAAAGATGACCGAAGGTCGACCAATCATTTTGTGCGCACGCTATTTGCTGTAATTTTCCTCCGAGATAGAAAAGTTGTCTCTTTTGCCGCTTCAACAATTTTGGATTTTTCATGGTATACATTTGAAGAAATCATTCAAAATTCGATCCTTACGATCATCAATCTATATTATCGTGTCGATAATTTTACAAAATTACAATAAAAATAGGATGTTAATGGAATTAAAGAGTTTTGTGTTTATTTATATCTGTCTATTCTGAAAATTCAAGTAATCGATCTAAAAGTTTGAAATTTGCCACGAAACACTATTGCGACTTAAGTCAAGAGAAAATAAAAAAATTTAAAACTCATATACTTCCGCAAAAAAATAAAAAATATAAACATTTAAGAAATGATAATTTTTTTTAAACATAAAGATTAAATAAATAAGTTAATTATATATTGTATTATTATTTTTTATAATTAATTATATTATAAGTTTATAAAATTGCAAATTATATGTATGAAATTAATATATTAATTATATATTATATTTTTATATAATATTATATTTTTATATCTTATATATATATATATATATATATATATATATATTAAATTGTATATTAATATGATTACAAATTACATATAATTATATCAATATTTAAAATTATAACAAAATTGTGAAATTGTGTCTTAGAAGTTTACAGATTCGCAATCCCAAAATATATAAAAGATATAAAATATCTAAATATTATTAATAATTATTACATAAAGTTTTGATTAACTTGATCCATTAATTAAAATTTATTACATCCATGAAATTGCAGAAATATATACCGATTTCCATAAATCATTATCTGATCGACGTTTTAATCACAAATAAGTGGCAAGTCGTGTAACGCATGGCATTTCAGTGAATAATTCCGTTGTCGTTACTAAAATGGAACTCTTGTGGTGGTAAAGTAGTATTACTAAAGCGCAAATCCCGAATCTGAATATTCAAACGCACATATCACTAGTATTTAAATTAAAATTTAAATAATAAATAAAATATGAATATATTTCCAGTCCATAAAAAATAGCTGAGATTAACGTATTCTAAATCATTTGAATATTTCAATCATCATCTAAAAAAAGTAATTATTTTTATGAAAAATGAAACGAAAACTTTTTGCGTTAGGTGTATAATGTGTGTGTGTGTATTATATCAATTCTTGCATCTTATTTCGCATATCAATTAAAAAGCTAAAACATATTTTATTACTAATTTTTAAAACTATTTTGTTACTTTTATTTAGAATATTTTAATTGGAAACTAGTATGCAAATTTTTATATTGCTCAATACCTCATAACACATTCTTTGTATATTTTTATTCCGAACAATCTAAATGGTTAAAGTTTACTACTCCGAGAATAATACTCTTTCTCTCTTAAATTTTTTCATTATAACTTCAACAATGCAATTATGGAAACATTTGTGATCTTATACACCGAAACGGAAACTGCGAACCGTATCGCCATGAATACGGGATGTATTACATGAGTATCGTCGCAAATGGATTTCAGGTTTCTGCCCACTACTGTCGAGAGATTTATGGACGTTTTAAAAAGCACGATGTTTTCGACCACGTCGTTAGAACCGGCGGCAAAAATCGATATACTAGTTAAATATCCCTGTTAAAACCCGAAGTGGCGTTGTCTCATGTGTTTTCGCGTGCGAACAAGCGCGCGAGCGCTTTCGGTAAAATTTTTTTTAATCCATCTATAGTTTGCAAAGCCAGCATTATTGTGCGATGTGCAACGATCGCACGAATACAGTTAACTTTCTATGACTTTCACATCCTATAAAAATAATTCAAACGTGAATGTGCTGACGTTTCGAACAAAGCTTTTAGATCGAGTCGACCACTATTGTAGTATCGACCACTACTGTGGTTTTTGACAGATCACATAAATAATAAAAAAAACAAAAAAATTAAAATTAAAAATTGAAAAAAGTGAGCATATATAATTTTCATAAAAGAATATTTTACCTTTAATAAGTGTAATATTATAAATATTATGAAGAAAGATATTTTTCCCCAAAAAATATCTTTCTTCATAATATTTATAATTTTGAAAGTTTTCTTTTTTATGAAAACACTCTTAAAGTTCTTTAAAAAGACTCGACTATTACTGTGATTTTAAATTATTAATTGTTATTTTTAATAACTTTTATTATATAAATTAAATCATTATGAAAAACAAGAATCGAGAAAAAATCTATATATATTTTTATAAAAAAATATATTTTACTCTTTATAAAAGTATAATATATTTCTTGGAAAGTTTCTTTATAATATTTATAATTAAAAAAATTTTTTTAAGAAAATTTCTAAGTTTTCTAAATTTCTGTTTCTAAATTTTTTCTACAACATTCGACATGTAAATATACGAGTACACACAGGAGATTTAATTGGTATAATTTTTATATAATACTACATAAATAATAAAATATTATAAAAATTAAATCGAAAGAAACCCAAACATTACATTTTTTATAAAAATTTAATGGAAAAATAAAAATTTTGAGAATATTTCTAAATGTTTTTAAAAAATATTCGATTATTATTACGGTATTAAATTATTATAAGTTTTGGTAACACATTATACAAATAATAAAACATTATTAAAATCAAGAAAAAAACTTAAGCATACATATATAAATTTAATAAAAATTTTCTTTATATTTATAATTTAAAACATTGTATAATTTTCTTTTGTGGAAAAATTCCTAAATTTCCTTAAAAAATATAATATAATGTAATATTTTGGCATCATAAGCAACTAATTTTAAAATGAAAATATATCACATGTAACAGGAAGAAAGAGAGAAAGACAGAATATATTATTTTAATTTATTAAAATAATGTTAATTAATGCATTTTATACATATTTATTATATTTAGTTAAAAACCGATAAAGTTTTAATAAAATTATAATTCTGTTCTGCCTGTTAACGCAGGAAAAAATTGTCACGCAACACAAGGCGTTAAATTAATTTTAATTTTTTAATTTATTTAATAGTTAAATGTAAATTTTAAAAAATTTCGCAAATCATTTATTCTACTCAATTATCGCTTGAACAGTTTAGACGTTAAAAATGAAAGAAACACCAAATTACTTTCAAACGATATATAATACTGCGATAACAACGTGTCGGTTGCCAACCACGATGTATCGCTTTTATGACAAACTGCGATAATGAGCTGTGCATCGCATACTACTCATAATATCAGGGCTCTCCAACGAGAGAAAAAAGATAGAAAAGCGAGAAAATACGATCCTCTAAGGATTTTACACAGAAGTTTGTAATATCTTGTCTCCAATGGAGGGAGATATAAATGAAAATTATAGTTGCATTTTAGAGATGAAAAATATTTTGTATATTCTGATACTTGAATTAAAATAGTTCAAGGATCCAATTAGGAACTTTTAAAGCAATATCGTAACTTGTGATCGCAAGACCGTCTTTTCAGTTATCTGTATACGCAGTAAAATGATATTTCCAATAATGGGAAAAAATAAAAATAAAAATAGTTGTCTTTTTTTTTCAGAAATAAAGATGAGAAATTTTTTATATTCTTTTATATATACTAAAATATTTATATGCACTAAAATATTGTAGATTTAGAATGTGGAATTTTTATAAGAGTCTTTTTAAGCAATATTATTATAGTCTTATGATAGTAAAGTTATTGTTTTATTTGTTTTGTTAAAAAATTATAAACTATCTAAATAGAAAAAAATTATTATTATTCTTAAAAGATGCAATACTCTTTATTTTTTTATCTAAGAAATTAAGATATTTTAAAATACTTTAAAATTAATATAAAAATATTTCAAGAAAATTATTTTTATTTAAAGTAAACAATGAAATAGGAACATAGTAATTCCACAAAGTAATGTATGTATATATAATTTAATTTCTTTTTTGTTTTTTCTATTTTTGTATATAAATTATATTTTGTATATTTATAGGATTTTGTATATACGTAAATATAATATTGCAAGAAGAAAAATCACGAAATAAAAACTTTGTACTTATGTTTCTCTCATATACGATATACATGTATATAGTTCATTAAGACACGCTACGAAATATAGATGCGCTCGTTTTTCGCGCGCGTGAAATTTTTTTGCATTTTTTTTCCTCTTCTCTCTCTTTCTCTCTCTTATTTTTTTTGTCTACGAACCCCTTAGGCGGGTTCCATCGCCCTCGCGGAAATGAGTTTCCATGAGAAACTTTCAAACTCAAGTCGGACTTACCGCTGTGGGATATTTCGCATCTCTTCTCTCCCCAACGACCGAAGTTGTTTTCTTCGCGAAAAGAGCTGGCTGACGGCCACCGCTGCTCTACGAGTTTTTATTCGATTGAAATTGCACGAACCCATCTTGAAAGTACACACCTATTACATATACATAACAGCAAAATATTAAAATAATGATTAAATAATATCTCGTGCGTGGATGAAATTATTGCGAAAAATAATTGTCACATTTTTCTTCAAATGGCATAAAAATAATATAAATATTATGATTATTACTTTTATATTACATTAACGATAGAAAAAGTAGTTTAAATTTCATTGAAAATAATAATCAAAAAAGATCTTTTTGAACAAATAAAATTTTAATTATTTCAACAATCTTCATGATTTTTATTTGTAAATAATACAATAACGTAAATTAATCATAAATTTGGTATAAAATGTAATAATAATTTATAACAAAAATGTAAAAATAATGACGCAATTTTCCATTATAATTATATTTAATGATATAAAAATGATATTTAATATTATATTTAATATTATATTTAATGATATAAAAATTATATTATAATTATATTATAATATGGAATCATTATTTTTACATTATTATTATGAATTATCGTTACATTTTGTATAAAATTTATGGTTATTGATTTACGTTATATATCAAAATTATGAAAATTATGAAAATAGTTAAAATTTTATTTGTACAAAAGGATCGCTTGATTATTATTTTCATTGAAATTGTTATTATTTTTTAATGTACGAAAGTTTTTGTATATATCGTAAAAAATCAATCGATTAGTTGTATATATACGTACAATATTAAATAGAATATACTATATAAATAAATTTACTCACCAGTCAATGTATGCAGTCATTGCAATTTTGCTGGCTGGGATTTCTCTTTCGGGATATTCACTCGCGCAGGAATAGAATCGATCGGAGAAAAATCGCGATTTATGATCGTACGCACTAATTAATCGGCACATATTACACGCACAATTCGTCAAAGTGAGAATGATTACAATATGAAAATGATTACCCGTCCTTTCCCGACATACGACACGGCGAAATAATCAGCGGCAACTTCGCGAATCGCGAGAAGTCGTCGAGCCGTAATAAATCGTCAATAAACCTCGATCAATTCGAAAATCTATTCATCCGGCACTCACTCGTCCTTTCATTCGATATATCTACTGCTCGCACACGCGTAAAATTCACATTCGTCGCGAAAAAATGTACGAAAACGCGGAGCGATCTTGCACGCGTCCATTGATTCCGAGACTTTCAAGTAATGTGACGTCACGCGGCTAACATCGCTTCGAGCGCTTGAATAACCGCTAAAATCAAAACAAAAACAGACTGATGCCGGCGACGAATCGAGCAGCAAAAACCTATTGCCATACCACATTATATACACTCTTTCCAATATTATGTATAATATTCCGTGTTATACATATGTATTGTACTAATTCTTTTAGTCTCTTCGTATTAATATTGTAGGACGAATAATGCGTGAAATATTAATACACTACGAGTTATTAGATGTTAGATATATTAATTGTATTGAAGAATAAATTATTGAACATCGAGCAATACTAATTAATCATCTGTGAATAATATATAATAATCTGTTCTCTCGAATATATCGTAAAATTGACGATTCAAATTCAAGCTCGCACTTTCGTATATATTTTCTATTTATTCACATAGTCACGTATTCAAGAAAGACTCGAAATATCAGACAACTTCACGATCAACACTAAACGAATCGCGAGAAGCCGTCGAGAAACGAACCGATGAATGATCGTGTTAATACCTCGATTAATCGGAGAATCAACCCGGCACCCGGAGAATCTAACACGGCACTCGTTCGTCTTTTCATTCGACATATCCTGCTGCTCAACATGCGTGTAGAATTCACTCTGACCGTGAAAAAACACGGAGCGACCTTGCCATGGTCCGCTGGCTTCGAGACTCTGACGTAACGTGACGTCACGTGACGTCACTAGCATGGCTGACATGAGTCACACTGTCAGAATCAAAACAAAAATAGATTAACGGCCCGCGGCGCTCCGGGCAACAAAAAATTCTTATCGTCTTTTTTGTATACTCTCTCTTGCCTCGGTTTATTATATTTGTATTTTATACGTATAATATAATATAATAACTTTTATATGTAATATACAACTTTTAATCGTATAATAATGTCTAGTGATAATAACTAGTACAAACTAATGATTAATTCTTGTCACATATTTGAGTACAAGCAAGATTAAAATATTAATATGATTATTAATTGTATCAAAATATTATTATTATATACGATTAAATTTTATGGTTAATTATACTAATTAACCATCTAAATTAATAATACATCATGTTTGAATATATTGCACTAATAGCGATTCAAATTGGAGGTGTATCGCGCACTTTTCAATCACGTGATCAAATGCTCCACGACTCGCGTAGTCAGCTAATTTCGCGAAGTTTCGAGACATTGAAGGCAAGGTATTTTATTTGTGCAGGTATTTTATTTGTGCATTTTCCGTTGACTCTTTTTATCGGGAGTTTATCTCGCGTTCGATCGAACGTCAAAAATCGTCGCGTCAGTGGTGACATCGTCATGAATTGTCAGTCAATACGATTGACAGCGATTCGAAGTATTTCGTTCGTCAAAACATTGTCATCCGATCGTCTGCGAATCGAGAGCATCGAGTGGATTCGCGGATCAAAGTGCGCGAGTGCAATTCATATATATTCTCGTCTATCTGCAATTAATGTATATTCTCGTCTATCTTATGGACATGTGAGAGAAATCGGCGGAAATTTTTCACTCGAGTATATTCATCGGACGCATTCGCGCGCCTTCTAACGAATATCGAAAGTCATGGCGATTCGCCATGATTTATATCCGTCCGAAGGGTCGCGCGTGCAATAAACGTCGGGAGTGTCGTGCAAAATAACGAGCGATCGTAATTAGTGGCTGTGCCAGTGTAATTAGTTTTTCCGTGATCGACCCATACATGCGCGAGTGAATATCCGGAATGGACAAGGGAGCGGGATGCGAGAGAATTATGGGGATGCGAGACAGGCTGCGAGATTTACATCGGCACGTGAGTAAATTCTGTCATTGTATCTATTCTGTCATCGCATAATTGTTGAGCTTTTATTTATATGCTTTTAATTACATGTCTTTATATACGTCACGTTATTTTATTCTGATTCTGATCATGACCTGTTAATTATCTATGGTTGGTAAAATAAATTCTGTATACGAAGTTTTGTTATGCTTGCATGGTGTCGCTCGTTTACTCACGACATGTATAACCTATAACGAAAAAACTAGTATAATCGATCACGTACACGATATTACAATTATTAAATAAAAGATAAAGTGAAAAAGATAGTCTACATAAATAATCGCAAAGTTTATTTGGGTAATTGTAATCGTTAGATCAATATAGTGGTGCAATTTGGTTATTGATTCAATTAAAAAGCAAGCTTGATCTAACCTATACAAGTTACGTCTACGTTTTTTCAAGATTTATTTGTAGCTTGTGATTATAATATGACATCTCGGGCGGCAGTTTTCTTTAATTTTTCACGTTATTATTCACAAGAGATAAGACGAAGAGTAAAATGGAAAGATGCAGAGGGTAATCTAGAGGGTAAAAAGTATGGACTTATTAGATACTTTCCAAGGTAGGTAAGATTGTTACAAGAATCGTTAATCCTTTTAAAAACATTTTTGTAATTCGGTTTTGTAAAATTTGTGAGGAACGATATATTTATTGTATAAGTAATGTATATAAATTATAAAGAAATTGTAAATCAATATTGCAAATTAATTTTTGACATATTAAATATAGAATATATATTCTAAATTTAGTTTTTAAAATAAATTGCCCTTAAATACAAAGATAAATATAGGAAATTTTAAAATTTATAATATATATTAATTTTGTGTGAAATCAAAAGAATCAAAGCAATGAACATATGATTAATACATCTTATAGTTATAATTATTAATTGGGATATTCAAAAACATATATTTGTAGAAAACCAGATCATGTTGACCCTCCAATTCAACCGAGTAAACTTTTATTGGTGAGACGAGTAAAACCTTTTAAGGGTAATCCTCATTGGGAGAAAAAAATACTTAATCATCTTGGATTTAAAGATGAGGTCATAGTTATAGACTATAAAGAATAATATGATAACATATGTACGTTTGATAAATTTTTATTCATATAATTGTCATCTTTACAGAGCCATGTCAATGATCCATCTATCGTCAAAAACACACCAAATATTTGTGCTATGCTCTGGAAGGTGAAACATCTGGTAAAGATTGTTCCTATAAAGTTACCTGATAAACTGCCAACCCCAGATGATATAAATGGTACATATTTACATGAAAATGGTACATTTTACGTTGTACCAAAAGTAGATCCTGCTCGCGAAGAAGCTTTAGAAAAGTTTGTAAATGATCCAAAAAAATTGAATTATGATATTATTCAAGAAAAATTGAGACTTAAATGGTTAGAAGGGCGTCCTTAAGCTTGAAACAAAATGCTAAATGTAATAAATAATTTTGTTGTATTAAAATTATTGATACATATATATATATATATATATGTATAAATCTAGGCAATCTTAAATATTTTCTTAATAATCCTTGGCAATTTCTTTTTAACTGAGAAAAAGCTTTATTTCTTTTCAACTGAGAAAAATACCTTGCATCATATAGCAAAGAGTATACGGTGTTGATTATATAAGAACATGCTATGAAAAATATATAAAAGTAATATGCAAAAATGACAATAATTTTGCATTTCAAGAAGTATGAAAGTAAACAGTTGAACAAATAATATAGTTTATTTATATTTTGCATATGCGGTCGATCGACCGATTTACAACCTACTAACAATAATGTTAAAATTTTAGTATTTAATTCTTAATTTATTTAAAGTGTCCCATATGCCCAGAGTCTCATCAAATTTCTCGATTAATCTTAACTTACTATTAAAAGAAATTTTTTGTTTAATCCATATAAGATTTAATGTGATGATTATTAATAAATTAAAATATGAATAATACTTTCAAATTCTTGTTAAAATAGATTTTTAATTGTATTGGAGTCTTCTGCATATTTGTGGTGAATGAGACACTTTATAGGCAAGAGCAAGATATCTCTATAAGATGCCTTGCAATAAGATTTCATTATCTCAATCGATTTTTTGATTCACTCTAGTCAAAAAGTTCAAATAAATATGTATTCGATTTTAATAATATAATTTTAAATTAAGTTTTTTTTTAAGATTTCATATAAATGATATTATTGTATAATAGTCTGACAGAGAGCTATAATAATAATATAATCTTAAATTAAATTTAAGATTATGTTATTGTTACATTAACTTTAAAATCGATTCATATTTATTTCAACTCTGACGCAAAGTGATTCTAATGCCGCCTAAGATATTAGCATACCTTATTGCGAGTCACTCAGTATAATAAGTGAAAGATGAGTGCCGCTTTGGGTCAGTCGTGCGGACCTACCTAAAGATAGTGTTTCAAAAAAAAGAGTAGAATTTCAGAAAAAGTCTAGACTTCGCGAGCGAGATTCGCCGATCTCGACTGTTGTCGAATGATTCAGAAACGATCCACTAGGCCGTGTCCAGAGGACGTCCTGTCTTTCCGAAATTAGCAAATACACTAATAATGCGATTCTGAAACCGCACTCGACTGACTAATTCTGGAATTACCTTCGTCGCCATTGATAAAGGGCGCTCTGCGAATCTTACGCCTTTGCGATGCTAAGAAGTGAACTAGATTGAAATTGTAGTTAAATCTAATGTCAGCTATTCGTATTCACTACTACCGCTCTATGAAAACAATTTCGATCTTGTACATGCTCGAGCGGAATTTAAAAAGTCTCAGTAACGCGAATGTTTTGGAAGTCCTAGTAATGGAGAGACAGTGATTGCCGTCCTCTTTCATTTCTGTGTTTTTGCTATCTCTTTCTTTTTAACGATACGATTTTTTGATGACGGCTCACTCATGTGTCAAATCTTATTAAATCCTTATAGCGCCATATTTAAATATATTTGCATATTTGCAATCAATTATCATCTGTTACATTAATATCATTATCCCTGATTAGTAATATTAATATTCTTAATATAATAACAATAATATCAAATATTAATATAATTAAACTAATAATTAAATATATGTATATATAACTAAGAAATATGTATGTACATAATTTGATAATTATTAATACTGAAATGTATATTATATACATATATATTTAATTAGTTATATACATATATATATATATATATATATATATATAATTATTTTTCAAATTAGAGTGTGCGAACATACAGAGGATACGATTTTAATAAGTGAGATAATGAATTTAACATTTTGAATTAAATTAACCGCTTACATTTTGTTTGTAATTTTAATAATTTTTATAAAATTATTAAAATTATTGCATAATCATATTTCATTGTAAAGATGATTTTTCCAACGAAAAATTCTTTTATCTTTCCATTGCATAATAACAAGTGTAAACCGTCATCTACATCACAGGTCTTGTAAATTTACGCGGAACTGGTTCGTCTTCGATTGCGCAGTTTCCAAAAGCGCCGATCTCTCGACGTGTGATGAATAGAGATTGTATTCTGCGTCGTTCTAGAGCCTCCCTTGTCCGGCATGTACATTCTCAACAATCGCGCTGCCCTTTCTTCCTGCGAGCGATCCGCTGCTTTTCCGCTCAAAAAACTAAGTAGCTTCATGCTCCGTCTTTTTAGCCTTAATCTATTCAGAAAGTTCGTCTCGCCACTGCTGGATGGACTCGTACCATTCTGATCGTCGAAGTCTTCTTCGAATCTTTTTGACCGCCTCAGCTGTTCGATCTGTCTTTTACTTCTCTGTCTTCTCTTGTCGCTTGCTTCGATAAAATCCTCCCTTTGCATCGCTTCTCGTCTCTTCTCCGCGTTCATCTCCTCGACGTTACGGGAATTCGTCTCTTCCGCTCTTCTCGCGACAGCTTCCAATTCTCTCAAACGTTCAGCCTCCCTGGAACTCTTGGAGCTGAGAGAACCGGTCGCTTCCGGCTCATAATTTACGTCCGCGTCCACATCCGATAGTTTGCGATGCAGGTCGACGATCTTGCGGCGAAACTCCTCGTCCTCCTGGTTCAGCTTGGCAAAGACGCGATCGCGTTCTTCCGCACTGCCACCGACGCTCGACTTGGACGTCGTTTGAAACCTCTGTCACCACCATCCAACCTGGTGCTTGCCGCTGCCGGGCGAGTCCTCCTCTTCCGGCAGCGGCTCCAGCCGCCTCCTACCCAGGAAGCAGCGCAACGAACCTAGACTACCGCCGCCGCCAAGCAGCTGATCCATGCTCAGCTCCGGCAACGAGCAATCCTCGTTCTCCAACTCCTGATCGACGTCGTCCTCCGCCGACAGGTTTAGGCCGTAATTGTCCTCGCCGGTGTTCACCACCGCGACGCCGCTGCTGCAGCCGTTTGGCGGTGGCTAAGGAAGTCAGGCACAGCTCGGGCTAGTGATTCTTTGCAAAAAGAGAAACAGAAGGCAAGCGTTCGTCATGCAGGCAAGCGTGCGAAGCTTACGTGCTATCTTGTACAATATGTTACGCTGCATTACCGTATCGTGGATGTTTATGTATCGAGAGAAAGCGATTTTATCTGTCTCAAATAACAGTCGTGATATATTAAGGATTATACATTCAGCTAAAAGATGGTAGGAAATAAATACGAGCCATAATCCTCGGAATAATACTCTTGCATAGATCACTTTGAATGCTAAGATTACTTGGTATAATTTATACGATAGTATTATCGTGTATTATGCTTGTGCATACGTATATATATTGTGCATTAAACTCTGCAATCGGTTTTAATTTAAGTCTAATATATGTGTATAAAATGGATTTATAATTTTTACATTCAATGTGAAGTGCAATTTAAATGAATTAATGAATTATTTTAAAGCTATTACGTCATTTTCAAGCAAGCTTATATAAAAATAGTAGACACGTATCAAGCAATCCAATTATAAATATTTATAAATTTGATTCCACGAGTATAAGAAAAAGCTATTAAAATATAAAAGATATAAAAATATTTTTAAAATAAAAGGAATTACAATTTATACGAAATTATAAAATATATATATATATATATATATATATATATATATATACATATATATCTTCATAAATTATATTAAATTCTTATCTTTAAATATAGAATTCTTGATAAATTATTATACATAGTTTTGTATATATATAATCTCGTATACATATAATTCAATTTTCTAAAATATATGAATTTATTTAATTTATTTAATTGCAAATAAATTCTTCAATCGCTTGATACGCGATAAAAATTCCTCGCAGCGTCGGAACTTGTTTCACTGCTTTCAAGCTTCAGCTATTACGTTCGGATGCGAATATTCATGTATCATAGTCTCAAATATTTTTACCGAGTTGGCGGTGAAACTCTCGTCGTCCGGTCCACCGGAAGTCGGCGTACCCCATATGTCATCGCCGGAAGTAGCCCCGGACGTGGTACCTTCTTCGTCATTCGGATCTAGTGAAAACTCAGTTCGCTCCGGGGGTACTGGTGGTTGAAGAAGGTAACCACCTACACCCTCGCTAAGCTGTTCTAATAAAACCATCTTGCTGACGACATAACTACTCGCTCGGGCGGTCCATGCCCTTAAACCGGACGGCGGTGACTCCAAGTCTCGATTGTCATCTTCTCCCTGTTCGTCCAACTCATCATCTTGATCCAGACTGCTCATTGTACCAAATCGCCTCAGAGCTCTATGTAAAATAATCGTTAGAAGTATAGAAATCGAAATAATTAGATTTCAATTAAGAAGAGTGAATAGATAAAAAAGAAAATAATTAAAAGTAATTAATTTTTAGATCGAATACATCATTAATCGATAAGGGCAGTAATTCATCTCATATATCTCATTTATAATCAAGTAAACTCGACAAGTTTTTTTAAGTTTCCAGTTTTTGTTTCTAATTAACAAATTATTGAATTTAAAGATATTACAATGTTGTTAATAATTTATTATACCTATAAGGAGGTTCTCCGTCACAATCGAGGTCGTCTTCGCTACCATCTTCAGTGTTACCATCCGCAGGCGTGTAACTGGGACTGTTACATCCCGGACTATCGTGCAATCCATTTCGCAATCTATATCTCGTGCAGAGATCGGGAGTTGGTGGAAGAACTGAAATTTTCGGAGGTAACGGAGAGAACGGATCTCTCTGTAATGGTGGAGTAGGACAACCCGATCTAAAATAGATAATCTGCTATTAGAATCATTTAAAGTTGACAATAATTTTTATCTCTTACATTTTGCGACTTAGAAAATTTGTTCATCCTTTTATTTTATTGCGAGAAAATTTCTAAATAAAAAAATAAATACCTGTATAATTTCTCTCTCTGGTAATGTAATCAAATTTACCTCGGAATTATTTAAAATTAAAAAATATATTTAAATATTTAAAAATCGAATTATTTAAATATAAAAAAATATAAAAAATTAAAATATTAAAAAATTAAAAGAGAAAGGAAAGAAGAGAGAAAAAGAAAGTGTTTTTAAAATTACGCGTTAAAATTATTACCTATGGCACCTTCGGCAAATGCTGATGGAGCTCGTTGAATTCTCCTTTGAAGACACGTGACTGCCATTTTTCCGCGTCATGCTGTTCGATTTTACAGTACTTAGACTTGCGCTCGACGCAGTACTTTGTTGTTCCGCGTCAGAATTTACCGTCGTGATTTCTTCCGTCGCAGTGTCCTGGCTGGTCGATCTACTATTACTTTCTCGAGGAGCTCGGGCCGCCAATTCCTCCGCCGTCCACTCCTCCAGTGAGCTTTCGTTATCCGGAGGAGGAATCTGATGTGAATTGCGTACCCATTGAGCCAGGTGATTGTTTTCCCGAGAGTTCTTCAGGATCGTTTCCAGGCTCTCGCCGGATTGCGACTCCTTCTCCTCCTCGTCGCGTTGTTGAGGCTCTCTCGCGATCTGTCGTTGATTTCAGGAGTTATTAGTTATTAGACACGCAATTGTGTAAACTGTTATTATATCTAATAATAATTGAAATTATATTGAAGAATAGCTCGTTGAATATTTAATTTTGTTCTCAAAAAATCCACAACTTCTATTTTCTAATTTAATTTAATTTCATTTCTCGCGTGAAGCATGAATATTGATTTTTCCAATCAAATTTTGTTTAATTGTTAGCATTTTCTCTTACCTGCGGACTTCCCGTAAGTTCTCTGATCGCGATGAAATTATTACCAGCAATCGGACTCTCTTCTGGGCTGTCCTGATCCGACGAGTTCAAGCCACAGCCTGTATTCACATAGATGCTAAAATACAATGAAAATTGATACTCGTAAATACTATTTTCTTCATTCGCGCGACTCTCGGCTTGTACCTTGACTTTTCGTCAAAAAATTCCGTATTTTAACGTCTGGTCTCCCACTCACTCACATTTGCCGTTGAAGAAGATTGTGCCAAACGGCTTTAAGCTCCGCGGTAGGCGCACGAAAGATGAGGACGCGTCTTCGAGGTCGACTGTGTGGGCTGCAACCACCGCTGTTCACCATCTCGGCGTGGCCATTTTCCGCGCTGCCATTCGGATTTACGGCGACCTGTAACCGAAACTCCGTCGGTCGTTTTCGCACGGTGAAACACGCCTCTGCGATGCTGGATAATCGCAGAGGTTCCTCGGTGACGAAGAGCACGCGGTCTCGCGAGATCCGCGCGAATACCAAAAGATCGGTCAGTAGCAGCGCCCAGGACGGCTGCAGACGCGCCCGACCTTCGACCTTAGCGAGGGCGCCGCCGAAGAGCCTAAGCAAAGATTCGATTTTTCTATAAATATTATTGTATTTGAAAATTTATCACAGATAAAAATAATTAGCATCAGCGAAATTCAAACGATTTTTAATAAAAGATTCTCGAAGACGAGATGAATAAGCAATAATCGAATTAATTACTTAGAAATTATTTATTTTGAGGATACGAGCAACAAGAATATAGTATATTCCCCAAAGAAATTGAAGAGACTTATATTAATATAACTTTAATTTAGATTTAGAGTATAAAAATAAAGAACACGCTCTCTCACCATTGTCTTCCTGGCACCGCTAAGGTAAACGGCTTGCATCTCGCGAATACTAATCGAGATTCCACCTCTTGCAAACTCAACAGGGGTCTTCCGGTATCTCTCGGCGGCTCCATGACACCAGCATTAGCTGTAGCTTCTCTGTAGCCGTGGGCCAAATCTCTCGCTTGTTGGCAATTTCGCGGAGACGCCTGACCCAACAATCTTGTCATTTCTCTGCAAACATGAATTTACTACGAAAACGGTACGGTTTTCGTTTTTCCGATGCTACAGATGTCAAAAGACCTTTTTTTACAAATTAAAAAGTCTTTAAAACTTTAAAACTTTTTATAATCGTGAATTTCTTATGATTTTAATTCAAATTTTAATACAAGATTTAATTAATTTTTTAAGTGATATCATAGAATTTTTATAAGAAAAAAAAATTACACACAACAGTACGGAAATATTAATTTCTTATAAATTAATATATAATATTAATCTCTATATATAATATTTATTTGATATAACACATTTACTTTATGAAAGCTTATTTAAAAATTAATAAAAATATGAAAAAGTGATGATAGTTTAATAAATCTATCTATATCATAATTCGAATTCTATTACTTTGTCATCTTGTAATCGAAGTATCTTTACAATTTTGGCAATAAGAAAAAATAATTTTAATAACAAGAAACGAATAAAATAAGATGAAAGTTTAGCATTGCAGTTAAATAAATTATATTTTTCTTGATATCTTATAACTTTTGCATATATTGACGATTATTTTTCCAAAAATTTCATAACTAATTAGTCCATCAGAATTAATTTCATCGAGCTTTATTTCATTTAAACGAATTTTATTGAAGCAAATTGCTCGAAAAACAATTAGGTATCTTTCTGAAAGAGACACAAGCAATTAGCGTAATCGTACTAACCTATAGTGCTCTAAGGGTAGAAGTAGCACCCCGGTAAGATCGGGGCGCCGTTTGTGCGGCACAGCAGGCTCACAGACGAGTTTGGCGAAGGCCGTGTTCCGTCTGAGAGCGACCAGGAGGCAGCAGGCACGTTGTAGGCCACTGAGGTATCTTCGGTAGGCAGCTGTGATTTTAGGAACTCTACAGAGATAGCTGTCGACACCGCCGCCCTCGTCCCTGATCTCCTCGGATAGCTTGAGCAGTTCGTCCAGATTCTGGAATAGGATCAGGTAGTCCGTCGCCGATAGAACGTCGCGTCGCTCGCACAGCGGGGCCATAAAACGCGCGTGGCCGTTCTTCAGGATGCTCCAATACCTGGTCTCGCGTACATTTAACTCCTCTTCGGGTGGCGCGTCAGGTACCAGAGAAGGGAAGACCTGCTGCATGAAAGAATTCGCGACGAAAGAATTTTGGGCGGAAAACTTTTTGATAGGCAATCGCGCGCGCGGAAAATAGAAATAAATGTCAATATATATTTTAAATAAATTTTTTTAAAATTGTTGCGCCTTAAAAGTAAAGTAAAGTATCATCGCTTTTAATACGTAAAGGACATAATTTATGTTTGCATATAAGATAATTGGATGTAATGTGCAACTTATAGCATGATTGTGTAATAATGTATGTAAAGCACTGTTGAATTCTTCGATCGATAGCTTGCATTCAATAGCGTGTATTGAACGGCTTTAATTGAAAATTAAAATACTTAAAAATGAAAATAATTTCAAGTAATCTGATTTTTTATTTTGCAACATGAATAATTTAATACCGAGATGAAATATTAATATCAGACTTTAAGACCTTCCTATTATGTATAATAATGAGATAAGATATATTTTGCTATTTTCAAAATTAATAAAAAATTATCTTTCAATATTCTTTATAATATTTAATATACATAAAAGTATGTATATTAAATGTATGTATAAATCGAAACCCTCTCTCGCCAATTCAATGAATACGCTTATAAAAAATACTATATATTACTAATACTATTAATAAGAGAGAATCAAAAATCGCGGGATGAGGGTGGAAAGGATATAATGAATAAACAAAATACATGAGGTTGGAAACAAAACTTGTTGACAACAAAAAAGAGCAACCTGGTCGAGGTACAAAACATAACCGCATCATAACTTAAACGGCATCCCCCACGCGAGGAATGCGCGCGCTATACACTACATGCTCGTTAAAAGTAAGTTACAAAGAAAGTGAAGAGGAGGAAAAAAGAAAACAATGTACACACATGCACAGATGTGTGACGCTTCTTGTACAAAGCGAAAATAAGCTTTGAACGCACGCTGATATAAAAGCGCCTAACAAAAAAATTCGCATGTTCCCGTTCTATGTATAATATATTAAAAAAATGAGAAGGTATCGTATAAAAATATAAAAAAAATTTCTCGATATAAAAATATAAAATTTCTCGAAAATCCTAAATGCGAGAATATGTTTATATGATTCTAATTTAGTAATTTGTATAGCAATTTTTTCAATTTACAAATATTAAATAAAAAGATAATTAGTAAACATTTATAAATTTTACAAAGCAATTAACTAGACTATACTTGTTAAATACCGCGCGATCTCCAGAATATTAATAATAATCATAAAAGCGCTTTTTGCGAGTTTGCGCAATTAAATTTTACTGTATTATATCAGCTGTATCAAGCTGTGTTTACTATCACACATCTTCCTAATTGTTTGAAATAAGATTTATGAAATTGGAAATATATTCTCGTCTGATAGGGTATGTATCATCAGACATGTCTGCGTCAATTCACGTGCGAGATAAGCTTCGTAAAACAGCATTAACACTTATAGACGATGCAATTCAGCATATTAATAATTATTAAAAAAAATACATATATTTTTTCTACCTATATTGTTGAAAATAATCAAACGGAAATTAGACATTTCTCCTATAATATGTTGTCTTTTCATATCGTGATTAAACGTTCGACGCATTTCACGGTCCGATCGATTATTCCGATAGAATGGAAATTTCCTTAACACACTTTCAATCTCCGATTAATTTACGATCAGCATGATTACACTTCATTATACTTTAATGGCGAATAAATTTAAACGACACTGATAGCGGTACTCTTTACTGTATTAACGATATTATCGGTACCTTAAATCATTAGAAAATATTATTTGTAATAACAGTAACAATTGAGTATTCCTTTGCTTATATAAATATTTTAACCAATTCGAAGATATCAAAACAGAGAATATTTAAGTTACATAATTATAATTAAAGAAGTTCTTTTAAAAACTAAACTTTAGAGGAAGTTCAATTCTTTATTGAGAACTTTGTGTTCTCTGTTATCTCTGTTATTAGAATAATATACTTTTCGAAAAAAATAAATAAATATAAATATGAAAAATATCTAAGCTATTAAAATATATTAAAGTACGAGAGAATTATTTTACATCTAATGTTGAATAATTGAGAGGTATAACATTAATTTATCACCATCGTTGTCCCATGCGTTTCATTTATAATTAAGGTACTGATGAATATACCGTTAATAGAGTATTGTTACGTTCACACGAGGACGCCAGTACCGACCTCGGCATTGAACGTGACCGTGTGTTGGCTGTTAGGGCCGGCGATGGAAGGGTTCTGAAGGGTGGTGTTGACCGAGCTGGGTCTATGGATAGCAGAAGAGTGGACGCCTCCTTTGCGATGCACCTCCAGCACCAGTTGATTCGTGGCGGCCTGAATAAGACCCAAGATCTCGTCCCGCGGTTTCGTCACAACGTTCGTCGTTTCTACAAAGACCACATGATCGCCCGGCCGTAAACCGGAACGTTCCGCTGGACTTCCCGGATCTACGCGCTCCACTCGGGGTGGCCTGCCCCACGATAACGAAAAACCCCATGGAATCTGTCAGATATATTCGTGATGAAATATTTAATTAGCAAAATTAATTAATGATGGTGCAGGATGGTTTAGTATAATCGATAAGAAATTATGCAAAAATAAATAAAAAAATATAAAATAAGATTTTGTTTTTTGTATACGCGACTTTGTTTTAAAAAAGAAAAAAAATTAATTTTAGAAATTGGAAAACTGATAATTAGTAAAAAACTAATAATAACTATATATTTTATATACATTAATTATATTAATTTTCGAAATTATTTTTCTCGAGAATGAAAACATTTTTATGAAAAAGTTTTATTCTGTTTTTACACTTTTTTTGACTATGATTATTGAATAACTTTACTACGACCGAGTTCTTTAAATTATTATTGTTGAGTTTAATTATGCATATATATATATATATATATATATATATATATATATATACATATCACTTTATGATATGCTATAATTTATACGAAAATCGAAAAAAATTTTGATAATTTCGATAATTCTTTCTAATTTATAATTCTATTAATAATTTAAAGTCATAATAAATACCTGATTAACTGAAGTTTGCCTTATCAAGCTTTTGGTAATGGTACAAGGTGTTCTACCGCCTTTCGCAGTGAAACGTGGATGCAAAGGTAAACCTGTCGATGGATCGACCGGTTCCAACTCCAGGTACCTCAGATACATCAAATCGTCCGTCCCTGAGTTATTATTATCTAGCTCGCCATCCTTGGATAATGGCGGCGACACGACGCAGTCCTGAGGTACACCCGCGAAAGGGGTGCTCGTATTTCGGACGGATCCGGATTCTAGAGGGTGCCATGCTGCTTCCTGCAAGTCATTCCCGCTCTTTTAGTCCTCCCATGATTGAAAAATATATCATTTTAAAAACAAATCTAATATCTTATTCAATCAAGGAAATTAATTTTATTAGAATATTTTATACGAAAAAGTAACAAATTATAACAAAAATTGATGATGTTGAAGTTTTTAATAAAAAAAATTAATTTCCTAGATTCTTTACAAATTTAAAATTAACAATTTTGAGAAATTCAGCAGAAATTTTATTCAAAATAACTGAAATGATTGCTTTTTTTGAAATATAATTACAAAATACAGAATATTTCAGTTTAATAATGATTATTATTATCATATCAAGATATAAAAATCTATATTATTATAGACACATTACATGAGATTGTCAGCTTTAGCGCGAATATTATTTAAGCTATTATTCGGATCGTCAGTAAGTGATCAGATAATATCGAGCTCGAGGTAGAAAATC
Source organism: Camponotus floridanus (assembly GCF_003227725.1). Lineage (NCBI taxonomy): Eukaryota > Metazoa > Arthropoda > Insecta > Hymenoptera > Formicidae > Camponotus > Camponotus floridanus. The sequence goes on from NW_020229337.1 coordinate 596,338, forward strand.
CACTTAACTGTAACTTGAAAGAAAGCTTCGAGTCACTGAGATGCAGCAGACATTATTTCTAAATTAGATTAGTAGCTTTGCCGTGAAAGTACATTTTTTCTTAGTATATTCGATTACCACAAATTATCTATTATTTTTTTTATTAGCCTATATTAATACATATTATAAAATGTATTAATATATTGTAATGCAGAGTATATAATGTAATAATACATAAAAAGCGCATATTTTATAATATCTACTGGAGATCTAATATAGTAATTAACTTTTGAAAATACTTCAATCAAGTATCTCGTACAAAACACTCAAAGTTTCAAGTATACATTTACTTTCATGCGAGACAAGATGAGCTGTTCAATGATTTGTAGGAAGAAAAAACTTCCCAGACATCGCTTCAATATTTGAGAGCTAATATAGCAGTAAACTTTAGCACATCCGTTAAATATACCTTGCGTTATATACAGGACGTTCAGACATGTCCGCTATATAACGCAAGATATATTTGAAAGATATATCTGAAATAAATCGCGCAGAGAGAACCAGAGAGAGAATCTTTATCAAGACTTTTGAATAAATATTTAATGTTTTATTGTTCGATATTTACGCTCGAGGGAAAAATAAACTTTTCGATGATTCGTAAAAAAAAAAACTTTTGAGAAACGCCAACGCAATATAGATTGCTTAATACTTAATATATTAGCAGCGAACTTTCGTAGATATTCCGTAGCGTGATATACTTTCTAAGGGAATCGAGGGCGAATATCTCTCGATCAAGTGTCTCGAATAAATATTCGGAAGTGTTATTTACCTTATCCTGGGACAGCGGCAGAGGAAGAGTCATGCAGCCCAGCAGCTCGCTACGTCTGAAACAGCCGGAAAGTGAGAGACGCATATAAATATCTGTCTGTCGGAACAAGTTGCGAAACGTGTAAATACGTACATGTAGACGCTCGAAGGTGTACTGTATATACGAGTAATGTCTTATTCGCACGAGATAACGTAGTATATATACAGCGTGACCGTAATGTCTCGCGCACATCGTACGTGAATAGGCGGAGGAGGGAGAGGTGTTCGAGAGATGCACGTGGTATACGTGGTGCGCATGATCTGAGGGAATCGATTCCCCTTCTACCGCAAAAGGGGAACTCGAATGCCCAGAATTTTGTTTAAATATTCGGATGGACCACATCCATCAAGAAAGTACGCGAGAGAGAATTGCGCAATTTTCTGTATTGTCGAGAAATTATTATTTATTGTTAGGCTTCCTCTCTTTCGAATCGAATGTTGTCAAAAATACAAAAGCTCAAGATACTGATTATCTTGCATAATTTATATCTCATAATAATTTATATCTCACGCGATATATTCAAAGAGATACTACTAAATTCTGTTCGATATTTAATATTATGTATATAAATCAACTTTTAATAAAGCAAAACCACTAAGAAATAAAAATTCATAATTTACATAACATTTTCTTAGCGGAAAAGTTTCCATATTTATGAGAAATATTTTCATTATAAAAAATGTCAATTATAAAATAATTGTTATTTTAAATAAATATTATTAAATAAATATAATTTAATAATTCAAATAGCATAACTTCAAAAAATACTTATCTTCGCGAAAACGAAGTTTCTTTAAGATGATATTTTTCCGATACGAGAACTTCTCAACACAGTTTAAAATTAGGACTACTTCGATTGGACAAATTTAAGAAATTAAAGAATAAACAAGCCAAGGTCGCAGGGGAGGTAAAAGGAATTGATCGTCGATCGACTGATGAGTGGACAAAACGAGTCGCGAAGCGCATATCAATATACATGCGTAAAAATAAATGTGATAGTCATAGCACGATAGATATAAGTAAACATAGATTCAGATGGACACGCATTGTAATCGGTATACGAGAAAGACAGAACAAATCTGAGACATGCAGATAAATTCACTGATTAACTGACATGAATTGCGTGAAATCGGTTCTCGTGCTTTACAAATTTTACGAGACTTTCCCACGCTGGGCTGCCCCGGATTTTATTTCGAAAGATAGCTATCTCGTACACGGTACGAGACATCACGTGCTTAAACCTCGCGAGTTAACGTCGTATCATTTGCGATGTTTTATCGGAAGAAATTAAACGCGGTTGAATCGCCTCAGCCGAGGTTAATTTCCACATCCGTACCCCATGGCCTGATTATTATGATTAGCGAAACAAGCGAGAACAATTATAGTTAGCAAAAGCCTTATCGCGACAACCTGTCTAATCGCAAACTTATTTTAGAATTTACTTCGTCACTTTAAATATTTTTACTCTTTTTAAATATGTATAAAAAACTACTACAATTTAAAATAAGTAAACTAAAATTAATAAAATTAAAATTTATAAAATTAAAAGGATCGATGTGATATATCTTGAAAAATTTGATGAAACTGGAAAACTTTTTTATAGAAAAAATAAATGAAGGATCTCTGCAGCGCGGTTTAATCCACTACTCTAAAATAAAAATATAAAGTTAATCTTCAAAAAATCTCTTCAACTTTCTTAACGTAAAGTGAATTAGAGCATTATCATTCTTAATTAAAATTTTTAATAGTTTTCGATACATTACGAATTTTTTTCCTTATTTAGATTTCTTGACCAACAATTAATTTTTCCGTAATAAAATTTCAAGGCACACGGGATGAATAAATAGATTTGTAGACAACAAGACGCGTCAAATTCGTTTGAAACTTTATCGCATTCGCCATTGATCTCGGGAGAATTACAAACATAATCTACGTCAGCATCTCATAAGCCCAAAATCTCGGACTCTTTCTCTCTCTCTCTCTCTCTTTCTGTCTTTCTCATCTTCGTGGAGCATGCTCACCTCGCTCGACGATCTCGGTGCCAAACGGCGATATCCAGAGACGTGGGCCTGTGACCAGTGCAGTGACTGTTGTATGCCGGACAGGGTAGTATTAGAGTCTCGCGAAATACCGGATTTGGCGTGGCACGATGAACTGCGGTCCTCTTAACAACCCCTTCACCGCTGGTATTCTTTAAGCTCGCTTTGACATACGCGTGCACCGGTCCCTCGTACGTTCGCCTCAAATCCTTGCACCTTATCACTGAAAGTAAAATTTAAAAATATAAAATATTTTATTTTTTTATATTGCATTTTTTTAACTGTATTTAAAAAAAAATTAAAATATTTTCTCTTTCCGTCGTTTCTTTATATATAGCTTAATGATATAAGAAAAAAATGAAATGATAATGATTACAAAACATAATGGAACGAAAAATAAGAGAATTTGAAATATTATTCTCTCTTAAAAATAATTTAATAAAATTTAATAATCAATCCAAATATAGATCCTAAAATATAATAAACGCAATAATAAAACTAGCTAAATCGTGAATGTAATAAATAATAGGTTCGCTCTTCTTTAATAATTAAAAAGGAGTGGAAATTTTACAGTTGTACTGGCTTTGGCTACCTTTGAGATTTATGTCTTGTGATAGAAGAGGGGGACACACATATATACTATCCAATAATGTGATGAAACGATCAACTGGCTATTGTGACCTTTGCCCTATTACATTTTCACATCACCTTCACACTCCGTCTGCTCATATAGGTTTTATCGACTGTAAAACAAAACTGTAAAAGCGAGAGCATAGTATAAAGCTAAAAGATGAAACGAAGTAGGAGTATCGAGAGCAATCAAACTTCTTTTAACTTTGATTGACACCATCGACATCAAGGTCTTAAGTCATTATGACATAACAATGCTAGGTTTTAACTGTGGTTATAGCTGTGTGAAAACAACTATAGCTAAGCTTTCTATCTAAATAAAGAAAAATAATAAGATAATATCAAGGTTGGTATATATGTAATATCTGAACACGTGCAGCGATAAAATTCGTACGGAGCTGCTTTGTTGTCAATTTTGCATACTTGTAAATTTTACTACTATTATTTTACATGCATAATCATTTTAGTTATAACTACGTTATTTTATAGTATATTATTGAACATTTACAGCATTTATATTATTGTTGTTTTTACATATAATTAAAAATCATTAACGAAAGAAATAGTCTTTGCAACGATTTATCCAATTTAAGAGAACTAAGTCCAATTTATCCAATTTAAGAGAAATAAGTCTTAGAATAGAATTTTGTTTATTTTTGCATCTATTTATATATTTTCAAATAAAGATCAATATTGAATTAAAAAAAAAATATTTTATCCAATTACATATTTAAATACAGACTAGATAATTTAATTTTATATATTAATTTAATGATTATTTTTATCATAATTTCGAGTTCTTTAAAAGATTATAAAAATTGAAAATATGTTATATTTTGTATAATATAAAAAAATGTATCTATTCTATATTTTTTCATATTTATAAGAAATCTAGAAAGATAATGCTAGATCCTAAAATTTGTCTTATTTTATTAATTGTTGTTTTAGTGCATGCAAACAAAGTACAAAAATATACATAATTAAAAAATTCTCTCTATTATATCTTATTTTAAAATTATGTTTTTATGTCATTGTAGAAAAAGTAATTTAAAACTACTTACTTACTTTACTCTTTTAAATATACATATTTTTTTTTATTTAAAATTTGTCTATGTAAATACGCGTATTTTAAAATACGCATTTTCTGAAAGATTATTATGTCTGAACGTAAGATTAATTTATAATTTAGAAATAAAATACACACACACATAAAAACACACTCATAAAATGCAAAATATTCGTACACGACTGGATAGAATATTCTCTATTTCTCTTTACATTGGGGCAAACTTGTCACTGTGCGACGGCACTGCGAAGGCAAGAGAAATCCCGGAGAATTGACGCTTCGAGCTCGCTCTTACGGCTGACTGTACCGCGGAACGCACTACTTGCGCCCGAGGACGTCTGACCGATGCGGCATTCACTAGCTCGCATCGTGCAATCCACTTTCCGGCAATTATGATATTGCACACCGGCTGGCATCACATTTCGAATATTCCCACACGTCTCGATAAGTAGAATGAATTCATAAAACACATGATTGCCAAGAAATAATTATCTTTTTTGTGCTAAGATAAGTCGTTATAGTAGATATATCCGTAGAAAGGAAATGTTTACACACTAAGTAGCGATGCAACTAACACAAGGAGTGCGTTTCCAGATCGATGTGTTCGAGTTCACTCCCGATTCACTACCCTCGTACACAAGAATTGAATTTCGAGGATTTTTGGATAAAAAAGCATAGGGAAATGTATGTGTATGTGTGCGATGTTACGAAAACTGGCTCCCGCGAGGACCTCAAATGACCTGATCCTGCGGAATAATTGCGAGAACGGCGCGTCGACCGGATGCGACGCGTCACGCGTTAAATACGAGAAGAACGAGTCGGCAGGATGTCGTCAAGGTCCGCACGACTGTTTACGTAAGGACAATGCAACAATGATCAATGTCGGTGGGCTTACTAACCGGAATCGAGCCGCCGGGAGGATCTGTGGGTTACTGGCACAATGATGCCTAGCACCCCCTCGAAACACCCCCTCTTACAATACGCAACTGGCGCATGTCTCGTGGCTGCAAAGGTTCAGGAATGTACAAGGGATGACGAGTTACCCATAGAAAGTAGAGAATAATCAAAAATTTAGTATTAATATTATATTTTATACGTGAAAAATAACTAAGAATATTAATAATTTACTTAATAAGCAAATTTTATTTTTTGATTGCATATAATATTAATACGAAAAATAATCGATTAAAATCAATACATTAATATTAATTATTAAAATATTTTTCATTCATCAAACGAATGTATAATAATATAATAATTGAGTTAAAATATTATATTCCTCGAGAAAGATATATAATAACTTTTAATATTAACCAAAACAAAACTTTTTTATTAAAAGAGGCATGTAATATTCTATATGAAAGATTATTTTTTTTATAATTTTTATTTATACCATTAGTTAAACATTGCACAAAATTATTTTGCTTTTTTTGTTAATTTATTCTTTATTAAAGATACTTAATATTAATTTAATAATTAATATATACTTAATATTAACTTAATTATTATTATTTATATTTATTTATATATTATTATTTATATTTATTTAATATTAATTATATTAATTATCATTTAATTTTTATGATTAATATATTCATGGATAAATTTCAAGGAGTATTTTTTAAAACAATATTCTTTATATAAATTTTATTTTTCTTTGCTCATAAACATAACGCGTATTTATATTTTACTTTCTGCTCAAGACACATCTTTAGCTTTGCATTATATATATATATATATATATATATATATATATATATATATATAATACAATTATTTATCAAGCATATATATATATATCAAACATATAAATTTATATCAAACGTATAAACTCACCTCGAACGTGTATATTTTCTGCCACGAGGGAGCACTCGATTTCGATCGAGCCGCAACAGTTAAATCTTGTCGACGGTTCGCTCTCGGGACTAAACTTCAAGCATCTTCTGACAGTCGCGATCAAAGGGACTTCTGGCGTTGTGGATACAGAAGTGGCGAACGATTTCATACTATGCAGGTCATCCATCATGGACGATTTGGGACTGTCAACATTCCAGACATCAACCTTTCTATCAACGTCCTCCTCCTTACAATCTTTAGCACCATAAAAGAACGCCTTCGTGGCCGGTAAATGCTTCTCGTCTAGTGTCGCATCCAGATCTGTCTCTAACACGAGTTTTTTTACATTCGGATTAACGGCCTCGATCAACGTATTCTGATTCTCATTTGCCGAAGGACTGCACATTCTCTTGACTCGTTTACCATCTACTGCTTTGTCGCCGTCTTTTCGCGGACGTTTCCGGCGAATGCCGCGTTGTCTCTTCAACGTGAACTCACCCTCGAGATCGTTCAACGGCGACGCAAAGGCCCAGGACACCGGCGAAGGATCTTCTAGGAGTTGACTGACCGATGATATGGAACTGTCATTGCGCGCTGGTGAGTCTTCTTCCATCACCTCGTCCTGTTCCGGAATAGTCTCGTATATGTGATCTGTCATATTCGAATCGGATCGCTTGTCGCACGATGCCTCTAGGATCTTGTTCCTTTCCTCGGCGTTGTTTAAAAGAATCTCCACCACGGTTTTGCTTCCGAAATTGACTTCTTGTTCTCTGCACACATAATTAGATTTTGATTTAGAAAATATTTGTTTTATAATTTATTAATACAAATTTTAATTTTTTACTTTTTTCATATAAAATTAATATATTTTTATTTAATTAGTTAGAAATATTAATATATTTTTATTTAATTAGTTAGAAAAAAATATGTGTAGCAGTGTCCAAGAATTCAAAACTTACATTTTTTTCGTCTTTTAATAGTTATTATAAATTCTTAATTACATCGTCATTATTCAATCTCTTTAATTATCATCATGCTTACCTATGAAGCACCTCCGTCACGGTGTTGTCCATGTTTTCGTATTTCGACAAGTCTTGATCTATGGTGAGACTTGACAATTTGCCGATAAGCGGCGTTTGTCCTTGAGTCATTTTCGGTTTGAAGGGGCTGATGGCCTGAGTGAGTTTCGTGTGATAGGGCGTCCGACATCGCGCGTGTATCTTCGTGATCTTCGCCAGCTTCGGCAGATACGGCGTTTTCACCGATCGCGCCTTTTGTTCGCCATTTTGAGAATAGATCTTGGTCTTCGTCCCTAGGGGCATCAAACCCGGTTCCATTACGTCCTCGGGACTAGTGGCCATCGAAATCTGTTGAAAAAAGTCGGAGACATGTGATTGCAGATTCGCTCGCGCTTCGTTGACGACGTTCTGCGGCAGTTCGCTATCGCTCTGGAAATTCTTGGTGCAATTGTTCATGAAGAGCGTGGGGTCCGTTGGTAGAGTAAGCGCGGTGGAACACTTGCTACCAGGTGGATAATACGTGAGTGGTCCGATATCGGTGTCCACTCTCGGTGTGCTTTGATAGAAGCTTTCAGACGTTGCTGAATTCTCCACTCCCTGCATAGATTGACGTTTATTCGATCTTAAATGCGGTTTCGACGCCTGCAAAATACATTAAATATGCGGAAAACGTTTCTTTATGAAAAGAAAATCAATGCTAAGTAGGAGAAACAATAAGAATTTATATTTTATAATTTCTATAATATTAAAATGTGACAAAATTATCGTACACTTTTTCCAAGATTATATTAATATTTAATAATTTATCACATTATACTACATGAGAGAAAAAAAAAATTAAACCTGAAAATACGTCCTCAAGTCGGTTCCATGACTCCTGCATCTTCTGCGTCGAGCCGGCGTCGTCCTGGATGTGTTCGATACATTCTGAGTAGATACTTGCCTGGTTCGGCAACTAGCCGAAGTCGGCGGTGTGTTAGACAAGTCTCGGAAAGGACGGCGGGGTGCCTTGTTCAAGGTGGGCGGACCATGAGGCGTCGAACCGGTTGCCGACAACGATCTCGAGACCGTCCACTTCAGCATCTCTAGATGTCGACCAATAGAAAGAGTAGAAATTTTAAAAATTATTCGGAAATTATTTAGTTATTTGTTGTGTTACAATCTTCGCTAAATTTTATTATAAAAATTCGTGAAATTTTTTTGGATAACATAAATTTTATTATAAAAATTCGTGAAATTTTTTTGGATAACATTATGATTGTTATTCAGTTCTTGTCTTATAATACAACATTACACTGAGAAAAAAGTTGTTAACTTGACTAAACTGTTCAACTATAAATTATTATTTTTTTAATTGAAATATTGAAATATTTAAGTTAAATAGATGTCATGTTAGATTTAATATGTTGTATTTAATTTAAATATTTAAATATTTCAATTTAAAAAATAACAATTTAGTTAAACAGTTTAGTTAAGTTAACAACTTTTTTTCTCAGTGTATACACGGATTATAATCTTAAGTGAATTTATTATTTTTTTAATTGAAATATTGAAATATTTAAGTTAAATGGATGTCATATTAGATTTAATATGTTGTATTTAATTTAAATATTTAAATATTTCAAAATTATTAAAAAATAACAATTTAGTTAAACAGTTTAATTAAGTTAACAATTTTTTTTCTCAATGTATGGATTATAATTTTAAGTGAATTCGTTGAGGAATCTCTTGAGATAAGTTTTATCTATAAAATTTTCACACCGTCAAATTAATTATTTTAGCCACCTGTTTTGCGTGAATTCCCACGTTTCCACTTTCCTAGATGTTAATTCCTCCGGAAGCCATAAAACCACAAAGCGCATTTTTATTCGAACACAACCCCACACACATTCCTCAGTCTATTATAACATTTCATTAAAGAGTCCCAAGCGTTCAATCTAGCTATTTTCTTCGTACGAAGGAAGTGTGAACTATTATTAATCGACGTACGCGTACAATACAGAATACATGAATGGGAAAGTCGTTGGATCTCGTTGACAAGTCTTGATAAAGTCGACATCTTGTCATGTCCGCCTATCGGTCTTCCGGCCGAAGGCGACATGATCGCTTGCGCCTAATTATAGGGAGTGATGTACACGATACGATACACGAAACGCGACAGGAAACCTCGCGACGAAATCGAGTAAAGAAGAAGAAAAGACAGAATGAGAAAGATAGAAAGATGCACCTGTCGCGACATACGGGAAATAGCGAAACAGGTGAAAGTCGCTATACACCTGAGAGACGGTTTCACGAATTAGCACTTGTCTAGGTGTGCTTAACGATCCTTTAAACGACCCTTGAAACTAGCGCCGATCTCTCTTTCTCTTTCACTTCCTGCAGCGTAATTTTCATGAACGAAAAGATTCGAGCGCGTGAGTGCAAGGGGTGAGAAAAAAAGGACGTGGTCGAGCGAACCAAGTTGTTGTTTCGTTTTGGTTCTGCGCTTGTTGCTGCTGGCATGCAGCCGCTGTGACTCGCGAAATCGCTGATTCGATTAGCTCGCATGAACGCAAGTTTACCATGGTTGCCGAATTGATTCGAGGTCTTTCTTTTGAGCACGACATTCGCCCAACTTGATTGTGCCATATAATAGTCAATATTTTCGTGAACATTGAAATTTCAAACTCAGTTTGAAGATTTAGATTTTACACATTTTCATATGTTATACTAATTGGTTTGTTTTAAAAAGGAATTTTATTATGAATTTTACTTTTCAAATAAGAAATAATACAAAAGCTTAATTTCTGATCAATTTTAAAGGTATTTTATACTTATAAAAAACCCTCTTTTTATATTCATCATCTCTCCCCAATTTAAAATTTATTTACCAATTTAGAATAAATTATCAATAATATATAATACACGTGAAATATTCATCGACTATCAAAAATATAATACCAACAAAATTAAAATGTTCTCACAAGCACAACTAATATCAATATATTATATATTTTTAATATTATAACTCGTATATGACATTTCACATCGTAAAATTATTTTTATGAAAGTATCTCTGTCAAACTACATAGAAATATTTTTTCTCGCTCATCTCTCATTTTGCCTTCAGTTTTAAAATTAAATTTTAGATGCAAGAGATTCACATTGAAAGTTGAAAGCACACGAAAAGATATGTTATATGTGCGTTCGAAAGACTTTGACCTTGAAGAAAATCCCCCTGAAAAGTCGCGCAGGCAAAATTGCGTCCCCGGGATAGCACCGGGATAAAAACGGTGGCAGCAACACCAGCAGCAGCAGGTTTTCACTTTTAACGGTTCGTCGAGGGGGGGTGCGGCGCATTGTACTAGCTAGGTATAAAAATGCATTCATTTGCATACAGGCTGTTGCCATGCCGCGCATGGTCTCGTGCCCTGCACTTTTTTGCGCGCGCGCGTATGTCTGCCGCGACAGACCACCATTACCATCACCATTACCTACCACCACCACCGACCTACGCGCTCGTAAAACGGTCTGGGCACCTGCCCATATGGTGATGGAACGCACAGTGGGTCCCATCTGGTATTGCTCGATCCAGCGCTAGGTGGAAACCCGATGTCGATATGTAATGAAAATGATTATCTGACTTCTATGCGAAGGATACTCAACGTACTTCGAGGAGAAACTCTTGAACTTTATAAAGTGCACAGTACTATCATATTTTTTGTAGAATTCGTAAGAATGTAGGAATATGAGACGCTAATTGTATTTTTGAAATTGAGCATTTAATTCTATATATTTTATGCTAACGTATATTATAAAATTATTTATAAAATTCGTATATTATAAAATTATTTATAAAATTCATGGGTATTTATCTTTTTGTTATTTATTTTCTGAAATGATATATAAAAAGTCGAATTATATATGTGAATATATATTATCATATTTAGTTATGTATATTTTTTCTTAATTATTTGACTATCGAAAATGTATATATATTTTTATAGAATTAAATTTTTTCGTAAATCAGAAATTATCTTTATAAAAATTTAAATTAAATTTGACGAGATGAATATACATACAACTATTAAAAAATGTTAATTATAAAAATTCTTTTAAAAAAAAATAATTATAAAAGCCGTTATAAAGCCATTTTCTTAACGAACTTCCGTAGGTTTTAAGTAACATGTGATTTTTCCCATCGTCTGTAAAAGATAAATCGTCCTAGACCAAATGATATGCGGAATACTTAAAACCTTTAGAATGTTCGTCACGCTAAATCTTTCTCGAATGAGTAAGTACAAGTGACGAAAGGCATTTGTTTGCATAATTAGACACTAGTTCGTCATTTCCAATAAACGGGGTACGACAGAGGCAGCCAGGTCTGCACCTGCGACAAAATGCAGTTTCCGTCTGTTTCCGGTTTGCAATTGTAGTATAACATTGTAACATACACTAAATTATATACCTAACTTTTTACTATTCATGTTTGAATGGAAGGCTTCATATATATATGTTTTTATATTTTATGAGAAGAAAGACGGAGATGGTGATATATCGTGAATTATAAACTTGACTAGAAAAAAAACTTTATTCACAAAAATATTTTTTTGTTGGAAGAAACATTTTTGTTTGGTTTAATATTATAAATAACTAAAAATGTTTAAAATTATATTTTATATAAATTTAAATATTTTATATAAATTTTATAAAAATTTTATTTATTCAAGTATTGATGTATTTAGTTATTATTTATTTAGTTATTGATGTATGAATAATCTTTTCTGAAATATTCTGTATAAATTCAAATTTTTCTGAAATGTAAAAACTTATGTTTTAGAAAAGAAAATATTTTAAACTGTATTGTAATCATTATCATATTAAATTAATCATTATCATATTAATGATATTAAATTTTCAAAAGATATAAAAAAAACGATGGAAACTAACTATTGTTACAATCAAATTATGGTTCCGTCATCGTGATAAGTTACTCCTCGATGAATAATCACAGCAGATAGAGATCTATTAATTCGATTAGACATGCCACCTGCATTCGAATACAAAATCTTTCCCTTTCAGATCCGCGCCGCAACTACGATAGGTTCAGTTAGAATACCCATGGCGCTCTTTATTAAACGGGGTTCAGGGGTCCGTCGTAATTACGAGTGTGCAGTAAATCTTGAGAGTTTACTATATATACGAGATATATATATATATAAAAGGGGAGATTATTATATAATTCACCTGTGAATATTATCGTCCCATCTGACATGCCGTCGCTGTGAAAAGTAGTAACTTTTGTACCTTCGCGTCGATAATAGGAAATAAAATGAAATGCAAGATGTAACAGAGTAGCTTCAAAAACTTATACCGTTTAAAAATTTTTAATCACTTTCAATATTTCCTTGTTTCTTCAATAATTATTGTTAAATAATCAAAATAATCTTTAAGGTGGTTCATAAAATAAAAAATTATTAATATGTCTGAACATTTTTATCATTAAAAATCGCCTCAAAATTTCTTGAGGGATATTTCTGTTTCATCTTCCGATTGGAATAAATAAATCTCAATGTCGAGTAATAGAAACAAGTGCACAGAGCGTCGCGGTGTTGCGACGCTGAATTATACTGCGGCATTTCGATTCCCCGTATACAATTCTTTTATAGGTCTATAAGGTGTTCGCACGAGGTGGATTACGTCGTTTGAGGTCGCGTTGCAAATGCAAGAATTGTCCCCACAACGAACAGCCCGGAATAACAACATCGGGACCCCTTATACTCGTCCCGTGAGTTCCTTTCCCGCTTCTATTCCCGCAAGACGCAAGGCGGGATCGACCTCGTTCCTGTGTGCTACGGAAAATGAACAAAACGAAATAACGGTTGAAACCTTGACATGCTTGCAAGCACATAGTCGACAAGGACCCTCTCGTCCATATAATATATACTATAAAAACTGTTTTTAATAAGAAAGAAGGAGAATTGTGATTCAAAGAAGTAAACGAGATTGATCAAAGGGTGGATCTTGCTTGTGTTTTTCTAAGCGGGTCCTTTCTAGTCTTCAAGAAAGCTTATTTGCAAATTCTCCATCTGTTATAAAATTTGAAATATGTTGCATAAAAATTTAATTGTATGTCTGATATATTACCTGTGGAATAAAATTTAAATTTATAAAATTTATAATTTTAATAATCTCTTCTTTTCCTTTGCTTAAATTTAATAATCTCTTGTTATTTTATTAACTTTTATCACAATGAGGACATAACAAACAATTATTTAATTAAATTTTAATTTAGGATTTAAGATATTTAATGCTGGAAATCTAAATAGTGTCAAATTATATTTTTTCTCTAAAAAATTAATTCTATGCATGTAATTGATAGAGAGGGCACATATAATGGAGATATATCATATCGCCTAAATGAATAAAAATCAAATGCGAGAGAACAAGCGAGGTTTTCGGTCCTTTTTCCTTTTTGGCGTTAATAATTACTTCTTGGGGCAGCACGAGATTAATGGCTGTGGGGCAGAAACCGCCATTATAATGCGGATTATTCACGGCTCAAGATGAGAAAGAAAGAGAAAACGATGCCATTAAAACGATTTTGATGTGTCTCTTGTCTCAGCGTGCGACACAAGAAAAATGAGAAATATTCTGAAAAATAATACAAGTCAGATGTATAATATTTACAAGACTAATGTGTGATTCTTATGTAGTAATAACTGAGATAAATGAATCGACATATCTTAGGGGCATCCGATCCCGACTCTCATCTCGTATAATTTTTAAAAAGATTGGTCGATTTAAAGTTGAAGAGAATTACGCAACTTGTAATATTAATAAAAATGTACATTAATTAATAAAAATACACGTTTAACTTCTACGCTTATTTTATGAACGTTTATCCATTGAAACAGGAAGATGCGTAAGAAAATATAACATCTATAAATTATCACAAAACCGGTTTCAAACACTTTATTAAGAAATAAAAAAAATTTCTGAAATCCTTTAGTGATAAATTGTAATATAGTATTAAAAAATTACTAAATCATTTTATATTTGAATTTTTTGTTCAATAAAGAGGATATTCTCTAAACAGAAATTTAAGAATAAATTTTATATACTGCTTTTTTTAATTCTCAAATCAAAAAATTAATATTTTCATAATAAAATATTATATTAATAAACAAAAATCACTTGACATTGAATGCAGACTATGGATATATTATCTTTTTTTGCATTAATTCGCAATGGAACGTTTATATAAAATTTAATTGTTTTTATTAAAAAAGAAAGATATTGAGTTTTGAGAAAACTTTTTCTTTTACTTCTTCTTTAATTTTCGATATAGTTTCTCAAATATATAATTACATGTATATAATTATCAAAATAACTTTAAATAATCGTAGAATATACACTTCTACATGATAAGCATATAAATTATTTGTTTATGATCATTTTATTTTAGGTATAATGATTTTTTCTCACAATATCATAATTTCGATAAAAATATCTCGATTAAAATTCCATATGTCATATAAAATTTTAATAATATTAGAAAGATATTGTTAGTTCCCAAAAAAATCCAAATTGTTCCTTTCTCTGTCTATCTTTTTCTTTCTCGCTAGAATATTCTAGCTCGCGAAAAAGGAGGAGGACAGCTGAGGGAAGCTCGTGTGTACCCGATTTCTTTTCAGAACCGCGCAAACAATCGTGCGCGACCTTACATATGCAAACATGCGCGCCGAATGTCGCTTACGTCGAACAAAAGTCTCCGTTGGCTCACACGGAGATTTGAAGTACTTTGATGTCATGAGAAAGAGGAGAAAGGGGAGATGCGTATTAACTCCTTTTTTGTCAATTTATTTGGTTATCTCGAGAAGCTTCCAAAACCAAAGATTTTTTTCATAGTTTCTTTATTTATTTTTTGAAACGCCGAGATAATATCGTTTGAAATAATTTCATGGCACAATAAATTGTACCATAATGTCGCAAAATGAAATTGCACTTGTTAAAATAATCTTTGTAAATCAGAGTAAAATTTTTATAAGAAACGACGCATTCAAAAAAGTATTGAATTTAATTTGCTCGCATTCGCCATTATTTTTCAGTAGCCAAAGAGAATTATTTATTTACAATGGAAAATTAAAGAAAAACATTCTTTAAATAAAATATTCTTTAATAAGTGAAATTATCATATTATTTTTTTAAATTTTTGACCAAATTGATAAACAAAAATGCATTTTTGATTCACTAATATTTGCATCGATATCTGACAATAGTTATTTGTGAAACATATCGCCTATTTTCAAAACATTTTGTGAACATCAAGTATTAAAATTGATCAAACAAGCAATTATTACATAAAAGCAATTATTATTTATAACAGTAAAATCGTGATACAGCTTTAATGCTATAAAATATATAAAAATACATAAAGGCAATTATATATTATTTATAGGAGCAAAATCGTGATACATCTTTAATGCTATAAAATATGAATATGTTTCTTATTTTTATTATTTTTTTGCTTCAATATTTAATAAATACTTACAAGTAGTATCTGTAACTACCAAACATATCGGGAGTAAAAAGAAACTGTAAATAGCAATTTTAACTGCAAATATCATTTCTAACCTTTTAAAATTTCAATATGAAAACTTCTAAAAAATATTTTATGTGGGATTTATTGAAATATTGATAACGAAAAGCACCCAAGGCAATTGACCTCCATAGAAGGAAGAAAAGTAACGGTTATCGATCGTTTCGAACACGAGAGAAACTTCAAATTCCTACTAGAGAAGATTTTCAGAACCCGCTAAATGAAGCGAAGAAGAGAAAGGCAGGTGGAGGTTTCATACCTAATTCTTTTCCACGTTATCACAGACACGTGGGCAAGAGTGTGCATATATATTTATATACACATACACATACGCGAGTATTCTGAACCGTGAGCCGTTCCTGAAAATGTTCTATTCATCGGCCCCCTTTCTTCTGGGGTCTTCCCCCACTTTGATTCTTCACATACATACTTTTCTTCACACACGCGCGCGCGCGCGCGCGCGCACACACACACACACACACACACACACACACACACATACACACACACACACACATTCTCTCTCTCTCTCTCTCTCTCTCTCTCTCTCTCTCTCTCTCTTTCTTTTTCTCTCTCTCTCTTCTTGACTAAGCTTCAAGACTCAGTTCTGATTTATATTGGATTGACCCCGGGTGCACCTTTTGCTAGCGCCATTTTCTCGAAATCGTTCTCCGTGTAGGGAGGAGGGTGGTTTTCGGGGAGCCAACCGACGACAATCAAAGCCGCATTCACTCGCTACTACTCGCCTCGTCAGGAACAGGGAGAGATTAGGGGAACGGAGTTTGGCAACGAAAAGAGGAAGGAGCGTCTAAAGAGAAAACATATCGTATACGATAGAGGAGAGAGAGAAAAAGAGGAAAAGAAAAAACAGATTTCAGTTCCGCGCGTTATTTGGAGCACACCTGTCCTTCCGATGATTGCACACATTCCCATGTCGCGTATTTTTCTACCATCTAAGTCTAATCCACGTGCATTCCCCATAAAAATGACATCCCACGATTATTTGCGACTTTCTGGATATAATATTCTTTTAACTTTTGTGATAAAATTCTATTAAAAAGAAGCTTGATTGAGAAAAATAGAATTATCTAAATCTATTTTAGAATTTATCTTATAAAAAATCAAAATAAAACAAAAATTATTTTTTCAAATTATTATTCCAAGTTAGAATTTTTTTATAATATCTAGACATACATGTAATATATGTATATGTGTGTGTGTATATATATATATATATATATATATTTATTTATTTATTTATTTATATTTATTTATGATACTTTATATCAAATATATATTTAATTATATATTTTATGATAATTAAATTATAAAAATAAAATTTGTATTTAGACGAACTGTAACTGACGAAACTTATCTTCCTTTGAGATTATAAATCATTTTGATGTATCTTGAGTTATTCAGATTTAAATTCATAGTCTATTATGTATTCTGCTCGTTATATTACGTATTCCATTATGGATGTTGATCTTAAATATATCGTGATGTGCCAACTGGGAAGAACCAAAGTGGAATCTAATTTTCGAGATACGATCCACTCGACAAGAAATGCGAGAGTTCGAAGCAGGCGGCTGACCGACCCATCAAACGAGAAGAAAGACCCACAGCCGAAAAGAGAACAAATGCGGAGGTCGATCGAGAATAAACTGGAAACCCGCGAATCGCGAGTGTACGATGTCTCTCACACAACGCACACGCGCGCGCACACACATATATACATGCGTCCAAATCCTTCAGAAGACTTCGGAAGAACGAGACTCGAAAATAAGGCAGGAACAATGACGAGGAAACGAGTCCTGGCAACGACGTCCGACGGGCATTTAAATGGCGGAACGCGCCGAACCCGAGAAAAGACTCTTCGAGGTGGATCCACGAGGTTCTCCATCACCATCGACGCGGGGAAGTTTGTATAGGACCCATGAAACTGGCCCTCTTTTCAGCCACCGCCACCTTTCTTCTCTTCTTATCCCCCTTTCGCCGTCGTCTTGCGAAATCTCCCCACCTCGTCGGCAGATGTACGCGCGAGGGACACGCGTATGCTTGTCCCTTCCTCCCTTTCAGTCCCGTGGGTCCCGCGTGTCACTCCGATCAAAAAGGACTGTCTTACAATTAGACGAGGTTCTAACATCGCTCTCGAGGGCGCACTTGTCCTTTGTTCGACCGGTCAACTGGGAGAGGAAGCCCGGTTCTTACTTTCCGGACGCTTCTCAACGACTCCCAATCTCTCCCCCTTCTCCCTCCCTCCGCGCCTTCGCGATTTCGCTCGCGAGGCCGGTCACGTTTTCACATGGTGCCCACGATTTTGCATCGTGAATAGAAATGACCGTAAGCTCATGTCCGGCGAATTTAGAAACTCAATCCTATTCCATATTAATTCTGTATGTTGGAGGACATTTATTATTATATGATAATATATAAGTAAATGAGAATAAAAGACGAAATTATTCCGCAGAAATTTTGCATGATTTTGCAATGAATGAAATTAAAGATAAATTTATATATGGAAAATTAAAAAATTCAATTTGATTTTAAATTATAATTCTTTGTTAATATTTTGAAAGATTATAATATAATATTATAAATATAATATAATAAAATATTAATATAATAAATATTAAATATAATATAATATTATAAATGGGATAAAAAATGTATTTTTAAAAAATTATTTTTATTAAACGGCTAAATAAATTTAAATGTTTAAAATGTATTCTCACATAGATTGAAAGTATTATAATTGCTTCACAAACTATTTTTTAATTAATTGAAAATTTCTGTGAAGACAGTATAAATCAGTTAGAAATAATTATTTATACTCTATATATAATTATTTTATAAATAAACATTTTGAAAGATTTCGTAATCTTACTGGCATATAATAATAAATCTACACTTTTTTTCGAATGAAATAAGTAGAGATAGAATCAATCAAAAAAGTCTAATAAAGAGACTGCATGTAAATAGATCTCATTTTTCGTACAGGCAGATGTTAAATCGGAAATAAATCAATCACGTTTCAGACGTCGATAGAGTACGAATTCCAATTAATAATTCTCATGTCTTTTTATGTATAATGAAAGATTAATTCTTATATTGATTTCACCTCATTAATAATTAAATTTTGATTCGTTTCCATAAAAACGAATCTCATCGAAGGATATGTTCGATCATATCGTGGATCAATGATCCGTGAAAATCCGCAATAAGAGGAAGTTATCAGTTAATTTGCATAAAAACTATTTCATATATATATATATAGATTTTCGCCTAAGAAAATGATAAACAATTGCACATCGATCACGACCGATAATGTGACAGAAAGAAAACATAGACAAAGAAACAAATAGAGAAACTTGCAAAGATAAGGAAATAATAAAAAAAAGAAAATGGACGCAACGTTGCATCCCTTTTATACAAATAGCTGCAATATACAAGCAGGCACTATCGTTTCGCCGTAAATTGCAGGTTTGACGAGAGCGAAATACAACCGTTGGGTAATTAAGCGATCATTTATTCCCTCAAACAGAAGGGGATCGTGAGATTTCTGGTGTAAATGCGATGGCGAAGTGCGGCTTTCTGACGTTAGGGAGAAGCACTGGACTTTATAATATTTATTAAAACTTTAAAAATACATTGTTAATAAATATTTTTTTAATTTAATATTTTCACGATATTATATATTGATTAAAAATTAAAAAAAAACTTAATTGCTACATGCTATTATATATTCATTAAAAATTTTAAAAAACTTAATATTAAAATCGAAAATGAAAACAAATTTCATTTCCTCTTAAACTTAATGAAGAACCGCTTATAGTTAAGTGTATAGTTAAATATATAGAGAACGAAATTAATTTATATTATTATATGATTACATCACATATATATAATATATATTAGCTAATACTAAAAATAAAAATTTGTATCATTTTTACATTCAATTTTAAATCAATTACAGAATTAAGATTTAAGATGGTATATATTTCTATTTTCCTATTTTTAAAGTTTTTAACTATATTAATTATTTTGACATTTAAATTCTAAATTTTTGACTAAAGTAGAATTTATTTGAAATTAATTAGCAAATAAAATTTTGTTATGTATTTAAAATTTAATTAGTCGAAATTACTTTTTAATCTACTCAATTTAAACATTTTTACAATTTTTCGATCAATTACATGTCTATTAAAAAATAATCAAATTTAAAATATGTGGAAAGATATATCTAAAGTTTAATGAAAACTGCTATAAAATTTTAGCTTTAAATTATTAAATTTAATAAAAAACAGTTACAAATACACATACATTAAAAATATTTTTTAACAAAGCAAAATAAAAATAGAAGATTTACAAATTTCTCTTCACAGTCTTTTGAGAGAATGCATTTTTACCTCCTACTAATCTCGAGAATCGCACTTTGACCTTTACACCGATCTTCACGAAACCGGTCAGCACTCACAATCTTTCTACGGCATGAAAAAAAGAACCGAACGAAGATACGAACGAAGCGGATTACTTACTGCGTCCTTAGCGCCGAAAAGTTCAGCTAAACATCCGATATAGGAACCGATAACGAATCACTTTTTCTAGAACACAATGTTCCACATAACACGATTATGGTCCGATTTTCGATTCACTGTTTGAATCACGTCCGAAATATCGTGAGGCACCAAAAGTAGCGGTAACGTGGCACTTCAACGGCCGCCACTACACTGACGAGGTAGGGTGAAAACCGGGGCCTTATGTAGAAGGGGTCCCTAGGTGAACCTACGGAACAGGAGAGACCAATTCACTATCTTTCTTTCTCCTGCTTTAACCGCAGTTCTCTCTGTTCTTCTTATACTCGATTCCCCTTCTTCAAACCTGACTTGACCACATTGGCCACTCTAATCGCGCCAGACGAAGATCTTTGGCATCAACAGTGTCAATCGATTTCTCAATTCATCGGATCGCCCACTCACGTTTTTCAGATTTTCATGTTTAAATAAGAGATACATAATTTATGCTAATAAATCTTGACTTATTGCCATATAAAATTTTTATGTCTTATTTTCTACAAATCAATAAAATGTTCAATATTTTTCTGTAAAATATTATTCAATCAAATCTAGAATATAATTTTTAATACAATTATTATGTAAATATAAAATAATTATGTAAAGAATTTCAAATTCATAAGTCACTCGTTTCGCATGTGCCAAAATTCGGTTGACCGCAAATATGCAAAAGCCTCCAAATAATTTTTCAATCGTCAATACGAGCGATACTTTGAAAAGACGCAAAAATTATGCAGTACAACGATTCTGAGACGCCGCAAGAAGAAATTCTTTGTGAACTCCTCCGCTTGGCACGTGCCAAGGACACCCGTCGTTTCCTTTCTTCGTTCACGATTCAGGGAGTCCAATCACTCGGACAAATTCCTTATACGCTCCTGAAGACGGCCTGGATCCTTTGAATTCAAGATCCTTGGCAAATCTATCATGATTCATTGGCGCGATGATAATTGTGTGTATGTGTTTATGATGGTTCTTCCAGCTGAAAATCAATATCATTCGAAAAAATTTTTTTCTTTTTTGCTCTCTTTAATATTCAATATACTTGAAATTCCGCCACGAGGCAATTAATAGTTAACGATGATTATATCAGACAAACTTACAGTTAGAAACTATGTTTATCTCAAATACTTATTCTACGAAAAGTAGCAAAATTTATTAGAATCTATTAGAATAATTTTTTTGAAAAAGAATAACAGCTTTATAGATTTAAAATTTTTTTAAATGCAAATATTTAAAAGAATTCAAATTTAAAATATCTATATGATATATTTGCCCTTGTCGACCAGAGAGAGATTCAGAGAGTTTATTAAAATATTTCTTTACCTATAAAGAAATTTTCATATCGATATCGAATTTAATATGACTTAACTCCGCGTATTGGCATGTTGCCTAAAATTACATCAAAGTATTCTCCAAACACCGAATCTGTTCGAACAAGATGAACAAATATTATTCTTTTGCCAACTCAATTAATTCTCAATATCGAGACATTTAAGACTTCGCAAACGTTAGATCATAATAGTGTGATAAATGGCGAAGAACCGTCAAAAAAACCGCACCGATCATCTGGAGATAGATCACTATATGCGGGACAGCTGCGTTTGTAGAATTCTGTAGACACGTACTCGGGTTTGCAGGGTACCCCAAATTTATCTTATTAAATTTATTCATAATTAAATCCTCCATAAATTAATTTCTTCAAATTTATCGCATATCTTTTTACGTCTTAATCATTTAAGTTGTTATTAAATATTTTGAGCATGAGCCAGAAGTTTTCAGGCATACAATATATTTCACCTATATATATATATATATATATATATATATATATATATATATATAATAATTAAGTATAAATGTTTTCATATAGTTGTCAAATGTAATTTGCAATGATAATTTAATTTTATATACATGAATTATTAACATTTGCGAAATCTTGCTGCGTTTATTCAAAGACTTAACGGATATGAATGCACCTCTATGTATGTACATTACTGCGCATCGATCTTACGAGTATAAATCAATGAGGGATCATGAGCTAATACGATCGTGTTATTCAGGAGTGGCGGTTCTATTGCATTGCGACCACAAGGCCCCGCATGTTGTCGCGGCACGTAATTAGAAACGGTTTGTGCGTGATGAACGTTTATGAACACAAAGAAGCCGTTCATCTAACGCACGATTACTGTTACTCAGCTTAAAGCTAAAATGAGATGGAACAACAAAAGTCTTTTGCAGAAAATATGTAAATATTTTAATTAGTTAAAATAAAATATATCTTCAATTTTTATCCTCAAATTTTGTTTTTAACTTTAGGGTAGAAAAGAAAATGAAAAAATTGTTCTTTAAAATTTAAATTTGTTTATTTATTTTTTATTTTAAAAAATCTTCAAAAAATATCTTCAATTATATCCTTGCACTGCTTTTAAGAAATTTCTTTTATCAATAATTTAATATGATTTAATGTATTTATTTATTTATTTATTGCCATTAATAATTTATGTTAATGATATTGATAATAACATTTAAATAAAATGGAAAAGTAACAATTAGAAAGATACCTTTTGTGAATCAAAGATCACCCAACTTCTCGTTCGAAACAATAAATTGCCGATCAGTTTCGTAGTAAATCAATTATTTAATTGATCAATTATATCATTTAAGTGTTAATAACAAGTTATAAGTTTCTCTATTGCTCTTTCAAGAAAAAAAAATATTTGTTGTATTTTTTTCACAGAATCTAAAAAAGCAAATATAGTCTTTGTTTGCAAATCGTTTCTCAATAAAAAATCACTATGAAACTCTAAAGAATTCTCATTTGCTTTTATTGTACAAGATCCACAAATTAGAATAGTACATACATGATTGTTGAGAACTTGTTCAATTAAAAATAATTCGAAAAAATTACTTTAAGAAAGAGAGAGAGAGAGAGAGAGAGAGAGAAACTAGAACTCTTAAAATATATAAATTTCTCCCAGACAACTGATCATTTAAAGTTATAATTAAATAATTAAATTTTAAATAAGTTTGGAAATTAATTATAAGATTATATATCATATATCTCTCTCTGATCATAGCCTTAAAAATCAGACTGAATCGAGTATTTATCTCGAATATTAATCGAATATCTTATATGTATTATGAATATTTATATTATCTTATGAAAAATATACTTTGTTTAATATTTGTTTAATATAAATATTTATAATATTTGTTATGCATAAAAATTAAACATTTAAGTCTTAAATGTCACTATAGAAAAGTATATACAATTTTATTAAAGTTAAATAAAGAAAAGAGACACAGGAAGATATATTATTCACTAGAAGAATATATTGATAGTGAAATTCCGTGCCTTTTTGGCAATATTATTTCGCGATCAGGCAGATGTAAAACGAAATTTTTTTCGATGGCAGGTGACATTATGTATGCTTTGCACAGGAATTTTAAAATTTTAATTGTATGAAAATCAATTTAACCGATAGCGCGTTGCAACAAGCACTTTGTTACAGCTGCAGAAAATAAGCATATGCATGAATAATTAACATTAAAAGCTAGGGAGAGATATTAACTTCTATACTTTTAAAATGCTTATCATTTTAGCACAAACTTTTGTTGAATTTTAAAATAAATCTTATATTCTAAATGTATACCTTATTGTATTTTATAGAGATACCTAAAATTATATAACATATATATATTCTTTAATTAAATAAATTTGTATCTTTATTATTATCATATACATCAATTGTATAATATAAATAAAAAATAGCAGCCCATAAAAAATGTAAAACATTAATGTCAGGCAGTCAGGTAGTAAAAAATTGTGGAAAGGATCAGATGATGGCAATGGATGATGAACATGTCATTTCAACAAAGAAACATCGATAATCGTAGCAGCATTTATTGGTACCCCGATAAAATGCTCCTTCCGACTGCAGCTTTAATCGTTTAGGGTTGCGTTATTTCTAAGCCGTTAAACTCACTCGTTTTTTCTTGCTCTCAAAAATGCGTAAAGCGTATAATTTTTTCTTTCTTCGATTTCTCTTATATCGGAAAGGCAATGGAAAGGTGTGTGCAAAAATGATATAAGAAATGTAACAGCCTGACAAAGACATTTGTCGTTCACGTTTCTATCATATATTTCCATCTTTTTTTAATAGATGATATAACAAATAGGAAAGTGTAGAATACGCTGTAGAAAACGTGTTCGATATTTGTCTATTTAATATAATAATACTTGCCAATATTTGCCATTGCTGTTAACCATCGTTATTAATTACTACGTTATTTATATATAATAAATAAACATATAAACAATATTTGCCAAATACCATTAAAATAATAATTATAAATTCAACAATTTAATAGCCAACTTAATAATTTTTTGACAGTTGATATCGACATTGATTTAAAAAATACAAATTCCTCCGAAAACAGAATAATTTCATACACTTTTTGGAAATTGCATTACGTCGTGTGCCACCAAACAAATTTTTTTACCGGATATACGGAAGGGAAGGAAGGGAGACGCGAATATACAGGGAGTCCCGAATATACAGGGTGACTGGTACACGTGAAGCAAGTTCGGTTTCACACGCGACCACCCGTCGACCGAAATTGCATATTCATGCGTATATAACCTACGCGATTCCCGTTCCTTTTATTTCGGAAATAACGTAACGGCGCATAGACAGACAGAGAAAGGAAGAGAGAAAGAGAGAGAGAGAGGCAGAGAGAAAGAGACAGAGAGAGAGAGAGAGAGTGAGCATACCGGCGTAAATTCTTGACAGGTGCTGGTCTTGATTCATACCCCGCTGTCACCGTATTAACCGCATTAATTGACCGAGGGTGCTGCGGGCCAATACTGGGCGACCACAATCTAAAGTAACGATCGTCGGAAATCCGGTGAGTCAAGGTAATCTCGAAAATTAAAGATCTTGACGCTTTATTTGAATCAAGATTTAATCTCTCTCAATTCTAATCATCAAGATATTCAAATTATTCAAAATTAAAATTACAGAAACAGTAACGTCTTTTTTTCAGTCTTTTCGATAATTAAATGCCAGATTTAAATTAGATTAAATCAGTTAAAATTTTGTTGAATAAAATAGACTCTAAATTAATTGAAGAAGCTAATTATTTGCCTATTTAATTATGAAAAGATTTGATTTTAATAAAATTGCTATCAAAGAGTAATAACAAATGTAAAATCTAATGTAAAGAATAGAAATCTACATTGCGGAATTATATTTATCTATCTACACACTGTATAATTGATTTCAAAATATATAAATAAATTACAAGTTTATATTTAAGAAACTTTAAATTCGTTATATTTATCATTATATATTACATTTACTCTATTATTTATTAATTTATTTATCGTGCTAAATCTACATGAATCTTTTCAAGAAAATTAACATAATTTTATTATTTTAAAATTAGTCAATCAAATATAAATAGCGAATCATATTGTTTCAATCGACAGATTAGAATTAGACACAAACGATGCCTAAACTTCCTCATCAAGAGTTCATCATGAATAAAGTGAACATATATTCCCGAAACGTATCATAGCATACAACTGCTTATTTTTAAAAAAGATTTAACATAGATAGCGATGTTTAGCATATCTAGTAACCCTTGCTTTTTCATTAATAATAAGCGTTACTGACTTCCCTTTTTTATTTTGTTCCCCTCGACAGACTTTTATACATATTTCACAATGCGAATAGTGGATCATCCTATCATAATTGCGAAATATAATTTGGGCTAAGAGCTTTCTATAAAAAAAGTATCACTAATCATAATCTTTTTACCGGAGCCAAACTGATCCCTCAATGAAACATGAATTAATTTATCAACAAGTTCCATTGAGAGATTTATTCATCAATCATGTGTAACCCTTTCCGTCCCTAATAAGATGAATGCATAATAATCAATGATAATTTCGTCATCCTTTTTAATAAGGTTATTATATTATAATAGTATTTTCGTAATATCGAAAATATAAATTTTTTACATTTAATTTCTTACATTCAATTCTTGTTACAATTTTAAGTCTTATATATTATATTTATTTTCGTTTTAGTTCATAAAAAGAAAAAATTAAGTAATATATAAAATTAATACATATATATAAATAATAAAAATAATAAAATTTACAAGAATGTCGTTTTATATTTCACGTTCTCTCTTTTTCTTTCTCTTGTAGATTTCCAACTGCAAATATAATATCGTTACACAGTCATTAACCGCAAGAGCATCTCGCAGCATCTACGCTCGCTTCTCATTTCCATTCTTCGTCGTCTAGACGCTCGAGAGGGGCCAGAGAAGAGAAGATGCATCTCCTCTTTAACCCCTCCGTTGTCCGCAAAGCCTAATTTCAGAAAAGGGTTCCGCCGTCGCTCAAACAGGGCCCGAAACGGTTATGGGCATTGCTTGTAAAAGAAAGAAAGAGAAAGAATCTGAAGAGGAAAGAACATTATTCGCATGGGCTTGTTTTCAAATACTGTCCCAAGCTCAGAGATACCATCGACCCCTTCGCACAAGCTTTTCATGTTCCTCGGGAGTCCGAAGAGAGCCAAAGGGCTAAAAGGGCACAAAAGGGTTGTCTCCCTTCTTCGAAGTCGATCCGAAGGACTAATTTTCTAAAACGATCCGTAAAACTGCGATCGTTCTTTAATGTATAAATTTTCACATCACGCATGATTAGACACAACAATTATCATAAACATTTATCGCGTTCATCATTTATCATTCATCCGACTTATCGTTCATCAACGATGACTTGTTGACAATTTTTAAGATTTGCAGGTAAAACAATCATAAAAAAATTCTTTTCACTAGAAAAATAGAAAAATGACTTTTGTCTGAAAACTAACTACAACAAATGTGAATTGACTTTTATACTTTCATATCATAATTATTAATATGTTAATATCATAATTATTAATTAAAGCTAATATATTTTAGTCTATTATTAATAAGTCTATTATTAATAAATGAAATTGTATCAATTTGGCTTATGTGATAATATTTTATATATATTAAATATTATTAATTTTATTAATTAAAAATAATATTTTTCTTCTTAGTTTGAAAAATAGAAAACTTTCTTAAAATCTACTCCAGACTAACTCAACAAATAATATTTCTTATATATATCCATATTTTGAAACAACTATTGATCTATTTTCTATTAAAAAAATATTGACGTAAATCTCTTGTCACATAACTCTACTATCAATTTTCATATTTATCATTAAATCTGATCTTATTAAAAACTTCATTCATTATAAAGAAGTTAAATGATTAAATATATGCATAGTGACATCGATTCTTTCGAAGCGAAATTTTCTTTTTACGATTAAGAATAACATCATATTTAAGCATGGTGTCCTTATCCATCTGCTTTGCGATCTCTTTCTTTCTCCTTCTTTCTTTCTTTGTCTTTTTCTGTAACGCGGCTCTCTTCCAAGGCGGCATGAATATTGAAGGAGACAGATAGCGAGGCTGTCTCTCATGGGAGAGCCGCGCGCGCTTGAGTTGTACGCTACGAGGATCCAGCTTCCGTTACGAAAATAAAGTACGAGTCGGACGAGAGCGACGGAGCGTACAAGTTGACACGACCACACGACCAGAGAGAAAGGAGAGAAAGAGAAAGCGTTTGATTGTGCTATTAATAAAAGTACCCGAGATTCACCGTTTAATTTTCAAATATTTACGCGAACTTTTCAAAATATCTTCGTCACATTTATCGAATGTTAAAATATTGTCAATGAGAAACATTTCGCTTGTGTGTTCTTGATAATCGATAAAAGCTGCTTCGCAAGGATAACAGTCATACGAATAACTTTCAAAATAATTAATCAATTAGAATAATTTAGAAATAATTTAATATCGCGCGCTCGTGAACTCGTACAATTTTCCTTCAATAATTTAAACACAATTACTTAAATATTATCGAATAATCTTCGGATTTCTACTGATAAATCGAATTTTTTTTTACTTCTTTGAGACATTATACAGTTTACAAGTATACAATTATATATTCAACATTTTAAATATTAGATAAAGATTTTATTTTATTTTCGAATTATATATTTGCGATAAGTAAATATTTGCTTGCGCAAATCCCTGTAAAGAAATTTAGTTTCGCTCTTGATCTTACGTATCTTCACGTTGTATTCTGTTATTTATGTTAAATCTCACATGACATTTATTTCTTGGCTTTTCGGTATTTATGTTTCATTTGCCACTTGGGAAATTGTGAGAATCGCACCTTTCATATAAGATACTTTTACTTCAAAAAAGATTTATTTTTCAAAATTATTTTCTTATTTTAAAAGGAACTAATACAGATATCATTTACATCGTAAGCTCAATTGTGAATTTAACATGAATTCTATCTTCAATTAACGTTGTCTCGATAAATTGTTGAAAACCAAGGATTGCTTTTGCGCAGATGTAAAAAGATATTCTTTAAATAAAAGTTCTTTTTCATAAACAAATCAAAAAATATAAAAATTGAATAAAAATAATAATTCATAATTATTACGATAATTTATATGTCTACTTTGAGAAATATATATATTTTGGTAACTAAAAAAAATTTGATGGGCCACTTTTTTTAACAAAAATGTCAAGACAATAATAAAATATGTAAAATTTCTAATACTTTCTCTACATTTGCAGATGCATATGCATAATAAAACATATATGAAAAACGATTCAATTTTCATATGTTCAATAACATCATGATCAATTGCAAGAAAAAAAACGATTTATAAGAAATCGATGTTCTCATGTAAGATTTATAACGGTGAAACCTTTTTACTTTGAAGAGTTGGAGAGAAAATCTAGGGAGATGCTGATAAATTCCACCCTCTCATCATTCCGTCGCATCGTTCCCTTCCGGCGGCAGACAAGAGTGATCTTAGACAACGGAAGGATGGTGCAAAATGATGAGAGGAAGTATGTGAACGAGAATAAATCCCGAAACGAGCCACTATCGCTACGGGAGGTCCTCTATATTGGGTTCGATAACGAGCACGCATTCTCGAATCAAGTCCTGCATTGTCATCCAGCATTCATCGTGTATCATAATACGATACATTGGCGAGTATTCATCGTCAATGTATCGTATTATTTTGCCTGCATTATTATCCCGCTGTGCAAATCCGCCGTGCGATCGTGATTCTGTCTTTCGTTTCATTCTTTCTTCCTACCTGCCTTCCTTTCCTTCCGTTCTTTTTGCTTTCCACTCTTTCGCTCGAGTAAGTGAAAGCACCTGGACTTGGTAACGTTCCTGGGGGAACAAGGTCGGTTTAGGGATAATCGACGCAATAGCCGAAGAAAGGGCGCATAAATACTGCTGAAAAAATATGCGCATCTCTTTCTATTGGATTTTATTTAGAATGCTTGAAAATAACTGTTTATTAAAAGCTAACATACTTGAAACTTATCCTTCCATATAAAAACAAAAATTTCAATACTGTAAAAATAATATTACCACGATCAATTTTTATATATTTAATAAACGAAATTTTTTAGCCATCTCTAATCAAATAGAATGTGCAACAATTAATGTTATTCTTTATTATAGAAATCTGATAGTGATAATGAAATAATAGATCGAATATTTATAAAAGTTTTAATTTTTATAATATCTCTGATAAATTTCATTGTATTTTTTTACAGAGATTATTGAATTTTTTGAATATATCCATAACATAGTAGATCATATTTTCTATTTGGTTCTTTTGATTGTATGACATATGTTATATGTTTTGATGCATGATAAAAATATTGTAACATAATTCAGGGCTTTTCTATTTATGGAGAAAGGGAGTTTCGTGCGAAAATCGATCCATATCGTTAACATGCGAGATCGAAATTTTTTTTAGTAGCATACAGAAAAAGTACATCAGTCATTGAACAGTTATTTGTTACGCTGGATGATCGAGAATGCGCGGTTCCATTATGAAAAATCGATCACGAAAAAAGATGTTGCTCCTCGGAAAGTGCTCGCGATTGATCGACGCTCATGACACATTAAGAGCAATGAATAGGCAACATTTCTTTCAATCACCCCATATGGCAAGACTTTATAAAGAATATACCACCAGAGCAACTGTCACCTTCAGTTCCGTTAAACTATTGCCCTACTTTATGAAAATGTTTCCAAGATGATTCTTGCAATTTTTTTTAATTCTAGAGAAGTAACGTCATATATTATGTTGTATCGAGTATCTCAAATCTATCAAATTACTAATTATTAGTTATTTCTATCAGTTTTTGTGGAGTAAAAAAATCAATTTTTCAATTATTTGTTTCAATAAAAAAATATAAGTGATAAATATTTTAAAAAATTATCAATTTTATATTTTGTAATAAATACTTTTTATGCATCTCATAAATATATTTTTATAAATGGCATCTATAAGTTTTCATTCTGTAGAATTTTCAAAATGTAATTTGTTGTAACTCTCTGTGTGTTTATTCCATGTTAATTGAAATATTGCAGAGGAAATGAAAATTGCAGAGGAAAAATTGACATATATAAAGCTACCAATCATTATCTTTACCGCATATTGACCGAAAAAGTGCCACATGTCAACCGCATGTATGTGCCGTTAATATTCCGTCAGTGCACGTTAAAAATGACGTCGGCGGGATAAGCGTGGACGATAAGGTGACCCATAATTAGCTTCTTGATATTACCGTGGCAAATACCCTCCTACTCTCGGACGATTCACAAGGGGTCCGTCGCATTATGCACGCGTATGCACGCCCCCTCCCTTTGTGCCAAAGTGGTCAACCCTTGACATATATTACGGCGAACGTCACACATAGAATATTATGAATGCCTAATTTACTTTTAACCGCTGACCGTGTGGACCACCGTCGCCGCCCCCTACGACCAGGGGGGGCCGATCGGCTGGTATCGCGGCGTTGGCGGTCGACGGGTATAACGGAGTTCACGCTCTGTTAAATCGAAGGGGGTGCTACACGTACCCCTCCATGTTTTTATTCGCCGGCCACGAAAGTGCACGTGTTGTAGCTTTTCCGCGATGTTTTAACACGATATTATTGGTGCTTCGATACAAATGCTTCACTGTTGATATCATCTTCTTCGAAAACATTAATAGCGACAATAACTTTTTCTTTTTCTAAAATATTAATCTTGATAATTTGTTGTAATTATACTAATTCAAATTCTGTCTTTTAATATGTCTTTTATCAAAAAAATTTTTTGATGCTAGTTTTCTTATCATGTTATTTAAAAAATTTTTTATTGTCCTCAAAAATTTTACGTAGAAATTATATCTCGAAAGGAATTTCATTATTTAATAATTAAAAAAAAACTTTTTTTAAATTAATATTAATTTTTAATATTGATACTATAGTTTTTGGAATAATCTATGAGCTTGTCGACAAGAAGCATGCATGACGACAGGATCTTTACTGAGAAGGAGCGCGTAAAATTATCCTCGCTCTGTCATCTCGTGCATGCGTGTGAAAGAGACGAATGCTGGAAAGAAGAAAACTGAAACGGCACGATTGCCTCTGGGCGAGACATCGCTTTCTTCGCCACTAATTGGCGGGAATGACGTATGAGCCTTATAATTGGTTGAACGAGGGGTGGACCGAAAGATGGAATGCTTTCTTCACCCTCTGCCGAGGTGATTTTTCAGCTTTTCTCACTTTTTCTTCCTGAGAAAAACGATATCCAAAATGTTAACTGTGTTTTCGATTTCGTTATAGCTCTTATAATTTTCTTCTTACTTTGCAAAATTTATTTCATAAAATTTTCTCCATTCTTTTCTACATTTTTTGCTTTTCAAAAAATATTTAAAAAATTTGCATGATAATTTAATTGAAAAATTAAATAAAGATTCGATTAAGAAATATTAAAATAACGTATTCTATAATTTGAGTTTAATTCTTTGTTTTAATTACGGTGATTTTATTTCCATTATACACAAATAAAATTTGTCTTATTATTTTTAATCTCTCTTTTTTTTTGTTTCTTATTTGTCTACATATTTTATTCTTATATATAAAAATGATAAAAGGAATAAAAATTCAACAATATTTTATTAATTTCTAAAGATTATCAAATTTAAATTGAAAAACATTGTTTTATCATATTTTAAAATTACTTATTTTAATAAAATTAAAAAATAATGTTATATGTAATATTTATTAAAAGAAATATCAAGTAGGTTAATTAGCCTATATTTTTATTATATTATGCTTTTCTTAAGCAGCGAAAAGTCTTATTTTTTTCAAAATTTATGTCTTAACATCATATGTATAAATATTCTTCTGATTTTCTAAGATACAAACATACAGTTGCGATAAAATCCCTACCGGAGACTCTGAATTATTTGAGCACTCTAATTTGATGGCGTCACGGTGGCGAATGACCACATTTGCGGTCGACTTATCCTTGGAACCGGTGTTCGTTTTCAGTCATGAACGTTTGAAAAGATCCTTGCAGAATCCTTTCCCTTCTTCATCATCAAATTTAGGGCGAGCTAAATCGCTCTATTTATCCAAACGATGGCAATACGAAAGCAATTTTTCGTTATTTACAGTTTACGATCGTTGGATCGTTTCAGTCATTTAATAGTAACTCTCTGAATACTTATCTTTAAGAGAAAAATATAAAACTTTTATAATTTCCTTTCTTAGATATAAATAATGTTGTTTAATGTTGTTAAAGTTTCATACATTAAATGTTTAAAATTTATCCATATACATAATATTTAAAAAAAAATTTATCTCATATTTATTCATGTATTCTTTAGGAGGAAAATATTTTATTTAATATCCTTACAATTAAAAAAATATATTATATTATAATTTTACGTATATAATTGATAATTTTTTAATAATAAACGTATTATAAAAAAGTATAAAGAGAAAGAGAGAGAGAAAACGTATTTTTAAAAAGAATAAGAAATCTATTCCTTTCGATTTTGAATTAGATTTGCATAAATTTGATTTTTAAATTGCCTATTCTTTGCCATGAAAGTGCAACTGCAATTGCAACAACAAGCCGACCGTTAGTAACCTATCAAAATCATTGTCGGTACACTTTCGGACCCCCCTCGTCCTTTTGATCTTTTTTAACGCGATGGCTTCACGGTGGTCACCTCGGCTTTCCGCACCGTGAATTCGTCGTTCTTGGCCGAAATTTAAGGCGTCATGGTGCATTACATATAGAAATCCCCCTCGCGAGTTTGCAAGGAAAGGCAAATTCGAAAAGAGACTCGCGACAATAAGTCAGTCTGGAACCTCTGTTGATTCGTAACGTTTCCTAGCATCGCGCCATGTTTTATCGCGACAAAGGAATTGTTGAGAATCTTTATATAATTAATTTATGACAAATTCAAAACTTTTATTAATGATTAAGGCTTGTTAAAATACTCAAGACCTATTAAACAATTTCTAAAGTGTCTTAACAAGAGTTTAAAAATCGCTAGCATTATTGGACTTAGACCGCTCGGCAAGAATAAGGGATTGATCTGACGTAAGTAGAACGCAATATGCACTCGATGTCCACGTCGCAGCAGCAATAAAACGCGACAGACTTTACGCATCGACGAATGGCGCAAGGTGGTGACCGAAAGTCAACGACGAAGGCGAAGTGATCATCCAAAGGATATGGAAATGTTATGGAAAATAGCTTAAACGGCGTTTCCGCATCTTCTCGCACATGTGGAAACGATTCTACAGACCCACCGATCACGTCACGGTGGTCGAAAACCGCAGATGCGGTTTCACGCGACCCCTCCTCTCGCGTTACAGAACGTTGGACATTCACCAGGCCCCACGACAACGTGGCCCCGAGACCTCTCACGAACTAGCAATTCGAATCGCTCTCGAAATCGCAGTGATCGAAAAAACGCGAAAGTAGCCGGGGACATACTTCCTTTGCGAATCGAATTGGAACTTCCCATGATAAAGCAGTTCAAGCACACGTGACTTAAAAAAATGCATCTTATACAAATAAAGCATCAAATTTGAAGCAAGTAAAAGTTTCTAAAAGAAAAATCTGCTTATTTATTTATCTATTAAGAAATTAAACAAATTTAAGATCGATCTATAGATAATCGATATAAAAATCTTGCAATTTCTAATGCAAAACTTACTTTGGGAATTCAATTCCATGCAAGAGCTTTTATCGCGAAAAGAATAATAAAAAACTTTTACATTTTGCAAAAGATTTTTATTTTCGAAAAGATGCGAGGAATTCGTCTTTGCACAAAGCGAATTCCTATCAATTCTCCTCTTAATCCGTCTATTTCTCACGAACCCCTACGTTGCGACAGATTTATGACCCCGTATGACCTGTTTATATCATCGCGTGTCCTGAGTCAGCGCGCGCGACTAAACGCTAAGATTTCTAGGGGATATCTCGAAATCCCTTCGCGATCGCATAGCTCTGTCGACGGGAGAAAGACGAACAAGAACTGCGGGAGAACAAAAGTCCCGGAGGATGATGGGCGTCATCGTCAGCGAGAAAACGCGCTCCAGGCCCGCCTAATAATTCTCGGCGGGCGACGCACGACGTGTACGTGTCACGGCGTCGCGACGCGCGCGTCCGTCTCACCGTGACTGGAACAGCGCGAGAAAGCTCGCGGGTTTATCTCTTTTTCGGGAAAACACGACGAATAACTCCAAACGTCGAAACAGAGGGATTCCACTCCGGGAGAGACCAGGAATCTCGAATGATTTGGCGCATTGAGAAATCCGCGCGAATACCGGTGATTTCAATGGAGAGTAATGCTATTGCAGTGTCACCGATCGTGAAGATATGCGCTTCTTTTCAAGTCTTAAGGAGATATTAATATTTGGGTGATTCAATGAGAAAATAAAAAATGTGTTTAGAAGTTAAAAAAATAAAATTAATTTCCTTTAATATCAAAATAATAAAGTTTGTTGAAATATTTTAACTATTGCTATTTCTTGTATTGTTTTGTAATTCGTTATTTTAAAGAATAATATATTCTTACATCGTACATATATAACATCAGACAAAATTATAAATCCTATATATATAATATCAAATTATAAAAATAAAATTATAAAAATTGCTTTTAATAAAAAGTGTACTTGAAAGAGAATATAATTAATTAATCGCAATCGAATCGGTTTAAATAATTTTTACTTGTAGAAATATTATATATATTTAGAAATTATAATTACGTAATATTTGTGACTGCAAGCGCGAAATTCATCAAACCATCTATTAGAAAATATATAGGAAATCATCTAACAATGTTTGCATAAAACACTATATATTTTTTCCAATTATAACGAGATTATTTATAATAATTTCTGCGAAAATTTAGCGAATGCAATTTGAATTGGCTCGCATGATATTGCGTAGCCCTTCGCGGTTTACTAAATAATTCGGCTTTAAACAGCTTTCAAAAATGCCCAACAAACGTTTTATTAAGTCGGAGCAGTAAGAGGGACTGTAGTGGACTCGTAAAAGCCTCACATAAATAAAATTGCGGAGTGATATAATTGCATATATATCTACGCGTGTCATTTGCGTCTCCCATAAACATAGGATAACTCCCAAATCATGCATGTTATAAAGAGGATAAATTCGCAATTTTGTAAATACTTGAGTCTCATTTTTCAAATGGTTGATCACCTTATTCTTCGCGATATCTCAATATTAAATTTCTATCAAGTTGTTAAAAATTATATACTGGTAATATACCATTCCATTTTTATATTAATGTTTAATTAAAAAATTTTCTAAAAGTAAAGTCATCGAAACTTGAGTTGTCACATTTTTAACTCTTAATTATTATATAATTGCAATTACGCTATTTCGTTATCCATTAACAAGTTATCCATTAACGTTTGATATTGAAATTGTTGTTCTTCGTCCATTAATGTCGAGAGAAAGAGTAACTTTGCGACATCCCTTATAGCGCGGTCAGCTGTTGGCACTCTGTCGTCCGGCTTTTAACGCACTTTCGACCATTTTGCGCCGTAAAATTACCATCACTACTCTTCTCGCTACTTTTTCTACGTTTTGACATCGCGAAGAAAACGCTACGAAAAGCATCTCGCGGCGCGCGATTTGGCTGATGGCATTTGCGTTTGCGTATTCTAATTTTATAGACGAAGACGTCAATCTCATACGCAACTTAAAACTGTAACCGGATCATTTCTTGAGTTTATTTCCCGGCTCTTCTTCATATCGCCAAAGTCTAGGAATTCTTTCAATTATTATCAATTGAAATACATGCATCAGTCACTGAGAAAATAACTATAAGTTGAGATATATAAATGTTACGTGTATCTATTTATCAATCTCTTTTTCACTTGTGTTTTGCTCCTGGAAAGAGGGGTTTCAAAACACTACTCACTATAAAAGATCCTAAAAATATTTTTACTGTGCCATAAAGTTTCTACCGCTGGCGCAATCTCAATCCGTGACTATATTTTCGAAAAGTCGTTTCGAGTTGGATATTGATCGAAGTATCTAGAAGAGGGAATAAAACTTCTTATGGTTCATACTATTCGACGTTGATCCCGTATCGAGAACTGGATCACCCGACGGAATAAATAATGTTTGGGATACAGCGACAGATTATGAGAGGGATCACGAGTAACCATTTATCCATTTCACAATCCAAGGGTAGCTTTATATTTTTTTTCTAAAGAGCACACATTTTTTGCGATTCTAATATTTATATTAGATCCATTTCCGCGACCACATTAATCGCATATCATTCCGTTTCGATTTTTCATAAAGGAGAATTATGAGTTTTTACTTTATTGGTTCGTTAAATAAACAGAACAGAAAGAGAGAGAATATTTTTTGGTGAGAAAAAAAATATTGCTCTGATTTGTGACTTGACACAATTTGCAATATCTGAATTGTAAATGCTAAAAGGAAGAAAAACAAAGAGTTGTGTATATTGATGAAGTGTGAATATTAATTTTATAGATTTTAAACAATACTTAAGAAAATTACGAATAAAATTATGAATTAAAAATCCAAGAATTGTCAAAGAGATTTCGGATAATTTATAACTTTTTGGTATTTTAATTCCTCTCTAAAAAAATATATATAAAAAAATACAAAACAAAGCCATAACATTATCTCTTTTAATAATATGTTTATATTAATATCTTAACTAATATTTAATTATTTATTCAAGAAAAATGTCAAGCTTTTAAAATAAGATTTACTTAATTAATTAAGACGATAAATTGAAGGCAGAAGTTATCGCTAACAGGAAAAATGGACAAGATCTCCTGCTCAGCGTTTATTCTTTGCGGATCGTTGTGAATGACCTGATGTTATATATCGAACATTGTGAAAGATACACGACACCCCTGTGTAACAAGATACCAGCCGCCAGTACGAGGAGAGGCTGAAGAGGAGAAAGAAGATGAAGAAGACCTATGTTCTGGGTTTATAAAAATCGCTGTTGGAGCCATGTCCTTGAAAACAGAAACCGTTATGGAAACGCCGGCGCCTATACGTCATTGTGTAATTTTTCATTAAAACGTTAACGATGAACATGATGCGCACCCTACCTGATTTATTCGTTTCTTCATTATATCATTCTGTCAAACTTCTGCGAGTGTTAATTAAATTTCCGTTAAACGATGATCGACTTACTGAAATCTGACAACGTGCTTAAATTATATACTAATTGCAAATCGTCATTCTAGCTGAGAAAATTCTTGCAAAGTCTCGGCCAAGCTTAATCTCTTCTATAAATAATTTTCATCTCAAATTATATCATTAAACCTCTGATTTTTAATATCTCGTTAAAATAACTTAATATTTCTTATCGTTATTTTTTCTTTAAAGAAATGTTCTGTATTTTACATTCAACTGTCATGCAAACCTATGGAAAACATGTTGCATTAGAGCAACTTCGACAAAAATAAATCGATTGCCTCATCGTGTTCTTGGAGATGCGTCGCCGTCGCGGCGTATTTTATAATAAAAGCGTATGCACATACGTCCTTCCGCTTCTGAAACTCCTAGTTTACGTAGCGAGAGAATCCGTTTAGAAACCAATGAGCTTCTAATGAAGGTGGAGCTTGCGATGAAAATCTCCACCTACTCTTAAAACGCTCTATTTCCCTCTGCTTGCCCGCGAGAAGCGACAGCACGAACCGGGAGAAGATTGAGGAGAACGCAAGACGAGAGATGCGAAGACGAAAGAACGAGAGAGACAGAGGCGGAGAAGCAGATGAGGACCTTTAAGTACGTCTTAACTCGGCCAAGTCAGTTGGCATCTCGCCGCTCTGAGCAAAATGATGCCTTCGTTTTCGAGCGTGATTCCGCGATCAAGCATCTCGATCAGCGGTGCTTAATAATGTCCTTGTGACTTCAACGTAAAAATTATAGACTTTGGATTTACATCCTATCTATGCTTAACGCAAACCAGGCTGTGTGAACGTGTATCAATTTCTTGCAAGTGAATGGAGAACTTTTGCCAAGTTTAGTTTATAAGATAGAAATTGGACAGCTGAAGTTGAATAAGAGGGTGAACGAAAGTGTTCGGGGACCGCAGGTATGTCAGGAAATTTTACGCTGGAAGTTGGAAGATACAAAATGTGTCTTACAAATTTGATCGATAAAAATTGCAAAAATACATCAATTAACAACCAATCTTAAAGTTTAATTATCTATTAAAGATTTAGAGATAAAAAATCTCGTGCTTTCTTTCGTAATAATAAAAACAAAATCAAGTCTCAATCTTTAAACTTAGATTTTCTTATTATTTTCTTATTATTTTCATAATTATAATATCTTAATTAAATATGGGACATTAATAAACTATGTAGAATGTGATACTATCATTAATCAAAATTTTTATACTCCCTTTTTTCAATTTTTATTTATTTATTTATATCACTTTTATATATTTTCAACTGATTAAAAACTGATTAAATCATAACTATTGTCGCGCAATAAAACACCAATTGGCAGATGTTGCAGTTTAAGAGTTAATAAATCTTAACTGACACTCGATAAAAAAGAATCATCACAACTAGATCATTGATGGGCTAACATAAGATACAAGTTATAAGATTTTAAGAAATCAATTATTGCTCGACAAAAAAATTTAATTCTACACACTTCTATATACATAATTTATATATACGTAATTATTCGCATTGTTATGTTTAATTATCCAAGAATATATATAATTAAATTTAATTATTTGATCAACAGTTAATGTTAAAAAATAAAAAAATACAATCGCAAAAAAATTATCAATCTTGAAGAGGAAGGCTTTACGAAGATTGAAACTCTATATATATTCATGTGATACATAATTAAATCATTTTTCGATTAGAAAATTCTTATTTTAATTATTATTTGTGCCTTGAAAAAATTGTGGATGCCAATCCGAAAGAAGGAGACCGGAAGCACATGACGAATCTTAATTGAATCGAAATGCATGCGCGGATCTTGGCACATCAATTACGCTCACAAATACCAAAATTAACATATTTTTTGGCAGTGGACATATCCGTGAATATTATCCAACGAATAAGACGTGTATGACGAATCGAAAATTAACTAATGTTCGCATATTAATGCGTACAGAATTGCCGTGATAAGTGAGATAAAGTGAGCTATTACTTATGAAGAACATATTTACAATCTTCACAATCTTCGAATTATCACTCTTGCAACTGTCAATCCGACAAAAATAATTTTTAGAATTGACATAAATTATCGATTGTATATATACACACAGTTTTTTTAAACTAATTTCTTAAAAAAAATATTCAAAAAATAAATATGAATTAAACTATAACTTAAACATATATAAAAGTGTAATTGAAAAAGATAAATATTCAATTTTTTATTGTATAATTTATTAATACTTCCTTATATAAGGCATTTTTGCAAAAGCCATTTTATAAAATAAATTATAATGCTTTCTTTTTATTATACTAATCTTTTTATTTCTAACAATTAAATTAAAGAACGCACTCTTAAATTAATTACATTTATTTATTTCCATTATGTATGTAGCAATTTTAGATTTTATATCTTCCATTTCGAAATTGTGCGAACACTATCAAGAATGTATTTCATCATGGATATTATTATTATTATGAATGACATTTGCATCGGTATATAGACTCTATTAAATTTTGAGAGGTAAATAAAGAGAATTATCACGTTTGTTCGCTTGTACAGTTAGGTACGCGGCCAAAGTATGAGTTTCAAACAGTCTGTGAATACACTTTGCCACCGCTGGCACGTGGCCCTAATTACACCGTCACGCTCGAGTTCGGAAATGCTTTAATTAATATTGCTCGAGACAAATTATGCATAAACGAGTGCTGGTTGCACCCGTATTTCTTCAGCGGCCGGCATAAATAATTGTCTTTTAACGATCGCGTCTATTTGATTCGTATTATATACAGTCTTTTTTACGAACGAATTCAATAATTCAATGTATATATAATTACCTAAGCAATTGTTTTTTTAAATTTTAAACAATTAATCTCTTGCAACTAGGAAAACATATGTTTGATTAGATCTAATTTAATTTAGATTTGATTAGATAATTTGACTTAATAGATAAGTGGATT
This sequence comes from Camponotus floridanus, assembly GCF_003227725.1. NCBI lineage: Eukaryota > Metazoa > Arthropoda > Insecta > Hymenoptera > Formicidae > Camponotus > Camponotus floridanus. The sequence continues at coordinate 637,555 of NW_020229337.1, forward strand.
TAATTTTAGATTTAATTTTAGAAAATTAGATTTATGTGATGTTAATCTTAATGAGTTCGCCCGTTTTTGGCATTAAATCATTGTCATACACACACACAATTATCAATATCAATTATCAGTATTACTATATTTTTGTCTCGGTTAAAGTATGAATAAACTTAGATTCTAATATGTTGCAATTCTTTTTAATGTCGCACTTATTAGTACTAAATACGGACATCCAATTTAGAAGTTTAATTTACACGAAAATAGCATTCAGGATTAACGTTAAATAAATAGAATGATCAAATTTAAATACGTAACAAGAATGTAAATAGCAAGTCAATTTACGCAAAGAATATTACAATGAAAGCTTAATTCATAATTTTAGTTATTATAATTTTAATACATGATGTTATATATATATATATATATATATATATATATATATAGTACCTTATAGAAAAAGGATAACAGCTGAGCATTGGTTTGCCAAAAATCGCTAACAAGACAGAACAAAAAAAGAAGAAATAGAAAATTATATTAAATCATGCAACTGACTTTTTTAATAATATAATTGAATAATTATATTATTAGAGATTGTATTATATATATAATTAAAGAGTTACCATGTTATATATTAACAAGAAATTAATTATATTAATTTATATTATAATAGACAGATTATAGAGAAATTTAGAAAAATTTAATAACTCAAAAGAAAAAGTACATACATCAATAACTAATAAAAAATAATAAATTATCAAAAATTGACGAATAATATAATCATAATTTTTTCCCTTTTTCTCCCTAAAAACGTACAATGAATAAATAGAAACTGAATTCAACATAGAAAAATATCACGATTTTTTTCAAGCTTGACAAGACCTTTCTCCAAATATAAATCGATTAATTTTATTATTATACGTTCATTGAAAACTAATTTGTCTTCGTATAATATCACAGATTAAACTTTACCTGCACGTGGACACTCATATCGCGCTTCTCACAATATTTACATCGTAAATCTGGTATTTGACTTTAATATAGTTTAAAATAGAACGATACAAACGTCTTGTTGCGCGACGTACGTCTCGGATTCATCTCGCACACATCCTCACGGGCATTCGCGCAAATTGGCTCGTCTCCTCAGACTTCTCATATTTTGAATTTCTCTACTACAATTTCGAGCCTCGCTAATATTAAGTTTCTGGCTGATATTTTGAGATCGTGGCTGAATAATCATGTCGCGTGAAATTAAACCGCGAATCTGCTCGCGGCTTCGTTTCTCACAATCAGATCCAAAATGCAAAGTAATTTTTACTAATAATAGAAAAAAAATAATTGATATAATTGAAATAATTGATAATTGATATATCTATATATATATATATATATATATATATATATATATATATACAAAATTAGATCTCTTATTATATATATATATATATATATATATATATATATAAAATAAGAGACCTAATTTTATATTATCAATATGTGTATAAAAATGTAAAAACTATATTAAAAATTACATATAATTAAGTTTATATGTCAATATTCTACAAAGTTATTCTTTCTCAGGTAAGACTTCATTTCGCGGAATCAAGATGATGCTCGTGTGTTAACGATATAAATACGCGACAAGAGGAGAATGTTAAAAGATTAAAGAGTCCTCCGCAAAAAGCGGAGAACTCGTAAATGAAATCGTATTGATTATCGCCAAAGGCAGGTGCGAGAAAAGAGGAAAAATGTTGGATACGATGGATGCGGAGCAAAGCATGAACAACGGCGTGATAGTGTCACAGCTCGCGAATTCGCACACGCCACAAGATTTCACTGTCTCACGACTGCTGTCCACATCAACGCAATCCTTGGGTAAGGACCAGAAAATATTCTTAACGGCAGATATAATTCAAATATCTAAAACATAAGTCAAAGATTCAGAAAACGTTCTCGAAAAAATTAAAGATTTAGACACATTTCTTGTTTAGTTCTAATTCTTTTATATATTTTGTCCTTTATTTAATATTAATATAAATATCCAAATAATTTTTTTGAAAGTAATGTAACGAAAAAAATTGCATAATATAAATATAATTGCATAAAAATTGTGTAAGTTTTCGAAGATTAATTAAGCTTACTCTTATTGTAATTCTCTGTTTAATTATTATTAATTAATATTATTAACATTTATTTTAATAAAACCTGAAGAATTCTCTACGAAATCTTCTTGAGAAGATTTTTTCAGATTTACAAGAAGATTTCTACAATTCACTTGCAAATAAAAAGTCACTTCTCTTATTTTCCATCGCTAATTATTCGAAAATTCATACCTGACATTATTATGATGAGAAATCAAATTAAATTGAAAGAGAATATATTGATAATGCAAATCAAAACATATAATAAAAATTGTGACAAAATAAAAAAATGCAATATAATATAATGTAATAATATTTGACTAATACTTTTAAATATTTTGTAATGACAGAAATGATTTAAATATTTTGTGTGACAGAATTTTTGATTGTTTTTGCTGACAAATTCTTTATTTATTTTCTTAAAAGAGATATGTCTAATGATAATTTTTTTTATATAATCTTACATTACTATTATAATATCATTAATTGTAAGATAAATGTAAAAAAGTGGTTTATCTTCCACTTTCCTATATTTCATTATTACTTTATAATTATAATTTCTCATTATAACATATATATTATACAATTTAGAAGGGATTTTAATATAATTTACATTGCATGAAAAATTATATACTAGTATGAGAACACACATTATCCATAGCAGATGATTTCATCACGTCTGTACACATTTAATCCGCGATTCACGGCGCACTTGATTTCATCAAAATCACGCATTTCTAGTCATGCTGCTCGCATTATGCCGCTTTGATGAATGCCCAAGTATAGTGGAGCCATTCAAAGAATGGCCGCGATGTAGCCGGCCCGCGTGTGCTCATGTGTTTTTTTTCTCCCTTTTTTTCGATACAGACCGCCCTGATATTGCGAGCGGCATCTCGACCCACGTCAGATTTCGACGTGGGACAGATCGTCAGGAAATAATTTTGCATTCTTCTCGCGAAGTGTATTTTTATGTACGCAAAGATATGTAACGAAGTACATAATTCTTATAAAGAAAATTGACGCTTGTCTCGTGAAATAATATTTTTATGTAAAAATTTTTTGCCTAAAATCTGGAAACTGAAAAAGAAAAATTGATAATAATCTTGAAAACAAAATCTGCCAAGTGTCACTGATAAGTACTGGTTATTAGATTAACTCTGTTTCGCAGATTGTAGCGAAACCTCCTCAACTAGTGGAAATAGAAGACCTAGGAGGAGTAGGACAACCTTTTCGGCGCAACAGTTGGCTGCGTTAGAAAGAGTGTTTGAGAAGACACACTATCCGGACGCTTTCGTTCGCGAGGAACTGGCGACCAGGGTGTCTCTGTCCGAGGCTAGAGTACAGGTAATGTTACGTAATCTCTTAAACATTACAACCAACATCAAGTGAAAGAAAATAAATGTTTTATTTTAAAAATTTACTCACAACTAGCATAAATTCGATAGATATCTAGAAATCTCGTGTATTGTCTCTGTAGAATCCTTCCGGAAATATGTTTAGAAAAATAATGGATTTTTTCTTCTTATTTATTATTTTATTTTCCGCATACTCACGCTAGATTATAGAATATTTATTCGGACAAATCTGACTCATCTCAATCTATTCAATTATTCGTAATATCTCGAATAATATATGCGCATTATTTGAGCTGATCTTTCGTACAATTAGATTACAATTTTATTTATGACATCAGCAATGAATGTTGTTTTTCATTAGTCATTTCTTCAAAAATGCTTTCAAATTGCCCTATAAGATACATATAATACATTGTTTTCTTCACATGTAAGTTTGATCATTGATAAACGCATTTATGCCAAGCAATTAATTTGCCAATTTTAGGAATTTAAACTTATGATTAGGAGTGAGAAGAGGGACATATCACTATTTGCCTGTAATATATAATGTATAATGCAATTAAAAACCGGAAATAAATAATAATAAACAGAAATAGGAAATTAAAATTCATCGAGAAAGCATCATCCTCCATGACACTTGTACGAAGACTGGAACGTGGCAAAACGATAAGCTGTCTCGAGACGCACGCCAACCAACCAACCGATTCATATAGAGCAAGCGGACGGCTCTTTGAAGCCATCTTCCACTCGGTAACCGAGAAGATTAGCCATCCGAGAAAGTATCATGACGCGCACATGTGTTCTTGTACCAAACGCAGCGTCGTCAGTAATACAAGGAAAAGAAGGCTGAAGAAGGAGGAGGCGGAAGGTGGCGGTTGCGGACAGCTAGGCAGAAAATCGGAGGAGACAGGTTGTCAGGGCAAAAAGAGAAGAAGAGAAAAAGAGAGAGAGAGAGAGAGAAAGAGAGAGAAAAGCTATGATTAGCCGACGCGCATCTCCAGCATCTGCGCGCTCCTCGACACGTGCAACGAGCACGTGTGCGCGTCGCCGTCACCGTCGCCGTCATCCATGTCGTTCTACACACTTCTGTCTATCTGTCCGTATGTCTGCGGCGTCGCTACGCCTGCCAGGAGCCGTCACGCTGTCCCGTCTTCGGTCGGCGCGCCGCGTCCTTCCGTTCCCCGTTGCCGTCCTCGTCTCTCCGACGAATGTAGATTTTTAGAGTAACGTGAGAACACACGAGTAGCATTGATCGCCGGAGATTTTTCATCATTGAAAAAGATGTATCACGTAGGAAGCGTGTCCTTTGAATCGAATTTATTTATCTTGATTTGGAGTGATGTCAGATGAAGAGCATTTGATATACTTGGATACACGTCGGATCAGAGTCTAGATTTTTCATTGAAGATATTCCTAAAAGGCGGCACGATCTTTTGAATCGGACTTATTTGTTATATAATCTAGTCTTTAGAATTTCGTAGAATTCATTTTAGAGATCGAAAGAAACTCGATCATAGTGAAGCTGAAATGGTAAATATACATTCACGTTAAAATTAAGAGTATGCTGTTTTTTAAATGGTTCAGATAATGTGATATAAAAAGCACCGATTATTCGTCGAGGAAATTATTTCTGAAAGAAACATGTGTCTTTTAAATCGATTATTCGATTTGCGATATATCGTACGAATTTAATTAAATGCATTGATTTCCGTATATCTTTGCCAAAAGTAATATAATTAATAAAGTCATACATATTTAATAAAAACGAGAATTTTGTATTGCACATAAATATCTTAATCTTTTGTAGAAACATGATTATTCTGAGTATCTCTAATTTTTATCTTTCCATCGATTATTCTATCTGGGGTGACAAAGAGATATGATTATTCTATTTCATTCACGCTCTCTGTTTCCAATCGTACAATATTTTAGTCATAAAAATCAAAATTAAATGGCGATAAAATTGTGACAGCAAGAGCATCAAGAATTTCTTTCCTTCTGCTTAGGTGTGGTTCCAGAACAGGCGGGCGAAGTTTCGGCGGAACGAGCGGAGCTCGGCGATGAACCGTGGCGTCTCCGCAGGTAGAGAGATGGAGGCCGCGTTACCGTTGCGTCCCATCAGAGTGTCGCATCCCTCGCAGCATAATACGGAGAACAATACGGAATCGTCGCAGAACACGACCACCCAAGTAACGGCCCAGTATTCTTACGGTGATTATTGGAGAACGACGCCGCAGCATTACGCGATGCAGACCGCCAGCTGTCACGGTTTCGCCGCGAACGGTGGTTTGGCGAACGTGAGTCTACCGCCGTATCATCACCATCACCATCATCATCATCATCAGGCCGATATCCACCATGGGTCCCTCGATGGACCCACCATGAACGGCTTGAACGCTTTGAGACTACGAGCACATCCCTACGGCTCGACGTATCCAGCGATGCACGCGAGTATGTGATATCGTTCACAGGAATCGAATCTGCAATATGGCAATTTGTAGTGTATTTGAATTGCGCTTCACAAGCTGATCCTGGAGACGCGACGTGAGGAATCATTCATCTTAGATGTTGTCGAAACCAAAGATAAAATTTGACTGGCAGAAATCGATTTAAGATCGCAACTTGAGATGTTGAAAATCCAAGGATGCTAACGTCTCGCATAGTATCGGGTATCCCGGGATTTTATGTGCAAAGATTTGATGATGCAAATATTCTGCAAATTATCACTGTAAAAACGTTCAACGTTGATCGAATGCCTTAACCAATGATAATCATTATAGATAATAATTAGATTAAGTTTAAACTATAAGTTTTAAACACACAGGGTAACGAATAAATAAGTCATCTTCTTTTTCCCGTCGATAGAATAGCATGTTAAGTTACGAGAAAGTATATTGATATCTTAATTAAACATATAAATACAGTAGAACGTTATTCTGCAAAGTTATGGCCTTATAGATATGTAGACGGTATAGACGGTATAGACAAAGACACTGTTGTGCAATAAAAACATTGAGATTAGAGAATGTTTTTTTAGAAAGAGGTATATGTTTCCCATATATATAATAAAAAAAGTACAACACCATACGGATGTATATAACAAATACATGTATATATATACACATATCGAAATATATTGGCACAGGATTAGAATACAGTCAGCCGGCATACATATTGGTCGCATTTGTTTCAATCTTAAAATCCATTATTCTTAATCCTCAGCACAAGTAAAGAGATTTTTAGAAACGGAATAAAAAACTTTACTATAATTAAAGAGTAATAGTACAGATAAAATATAAATATATTATACACATAAAAAGTGATTAAAATTAAATCACTTTTTATAATTAAATCATAAATTTTCTCTCTAGATATAATTCTTCTTTATAATAATTAATTAAATTTAGATTTTAAAGATCTAATTTAAATTCAGATTTTAAATAGCTAACAAAATTTATAATACATTTGCTGAGAATCATTACCAATATCTATTTCAATCATCTTGGACCATATAAGGTTACAAATTTAATAAAAATATTACTCAAAAAATGTCGGAGATACCTATAAAGCATTAAAAAAATGATAACGTTTATTAAACGCCTTATATATCTTCACGACATTCTTCGGCGATTCATATTGCCATGATAAGTATTATAAGAAATACTTGAAAAACTTTAAAACCTTTGAAACATTTCATCAAGTATCAAAGTAGTCCAAGATCGATTATTTCCAGCATTTTAATTTCATATATCTTTCAATACTATACCGTTACTTGCACGTTTTGCACAACGTTGCTCCAGTCGAGCTTGGAGGGTACCAAATAGAAAGCTGGTGCGATTTTACTACCACAGGGACACTGGCTGCCAGAGATCCAGCTATACGAGCCGAGCTTCGTGTTACATTTAGGGCAATTCAATTTGCCTTCGACGGTATGCGTGATGTCGGGCATCCAAGCCAAAGGTTCCACAAAATAGATCTTGTCGCAAAGCTCGACTCGCGTTGGCTCTTCTCTTTTCAGGACTAGTTTATCACAGTTCTCGACATCTTTTGGATTTTTAACGCTGATGTGCCGCCAGATCTGTTTCTCGTGTGGTGCGTGGGGTAAAATATTGCTAGCGCTTGCCACGATGCGGCGACATTTCTTACAACGATAAACTGTCGGCTCGGGACGCACGGTTGTCAATGCGGGATCTGGCTTTACTAAATCGACGCAGCTCTGAGGAAGAATGCGAGCCTTGCGCACCTTGTCAGCGGCAATTTGTAACCGATACATTTTAAATTGCACATTGGTGCTATCCACACCATAGCCCATGTCCTCGTAAAGTTGCAGCTGCGCCATGAAACCAGGATTTGGTGCAACGAATCGTCGTTTCGATTTTACCAATTGGAACGCATCTGCAAAGCTCAATTTGTGCTTTTTCATTGCATATGCAATCACCATGGTAGCGGATCGTGATACACCAAAGTAACAGTGCACCAGTATCCTGCCATTGGATTCGAGAGCACGATCGATGAATTCATAGGAATCTTCAAAATGCGTTAAGAGATCTTCTCGTGGCATATCTGTTACCTGAATATACTTAATGACTAAATTGGGGATACATTCCTGGATCTTTCTTGGCAATGGACAGGAATCTATTGTCAATATATGAGTCATTTCAACTTCTTTCAGCCAGTCCACATCTGTTGCAGCCGTGAGATTACCCAGATATAAGCCTAGCTCAATCTCATCGAAGCTGCATGGACCAGCATCAAAGTCTTCTCTTGTCAACTTATTCGCATTGTCCTGCGCCATTCTCAGCACTCTGTAATCATGAATGAAGTTATAGCATCTATATCTAATTTTAAGAATTAAAATCATATGTCTATTCTATTATTTGATATTTGTGCTGTTATTAAGCATCCAAAATATAAATCACAGATCAAATTGCAAAGTGTTCTACATTTATAATATTTATAATAATTAAAAGAGAACAAAAGTAAGATTTAAAGGGTTTTCTTTTCAAATATGGATGATTCATACATGCAGAAATTTCTAGCAAATACAATTGTATCAATTCCTACAAAGAAAATGATATTCAAAATTTTTTAAATATTTTACTCCTTTTTTTAAAGGAATATATATTATAAAACAAGAATTATGTTGCAAAATTTAATTACATCTTACATTAAATAGGAGAAGATAATATGCATTACAATAATTGATTAAATAATGGATGCAATGTAAACAAGACACAAAATAAATAAATATGCAAAGTGATAAAACAAACTTGCCTGGACAAAGAAAAAATTAGTCTTGTCAACAAAACATATGAGGCAATATGCAAGGGCCATCGAATCTACTTTGGGGAGACATGCCTTTTTATATAGAAAAAAATTACTTCATTGATTTATTTGTTATTACTATCACTACTATCACTATTCTAATATCATTTTTATCAAAACATAAATAATAATATAACAATTTTTAAAATCAATTGCACATTCTACGTCACACATCATACATCCAGTCTGTTGTTCAGGCCGGGTTTTTCGCGCATGCACGGCAAACGCAATATCAATAAAGTATCTACAATAATGAAACCGATGATACCAGAGAGAAGACTGAGAGGTGTCATCAGTGTCATGGCCCGCTTTTAGGTGATCTCTGAAACGCCCTCTGTTAATCTAAAAAACGTGGACATGAACTACAAAGCCAATGTCCACGAAAGTTCTCAGAGGGTAACATATAATGTGCACAATTTCTGGTTCTGTTCCGTGCTATGTGCACAAAATAGCGGTAGCACTAGTGCTGTATAGCAAGGTGCTTACGTATATCAAATAAATTTTAAAATAAATGAGAAATGACGAATTTGAATATATATATATATATATATATATATATATATATATATATATATTCAAATTCGTTATTTGAGTCCGCACCCTCAGACTTTTCTCTGCATACAAAAGAGGAGCACTAATTATATAAAACCATCACATTAAAGAATTATACATTGCGAGCCAATCTGATGTTCAATATTAAAAAAATAAAGAAATTTCATCTCTAATAAACTCAAGTTTAAAAAATTTTAAATTAGAAGAAACTTATATAAAGGTGCAATTTCATTGACGCTAGAAACCAGCGGCAAATTAAAATCACTTGACTTTCTCTAGATATGGCATCAATAAAATAAAGTTCAAACAGTTTCAACTTTTTCAGTGTGTAAAGCGGCCTTTTCATTGACGCTACTTTTTAGCGTCAATGAAATTGCACCTTAACAGTTGGCAGCCCTACGAGATAGGCTGTGCAGCACTGCGCGTATATAAAATAAATTTGAAATCGCTTCTAGCCTAACCATCTTCACGCGATCGACTTTATTTGAATTGCACGGCATCATATCGAATTATGATGTGGCGCCGATTTGTTCAACGTAATTCGGGACATCGCGATGCTGTATAAGCGTCGAATGAGCACGAATTGTCACGCAAATATGATAAATCACATCTACTCACCGTTCACCGGCTGTTCCACAGGCCGCTCCACTCGCTCGCCTCGGGACGTCCCATTCCGATCTTGATGCACACGATATCATCAACGTGAACGCACGACACTTTATTCGGCACTCCCGATATTCGCTCGCATCCGATAATCATCATCAAGGGCGCAAATAACGCGACGCGACTTCGCTCCATCTTTGCGATCGCGCTATCACTGAACTGTGAAAAATAGCTGTCGCGCACTTTCCCCGACATATTATGAAAGTCGCGCGATCATCCTTGGACACTTTCGACGCTCTTTCACTCGCGATATTCGTTTAAAAACGGTTAAAAGACGCGAAAAATGCGGACGTACGACGATCCGTGTAACTGCGTATGACTCCGATTCACGTATGACGCGTATGACGTAGCAATCACGCGCTAACATGGCGGCCGAACCAGTGCGCATTCGTTTCTGCGCACTGGTTCGGCCGCCATGTTGGCGCGTGACTGTACGTCATACGCGTCACTGCTACGTCATACGCGTCATACGTGAATCGGAGTCATACGCAGTTACACGGATCGTCGTACGTCCGCATTTTTCGCGTCTTTTAACCGTTTTTAAACGAATATCGCGAGTGAAAGAGCGTCGAAAGTGTCCAAGGATGATCGCGCGACTTTCATAATATGTCGGTGAAAGTGCGCGACAGCTATTTTTCACAGTTCAGTGATAGCGCGATCGCGAAGATGGAGCGAAGTCGCGTCGCGTTATTTGCGCCCTTGATGATAATTATCGGATGCGAGCGAATATCGGGAGTGCCGAATAAAGTGTCGCGCGTTCGCGTTGATGATATCGTGTGCATCAAGATCGGAATGGGACGTTCCGAGGCGAGCGAGTGGAGCGGCCTGTGGAACAGCCGGTGAACGGTGAGTAGATGTGATTTATCATATTTGCGTGACAATTCGTGCTCATTCGACGCTTATACAGCATCGCGATGTCCCGAATTACGTTCGAACAAATCGGCGCCGCATCATAATTCGATGCGATGCCGTGCAATTCAAATAAAGTCGATCGCGTGAAGATGGTTAGGCTAGAAGCGATTTCAAATTTATTTTATATACGCGCAGTGCTGCACAGCCTATCTCGTAGGGCTGCCAACTGTTAAGGTGCAATTTCATTGACGCTAAAAAGTAGCGTCAATGAAAAGGCCGCTTAAAGGTGCGGCCTCATTGACGCTACTTTTTAGCGTCAATGAGGCCGCATCTTAAAGCGAAAGATTCCGCTGTTTTTTTTTATTTTAAAAAATTTATGTACGTTTGGCCCTCTTCAATAAAGTACTTGATCTATGCTTGGACTTGAATGACGTCACATAAGCTCTCTTGCCCTCTTTTGCTGTCGACGTGCTCCGCATGCGGGAAAAGTGAGGTTGGAAAGTCGTAGACATGGAGCTCAACGAGGATCTACCGAGTAAAAAGCTTACGCACAAGGAGAAGAAGAAGCTGAAGAAGCAGCAGGAATATGAACGGACGATGGAAATGCTGACGAAGGCTGGCTGTCAGGGTCATAGTGAATTGGAGTCTAATTTCACAATCTCGCAGAGAGAGACGCAGCAGCGTGGCAATCAGCAGCTGGACCACGCGGTCGACATCAAGGTGGACAATTTCAGCATAGCAGCCAAGGGCAAAGAGCTCTTTACCAATGCCAGTCTTCTCATAGCGCAAGGCAGACGTTATGGCCTAGTGGGGCCTAACGGGTACATTATTCTTCATTATAAAATATATTATAAAGAACTTCAATTCCTTTTCTTTACTCAAAAGATCTGAAAGACCTGTAAAATGACGATTTAAATTTTTTATAAATATATTGTAGTATTAAACATATATCTAAAACATATATTTGTATGTATTTTATAGATTATTATAATATATAATGTTACTACGATATTATTTTATAAGTTATTTTATATTAATTGTTTCTCATAGAAAATGTATTACATTTTATTCTTATTACAGTCATGGCAAGACTACTTTGCTCCGTCATATAGCCAAAAGAGCCTTCAATATTCCAAGTACCATAGATGTTTTATACTGTGAGCAAGAAGTTATAGCAGATGATACACCAGCTGTAGAAGTAGTTCTGAAAGCTGATACAAAATGTACAGAGCTTCAGGCGGAATGTAAAAGATTAGAAGAATTGACTGAACAAGGAGTAACAGATGCGCAAAACAGACTGCAGGAGGTTATTATCATATTTATTTTTATAAACTTTGAATGTTAGAAAATAGTCATAAAATTTAGGAAATAGTATAATTTGTCACTTTGTTATCCATTTTTTTTATGTTGAATTTCATGTTTTTTTTCTAAGTAAACTTTATAACTGTGGAAGTAAATATGATAATATGTATGATATGAAATTATATTTTTAGGTTTATGAAGAATTAAAAGCTATTGGTGCTGACTCAGCAGAGCCACGAGCTAGACGAATCCTTGCTGGTCTGGGATTTAATCGTGCTATGCAAGATCGTCCGACAAAGAATTTCTCCGGTGGTTGGCGAATGCGTGTTTCGCTTGCAAGAGCACTCTTTCTGGAACCCACATTATTGTTACTAGACGAACCTACAAATCACTTGGATCTGAACGCGGTAATCTGGCTGGATAATTATCTACAGGGCTGGAAGAAAACCCTGCTTGTTGTATCACACGACCAAAGTTTCTTGGACAATGTATGCACAGATGTGATACACCTGGACCAGCAAAAGTTATTCTATTATAAAGGAAATTATAGCATGTTTAAGAAGATGTATGTACAAAAGAAAAAAGAGATGGTAAAAGCATACGAGAAGCAGGAGAAACGATTGAAGGATCTTAAAGCATCTGGTCAAAGCAAGAAGCAAGCTGAAAAGAAGCAAAAGGAAGCTCTTACTAGGAAGCAAGAGAAAAATAGGACGAAAATGCAGAAGCAAGAGGAGGACACTGGACCTACGGAATTGTTGCAGAAACCAAGGGAATATATAGTAAAATTCAGTTTTCCAGATCCACCACCACTTCAACCTCCAATTCTTGGCCTTCAAAGTAATTAATTTTTCTGTATTTATATTCATCGTATTATATGTTTATAATATTATAATACTAAAAAAATTAATAAGAAAGAGTTTGCGCATGTACAAAAGAGAGAGGGAGAGAACAAAAACTTTATTTAAAAATTCAAATTAAATTATTAAAATATTAATTTTATTTTTCAGATGTAACTTTTGCATATGAAGGACAAAAACCGTTGTTCATCGACGCAGATTTCGGTATAGACTTAAATTCTCGAGTAGCTATAGTAGGTCCTAATGGTGTCGGCAAGTCTACATTCTTGAAATTACTAATGGGTGACATAACGTCTCAAAAGGGAGAAATCACAAAAAATCATCGATTGGTAAGTGTAAAATCGTATGAATTAAATAATAAATCATCCTTTCATCATTGAATAAATGCAATTTTTTAATGTAAAGCAAAGAAATGAATATGATTTTTCTTAATAATATTTTCACATCCCGGTATTTTTGTCACAAATTAGTTTACTCTTTGCAGAGGATAGGAAGATTTGATCAGCACTCTGGTGAGCATCTGACTGCTGAAGAGACCCCGGCGGAATACTTGATGCGCTTATTCGATCTTCCATACGAAAAGGCGCGCAAACAATTAGGCACTTTTGGTCTTAGCTCTCACGCGCACACGATCAAGATGAAAGATCTATCGGGAGGCCAAAAAGCACGCGTCGCGATGGCTGAGCTTTGTCTAAATGCGCCAGATGTGCTGATTTTAGACGAACCGACCAATAATCTCGACATAGAATCCATTGACGCATTGGCTGACGCTATAAATGAATATAAAGGCGGTGTCATTATCGTCTCGCACGACGAACGATTAATTCGAGATACAGAATGCTGCCTCTATGTGATTGAGAACCAGCAAATCCTCGCTATGGACGGCGATTTCGACGATTACAGGAAAGAATTGCTCGAGAGTCTGGGGGAAGTTATCAATAATCCCAGTATAGCTGCAAATGCTGCTGTTTTACAATAATGGTTAGTCAATTAGTAATCGATACTTTGTTGGCCAGATGCAAAAATGATCGTTGAATCGCGACCGAAAAGCCTTCATAAGGACATCTGTTCCTAAAATCGCTAGAAACGAATTTTGTATTATATGCCAATTATATGAATTTAAAATTAAATCTTTAAAAACATGAAGCTGGTGTTGGCTGATTGTTTTTATTTATCTCATTTTATGTTGATCAATTTACAATGATTAATATTAATACGCTTATATCTAGTTATTTGTAGAGCACGAAATTATAAATTTATAAAAATTTCATTTTTATAAATGGACTATTAAAGAAAAATTATACTGAAAAATCTCGAAAACTAATCGTAAATATTATCTCTATAAAAATTCTCTGATAAAATATAAGAACTATATATACATGTATATATATCCAGAAAAGTTTCATAAGAAATATAATTGATATATTTTTAAGAAAGAAATGTATCTAGGTATAATATAAAAAAACAATCTAACAAAAATAAAAAATAAATTGTTTTATTAAATTAAAAAAAATACATTTTATAATACCAAAAAAAAATATATCTACTTTTTCTACTATTAAATATTTTTCTTTATTTTGATAATTTTACTTTTAAATTAAATCTTAAAAACTGAAGTTTACGTTAACTGATTTATTATATTCATGTTCATGTTTTTAAAGATTTAAGATATTAAAAATACTGAAAATAAATTATTTTATTAAATTCGAAAAATACATTTTACAATACTTATAATATATTTATATATATTATATAGTGTATTAGCCAATTAGTAAGTAGATATCTTGTTGGCAAGATACAAAAATGATTATTGAATGTTGACTAAAGAGCTTTCATAAGGATGCCTGTTCCTAAAATCGTTAGAAACGAATTTTGTATAAGCCAATTATGTGAATTTAAAATTAAATTTTTAAAAACATGAAGTTTGTGTTGGCTGATTGTTTTTATTTATTTCTTTTATTGATTAATTTACAATGACTAATATTAATATACATAACTATAATTATTATTTATGGATTAATATCTTAAACACAGATCAAAATTTAAAATTAACAAAATGAGAAAAAATATTTAATAGAAGAAAAAGTATACAAGCATTATAAATATATATATATATATATATATATATATATATATATATATATATATTACGTTCTCCAATAATCTTTATCATACTTAGTGCAACGATTTGAATTTTTTATTTTTGAATGCATATTTTTTTACAGATTTCTAAATTTCTTTTAAATTTTTGCAAAGTTTTCAATTACCTATATAACAATTATTAATAAAACAATTTATTTTCAGTATCTTTAATATCCACTAATGAACTAAATGACTTTTTTATTGAATTCTTTTTGATTATTTATACATTCATCTACTATTGATTTATCTGATGCTCTTAAATTTCGTTGACATATATTACTCGCCGGTATAAGATTATTAGATGTAATTTTTAAATTATCACAAGATTTTTCAAAATCAGTATTAGCAATATTAACATTGAAATTTTCAATAATTTCTGATAGATTTTTATTATGATTATTATTTATCTGTTGTGTTTCTAGCTGCGTTTTTATAGCCAAAATTTGAACCTAAAAGTTATATAATTTGCATACACATTTTACATACAATTTTTGAATGAAATACAATTCTTTTTTTTTAACTGACTTAAAAACAGTTACTTACCTCCATAGATATTGCTTTAGATCGCCAATAACGAAGCTGCTTTGATATATGATGATTTGCTTCTTCTTGTATTAACATTTGCATAATTTGTCTTTCCATTTTTTCTTTCAATTCCTTTAATTCTTTTTTCGTTTTGGTCACCAATAATTGAGCATAACTAAAAGTCATATGTATGTTTAATTTTTATGAACATAAAATAAAAATAATTTAACAAAATTTTTTAGCTTACTTGAAACTGTCATCTGTAGATTGTATTTCTTCCACTTGATTGTTTCTTTCTATTTCAATTTTCAACTTACTCTCAAGATCAAAAATTCTACTTTTATATTTATTTAAAAGATCTGCATCCTCCTGCTGAGCATCAATTACATCAGTTTCCCATTTCCTAATTAATTCAGTCTTCTCTGTTCTTAATAAGTGGATTTCCTTCATTTTTATATTTAATGCTTGTTTTGCTTCCTGGTATTTAATCTGTAGTTTTTTCATTTGACCCAACAACATTTGTCTGCGATCTTCAACTTCGGCGAATAGAGAATTGCCTGAAATAGAAAATCAATTTTGAAGAAATTTATATTTGTTATATATTATATATTAGACTAAATATCTCTCTCATACTTTACCTTTACATGTAACACTAGCAGGAGTTACTTTCAATGACTCCAATTCCATACGATTAATAGCTAATTCTTCACGCATATTTTCTAATGCCTCATTTTTTTCTTCTAATTGTTTTGTTGTTATCTATTAAGAGACATTTTCAATAAGAATTTTACATTAATTAATAAATTTAAAAATTTACATATTTATATTGTTTTACTTTTAAGAGATTTTCAAGTTCTTGATATTGAGTCTCCATATTTGTAAATTTCTCTTCTAATTGTTCTACATTTTTTTTCTCAGTTTTAAGAAGTATAGCTAACTCTTTGTTTTCTTCCTTATACATCGTTACATCATCTGTACAAATGGAATCATGTGGTTGATTTAAATTTCTCAATCTTTTTAATTCTTCACGCAACTCTGTAATCTCTTGTATATTTTGTGTAGCTTTTATTTCTAAATCTGCAATATAATTTTCATATTCTTCTTTTTCAACTCTATACCTAACATACAAAAAAAATAATACTGTATCAATGCGTATGTATATATTGATGACATGTAACAAATACAAAACTAAGAAAAAATATATCTATTTATATATTTAAAATTAACTAAGTCAATTCATCATTAAATGATCACTGATAGAACAACTATAATTTTTGTACTTTTCTTTCCTTTCGGCAAACATTTGGTTTATTTTCGTTGCATGTTGATCAGCCGATTGCTCCAAAGCCTCGTTCCTTTCTTGAAGCTCTTTATTCAGTGCTTCGCTGGCTTCCAGCTTGAGTCGTAAAACATGCAACTGCTGCAGATAACACTCATTTTCATGTTTTAGTTTCTTATAATCATCCTGAATTAAACTCTCTTCCAGACATTCCTTGACCTTTACATCAATCGCACTTTCGCCACCTAAATTTGGCAACTTGGACATCTCGCGATATATTTCCTCCTTTTCTAATTTCCGTTTAAATGAGACACGAATGAAATGATCATCGACGATTGTTTATATACAAATGGATTTCTACCCTAGAAGACGGAGCACCACACATACGGTTATATTTATTATTTTGAATATTCAAATTTATCGGCTATGATTAGACCATAGATACATATGTGGATAAGTTTGGCATCACAATTTTTACGAATGAACTGAAAAGTGCATTCTAATTGGCTTCACAAGTATTTCGATTGATTGACCAATCAGGATGAGAGACTCTTTGCTCCGATTGGTCAATCACACTTCCAGAACTTGTAACGTCGACATGAACATAGTCCAAGTAGACTCCTGTATCTTAGGTGAAGATAAGAATACTATATTCTTTATTATGTCTATGCTTGACATATTATCTACGCTAATATTTAGTTTTTAATCGCTGTTAAATGTGTTTGTAATCGTCAAGATATTAGATGGATAATCGAAATTGATTTCTTGTAACCTGAAGAAAAAGAGAGATTCCTAACATCTGTTAAATTTTTCATATTTTTATGCAATATTTACGACTGAGGCTACGAAGGATCATTTCGATATTTTGCAATATAATCATGGTAGGGGTTCTTCGATATATTTGAATTATCACGAAAGTTTTGCAAACTTATCGTGAATATTTATTATAAAGTGTCAGAGATATTTGTATATCGTATCATTATTATACATGTCAATCTCGAGTTACCGATTCATTTCTATATATCCAGAATCGAATCGAAATCATCTTCGTGTATTTCAAGTTTTTTCTCGCTAAAGTTAATGTCTCTCTTGTTGACATAAGTAAAATTTATATTGAAAAAAATTATCGCATATAAATAATAATATTATATTTAAATAATAATATTAGTAATAAAATAATAATGATTACAACTAATAATAACATATACTTTTGTAAAACGATATTCTTTTGTTCAATATTAAATTTATTTCAAATTTTACAGCAGAAACACACACAACAATTGAAGAGGAAGTTGAAGGTTTCTTAAATAAGCTAAAATACTCCTAAGGGAAACTACTTTGAAAAGGATCAACGCGCGTTTAGTACGCGCCTAGGCATTTTTCCCCGGGCCTTCCCTCCCTCCCCGCTGGTACCACCAACGACGCCTTCGGAACCTGTAGATAGGTAGGTTGGAGCAACAGGCCGAGTACACGGCTTGGCTCGGCGCTTCGGGGCGAGATCCGACACCGAGCATCATCAAGTGCTTTTTCCCGATTGGCGATTCGCGGCTGGACGCGTAGTTGCCAGAGCTGCGCATCATTAACGCGTTACAGGTTGCCAGATCCTCGCCTCGTAGAGTCGACGTAACGCGACGGCGCGACCGTGTCCGAAGCAACAGTCTTCATCAGTCATCGCTCGAGAGGACCGGACGGCGGGATTGGGTCGGTGCCACGACTCGAGAAGAGGATAGTGACACTCTCTCCTTTCTTCTTGTCGTCGCATCCGTGCCTGCATCTACGTGCGAGCGCGACTTCCTCGCCCCGAGGTGCTTTAATGTCCGACCACCATCGTCATCCGGTCGTCTCGCGAAGGAACAGTCGGGAACAATCGCGATCGTGATTGTATCCGCGCGATGTCGCGAGTCCCGCCGTATCATTTCGCCGAGCAATCGTGCTGTCATCGTCTTCGTCGCTGATGTCGTCATCGTCATTGTTATCACCGTAGTGACATATCCGAGGAAACGGAGGCGACGTGAGTGACCACCTTCTGTCTCTCTCTTTCTCTCTCTCGAATGTGCGCACCACGACGTTTCGGGAGGGCTTCCCGGACATCTTCGTCTTGGCGAATATATCATCGACGTGCGTTATCGTCCAAGTGCTAGCGACCGTCGCTGGTGAATGCAAGACGGAATCTTCGAAGACTCGAGAGAGAGCACTCTTCCCCTCCTCTCCATCTATCTTTCTCTTTTTTCTCAGGTCGTGTTTCCTGTGCTCTCGCGCTCGTCACGAGTCTACGCAGGTAGGGCGAGCCGATACGTCGGAGAGGTGGGAGAGACGACGAGGAGAGCGAGTCCCGCAGTCTCAATCGGTGTAGGCCACCCGTAACACACGGAGATCGGGAAGCGCGATTGAGCGGCGAGAGAAGAGGTAGCCAGCGGGGAGGAGGGCGGCGAGGGATTATCCCCATTGGTATCGTGGGGAACGCTGCTGGATACCAGCAGCGGTGACGGCGACGACGGCTTATCCCGGTCGTTCTATCCCGTCTCGCACGAGGCGTTCAGGTAGAAGCGAGAGCGAGCTCGGAGAATCGGCGTCGTCCCGTGGGAACGAGACGTTTCGTAGGAGAGAAAGGGAAGGTGAGAGAAAACGAGAACGAGAGAGGCCCGCTACGTCGTACGCGGATACGCGATATATAGGTACGCGCCGCGAAGGAGGCAACCGCGATCGAGACGGGAGCTGAGGTCGCAGCGTTTGGAAACGGAGAACGGATAGACGCAGAAGGAGCAACGAGGACGCGGCGATACGCCGACGAAGAAGGAGGGACAAGGACACGGATTGTTACAAGAGCGGAGGAAGAGAAGGCAGGCGCGCGCGTGCGAACGTGCGGATCTGATCCAAAATGGCGCTCAACCAAGACGTGGACCAGTTGTCCAAGAGTAATCTCGTCGTCAGGGTCGACCAGAATTCCGAGTCCGATCTACAGGCGCTATTCGACACCGTCCTCAAGCCCGACTCCAAGCGGCCGCTACAGGTGCCGCTGCGCATGCGCAATCTGCCGGATTCCTTCTTCAATCCGCCGTCCACCGGCAGCAAGAGCCCCTCGATCTCGCACTCGCGCGAGAACTCCGCGGATTCCGCGTTCGGTACCGCCGCGACACCGAGCGGCGGCAGCGGGGGCGGCGGCGGGGGCGGCGGTGGCGGCGGCGGTGGCGGCGCGCCTAACGTAAGTGCCAACGGAAGCGGAAACGGCACCGGTAGCACCGCGGGTGCCGGCGGGGCCGCGGGTGGCGGCGGAGGCGCCGGCGGTGGTGGAGGTGCGAATAGCGCCGCAGGTGCGGTCGCGGCCGCCGCCGCCGTGGCCGCGGCCGCGGCGGCGGCCGGTCTCACCGTCGCTCATCCCCGCGCACACAGCAGCCCGGCCTCCCTGCAACAGACCTACGCCTCGGCGCAACAAGCGCCCCAACACGCGCCGCAGCCGCACGCGCGTCACCATCATCATCAGAAGCAGCGCAGCTACGACGTCATCAGCAGCCAGGTCGACGACCTGGGCCCGCTGCCGCACGGATGGGAGCAGGCACGCACCGCCGAGGGCCAGATCTACTTCCTCAAGTGAGTAACTCCACGCTGCTTTTTCGCCTCTGGCTTTTCGCGACTCGATTTCGGCGGAGGAACAGATCTTTTCCGCGCAACGACCGGAGATGGTCTCTTCTTCTTTTTGTCTTTTTTTTTCTCTTCCGACCCCCGACAATTTTAGTCGAAAGCGTATTTCTTGTAAATCGGTACCTTTAAACGCGCATACTTTTCTTTCATTTCGTTTCTTCCGTCGAGTAAAATGGATATACTTGAGTTTCGTTTCAATGTTTATATTCCCTGCAGTTATATTAAATTATGACATGAGCGAGAAATTGTATGTATTTTTTCTTGCATTATATATCGAAATAAGTTACTCGTTATATGTTATCATTCGTACTTGATAATATAGATTGTGATATCGAAATATATTTCTCTTTAAATGTAGATTAAAAGGTAACATAGAAATAAATGAATCTTAATTAAAATTATAAGCTTAGTTATATATATAATCGCTATATATAATCTTTCGCTATTAATGTAGAATACATATAGATTAAGATTATATGTACATTTTCTAATGTAAAATAATAAAAGAAAAAAATTTCTGATATATTTCACTAATCTATGCTATTGATCGAATAGTAACATTTAAAAAATTTAATTTATTCGATGTATTTTCAGGAAAAAAATTTACACAATTTCTCATTCCTAATGTCATAATCCTATAGGAAGATTCTTAGGCATTTTGAAAGCTGTAGATTGAAAAATCATACATATCATCTTACATACGTATTTTTATAGTAAATATTTCCAAAATTATATATAACATCTTTTCTTTAACTGAACAGATTCTTTTCATAAACAGATATATTTAAAATTTTTCCATAACATCAGATAGAAAATAAGATCTTTTGTATGTATGAAAATTAAGTATTCATTGCTATTTCTACTGTTATTGATACGTAAAGAGGTTGTTAAATCGTAAGTCTATATTAAAAAAAAATCTCGATTTTGAAGCTATAAAAACATATCTAACAATAGAGAGTTTTTAGCGTAATCATTTAATCGGGCTTCTTATCAGATTAATCTACTTGAACAAAATAATCTCGTGACAATAAGACGTAACGTGAAATACAAAATGCCTCCGTGTACGATCGGAACAGTGAAATAGTTTTGTTTTTTTTTTTCTAAAATTGAACACAAATTTCACGCTGTACGCGTCGCTATGGTTCATTAAAGAACGGTAGTTTTGCGACTCATCGCCATCGGTAATTTTCACCGCATAGAAGTCCCGCATACCTCAAGGCCGACACCGTCTTTATCGCGGCGACTTTACTCGTCTCCTCTCTGTTCCTTCTTGCTCCTCGTTGCCCCTCCGTGGCCCCCATCACTTCTCATCATAGGCGGCGAGAGAAGAAAGATGCGTTCTCTCGACTTATCCGTTAAGCTTCTCTTCGTTGCTGCTAGTATCTCTTGCCTTCGAAACTGAACACGCTCGACAGTGAACACAGTCGACGCGAATGTACTAATTATCATATCATCGGATACACGGAAGACATCATTATTAAAATAAAAATTTTAAGATTTCTGAAGAAAAAAACTTAATACATATATTATATCGAACAGACGAAAATTTCTTTTGAATTGGATCTGTATTATAGGAAAGAAGATATTTCTGAAAATATGTGTGACTTATAGTAAAATAAATTAGCATGTTCTCTGAACATAACGACGATTTTATTTTAATGAAAATAATAGATGAAATCATTACCTATCATATTCAATTTTCAATATTACAAATATATTTTATTAACCAAAAGTTTATACAAATTGAAACTTTTAACGTAGAATTTATCTGAAATTAATTTCTGTTATATATATTTGCTGTTAATTCATAAATATATATTTCCTGCAAATATTTCATTTATCTCTCAAAAATTATGTAAATTATTTTTTCTGAAAAAACGAAAAAAATTAAGCTGATAAAAGAAAGTAGATGTGAAACTGCCTATCTCTCGTAATAGGATTGTAAGTAATGACAATCACGGTTTTGAAACGTTTTTACGTGAGACTTGACAAAGGAACCCTTAGATTCGTTCCTGGAATATGCTCTCTCATATCTTTCCGATGCTTCTGAAGGAGATGCGTCGGCCTCCCACCATGCATCTTAGCTTCCCAACCTGCTCCATCTGCGCCATCGTAACTGCCAGGGCCATCACGTGTCACCTGTCGTGAGAAACTCCGTTGCTCGCTTCAATCCTTCGAATCTCAACGAACCTGCCAATGTGGCTCACAATTAGATTAATTTTCTTAAATATTTCTTAAAAATTTTCTTTCGTTACATAAACTTAACATCTTGATTTTACAACATTTTGTAGTTGTAGGGGATATCTGTTTTTTATTATCTAAGAGAGATTATTAAAATATATTGTTATATTCTTGACATTGATTTGTGTAAATAATATTTGAGAAATATTATTTATACTAAATAGTGGAATAAAAATTCACGATTTTTGTCATATTCATAAATTTTTCATTTTCTACTGTATTTGATAACATATATATAAATAAAATTAATTTTAAGATTATTTTTTCGATTTTTTCAAGTTTAAAGAGAATTAATTAGAAAATATAGTCTCGCGTCATACACTTTCCTTTTTCAAAGAAAAAGTCTATTTTAACGTTATCATCAGAACACAGTGGGACAGCAACTTTCCAGCAACGACGCAGAGTGACACAGCGTATCATTCTATCTTCTTTCAATATCAGTAAACAACAAAGATAGAATGATATTCTGTGTCGTTGCTGGAAAGCTCCCATTGTCATTAATATTAAATTTGTGAATCATTCCACATTTTGTATAAGCTCTGGGTCTTGTTAGTGAAATGAAAATAATTTACGATTACATTTGGAAAAGCAACTTTATATTAATTACTTTAATATTGAATTTTTACATTATTTTCTTCGAATTGTCTTTTAAGCCAAGTTTTTTTCGAAGTGCTTTTCGAAGTTTTTTTCGAAGTGCTTTTCGAAGTTTTTTTATCTACGATTTTTTTTCTACTTCTTGCATTGTCATACAAATATCTTTGAGAGAAAGAAAGACTTCCTTCTTCGTCTAATCTTTTTATTCAACATTTCATTTACCTGAGCAATCGGTCCTATTTCAAATCCATCGTTTCCTACCTGCTTGAAAATCGGTTACGGTCACGCGCGCAGCGGATTTATTTTCAAAGAATACGTTTCATGTTTGCACACGTTCAAGCGAATTCCATTTTTTATCTAAAAAAAGAAAAGAGAAAGATAAGAAAGAACGAGAGAGACGATACCAGAACTAAAATGCAATAATTCAATATAAAATGCATATGCATTTTTGATCTTGCAAAATCGTTTACATAACTTTGATTCTTTTTTTTAATTTTCTTTTTACCTTTGTCGTTTTATGTTTTTCTCTACTACTTGCTATTTGTATAAGTTCTGTGTGATGGTCTCTTAAAATTGTCGGGATTGCAATATAATTGACTTCGTCATGTTTAGAATTGAATATTTCGAAACTTCGTGATTTCGATGGACGATGCCAAGTGCTATTAGTATAGCTGAGACAAGATACCTATCTTAGATATCACCCTGAAGATAAAATCCATTAACAATATCCAAGATATCCTTGAAACATAAGGCAATTTAGGAGATAATGGATTAATTACACTTTAATCACGCGCTCCGTTTCTAAGATCGAAATTTATTTTTCGTGATACATTATCGCGTAGAAGGTCAATAGGAAGTAGTGTTTCGCAAAATAAAATAAAACACTTTTACGAAGATAATTGTCGTATCTAAATACGTTATGAGTGTGTACATTAATTTAGGTACGATGTGACAGATATGTTAGGATTATTTTTTTTTATTAATTTTATATTAACGTATTTCGACAATCATCATTAACAATTTTCGAAAAGAGATATATGATAACGAAAAAACGATTAGATTTTCGTTATTGCAGCGCGAAAATAATTCAACAAATTATTTTAAGAAATGCTCACATCTAAGGAATCATTAGAAATCATTTGCATGGAGAGAATGGAAAGGCTCTTCGATGTGCATCGCGTCGGAATTTTCTACCGCATATTACGCCACCAAATTTTCTTGCGCTATATAAATTTATGCGTGAATCGAAAGCGTCGTTTTCATGTTTATTCCCGAACGCAAAGATGCATAAAGGAAAGGAAATGTCCCTCTCCTTGGCCGATAATTAAATATTTATCTCGCTATCGATATATTTATCATGTCATTTTTTATCAGGAACAAGTTAAGATCTTTTTGTCATGAACAGCACAAATCTCTTGATCTCAGCGATGCGGATAAATTCTCGTCATCGACTTTCGAGAATTGACGCATCTGTATTTCTATAAAACGCGTCGATACACACGTATGTTGTATCGATTCATATCGTATTAATGAATTTTCGATATATCTCTGCGACGATAGCAAGCGTTTTTTTACGCATCATGCGGTTTTTTGCGCAGCCAAGGAATACTTAAATTGATCTTTGATCTTGCGAGAAGGCAAGAAATCGCCTACATCTCGCGTTCTTTTTTTTCATCACAGTTCAGTTTTCATACACGCTCCATTTTCTACAGAACGTCGGCGAATTTTGCGGAAGCAAAAGAGTGCAGAGCTCGTTTTTTTTCGATAGGCGTAATACGAGGCGCAGCGAGCTTGTTGGTAAAGTGCGCTGCAAAGTGCAGCGAAGCGAGTTGCACGCTTGCTGAATTACGCGGTAATGATCACCGCGGGAAAAGACCGTCCCTTTTCTTTCCTTCTAACAGCGTAATGATGGCGATATTTGCTATTTGTAATAACAACGGATGCTATTTCGATGCCATGTACTCCGAAGAATCTTTGCTACATTTCGCTGCATATGCATTTGCATAAAAATTAAAGAAACAATATTGTCAAAGTTTCGAGATCTGGCAAATAAAAACAGATATTTTGCGCGACATTTATCTTGAATGATAATACTTTTTACTTGAATGATAATACTTTTTAAATAGTGAATTTGATATTTATATATAATTTTAGATAAAATATTAAAATGTGTGCGTAGACTTTTTAATAATAATATAAAAAAAGTACATATACAACTATTATTTTACTACTATATTAATATTACTATTGTTTATTACGATTATTGTTTATATTACTAAATAAATCGTAATCATAATCTCATTTAATAGATCAATAATAATCGCATCGTATAAAAATATTTCACTTATATAATATTTCATTTTTATATAATATATATTATATATTATATATAATATTCCGCTTGCTTCTCTTTATATTAAAAAATCAAAATCTTTATATTAATATTATTAATTCAGCTGACACTATATTTCACATTGTTTAAATTCTATCGAATTCTATTATCTTACAAACTTCTCTACTATAGATAGACTTGCCTTTCTATTTCTGTATTTTTTCAGTCTTACAATTCTTGTTTTACTACTTGCCGGTTTACATTTATTTGATACTTCGGTTACTGTTGATCATGATGTTTGTGTGCTTTTCATATTTATAACATTGCTATATTTATTCTGAATTTGGAAGCCAATTATTTCTCATGAGCATGGAATGTGATAGATTCTTTTGAAAACAAAAATAATGACATCAATCTAGATTAAATATTATAAATTGGACTAAAGAATCGCATATGTAGATTTATATTGTTGCAATAAATGCATCTTCATTTTTATATTTTATTATCGTATTTCAAAAGAAATCTAAATATATTTTTAATATTTCGATCTTTTTAGAGAAAATAAGATCTTATTTAAAAAATATAATCTGTCATTTTCGAGTTATTCTTGCAAAGCTAATTTTTTTTCCTATAAAAATATATTGTATCGTAATAATATATCGTATATCGAGTACTCTTTCATGAATTTATATATATATATATTTGTCATAAGATAGTACTCCTATTGATGAGAATTTTAGTCTTGTATTCTTTACTTCTAAATGTAACGTTATAATATGATCTCTTTCCGTTTTGAAGTTTTCCAAGAAGACTCTTACTCACTCTCGCTCATTCACTCACTTATTCAATCATTCTTCTTCCTTCTTCCTCTTGTCAAACACGCGTTTGTCCAATTACTATCGATCGTTTCAAGGCTTTTGGATCCTGTCCAGCATTGGGACTTATTAAAATCTAATTTGTGTAGTTGATTTCTACCGCGAACAAGCCAACCATTTATTAATCCGAGAATAATATTGTATCATACTCTTCCCCGTACATCGTTTAGCAATAATACATCACGTATTAATATCGTGTCCATTCTGTATTCTTATTAGAGAAAATATCACGCACTCTGCGTGGATCTTTAATCCTCTGTCCATTTCATTCATAAAGTTGTGAAAAAAAAGGTATCTGATCACGTGTTATCGATTATTATCAAGTGTGTTGTGTTTTAGTGCAAAAAAAGCGATCGTCTCATCCTGTTTTGTAAAAACTGGATGCTTTATTTCAGTATTATTTTAGTTCCAAACACGCGAGGAAAATATGATTCTTTTCTATCACGCGCCCTGTCCGGACAAATAATTCCAGTTCATACTAGCTTTTATGTATTCCAATAAACTTCTCGTTTCTACATTCACAAATACTGTCGCGACAAACATTTGTGTGAACATAACCCTTTGCTTTTTTAATAAATTAAGTTTTTAATGCAGAAAATAATATTTTGTTTGTAGTAATGTTAACTTCATTCTTAATCGAAGCTACAAAAATATGGCATTTTGAAAAATTACTGTGAAGGACAAGATTAAAAAAGTGTTGATATATCTTAATTCAGAATTATAGTTTGTAATTGTTTATAATCATTTTCTTTTTATTTATAGTTGCATCGTTATAAAACAATATATTTACAAATATATAAAACAATATATTTACAAAAAAAGGCAACTTTCCAAATATCATAAATTTACTTGTACTTTTTCAGAATCGTTTGTAATATTGTATTTTTTTATTTTTTTATTTTTCTATTGACTTTAATGCCAAGTTCATATAAGTTCATATTTATGATATAGTATATGATAAATATATCCGAAAACCGCATAGTACATGCTATTTTATATTCGTATTCATTGCACATGTTGCTTAAATACATTTTAAAATATAGGATATAGCGCTAAAAGAACAAAAATACATATAGTATAATCGAGCTAATAAAAATTTATTAGTGTAATAAAATTTATTCGATATCGAATAAGGTAAAAGTTTTGAAACATCTACATATACATTCACACATACTCTTTCAACGATAAAGAAATAATAATACAGCTGTATATACTTTATATGAATGATACTTTTTCTAAATGGAATAATCGCTTAAGTCTATAACCATCAATAATGACTTTTATAGTATTCATTAATCATAATTATTTCTATCTAATCTTATCTTCTAATTTCTATCTAATTAATTATGTTTCTGTATCACAATATTAATGTTAGAATAAAAAAAGCAGCAGAGAGATAATCGGTCATACGAAAAAAAATTTTAAACCAGATTTTAGATATTTCTATTGATATATGAATATAATTTTCTTACGAATAGGTTTCAATCTCTAAATTTAAAAATAGTATATGCAAGACAATAGAATGTTATATTTTATATTTTTTATATTTTCTCGATTATAATATAGATTTCATAATATTCGGAAGAATCACCTTTATAAAATCATTTTATTTAATTAGTAATTGAATTAGTTTATATCTTTTTCAAATATGATTTTCTTAAAAATTAGAAATTTGAATGCATAACTATGAAATAATTTTAACGCAAAAAATAAAACTTTTATTTAAAATCTTTTAATGATTATCGATATTCGAGCAGAATAAAATTTAATTTTAAGGATAGGATCTTTCAAATTTATTTTATAGCATAAAAATAAAAAAAGTACGTCTCTTTTATAGTGATTATATGATATATTAAAAAATCATAAATAAATGGAGATCAGAACGTTTCCTTTTCAATCGTTTTATTCGATACAGGTGAGACAATGGCTTTCGGTTAGCACTTGAGTGCGTTCTTATCGCGCTGCTCGTCTTTCGTCAGACAAGAGACGCAAGCATTCCTTCAAGGTTTCCAACGTTTGCGTCGATTCATGTAGCACTTATGGTCGAGTCACGTCTTATCGGTGTAGAATACGCGATACTTCTTGTCTCGGCTGTCGATTGTCCAGGAGAGCTCGAAAAATAACGAGAATGTATATAGGCACGAATATGTATAGGTAAATTTATTTTAAATTCAACTGGGACAGAAATCATGTGTAAAGAATCAGCTGATGTGTCATGTTTAAATAGAAGCTAATCAAACGATATTATTTTTTTAAGCGATATCACGTTTAATCTTTATCGACTTTTATCATACACGAGAATATATGCCGCAATGATTAATGATTTTTCGAAATAAATGACATATTTATACGTGCATGTATCAGTTTCGAGAGCAGTTCGAGGTTGCCGGATATTTCCAAATCAAAGTCAGGTGAAAGTATGCGACATCGGTGTATCCTGTTGTATTTCAAGATCGGATCGATTAGCGTAAATACATTTCGTTATTTTTCCTGCATTTATAAATTTTTGCTTAGAATAAATTTACACTCCGAATACTCGAAATGTGATATTAATAACGATTAAAATAGGATGCTAGGAATAGAGATACGAGATTAAATGCAATTTTCGCAAGATTCATCTGTGGAGATTTTTCGCTTTGGGTGGACACAACGTGTCCACTTTAACGAGAAAATACCTAAGTGACATGATAGTTTTGGAATGAAATTTACCGTTGTGGTGGCATCGTTGGCAGAGACGCGACGTAGTTACCTCGTCGTCGCGCTGCACCGAGGCTAAAGACCTCGACACACCTGTACACGAGAGAGCTTAGACGACAAATGCGAATGCCAGACACGAGGATAGATCGCCGGGAGCGCGGGGTAAACGTATCGAAAGTTCAAGGCAACGTGACGCGCGACTCGTATTGTAAAATTTTCTCGATGTAGAGGAACGCCAGAATATTCCATCCGACTGTCGATGTTCTCTCTGTTTTCGTGTTATTTTACTTCGAATATATTTAATTTGAGATTCGAGTTGAGGGGACATATCGCGGAGAAAGAGGAACCGTAATATATTTTTATATCGAGAAAAATTTAACACGCAAGATTACGTTTGATTTCCTGAAATTATTCGATAATAAAATTATGGAAAACGTTGATCGTTAAAAAATCGATACATTTATCACAGATATATCGTGAAATCAAAGCAGATGTTTAACCAGCTCGATTTGTCGTCCTCTCACGAGAATTCTATTAACTAAGAGCGTTAGATTCCAACACGCGTTACTCATTTTCGCGAAAGTAAGGCCGCGACATCAACAATTTCACATACGGATAAACGGGAAATAGTTATCCGGAGTGTAGGAATCTCTGCTCAATGATGGAGATGCTTTTAACTTTAAACTTCGTGTACCGTTAGTGCTTCCCGAGATTGCACCATAAATATCGCGTGTGACATCTTAATCGCATCGCATAAGTTATTTCGCGTTAATCCCCTAATCTTGGCGACGTATCCTGCGAAATATATTTCACCGGCTCGTAATTTGGGGCTAAAATATGTATTTAAATGCATAAGATGATTTGTATGCATTATGGTATTTCTATATGCCTCCCCTTTTTATTTTCATTCAAAAGATCTGCTCGAATTTGATTAAGTGATTAGAGAGAAACGCAGAGCACATTGTGGCCAATTTCTATTTGTATCAATCTTACCTTGATTAACGTTACGAAAAATTATTTTCCAATTGACGTTTCATGAGAAATATAAGTGTGTGTGATTTTGCTAATACGTGAATCTGCGAGTCATAGACAGACAATTAACATATGATCATTATACATATATAGATATGCAAATTGTGTATTTCATTACAAAATCATGATTTGTTGCTTTTAAGTCTCGGAGCGGCCAAAGGTCAGTCTCGATTCTAATGCAAACGTGTTTCAATTTCCTCTTATTATTTCGAGCGACATTTTAAATTGTTATTAAATGCTATTTTCCCATATTAGACGAGGTGCGAAATATATATATATATATATGATTTTGTTTACACAATTTATTCATCAGTCATATGTTTAAAATGGCATAAATTTAATTTCGAAATCTTAGCAATTTTACATACATATATATTATACATATATTATTAACATGTAATTATATACATTATATACATATGTATATAATTATGATTTGTGTGCAAATCGATATGCCTATATTTCGACAAGCATGTCTTATAAGACTTATGTCGTTGTCAAAACAAACGCTCGATTAATCCGTTATCACAGAGATTAATTTATTCGACTCTAATTAGTGTCGATATAAACAATTTATCTATTCGCGATGCGTCATTTCTTTTCTTTCAACTTTGCCGGCATAGTTTTCTATCTCAATTTGTATTTATATTCAATCCACTTTCTTCCGGGATTGCGTAAGAGCCTAAATGCAACATGTTCGACAATAACAAGACTAAAAGATTATTTTCAATCGAGCACTGAAACCTTGATTTTTCGAAAACAATTGCCAATAATTACAAATATTAATTAAAAAAATTTGCGCGTTATTCAGATTCTCGATTCTTTCGAAATCTTGACTGAAGATTCTCGATTCTTTCGAAATCTTGACTGAAGGTTTGCTCGTTTAAAGATCCGGGGATTCTAGGTGACCTAATGACGCTAAATCTGTCAAGGAATGATCCGTTAAATGAAGCCCATCAACCTAACGTCAAAAACCGAGATCACGGTCATATAATAAGACCCTTCGTATCATTAGACCCTGAAACTCTTCGATTTTCAATCCAGAACACGTGTTTCTCGCGAGAGAGAGGGCGAGGACGAGACCCACCCTTAGAGCGCGAAAAGCCGGGAGTCTCGAGGGAGGCCCGCGATTAAGGAGGCTGCGGGAGCCGACGAAGGAGAGCAGAGTGCAGCGGAGGCGAGAGTCGATACGAGAGTGTCTATTTACGAGTTGTCCGGCGCCGTGATGTCCGGAGTAAAAATACACCGTAGAGCCTGCGCGCGCGCGCGCACAACCGCCACACACACCGGACCCTCTTATAATTCTCCGACGCGCGTTCTCTTGGTCGCTCTACGTCCCTGCCTGCTTCCACCCCGCCCCTCCCGTTTCCACCCGCGCTCTCTGTCTCTCTTTCTCTCTTTATCTCGCCCGTCCGGTGTGCTCTCCGGGGCCCACAGCAGCCGCGGGGGGCGACGTAACGCGGCGCCGTTCCTCTTGCTGGACCGCGGCCAACCGGGAGCGGCGGAAAGCACGAGAGCTGCAGGCTCTATAGGCTTTAGGGTGAAAAACACCGTACAGGGTGTTTCACGACTCCCCAGACTATCGTCACATGTATGTCAAAATGATATAATGAACGATTGTGGAAGTTAGATCCGCGAAATGCGTAGATTGCGTTGACGAAATATCATTTTAATAAAACGCACTAATAAAACGCAATAGGAAGAAAGGAGCGTGTATATCGATAGCGTTTTCCGCGATAAATACAGTAATTTTTTTCGAAAATGTTTATATGCGTTTTTCTAAAATTTCCATAAGAAAATGTTGGGAGGTAAACGTGTGAAAAATCTATGAGCATCATCATCAATTAAAATATATAAATATTTCGAAAGTTTGATATTTTTTTTCGCTAGAGGAAAAGATTAATTCCTACTTATATGCTTAAATTTTTTTGATCGAAAATGATAAGCTGCATCGTTTGAATAGTCCCGAGGCGATTAACAAATCGAACAGTCGGATTGACGTAGTGTTTACAAACGCGTGCCTACTGCAAGGCAGGTACGCGTTCGTCACGCAGGTACCGTCTGTAGTTTGATGTGTGGGTGCAGAAATATAATCGCGTAATGACGTCACACGCGCGTGCTGTGCAAAACAGACTTCCTTTCGTTCTTTTGCCCTCCTCCGTGAACTGTAGCGTGAATCCATCGTTGCGACGAAGAAGAAAAACATACTTTATGTCGTTCACGTTTAGCTAATCCTTAAACGCATCCAGTAGAATAAAAAAAAATCATTTACTCTATATAAATATACACACATACATATATATTAAAGTAAATATATTTGATTAAAAACTTATTCGTGTCTCTCTTCCTCCTTTATATATACATACCCAGAAAAATTTATATTTTATTTAAATAAAAATTTATTCAAATAAATATAAATGTCGCTTAAAAATTAAAATTTGCAGGCTTAAATATTATTATTATTTTAACGAAATACATACAAAAGTGATTGATTTATAATAAAATATCTATTGTCTAAAAAAGAGAGATACGAATAAACTTTTATTTATTTTAATAATATACGCATACATTGTTGAAAAGTTTTTAAACAATTATTCGTTATATTCCTGAATAAGAATATTTATCACATGTTACATGTAAATTGACCGAATTCTGCGATAAGACACGTTTAAAAAAGTTTCCTTATTTCGAACTAATCCAAGACGTATCCGACATTCATGGAAACTATCGGGTCCACATGTTTAATAAAAGATGGCAAGATTAAAAGATCGCCTTTATTTTGGGCGTCAAAACCTACGCTCTAACCCACGTCGCCTCGCTGCTTCGCCTCGGTCTTTTGAATGGAAGTATTTTTAGCACGCGCCTACTATATGTGGATAACTGTACGTGCCGCGTCGCGTATTCAGTTTCCACGGATCGAGCACCTGAAGCTAACATTAAAGTGCTCGATATAACGTACGTTCAAGTTAAATTTCGCGTACGCAATCGCATTATTTACGTTTCTGATAAAGGCACAGTGCGCTGTATAAATATATTTTTACCTGGGCCGATTAGTCCTGCGCCAATTATTTATATACGAGTATATATATATATATATATATATATATATATATATATATATATATATATCCGCAGTCATAACTTCAAAACGATCGGAACAATTTTGCAAAACAAAGAGAACCGATTTCGTCAAATTCGACGAAATAAATTAATACTCTATATATATTATATTGTCACACATCGCAAACGCAATCGAGTATTTTTGAATGTAAATTCGCAATTCCATGTATTTTCTTATGATAGTAAAATTGAGAATTTGAAATGTATTAGCTATAGCTATTTATCGTAAAAAAAAGCAAAGAATTTTGGGCTATATTATTTTGAAATAAATTATATATTTAATATGACAATTATTTTAATATAAAAAATAGAAAAATTATCTGGGTCGAGGTTTTCGAAATCTTCGAATGATGAAGATTAAGTTGTTTATTTTTTCTTTAATTTAATTGTTTAATTAAACTTAATTTTAATTTTAATTTAAGTTTAATTGCTTGTTTTTATTACTTCCGCGATTGAGTCTTTTTTCACGTGACGCATTCAGTCGAAAATTATGTATTTGTTTATATATATATATATAATTTACACATATGTACATGCATATTGCCATAACGCATTGTATCTGATAAAATGTGTAATATTTTTTCATTTTTAAAAGAAAGTCATTTTTTATACATTGAAGACATTTTCATTTCATTCCGCAATTTTAATTATAATATTAATGCTAATATTTTTCTCTCTCCATCCTTTAGAGGCAACGACTTACAATTATTTACTATTCCATCCAATCCGTCTAACGAGCGGCATAATCTTCTTTTGCTCAGTCACCTGACGCGCACTACGA
Organism: Camponotus floridanus; assembly: GCF_003227725.1. Classification (NCBI taxonomy): domain Eukaryota; kingdom Metazoa; phylum Arthropoda; class Insecta; order Hymenoptera; family Formicidae; genus Camponotus; species Camponotus floridanus. The sequence continues at coordinate 671,844 of NW_020229337.1, forward strand.
CATGGGAGGACCCGCGAAAAACCGCCGCAGCCGCAAATGTAGCAGCCGTAGCAGCCGCAGTCGAGAACAGCAAATCCAACCCCAACTCGCTCGGTCCGTTGCCCGACGGATGGGAACAAGCACGCACAACCGAAGGCGAGATCTACTTCATCAATCATCAGACTCGCACCACTTCGTGGTTCGATCCGCGAATTCGTAAGTTTTAACAAATTCCAATCTTCCTCAAGTGAAGGGTGAACGCAGTGCAAAATAGATTTCCCTCTCTAAATCCAAGAATCAAGAAACATTTAAGATACACTCATCTTTCTGTTATTGAACAATAGTTTGCTTAATTGAACCATCTGCGTGTCATTTATTTCACCTGAATTTCTACAATGAAGTATTGTCTCAAAAAAATTTTCATTTGTGTATTCTTAGAAGATATCATTGTTGCTTTAGCGACACATCTTCAGAGAACTCCAGCATCCGGTGCGATGCTACCACAAAACAGTTGGCTACAGCCCGCCGGTGTCATTCAAAGTAATCAGAACCTGCAGGTCTGCCAGCAGAAACTTCGTCTTCAGTCACTGCAAATGGAACGTGAACGCCTCAAGCAACGGCAACAAGAGATCATGCGCAGTCAGGTTAGTACTTAAAGATTGCTCGCAAAGTAATATCGCATAACAGTTCGCATGCAACCATCTTTTTGATAAGTCACGTTTTGATATGTCTTGTTCGTTGTTGTGCAGCAAGAGCTGATGCTGCGGCAGAGCACCACGGACGCCGCCATGGATCCATTCCTGTCGGGGATTAATGAACACGCACGTCAGGAGAGCGCCGATAGTGGCTTAGGACTTGGCTCCGCTTATTCCCTCCCCCACACTCCGGAAGACTTCCTCGCCAATATTGACGACAACATGGACGGCACAAGCGGTAAGAGCAGTTTGGGCAAAAATGTTTCAGAATGTGAAACTTTAACCCGCAACGTATCCCGCTATCATCGTACCCATCACCGCATTTGCCAAAGATTGTGCTAAAAAGAATGTTGTCCGTTTTGTTTTGTTGTCAAAGAGTTTTCAATTCTCGATTTATGAATAATTATTTTGCGCGATTGTTCCGATTGCAGAAAGGCACTGTGCGTTGATTGATCTTACGAAACGATTATACCGAAGCCATAAATACCTAAGTACGTATTTACAACGGTATAAAATTGCGTTTAGTTATACTTAAGACGTGACATTTTTTTTCAGATGGGGGTGCGCCAATGGAGACACCGGATCTATCAACTTTGAGCGATAACATCGATTCGACTGACGATCTCTTGCCGTCTCTTCATGTAGGTAACACAGTATTTTGAAGTTACAAAAGTTTGCAATTATAAGTATCTATAGAATTTTAATCATTAACAAACAATTATTGTCTGAAATAAGATGTAATAATAGTTTAACATATCCATTAACAGAATTATTAGTTTTCGCCTTTTTTCAATTTTTTAAATAATTTCTTGCGAGTGATCACTTCTACATCAATCTATATAATAGCTGCTAATAACGAGTATCATATCATTTTTAGATAAATTTATTTTTATTATCATGATGATAAATTTTTGCATAAATCTCCCTTTAAATAATTTTTAATTTAAATATAATAATTGACTATATAATTTTATATACCTGTTTTACCAGATTTATACATATGTGTGTGGGTCGTAAAATTATAATTATATAATTATATATCTAATTATAATTATATAATTATATATTTTCATATTAATAATTTTTATATAATTAATTTCTATATTTGTTAGAAATTTGTTGAATTGATAAAGAATTTAAAACGCGTATATATATATGATCATTTTTTTCATGTACGATCGTTATTGTTTCAGATGAGCGAGGACTTTAGCAGTGATATTTTGGATGATGTACAATCACTCATAAATCCTAACACGACCAAAGCAGACAACGTGCTGACGTGGCTGTAGAATTGAAGATCGCATTTGCAGCGTATTTACGCGGATTCACACATAAGTAGCACCGTGCATTATCGATGCCTTCAATCAATAACACGAGAGATTCTTCAGGGAATCTTTACAATAATAAAAAGATTTTGGTTTATTCTATATAAAAATAATAAATATATTTAAAATAAATTGTTTATATAAGAAAACTTTATAGAGAAAGCTCATATCTGCAACAACAGTTTTCAAATTATACGGCCTTTAATTGCGCGTGATGCTCAACAATTTAGACACGTATGCATACGTATATACATGCATATATGTATATCTATATTACGTACATGCATGTATGATAATAACAACAATATATATGTATACATTGTATATGTTGATATATACGTAAACACGTGTAAGGATTCCCATTTTTCCGATTTCTCTCTCTCTCTCTTTCTCTCTTTCTATTCCTCTTTCTCTTTCGTTCGGATATAGGGTGCGATAGTGTGTCTGTATGTGCGTGCGAAAGTTCTAAACGTTTTGTACATAAGTTTATACTTCCTTATACACTGCCTGAGAAAAGAAGAAAACAAAGAGACAGAGAGAAAGAAAGCGAGAGAAAGAGAGAGAGAGAGAAAAAATGATAATTGGATTTGTGACAATTTATAATATGAATTATAAATATATATAGAAGAGAACTTCCTCTCAGGATCGATTATATATATAATAAATCATCATAAATTGTGATGATTGCAATCTTTTGTTGTGCTACATATTGCAGAAAAATAAAATAATTGTAATCTATCATGAAAATATGAAGAGTAACTATTATAGTTACAATACATCGAAATCTTAAGATATTTTTGTATCAAATATTTTCAGAAAATTTGCTTGATATTTTCATAAAAGTTCAAAAGTTTGTCCATTAGCTTTCGTCTAAATCATTTTATATGCAAAGCATAAGAAAATACAATTACAAACTGATATTCTGCAATGTACGGACATACTTTACTGTGTTATACAACAAAATTTCTATTTCGTATTTACATATTCATTGAACTTAACAATCTCTCATGATGTATATCTATTATTAATTGCTTTTGTAACATTCTCTTTTTCAAATATCATTATGCATTGAAATGTTTTATGAACACACTAATGATATTGCGATTCGTGAAGCAGTAAATCTGTAATCGTAAAAATTGATATGATACTAGATTTTTTCAAGTCAGAATTCACTTTTTTCTAAATATAATATATTAACATGTTACGAATCAACTGTCGCATTAAGATTTTGTATTTTTTATTTTATGGCATTGAGTCGCATTAAACATTATTGTCAAGTAATAGATAATTAACATGTTACTTTGTTTTTTGTGAATAAATTAATACTCTGTTTTTTTCTTTTCTTAACATATGTGACAATTAAAGATTGCAGATCACGAATGTTGCAATTATTAATTTTGTTATACATACATAATCGTTCTTTTATTTATAATTCATATTATACAAAGATACAGTTAATAATCTAAGAATATAAGTCATAATCATGTTTGATGAAGCTTTTCAAAGCTCATCAATATTACTCGAAGATCATTACTTATTTCGAATCAATGTTACAGAGCAATAGTAATATTTACTGGACAAAGATCGAGAAATTTTTAATGACATATAGACGTTTGTTAATATTACGAATATGACATATACAATCGTGTTGTATAATGTTCAATATGCAGAAATCGAAGGCGAATTTCTGTGAGTTGCCAATTTCGGGATACATTACGGATCATAATGAAACGTTTGCGATCCCGCTTGTGGTGTATTTTTTTACAGCGATCATGTGTTTGTATAAGAGTGCCTTATCTTTATAATTAATTAACATGACACGACCGCCGGTCGTCGTTTTTCGACAATAACCGTCCATTACAATCGAAACATTACGCGAACATAATTTTATTAATAGGCAACACATTTTTAGAGTCTTGGCTGAATGAGTTTTCGCCGAGAATAAATGCAAAATGGGAGAGAGATAGAATATATATTTTTTTTATATGTAAAGTCTATATATTGTTACGGATTGCAGTTATATTAGTATTTTTCGAGAAATATCCTGTTAGATTGTAAACTTCTCTTACATTTTATACATTATTATATACAGTTACATGATAAAGATTACGAGATTGAGAAGAGTATATATATACAAATATTTACAGATTTACATGAACATCTTTTATCTACATAAGAAAGCTTCCGCATCCTGTCTCTCTAGTTAAAGGATACTGGAATGACAAGAGAAAAAAGGCCGTTAATATTAAATTTTTTTTTATATTTCTCATAAATCAACTCGGCCTAATTATCACTGGAAATTAAATAATTTCGGTGAAAAAGATAACGCATTTTCTGCAGTTATCATGTGGCAGCTTAGAAAATACGAAAAAACGCGAAAATTTTAGGAGATTTAAGCAACTGTTTTTATTTTCAGACAACGATATTCACAGATTAATAAACTCATGTAAATAGCAATCGTTCGATTGATTATATGTATAATCATGGACAATATATACAATGTACAAAATTATGAGAAATTATATAGAAAATAATTATTTCAATCAAGAATATGAAATTTGTACTAATATTTATATCGCAATCTGTTTAGAATTAATATCCATACACGGTTTTGTCCCAAAATGAAAACAGTTGCGTAAATTTCTAATTTTTTGTATGTTAAGCATATCGACAATCTTATCGACTTAAACTTTTCGTATTATTGATTCTCCCGCCTTTTCCTGTAATTGGGAAAAGTCTCGGAGAAAAAAAGAAAATTTTCGTTTCGTTATTCGCACGCTTCTGCGTTGTCTTTTCGTTTCAACTTTGCCGTGCGAATGCCGAACATTTTTGACTCGTTTACTTTTTCTTTTCTTCTAAAATAGTAAAAAAGAAAGTGATCGTGTTATGTATATGTATGTATGTACGTATGTATGTATGTATATATATATATATATATATATATATATATATATATATATATATATATGTATATATTTCAACATTAACTTGATCTTTGTGTCACTATCCGTATTTTTAGGCTGAAGCTCTGGAAGACAGGACGATGTCACGTGTCGAACACGGTAGACGTGAAACTTTTTTATTTTGTGTAAAAAAGAATGAGTATCGATCAGAGGTATTGATTGATCGTATTTGGAATTGTAATCGAAACATTTTTAATGCGTTTTATTCCGTATACGCGTTTTGAGTTTTATCCAATTTTGAGTTTTCCTTTTATTCGCTTCTTTCTCCCTATTTTTACATTCTCCAATTTTATTAAGCCGATTTTATTTTTATTTTATTTAAGTTCACCGTGTTCCACGATATTTTTCCGATCGATATTATTATTCGAATCGGACGCGTTTCTTAACGATCGTCGATTCGATCGACTGTCTTCCAGAAACGTCAGACCAAGTGCGTTTAATGTATTATTTTAATTGCAATATATATAACGTTACTATTAGTGTTTATCATACTGTATCTTGCTTTTAGTCTAAACACTGTCTAGATTATATTTCGGGGAGCATTGCGACACGGAAACTCTTATGCAAGTGCCTTCATCCGATTTTTTATATCGAAACTCCCCGCTTAGGTTGCGCATAACACGCGTCCATATAATATTTGAGATTATATACAGAACACACAAAACAATTAGTTGTTTAATATCAGTATTTAAATATGCTCATTGGAAGTTATTTGTGACATAAATTTTTATATTGATAACAAGTGCCTTTAAAATAATGATAACAATAAATATATATTATTTACTTACTTATTGCTAAGTAATATTATTTACCTTCAAATCTTTTCCTACGCTTCGATATCATTAAGATCGTAGAATAAAACATTACTGCTGTGCAATTAGCCATACATAGTATTTCTAATATATAATATAATTTCTGAGAAAACAAAAATATAAACGTAACATAAAAATATAAAATATTTGTTCAATTAATATTAAATTAAATTTTGGATGATCCGTGCCTAAAAATTTTTAGATTTTTAGATATAAAAATCTAAAAATTCAATCGCTGAATAATCGGATTTCGTAAAAGTGGAATTTTAGCCTTTATGGAAGCAGTTAGATGTGAAAGTAGTAAAACGTCCAAAAAAAAACGCCTTGACAAACGATTACAGAAAAGGGTAGGATGAAGACATGGATTAGGTTAGGTATCTGGATTAATATCTGGATACCTGAGTTTTTAGAGAATTCTTTCTTTCGTTTTTTGTCAAAGAAAAGTGCTTAGGATCTAGAATTGTCCGCGTCTAGAGTTTTTTAAACACCCTAAAATTCTTAGTGTTCAAGAAGTTAGTAGCAATAAACATAATTTTCAAATGTTAAAATTATTAGTAAAAAAGAAGTGAATTCGAAAAAAATTCATAGGAAAAAATCTTGTGAAGTGCACCGATCAGTTTTTCCGATGAAAAATGTGTTTTGTATCGGAAAAGTAGATTTTTCAAAAACAAAGGACAAAAAAAGGAATACTGAGAAATTTTGTGCAAGAAAATTCTTGAAAATTCTATACACTAGAAAAGATTTCTCTTTTCTGATTAGATTTTTCTTCCTTTTTTTTATTTTATATTTTAATGTTTTAATATAAAAGAGAAAACATTTTCCTCCATGTAAAACTTTTAGCAAAACTCATACATATATTTATTTTGCTAAGTTATTTAATTTTTTTTTACAATTAAATATCTAATAAAATAAAATAAATCTAATAAAATTAATTTTTTTACATAAACAAAATTGAGAATGTGTTACGTGCTGCTAGCAAATGCACAAGAAAAAAAATGAACACACTTTATAACCGATGGGGCAATATAGATGTTATGCTATCATTTTCTCCCTCTCGTTCAGGTAACTACACTTGTTCCTCACATTTTGATGCAGGGAGTTTTTTTTCGATTATAAAAAGCCAATGAAAAAAAAACGGCACTTGACACTCTTCCCCTGTGAACAAGGCCGTATCTAATGGGACTAACGCGAGAAAAAAAACTCCCCTTCACTCGACAGGTTGATATCTATTGTATGAATGACTGGTAATACGAGCTCGATCGCGCGCATAAAAAAATTAAATCCTCCCTTCGTTCAACAGGTTGCATCATTCGAAAAAGGGTCGGTGTTACCCTTTTGTCATTTTTTAAATCCCGTCACGCGTGTAATACATCATTCTAACAATGTTTTAGTAACATATTCTTATTAATGTAATCTATCATTATAATACAATAAAATGTTATGATATAAAAAAAATATAAAAATTATAATGAAATATAATAGACGTTGGAGAATCTGACTTTTAGTTAGCGTGAAAAATTTATAATAGAAATTAAATAGTAAATTAAAATTTGTTTTAATTATTTATATATATATATATATATATATATATATATGCATAATAATATTCAGATTAGATTAAATAAAAAATGATTAGATTAGATTAAAAATAATGCGCATCTTAAAATACAAAATTATATATATGTACAATTATATGTATGTACAATTATATATATGTACAATTTAAAATTTAGAAAGATATTTTTCCTTAACGTCCTCAAAAAATCTATAAAGATTTTCTATAAAAATGCATCAAAATAAAGTCAAGACTTTTATAGAAAGAGAATATGTAAACCTTTATTATTTAAAACTACTAGATACACACACATTGACTATGCGAAAATATAAAAAAATGAATATTGTGACGAAAGAAATTTACTTATATTTTTTCTTGCCTAAAAAAAAAATTATCCACAATTGCCTTATATCGATACGATATTGCCTATATTATGATGCCGATGATTCTTTAGCAACACGAGGATGACTTTGTAGATCGATCATTCGTCCCGGGCGATGTGGATTTTGATTCGTGGCGGGTGTTTCCATTTTTTGTGCGCGTCTTTCCCCACAGATTCACATTTTTCAGAACCCGGATACAGTGCATTAAAACTCATTCTTAATGTGCATAGAGACGATGCCTTTGTCGAGCCCTTCTATTTAAATGCCATTTTGTGCGTTGTACGCGATGATCTGCAAAAATTTGCAGGCTACGAAAAATATAAATCACATTTGGAAAGATATTTCTCTAGAATTGAACATTAATTATTAAATATAATAAATAAAATAGATGATATTACTGATGCATTGTTTATTAGTATTGTCCTATGAATAAATAAATCTGCAAAATATGTTTTTGTCAAACTATATCTATTTAAAAAAAAAAACATTTTTAACTTTTTTAAAAAATTCAAAAAAATTTCTTGTATTGTAAGTAATATAAGTATTGTAAGTAATTATATTAATAGAAATATATCAAATTCTTTAAAGGAAACAATTGATTATTTTTGAAATTACAACGATTTGATTAATGGAAATTTATTTAATATATAATTAAATTCTTATCTGGATTTAACATTTACGTTACGATATATAAAATATATAAAATAAATTGCTTTCTTATATTTATAAATAAGTTATGTATATTTAATACAATAAAAATTAAATATATAGAGAAGCAAAAAAAATAAATATATTTTTCATTTTTTCTTATTTTTATTACATTATTAAGTACGTTTAATTTATTTATAAATAAAAAATAATTTATTCCAGTTATACTCTAAATAATAAATTTCAAATTCAAAATTTGATTAATGAATATATATATACACATATATATCAGATAATCGAATTAATAATAAAAGAATCTGTTGCTTATGAATAATTCGGAAAAACATGTTATTCAATCTTTTATTCAAATTCTATTTACTTTTTTTAAACACGGTATGCTCACACACACGCATGGCGCGTGGTGAACGCGTGCCATACCTCATCACGAGATCTCCCCCTGTTTTCGCCGTCAGGAAAAATTTACCGGTCGCGGTTCCGTACTCGCCCCCCTGAATGATGCCCGCCGTACGAGAGTCCGCGTGCTACTCTATAAATAGAATCAGGCAGCATACAGCTGAAGCGGAAAAACGGAAATCTCTTTTCCTCCTTCTCTTTCTTTCCCCCTCGTTAGTCTATCGGGTGTCGGTGATGAAACCCGGCAGACGGTGAAGGAGAGAGCGAACTGAGAAGGTAGAGGAGATGGCAAAGAAACGAAAAAAATTCTTGCAGCGAGGATCGACATTGAAAAAGTGGTCAGAATTGACGCGTGCACTATGGTCATCACCCTTGTGACCCGTTTTCCTTGTGACCGTGTCTTTTCTTCTTTACGAGGGTTTGTTGGAAAAGAAAGAGAGAGGGAGAGAATGAGAGAAAGAAAGAAATAGAGAGAAAGAGCAATGCCTCCACACTCTTTTGAAGAAATCAGTAGTCTTTCGGAAATCGAAACAAAAAAAAATCCAAATAAGTATGATCGGATATTCCATGAAACTGAGTCCGATCTCGTGTGAACGATCGGAAACTTCGAGATGTTATATGGAATTGCTATTTCAATTATGCGTGTTACCATATGTTCAAACAAAATTTATTTTGTACTTTTAACATATTTGAATAATTGAAAAATATTAAAGACAATTTAAAAAAAAACAAAAATGAATAAAACTATTAAAAAAAAAAAAAAATGTCCATCGATAATCGATAGGCTTCATTATGAATTCCCAATGATTTCCTCGTTAATGTTTCATTATATAATACTTTGTAATATTTGTAAATTTTTCTTCAATCGTTCAAGATATTTATCCATGAAAATATCTTTTATTTATTTTTTTAGAAATTTTGCGAAATTCCGACCTCTCTTAGATGCTCAAGTTTGGCTCGCAATCGGCATGCGATTTTACAACGGCTATGCTGGACCGATCGTTTTTCAAAAAATCCAAATCAATTTCTATCGGGATCGGAATGACGGACAATGGCGTTGATCCATAAATCTCGCATTGTCCGATTGACAATGTTTAGTAGCCCGCATATTAACCCAGTGGGTGAAAAGGCCGTTCACCGGTATTGTTCAATCGTTGACCCCTCACGTGTCAACGTGACCCCAGGTTTCTTATTTATCAAGTTTCACTAGCGCGCGATTCTCGTTCGTGACCGATTTCATGTGTGGGGTATGTTAAAATGTGAAATTCGTAATCTATAAATGCGGACACATATTTGCAACATTGAAACTTCCCGACTTTTATGGTAACCTTCTATAGCTTCCACCGCTTTAATTGCGAAGTCCAAGGTACAATACCATTGTGCTGTCCTTGTCTCGTCGATCTATTTTGTCTCCATTATGATTCTTGTGTTATATCTTTTTTTCTTAATGGCAGCCATGATTCATCACTGAATACTAAAGTTAATAGTCTCTTTTACCTTCATGGTAATTATGGGAATCATGGGAAATGATGATTAATTATATATAAGAAAAAATAACATAAAAAATCAATAATAGCTGCATAGACAAATATAATTTATATATCAATATATATTTGAATGATATAGGTATATATCTTTTTCACTTAAAATAATCTTTTCTAATTTTGTTTTAATAATCTTATCAAGCGATATCTGAATAGTATCTTGCATAGTTTAGTGCATTATTCAGAAAATTTTTCTAATTGTTTATCTTTTTTTGTCTTAGATATGTACTTTAAGTATAAAATGAAGAACAAATTAATATCATTAATTATGTGCTATATTTTTGAAATATGCTATTCTAGTAAAAATATCATACGTCGAAAATCGATTTCGTCAATTCTCAAAAAAGAAAATACAAAAAAAAAAAAAAAAAAAGAAAAAAAAATCAAATCTCGAAAATACAATCGCGAAAATCGATCGTCAGAAAGAAAAGAGAGAAAAACGAGATAGAAAAAGAAATAAATGGACAAGGGATCTCGGAAATCGGTTTAACAGGATCTGGAAAAACGATCGTCAAATGTGATTAGCACGTGCTCGCGCGTCAACACTACAATACAATTCTGTCAAAAAGAATAAGAAAAGAGAAACTTTCAATCAATTTTCGTAAACAAATATACGTGTTTGTTTTGTCATTACTGATCACTGTACGATTTAAACGAGACGAGATCTCTCTTCTCTATCTCATTTTCACTTTGTACGAATTAAAACCTGTTGTGTGATGTCATGTACATGAGCGGAGAAAAAAAAAAGAGAGAGAATTTTTTTCTTTCTTTTCCACATAAAAAGCTGGGGGGAAAAGGAAAGAAAGGGCGAGGACTGGGAAAGACGAGGGGATTGAAAGAAACGGGAATGTGCGGAATTGTGGGTAGAATGGTGGAGTGAATTCGGCCACTGAATATCGAGTGCCCTTCAATCTGTACAGGCTCCCGATCGGGATGCCGAGTATGGCATAGAGAGATGGAGTAAGAGGGATAGAAAGGAAAAGGGACAGAGTTGAAAAAAATCTACTTCGAAATGCGGCTCATAAGCCGTCAAATGACACCAAAATTATTGCTTAGATGTTTCGAGATCGCACCTTCTCCTTTACATTTTCCCCTTTCTTTCTATTTGAATTATCCCCTCTTTCATAATTTGTCAAAATTTTTATTTCCGCTGCATTAAAAATTTTCCGTGCATTATTTAATTAAAATTGGAAAATTGTGAAAGCAAATAGAACAATTTTCTGTAATATTTTAAATTATTAGAAATTATAGAAAAAACTTGAAAAATCATATAACTGATAAAAAGATTAAAACGAAACATTAAGATATCTTTTAGGATTTCTTTTTTACTACTTTTTCCCCAATCTTCTGATAAAATAGATTTCTAGTATTTAATGAGATTTTTTATTAAAAGATAAAGTGATATAAGTGATATTCTTGAAATTTTTCCAAAAAAATTTGGAATATATCTTTCTTGAGTAACAAGCCCTTATTAAATTGACCAAAATCCTTTGTAATCCCCAGGGAGGCGAGTCGGCAAGATTGGTTTTAAAAACTTGCACGTTAGAAAAATGTTGGGAGGGTGTTAGGGGGGGTGTTAGCAGATGAGCCATAAGTATGGGTCAACCCAGCGTGGGTCAGCTGTCAGTTGTTTGTTCAAAAAGAGGGACGCCATGCGCTTTGCAACCTGGTTTTGAAACAGCGCGACGAAGGGCCCGCCGAAAGGTCCCCCTTTGGCTCAGCGAGTTGAGTTTCGATTTCTGATGCATTCGGTCGAATTTTTCATTGCAACGGTCATAATTCGCAAATTTAGAGAAAGCGTTTTGACGAAACCTGCAAATGTTATACATTGCATAATAATAATGATTTAATATAAGAGATAGAAGTAATAGAATAGAATTAAAGGAATAGAAAAATATTTCTGAGAAATTTTTTTAAAAAATCATTAAAAAAGGACAATTTAAAAATAAACTTATATAATAGTATCTCACTAATACAAAAGTTTAGGTATTCAAACATATAAGATATAAGAGGTAAAGGAACATACTTTTAGAAAGTGTATCTTATACCGCTTTGAATCGATTCTTAATTGCGAAACAATTGGGTTCCTTTTGCACCGAATTTTGCGAAGAAATTCGTTATGTTAAAGTGAATTAGGTTACTGATGCAAATTTTGCAAAACCGATATTTTTAGAATGTAAAGAAAGAATTAATTTGGACATTATTAATGAATTATCTGAAAAAATTGAGATAAAATGTGTATTTAACACAAAATGATTCATACTAATATATAAGATATATACCCAGACAGCACGGAGATCTTATAATAGCTCTTTATGAGTTACATAAATTTTTATGAGTTCCTCAATTTTTTTCAAAAAGAGATGCTAAGGTGCTCGGATTGTGACCTTATGCACCACTTAAATGGACACTTTGTGACCTAGTCATAATGAGTTCTTTAAGAATAGTATTATGAACTTATTCTGAAGACGAGATCGTAGAAAAGTTAGTTGTGCACATTATTGCAAATTGTAAAAATTTTGATAATTAAGAAAATTTGTACAATTTATAATAGGTTTTTAATGATTTTCTAAATATTCTATAATTATTTTAAATTCAGTTTGTCAGAAATTAAACTGATAAATAGTTATATCAGCAAGAAATGCGATTCACACACAATTATGCTGCGTAGCACATGTATGTGGCTCTCCCTGTTTGTATGCGTATGAGTAGTGTATCCTCTTTCTGGCACTACTGCTCATAAAAGGAAAAAAATATACTTTAAATCTTATGTGTTAATTACTAGTTCTTTATATGTATACATTTCATGATAAATCTTGAATACAAGTTAAGTTAAGAGTGGCTCGCCGCCTAGCAACAAGTAAACAAACACGTACCACATTTCTGATATCAAAATGATATTTTTCTGACCACTGTATGAATGTTATAACAGGTATATATATGGGAATTCATAATCAGCTGCTTATGATTTAATATTCAAGAGTTTCAAAAAATAATATTTTTAGATCACATCTTGAATTCATTTAATGCAAATTATAAAGAGATCGAAAATATGAGTTCTTTATGAACATATTATGAAAAGTCTGCTGTCTGGGTAATACATAAAATTCGATTTGTTTTGAAATAGACAATTGATTCGTACACTGAGAAAAAATCTGGTTGCATTAATTAGAATTCTGGTAGATTCAACCAGTATGTCTGTTGGAAAATGGACGAACCAGAATTCTTGTAAGAATTAGATGAATCCAATTAATTTCTTCCTGTTAAATTTATCAAATTTTCTGATTAATAATACTAAACTCATTAGCATCAAGTCGTCTAAAATTTTTTTCATCTGATCTCAAAAGTCTGTTTAATATTCTGAATTCCAACAAGATTAGTGAATAAATTCAATTCAGATTATTGAATAAATTATTTTAAATTCAGTTTCTTAGAAATTAAACTGATAAACACTGATGCAAGAAGAGGATGCAGCTCAAACACACACAATACTACTCGTAAGAGAAAAAAATATACTTTGGATTTAATGTTAATATTAATTCTTTATATACATTTCATGGCAAATATTGAATACGAGTTAAGTTAAAAGTGACTCGCTGCCTAGTGGCAAGCAAAGAAATTAATGTAACAAAAAATTTTATAGATCCAACCAGAAAATACTAAAATCCTTATAGTAAAATCTATTAAACGTTCTAGTTATAAAAAATCGAGTCTTATCATGATAACTAAAAATTCTTGTTTGATTTAACCAAAATGCCTTCAATCATATACGTCTTGTTGATATAATCAAACGATTTTTCTCAGTGTATCTACTAAATTACTTTTCCATCATTGTAATACTTAAATACTTTAAGTAATTGCCTTGCAGTTATTTCTCCTATTTTTTATATTACACATATGTACAGAATGCTATAAATAATTGCAGATGCAATAATATTATTTTTTTTTTAAATAAATTTTTCGGAATATTAACTTAAAGTCGATATGATAATGAATATGACATATGCATATTTCTAATATTTAAATATAGCAGATTCTGCAATTTTGATATTAAAAAAATATGAAAATATGAAAAACAAATCGTAAATGCAGTTAATAGATTATGACCAATAGTTAATAATTCTCCAATAAATTTCAAATTGCTAATTATGACAAAAAACAAACTGCATGATTTTTGTTAAATTTTTTTTGTTAAATTTTAATAAAACATTTCTGTATGAATGTATAGTTAGATGCATTTAAAGCATAGAGAGAAATTTTTTTACGTTTTGTACAAAAGCGTAAAAAAAGTAGAGCAATTTATTTTTTTGCCTGAATCTTTTTTCAAGGCCTTGAGTTCCTTTTCTTTTTTAATTCTGCGTATTGTCGCAATATTGAAAGGCAATTGATTTCTCACTTCATTAATTATAAACAAAGTGCTAAAAAATATAGTTCGTAAATTTTTCTAAAGCTGACAGATTTATGGCCATGCATTGTCCCAATTGCTTCTATGAAAGGACAGTAGAGGCGGTATTCATTGAAACTTATATTTGCAGGAATACCGTTATTTTTCTTGCGAAAAAAATGCAATTTCTATATTTCCTGCCTGTTTTCACCATTTGTTTGCAAATTAAGTCAATGCATTTAAGTCAATAAATTAAAATAAACTACCGCGATGCGGTAGGTCTCACAGCTACATGTGTATTTTGAAATTGTGAATTGTAAATTTGTAAGATTAATATCTATGTTCTATGAAATTTTTTTATTGGATTCTCTTTCGGACATATGTCCGAAAATATATAATTAATTGGTATTAAGAAACAATAATCGCTTATTATTAAAGTTCAGAAAAATATCATCATAAATTATTTATGAAAGCTATCAAAAATATAAATGATATAATTCTAATTAATTTTAATAATCTATGATTACATTACTTTGGAATTTCTTATTTTATAGAAAAATATTTTTTTTCATACTCAAGACTGCCATAACTGTTACATCGGCCTTTGCTGATCACTCAAAATATTGTAGATTTACATCAAATTTTTTCTATATCAAGTTCTCTAACAAATTTTAGCTAAATCTATCTTAAATTTAGCCATTTATGCATCTTGAATAGTCCGTAGATGATGTCTAATCATTGTTTACAGATTGCCTATGAAAACTGTGTCAAAATAGTGCTGACCACCCATATTTATTCATTGTATGTTTAAAAAATTTTTTAATTTAATTACATTATTTAGATATTTCTGAATTTAAATTTAAATTTAGATAAATAAAAATTATTTTAGATTAGAGAACATTTTTATTGTTGATATTTCACAACTAAAGTATGTTAATTAAAGTACACATTTCTTTTATGAATCGAAAAAAAATGTAACAGATTTTGTTCATAAATATATTCTACAGATTTTTGTTTAATATTTTTCAAGCAAAATAAGTAGAAAATTTACATATATTATTCGCTTACTATACATTACCTATATATATCGTAGCTAGATTAGAGGATATGTGTTCTAGGTGTGTCAACAGAAGTGTCACATGGTAACGAAAAGATAAGAGTTGCAGGAAACGCATAGTCAAATTTTTTACCATATGACATAGAAAACACATTCCATAATCTAAACGTGCGAAACAAACGCTAAATCGCTAATCCTTTTTAATTAATATTTCAATAATTATTGCAAAATTCCAAAATAGTAAAGGACCTTTTATTTAGATACTGCGCTCTATCTGCTCTCAAGCGTTGGCCTATCTTTATCAAATATTCTACATATTAAAATTTTTCTCGCGTTTTTCTCTCTTGCTTTTACTCATTTTTTCTTGCTCAATAAAAGTATAATTATAAACTTTTAAGTCGAGGGCTATTCAAATTTATATATTAAATTAAATGATTAAAAAATATGCTTTAATAATCTTGGGAGCTTAGATAGAATTAAAATTACCAAAATATCAAATAAAATATTTGTTTAGACTTCTAAAATCATCTCACACACACACACACACACACACACACACATATATATATATATATATATATATATATATATATGTAAAGGAATTTAGTAAATAAAAATACAGATATTTTTTTGGAAAAGTTAATTAAATTTGTAATAATAGTTATATCGCAAAAAAGAAAACTTGAAAATATTAATAATTGAAAAAATTATTCAGGATATATTAATGCTGCTCGTTATCAATTTATTCCAATTTATTATCTAATCAATTTTAACAGTAAATAAAGAAAAGAGAAGAGAAAGAGAGAGAGAGAGAGAGAAGGAATAATAAAATAAGTGACGTCACAAAAGAAGTTAAGAAAGCAAGTTACAAAATATTAAAAATATATTTTTAAAACAATAAGTGAAATATGCATTATGATAAGTTGAAAAGTATCTAATGACAATAGCTCTTTTCTGTATTTTTATATCTAATGATACTAGATATTTATGTATGATTTTAATGATATCAAAAGAAAAATGAACAAAAAAATAGCAATTGCATGTGTCAAATCGTAAATAAAAAATTTTGTGGAATTTTCTATTAATATTAATATATGTATTAGTATAAGTATGTATTTAAAAATCGGTTTCTTTTAATGTTACCTTTCAACAAGAATTAATAATTTTATTACAAACTTTCCTATAAATTTTAATAAATTAGTTTAATGATATAAAGCAACAAATAAACTTAAGAATATAGATGAAACAAACTTCTTAGACTACGTAATTTTTAGATAGAAGTATGTTTCTATAAAATAATATCCATTGTCCAGTGTTTTTACAGTTAATCCTTTAGAAATAATATAAAAATAACTTTTGTGTTTAATAATAGCTCTTTAGGGAAAAAAATTTAGAGTTTGAAATTGTCGCAAGGTTTACAAAAAATCGTTTTAGTGCTGGAGGAAAAAAAGGGGTTAAAATATATTCTGCACTTTTGACTCTCCTGAAAAAAAAGAATATAGATATTGTTAAAGAACGCCGCGTACACACGCACAAGTATTTTGATTGAACTGTAAACGTATTGTAAATTTATTGAATGTTCCGTTCTCTGGACAAAAAAGAGTTAAAAAAATTAAAAGGTTGAAGCGGTAATGGTTGGAAGACTTTTCTTGTTGCAAAAAGAGAGAGTTAGAGAAAAATTTATTACCGATTGTATCTGGTATCTGTCGATTTATTGGTATCTGTCGTTTTAGCAGTATTTAAAATATATAAGTATATAAAAATATAAATATATAAAAGCACGAGCATGAAAATGTCAAATTATAAAATTTATCAATAGAACTCAATCATTAAAAGAAAAACAAAAACTCATATTCAAATAATTTCGAAGTACTTAATTTCTGACCAACTATTTTTGAAATTATAGAATACTAAAAAAAAAAGTTAGAATACTAAGAAAAGTCGTTAACGTGACTAAATACAAATGAGATATCATTTTCTAGTTAAAATATATTTAAGCATATACGATGTATTTATGACATATTTAAAATTTAAATGTTTCAAGTAAAAAAATGACAACTTACGATTTTTTTCACTATAAAACATTGATTTGATTTGAGTTTCGCAGAATTGATTCTTAATGTGAATAAATGAAAGTAAAGAAAAATCTTATAGAGTATTTCAGAGAGAGCATGCATTTTAATAATATTTCTTTTAATCTGCGTGCGTCCATATGTACTTACATAAGTATTTCGATTTTAGAAAAAGTTTCTATTTTAAAATTTTACTTTTTAATAGACGATTCTACCTCCTTTCCAATATTAGGAAAAGGGTGAGGGCTGTCTACGTTAGAAGGAAAGCAGACGGCGTTTTATACCAAAAAAAGAATCTGTGAGTCATTACTTAGCAGTAGAAATGTGGTATTTCTAAGGTCAGATTAAAGTAACAAATTTTTAAATTTGCTTCTTAATTGAATTTTATTTTGAATATCTTTTATGAAAAAAAACCAATGAAAAAAGGCTAGAGAAAAGATAAAGAAAAAGGCAAGTCTTCTTTACTATGTATAATGTTCTTTTCTGATTTCTTTTCTATTTAAATTTTTAATCTATAATTTTCACTTAAAAGAATTAAACATTCTTGGAATTTTATCAACAATCTTTTCCGGAAATAAATTTTTATTAGTCATTATGTTACATACACACATACTTATAGCAAATCATTTTTAAAAGTAATAAGGATTAATTTTCAAAATGAAATGAGATTAGTTAAGCGAAGTTTCTTCATGGTGTCAGAAATTAATTTGCAACATTTCAGAAAACCAAGTAACTAAACAATAATACTTGACTATGAAAATAATAATATTTAATCATGCTAATCAATTAGCATAATGATAAATTAATTCGCAAATTTTAAAAATCCGTTATTTTTTAATGTGATCTCTCGAAAGATCACTTTCGGAGTCAATTCTCATAGAGTCTCATAGAGTCACGATACAAGAAAATAAAGAAAAAATAAGTAAGAAAAGAGATGTTTTCACGTGACAAAAAGCGTGACGTAACCAGCTTAACTGGCGCATAACAGTAATCCCAAGAGAAGCTACTGAAATATAGCGGATTCGTATCTTTCAAACGGTAGAAGTGAACGGTAGGAGTTGTATTTGATAAAAAAAATATGCAGTGGACACCGATGAATTGATAGTTGAGAAAAGTGGGGGTTAAGGGCTACAAATGTCGTGTTCATGAATTTTCGAGGGGAAAACTGTGTCATGATTGGCTGAGCAAAATGAGAGGAGAGGGTAACTGCCCCTTCACTGATATATGTATGGGACCTTGATTTCTTTCAGAGTTCTTCTGAACACTCAGCTGAAGCTTATTGCTCCTCGAATTCGTCGTTTTCGATCATTTGTAAAGTCATAGTCTACCTGTAATACATTCTAATAGAGGTGCCTGTTGTAAAAAGACGATTTTAATGGATATTCAATTATTATCGCTATATGACTCAACCAGAGGAATAAACAACAGTTTAGGCTTTTTCGCATCCGCGTTTCATGAATCTGTTTGTGAGATATCAGCAACTTTCTGATCGCTTTTATATTAGCGAGATAGTATAAAAAGGAACAAATTAGCAGAGAATAACTATTCCAAGATACGTGACGGTTTTTAACAATATTAATTTGTGAGTGTGACCTGTGAAAAAAAAAATAAAATGCTCTCGGAAAAATAGGCGCTGGACAACAACAAGGTTCATTACTGATAAACGTGATCGGCTATAAAACAAGGTATAATGTAATATCACTAGAATATCACTTAATCTTGATTAAACTTACTTTGAACAAATATTCTGACATATATGTATTACACTTTTTTACTGTTTCCTGTATATTACACATAAAAATTATAAGTAAATTAAAATTCTATCCTGAATCTTATCTAGGAATTGATTGTTTAAAATGAGTGAAAATTTACATCGTAATATAACTATTTCTATACATTAATCCCGTCTCTCTATACGTTTATCTCTATATATTAATCCCGTTCATCATCTAAAACATATCTAAAATTTATCCGACTTTTGCCCAAATCTTTTTTTGTTTGTTTTATCTTTTACTTTATTTGTAAAAGAGATTTGAAGAAAAAGATATATCAAGATAAATTATTTATACATCTCTGAATGCTGTTGCAAATGTTTAATATTAAAGCATGTTTTATTTTTATATTTCTTGATAAAAAGCCATTCTTTATTTTGGAAATAATTAAAATTATTCAATTATAGTGTCCTTCCTCCACTCGAAGTCTTCGATTTATTTAATATTATAAATTTATTAATTTTTCATTCTCTCTATATATAAATATAGCTTTGCGATTTTTCCTCGTCTGTCCTATTCCGCAATTGAAATTTCCAGTATATCGTCGCTTTGTCGTATGTTTTTCTATTTATTATTATGATCTTGAGAAGTATGTCTCGTTTGGAATTTGAAAATACCATCATTTTGACCTTTAGTACTGTTCATTTGAAATTTTAGGACTAGAAATCGAAATTATTAAGAAAAATGTTTGTTTATTTAATGATTCATTGACTTTCAAATTACAATATTAAAGTGTGTATTCTCCTTTAATAAAATGTAAATATTTTTTTTTCTTATAAATGGAGAAAAATATTTCTTGATAAATAATGGCATTTATCAAATTAAACATTTTAATTAACCACAGAATCATATTATAAGCTTTCAAGCATGCTCTGATTCATTATTAAATTAAATAATAATAAATTTTTAATGATTACAAATTATTACAATTATTACAATTATTACAATCATTGCAATGATTACAAATTCATAACAAGTGTTACTATAAATATTTCCAACTTATTTGAGTATATATTTGAATAAATAATCATAAAAATCATTTTAGAAAATATTACAAGAAGCAATATTTTGTTTCATGAGTGAACATACGATTATTAATTTCATTCTTACGTTACACATGTTCGCATTTCTAACTGAAAGTTTATTTTTATTCAAAGTAAAAGCAACGTTACAAAATAAGAGAAATTACAGTATTAAAATCACATCAAAATCTTTATACATAAATTAAATCGTACAGGTTTTAGAATTTCTATAGATTCATTTTATAAAATGATTCAGAGTCGAATCTTCATAGCTGTTTTTTTTATAAAAAGACTCATTTTATAAAAAATTTGTAATATACATAAGATAACCTGTAATAAAAAAAGAATCAAACTCGCGAACATTTATTCGTGTTTTCTTTAAAAGAAAAGCTATATCTATTTAACATATGTTTGTCATTCTTGAGCTCTTCTCAGTTTTCTGTTAGTGTACATCCCAAAAGAGATTGTTTTGCTAAAAACCAGCATGAACTACCAAATTTCCTTTATAGCTTTTAATACTTTTAGAGTTAATTGAAAATAGACTTGCCATGAAGAAGAGTTCTAGAGTAACAGCAGGAAAACTTTGTTCACGCTCTTTCTAAAAATATATCATTTACTATTCAAGTTAAACAATTCAATTCGAACAATGAGTTGACCAATGTCTTTAAAAAATAGTGTCATAAATCTCTACATGTTTAGAAATATAACAACATGCAACAGAATAAGTATTAAGAAAATTGATAAAACCATAAGTTTGTAAAAAATATTCCTTCTTAATGAAGTAAAAAAGTATTTCAATTGCAACAAATGTTCTATTGTTCTTCTATTTCAGATAATAAAAAAATATATATATATTCTACTCTAATTTAATGAATATAATACAATCGTATATTGTTGTTAAATTATTTTAAATAATTTAAAAAAATAAAATATGTTAACAATTTGCGATTGAATTATGTTCATTAAAATTATAATTTATTAAAAAATCAAAAAGAAAAAAAATTATCTGAGAATAAAATAAAAAATGAAGCTATAATAAATAAATAAATAAATAAACAATAGATAATCATGTTTAGATGAATGAAAATTTATTCTGTAATATTGATTATGTTTGTTTTAGTCATTTTATAAAATAATTATGTTAAATAAAAAATATAATTTTTTAAACTAAATTTTCCGTTGTGCGTGCGATCTTACGTGATAATCATTTTATCTTCAGATTTTACCACTTTGAAAATAGTAAAAAAAATTAAATAATATAAAATCATAATTCGCAATGCATAAATGAATGATGGCAGATTGCCGAGAAGCAGCACTGCCATTCGTTCGGTTTAGATGATAGAACCGTGATGAGTAATCGTGCAACCCCTCTCCGATTAAACTTTGTCTCTCTCTTTCCGTCTCTCTAAATCTCCACGCCATTGCGTACTGTATCCTTCTCATTGGACCCTTCCCCCTTTATAGACAACAAAATGTCGGCATGAATACAATGGAAGTCGTATTGATATCGAGCTCGTATTTTCGAAGCTTAAGTATGAAACATTTCCTTCTATCTTTGCACATCTACTTCATGTTTTTTTTATTTATTTATGCTTTACAGCATGTTATTATACACAAATAAGGATGCAATTGTTGAAAAATAATTGTTTAAAGAATTACAGAATATAGAGAATTAAATTTGATTCTAGTAAACAAATATATATTTTCTCTAATATAAATTCAATTCTATATTCTAAACTTTAATATTTTATATATAATATAACTCTACATTTCAAAATCTCTCAAAAGTTTAAAGAACGTCAGAATATAAAATCCAGTTGTCATTCGAATATACGAAAATATAAGTTAATTTTAGAATTTTCGCAATAATTTTAGGAAAGATATATAAATTCTGCATATAATATAATATATACTATATACTTCGCTATATTTGAAATATAGTGTTAGATATTTTTGTGAATATATTTATTTATTTTATACATATATATATATATATATATATATATATATATGTATATGTATATATAAGTATTCAAAAATGCATATATTATAATATTGTAATATTGATATTAATAGAATAAGATTAATAGAATAGGATTATATATACATTTTTATACATTACATATTTATCAGATAAGAAAGAATTTTTTAGAAGAGAAATTATCACCTAATAAATTTACATGATAAAGAAAAAACAAGATATAGATGTGTAATAAAACAGAGAAAAAAGGTGAAAAGTTTACAATTTATAATAGTTATTTTATAAATTTCTTAATTCAAATATACTTGCATCCCTTGACAATTAAATTATTTGATTTTGCATAAAATTTTTTCGAATTTTAATTCATTTATCTTTTATATAAAAAAATTAATTTATCTTTTAATAAAAAAATTTTATTAAAAATATGATTATAGAAAGAGAAGATGACAGAAAAACATGGATACGATGATTCTGGCATTGGCTGTTCGCCTCAGAGTATCAAATTGGACGGGGAACGGAATGAAACGCTATCCCTTCCAAATTACTTTCAACAATCGCTTATGACTGAATCAACAAATCTGAATTACTCTGAATTGATCAAAACCGAAACAGAAGCTTTTCGAAAACGTGGAGACGTTGATCATGTATTTACAGGTTCTGTGAAATGTGAATTGTGTGACTTTAAGCCCACAAGATTGTAAGTATATTACAATTAATCTTTTAATTATCAATATTCTTTTAATTATTAATATACATATAAAGTATTGGGAATGACAAAATATATAAAATAAATTTTTGATAAAGTATAAATAATGAATATATGGGCATATATATAAATATATATTTCTGCACTATGTTTGTGATCGATAGACTAAAATCGATGCATTTTTTTAAAACTTTATATTTAAATTTATTATATCTGCAACATATGATTATAATTACACTCAATGTACAATTTATCATCTCAGCTAGTTCTCTCGATATATAATTTCTTATCATTATATATTATCCTTTACTAAAACTCGAAAAATTGTACAGTTTTTCCAAATCGTACATCAATGTATAATTTATCGCACATACACACACACACATACACACACACACACACACACACACACACATCATTTATGTAACAAAATTCAAAGATGATTCACACATCTTTTCCAAATCGTATATTTTTATAGATTTCAATATTATCATCATATAATCGTGCATTGCAAAAGAATGAGCGATTCAGAATCCGAAATTGATCCAGCGCCAGCGCTGAATACCGAGTCTCTCTACAACGAAGATAATTTTCCTGAAGAAATTCGAAGCAAGAAGAAGAAACGACGTAAAAACGTCAAACCAAAAAGATGCAAACTTCGTGACTGCGACTTCGTAACGACAAAGGGATCCGATGTAACAGAAATGAAAAAGGAGCTTTGGATGCACATGCGTAAGAATCACAAGTACCCTCTCGCTTGCCGTCTTTGTCCTTTTGTTACCGAACCCAAACATCATATGGTTTACCATTGGCTCGGTGATCACACTAAACTCAGACCATTTAAATGCGAGGAAGCTAACTGTTCATACAGTTGTGTGGCCAAGTCAATGTTAAACAGTCATGTGGTACGTCATTGGAACGTTCATCAGTACAATTGCAAGGATTGTCCTTTTAAAGCCAGATTACTTCATGCAATGAAGAAGCATATGAAAGAGAAAAATCATACTCATGTGTTGGTACTGAACGAGGATGGCACGCAGAATGAAACGGCCGTTATCGATGTATACAGTAAAAAACGTGGACCCAGACGAAATACTGTCGTTAAAAATCAAGACAAATCGGATCAAAGTGATCTTAACCAGTCAAGTTCATCAACAGCTTCTCCAGAACCACAAGTCTCTTTAGAACCGTTAATCTCTCATTCTCAGATTCAGCAACAATTAGTTGAGTTTGATAATAATATTAACAGCAATAACAATCAGTCAAATTTTTCAATGATACATTCAACGGTGTTGAAAATGCTACACAATCTGAATAATCTTATATCAGACACAATCCTCAATTGGAAAAACAATCAAAATCCGTCTTGTTGGAATTATGTCATCTACATGTTTAAGCATATATTCGGTGAAAACATGATATCTTATATGAACATAGAAATGAGCAATGATTCGCAGAATCGTTTGGATTATTTGTTTTTTATGCAAAAAACAGTTGATTTCTACATCGATAACCTAAGTAAGATTGACCGTAACAATTTCGAAATAATTAACAATTCTGGAGCTGGGCCTAGCAACGATAAAAACGATGTTAATCATACTCACAAATTCGCGATATTCGATGAATTGGAATATCAGCTAAAAACACAGAATATCTCTACAATAGGCCGTGCTAATCTTGAAACACCTAACAGCAAAATTGGTCCTATCGATTACAAAAAATATATTAATCCAACCTCGACATCTAACAAACGGAAAGCTGAATCGGAAGAGTTGGATGATATAGGTATGACTAGCAATAATTATTTCAATCTAACTAATAATAATAAAACAGGTTCTTCCAATAAAATTTCTGACGAAATTTCAACATCCGAGAAACTAGAGTCTCAGCCACAAATGCAAAGCGATAAGATTCTAAATCAACCATCGAGTATCAGTAAATTCAAGATTACCGGTGCTACTAAACGTAAAAGTAAAACACAGATACGTTTTGTAGTAGAAGAGAATACGGAACGAAATAAAATTACATCTTTCGAGTCTCCGAACAGTAAATACGATTTACAAAAGAAAAGCCAGATTAATGTTACAGTAAACAATGTAAATTTAAACAACTGCAAGTTCTGTGACCTTACATTCGGAAATGAGTTTATGCATGTTATGCATATGCAATTTCACACCATTAATGAACCATATACGTGCAACGCATGCGGCGCAAAATGCGCTGACAGCTTAACTTTTAATAGTCATCTTATTTATGGAAAACATTAAAATACAAGTGTAATATTAAGGAATGTCAACACTATTTATTGTGCGCTATTACTACTATTATATTATTACTTCTTCCTATTACATACAAGAAGAAAAGTATTAAGATATGAAAACTGTTATAAAAATATTATGACAGTGAATTACTACTAGTAATAAAACTATTAAAAATTAATATGCTTTATATATATATAGACACAATTTAGCATCACGAACTAAAAAAATATGACGGACAAATATTGAAACCACTACCATGATCATTATATCGCGGATATATTTTCAGTTAATTATAATAATTTTTCAGTATTAATTATAATAAATTATAGTTATTTTTATAATAAATTAGAACACAGTTAACTTTCGCAGTCAGATGGAAAGAAACCAAGATAAGTAATGGTTTCAATATCTGGAAAAAATAATAAAATTTAATAAAAATGAGGATTGAGTCTCTCTTATAAATTCTTATTTTTCTTTTGCAAATAATACATAACTATTGTTTCTTAATTTAATTTTTTCAGTATTATTTATAATACTGCACTCAATTTAACATTCCTCAAAATTACATGACTTTTTCGAATATTATAAAGTTAAAATTATCTTTATTTATTTTTTCTTTCTTTCATGTAATATGGATAACTATGCATGTGAATCCGATGCAGCAAATTAATAATTTTTTCAAAAACGTTTATACAAATCTTATATAAGTTTTTCATAATCGGTAATAATAATATTATTGTATAATATTAAATACATTTTTATGCGTCGCATCACTTTTTTAAATTATTTTTTATTTTCATTTTGCTTTCTCACAATTTTATATTCTTTTCTAGCTTTTCAGTAATAATATTAATAAAAATTAGAACAAAATTAAAACAAAATGGCTATATAAATATTCTTTAAAAAAGTATCTAAATTTTTTCTTTAAAATGCTTTCTTTAAAATAATTTATTATATATTGCAAAATGAATAAAAAAATACATATCATAGAAAATTTGAATGTAATTTGTTTTAATAGCAAACTATTTTTTTTTAAATAAGTTTAAACAGATTCGGTATGCAAGCTTTGGCTTGTGGCAACATTATCATCTCTTGTTAAATTAATGCTATTCTTTATTATTTTAATGATTTTGTAATATATATATATATATATATATATATATATATATATATATATAACATTGTCATATTTGAAAGAATAAAAATATTATTCTTTACGAAATGGCAAAATAAAAATAGCAGTCTAAAACATCAATTATTAAATATATAATACTAATTTTCTGTTATAATATATAAAAATGTTGTTACGCCTATAGAACATTGAATTTGTTTCATCTTATTTTTAAAAAAGATAACATGATTTTTTTATTATTATACAATGATACAGCATAAACTTTGTTATGAGAGATTTTGAGAAACTTATTCTATAAAATATATAATTAATTATGCATTTTAATTCTGAATTTATATAAATGTTTTTTGGAAAACTTATTCAAAAATTATCGACATGCATGTGTACATATTAATTATATACCAAAGAATTAGAATTATATATATATGTATATATATATATATATATATATATATATATGATATTATATTATATATAAATTTATAATATAATACATAATTATATTATATGCTTTAGACATATTAAATATATGTACAAATATATATATATATATATATATATATATATATATATATATATATATTGTATACATGTCATAATAAAGTAATTAATATTTTATATTACAATCGATTATATTGTAATCGATATACATATTTTCATTTCTTATAAAAAGAGTAATATATTTTTTTAATACAACAATATTATATATGTCATTATATCATTAAGATATATTGTAAGTAATGGCATATAATTCAACAAATGAAGAAAATCTTGTCCCAGCTTGGACGCCAGATTTATTCGGCCCTATTTTTAAAAAAGATAGTTTGACATTAAAACAGGTTAGACACAATTCTTTTATGATGTTTATTTTCTTGCCCTTATGATCCTCTATTTTGTCCAATTTCAATTTTAATTTTATATATTTTATGCATTAGAGTATCATCCACTATGTTTTTATATATTAGATATATATTAAAATTATTTAATTTTAGGCATTACATTTACGTAATGTAGACGAGCAGATACATCTTATGGCAACTTTTGTTCCCGACGAAGTAATCTACGACACTGATTTGTCAGAGAAAAGTTTTCAAAGCTTTCGAGCTATTTTAATGTATCTAAATATTTTTGGTTAGTTTTCCGCAGACACACAAATTTTAAATCTCTTTACGACGAAGTAGATGACAATTTTTTCTTTTTCTTTGAATTTTTTTTAATTGACATTCTTTAAAATCGTATTAATGTAATGATAGGGTTTTCCACATTATTTAAGAAGTATACTTATGATAAAAATGGTGGAAGTCCAGCCTTAACTACAATATTAAATAAGTACGTCGACATCATAGTTCATGAAATATATTGCAACGAGGGAGACATACTGAAATTTTCTGGTGAGACTTTTGTTCAAGTTAAGATATACGCATCAGTGTGAACGAGAAAATAAAAACCAAATAAAAACATATGTTTCTTATAAATAATAATTAATATTAATTTTTTTTAAAGTTTTTCTTTTTTTTGTTGTTCTCATTTTTTTATATATTAATTTTACATGACAAAATTATTTTTTAAGATATGTGTATAAATGAAAAATTTCTATTCTATTGAAGAAATAATATAACTCTTCAATTTAATATATTATTAATTAAATACAATATAATTTAATTATATCATAACTATAGATTGATGATTGTAGATTAAAAAATATAATAAATAGAAAAAGATTCATAATATAATTATTTTATATAATTACAGAAAAATATGCATATAGATTTTAAAAAACTGATTAATGATTTGTTGATGTTCACTGATACGTTTATCTTTTATTCTTCTTGCTTCGATTCTTTTGAAAAATACATGTATATATATATAGATAAATTAAAAATATAGCTCAAGGATTATTAGCTACATGGAAAATACACGATGATGAATTTATATACGACATCATACAAAAAGTAATTATATGCGCGATGCACATACAAAAGTCTATAGCAAACCTGGATGATGATGAAATTTTTAAAGGTATTTGCTATAACAATATACTTTCATACAATATTCACAGTGACTTTTAAAAAATATGATTTTAAATAAATAAAAATTAGATTAAAGTTATATAAAACAAAAAAAATAAATTTAGAAACAATAAATATTTATATTTTTAGTTAATTTAATAAAACGAATTTGTAAATATCTTTTTTCATCTTTCGATAATATCAATTTAAAATTCTTAATAATAGTAAATATAGCAGTTTCGGTCGGAGATGTAACTTTCTCAGTGATCGGTAATAACGAAGCTCGACATTTTATAATTTTTGGTTCGCCGATTGAAGAACTAAAGCAAGCCAATAAAGTTTCTCTATCAAATGATTTAATATTATCATTGAGCGCGTGGCAGCATTGTACGCCAAGTCAATATGAATACGTCATTAAAACTCCAAATAATATCAAGGTATACTTCAATTATAATTTATAAATAATAAGTTTGTAATTTTTTTAAACTAAAAATTAATATTAGTGTAAGATAATCAAAATTAAAGATTCGAATTTCATAATTTCTATAATTTAAAAATTCATAAAGAGATATATTGATACAGAATCATTCTTATTACATTGGAGAGAAATAAATAATATAAATGTTATTAATTTGCAACAATTAGCAAATTAATGCATTAGATACTATCAATTTCATTCAATATACAGCAAGATTTTTTTCAATAATCACAGATAATAAAAGTATTAGAGCAACCAGACGTAAAATTAACATACATGACACCGCCGAGTGTCTCCACTATTTCGGATAAAATATCTGTAAAGGGAAAATCTATAACAAATTCTGTTAGACCATCGTCACCTTATAGAGCACGTTTATCCATTAATGGGAAACTACTTTCTGATGAAGAAATCATTGATATGAAAACTTCTACAGGTGAAATAAATGATATAGTTTGTTGTTCCAAATTTGCTCACAAAAACTCATGCATTCACTTAAATTTCTAAAATTTAATAAATTTACTAAATGGTTTTGTATATCATTGTTCGTATTCCTTATCATAATTGTATTATAATATTGTACTCCTATTACTATAAAAAAGTAACTTTTTTACGTTTATATAACAATTTCTTTCAACGTAACTGTCAGAATTTTTGGTTCGTGAATCTTTAATTAATAAATAATTGTTAATGTTTTTATTTCTTGATTTTGGAAATGTTTTCGACCTTTATTTGGATCATTGTTCGAAAAATGCATTGTTTTACATTGAATGCCACCAACAGCGATTTCTACAATAGCAGAGATAAATCCAAATTTCGCTACACAGTTGAAAAGTTATTTGATAAAACCGGTAATTCAGCAGGTACTGTTTAATATAAATTGTCTTGACTGTGATAAAAAAAGAAGAATTCGCGAATATATTGCGTTTTATTTTGATTATTTTGATTGTGTGTATTTATTAAATATTCTTCGTTTCTCGTAGATCGAAAAACATATATCGTTAAGACTTTTGACGGAGATCAGACGAATTACAGTAGTATCTCTCGATATTATTCCCGATAAATATCCAGACAACGAATTAATTCTTTTGGTTGATAAATGTTTTCTACTTTTACACAGGTATTACGAGAATATTGACCGTAAATAACAAATTTAATAAATAAATAATATATAAAATAAAAATATATTTTTATATTTAATATAATACAGTAATAGTAATATTCAGTAATATTAATATTATTATATTTATCGAAAAAATAAGAGAAAAAGAATTACTTATTTTAATGTTCATTTAGCATAGTTACGCAATACGCAGGTTGTATTAACACGGTGAATCTATACGAAAGAAATATTCTCTTCTGTATCGTATTCGGATTACGCGGATGCGACGATGACGATCAGTTTAAAATCGATGAATCTTGCAAAAAGGGGATTACTTTTGCGATGCATGCATTGCAAACAATAAAAGGCATTGTCGGTATTCAAAGCGCATTCGTGGGCGTTTCAACAGGTATGACTTCTTCAAAAAACAAGTGTTTTCCTTTATAGATTATTTAATTATCTTGTATTTAATATATATAATTATCCGAAGAATCTCTTTCAAAAAAAAGGATTACGGGATAAATTAGAGAAGTCATGGATGAACCTTAATAACTTCATAAATACATTTTAAATTACAATTCAATCATGTATAAATATTGTTTCAATATTATATTGCAATATATTTCTTAATTTAATTTTAGGAATGGCTTATTGCGGTGTGATCGGACATACCGCCAGAAAATATTACGCGATTATCGGACCGCCTGTTGATAAAGTTATGAAAATAATGATCATTTCTTATGCTAAGGTAATATTAGCTTACCAAGAGACATCTAAAAAAATTTAGTTTATAAAAACTATCTGATCCGCTTAAGCTAATTATTTTCTTTTTGTATAATAATAATAAATTTTATTATTAACAATAACATGTGCTTGTTAAACAATTTATTCCTTTCATTCTAGAAAAATTTAATCATATTATTTTCATATATTTTCATTATTTTCCTATTTGATAATACTTTGATGAAAATTAATTATGTTAATTATTTAAATGTCGAGATAAACGCGTTGTCTCAATTCATGTTTTCGTAGGTTTCCTGTGATTATGACACTATAATACATAGCCATTTGAAAAAATATCAATTTCGTTCTCGAGGCGTGAGAATATTTGGACTATTGGAGAAATTCCACGTCTATGAATATCTCGGCGATACGCCGTGAGTATTTAAATCTGTAACAATTAGAGCATGAATCTCTTGCGTGAATCACGAAGTACGTAAAATATATGTTCAAATGTCTATATGTGTGAATAGGATGAGAAAAGATTTGAGCGCAATTGAATCTCTGGATTATTGCTATCCTATTTTGGGTAGAGCACGAGAATTGGAGTACTTTGATAATATTTTGGATGAGATCGGAGTAACGGGTCGGAATTATTCTGGATTGTTAATTGAGGTTCAATTTCAATTTTCCGAAAATCAAGTTTATATGCGTTTGTTTAATTCTTAATTAAAGTTAAAATAAAATGTTAATTATTAATATATCTATTATTACACTTACAATAATTAATCATTTTAATTTAATTTTATGTAATAATATATAATTATATAAAATCCAAATTTCTATTAAAAATAATTATATTATATTTACATTATAATAATATTGAGATAAATATAATTATATTATTTTGTATATAAGGCAATACTTAGGAATTAACACATATTTACTATTGCATCTGTCTTGCATGCATTAAAAAATCGATTGATTCATTTAGGGTAATGAGAGATCAGGAAAATCAAGACTTTTAGATGCTTTCGTCGCGAGCGTTTGCAACAAACAAATAAAACCAATTAAACTATCTCTTCACGTAACATATGGGGAGAAGGCTTATTCAGTTATACATCATATTATTCTACAAGTACGGAATACGTATTCGATTTATTTTATCCTACATATTTGATGAAGATAAGTAAATTAAGAGAAATTAATAGAAATTTATTCTGTAAACTTATAAATTTTTAATTATCGAAAGAAAAAGGAAGAAAACATTAATTTTTAA
Organism: Camponotus floridanus; assembly: GCF_003227725.1. NCBI lineage: Eukaryota > Metazoa > Arthropoda > Insecta > Hymenoptera > Formicidae > Camponotus > Camponotus floridanus. The sequence goes on from NW_020229337.1 coordinate 704,137, forward strand.
ACACAAAAATATAGAATAGATATTTTTCTATATCTTTCTATTAATTTTAATTTTTTATTTTTTTCGGTATAAATACTTTATTAACACTATTATATGAAGAATTGATAAAAAACAGAAAGAAAATGATATATATTTAAACAAAAGTCGTCATTTTAATTAAGAAAACTAAATTTTCGATTCTCTATCAGTTATCTTCATTATTTATCTAATTTGTGCAATGAAAATAAATCGTTTGAATCTTTTTGAACAGATACTTGAAGCTGAAGATTGTGATACGGTCGAGGAGCGTGAAAAGATTTTGCTTGTTAAATTGGGCAGTTTTCTTCCTTTGAAAGATTTTTGTTATCTCAACGTTTTAATGAGAGTTCACTTTCCTCTTTCCGACGCTTACTGCTTGGATTCTGATTGGCAACGTCACACAAAGACTATTAATATCTTCCAAATGATGTTGAAGCAGGCAATGTCGTTATGTTATCTTGTCTTAAATAAATGATTTATGACATTATCTTAAAGTTGTTCTACGTAAATGGAACAAATATGATTATTCATTTTTTACAGTTGAAAATTAAAATCTGCATTTTACTCGACGATATTCAGCACATGGATTACATATCTTGGCAATTTCTATCATCGGCTCTTAATAACGATAATATTGTCACGGCGATGACGATGTTAAAGCCGAACTCGTGGGAAGATCTGTCCCACGTGGAAGTAGAAATCTACAAAGACAAAAGATTGATGAAACATACATTGCTCGGTCTGGATGTAAATTTACTGCCGATATTTGCATGTCAATTCTTGAACGTCTTTGCAATACCCAGAATATTACATAGGTTTTGTTCGCTACCATTTATTTTTGTGTATCTTAACTAAAATGCAATAACATTTCAGAAATAATTTTTCAACAGTTGCAGAAAAAATTTTGAAATCATGTTGTTAAAATAATGATAGGATTCTTGTGCTAGGATTTTACGGCGGCGCAAAGACGGCTCTATCGGATGGTGCGAAGCATTGCTAACGTTGATACTTCAGAGTAACAGTTTGGATTTCATCAGGATATCGCCTGGCGAAGCGGCACGATATGATCTCATTTTTATGGATACCACTCTGGTGACAAAATTGCCAATTGATCTGACGCCCGATGAACTTGCGCCACCTTTGCCCTGGTCGCAGATGAGCGAATTAGATATCTGTGTCACGAATGAGAATTACTTCGAGATTGAAGATATAAATCGCGATATGAGAGGCACATCTTATGTTGTTTTGTTTATCATTTTCAATCTTATCTCTTTTTTTTTTAACGTCCCATAAACTCCTTAGTTTTTCGCAATGTTTGTGACGAATGATTAAATCTATAATGTAATGGTATCTTGAAGTACAGAAGTTTTTCATTGTGCTGAACTCGTCATTTGAAAATTTTATATTTCCTCATTTAAAAACTTGTTTAGTATAGAATTAATGGGCGAGATCTACAATAGAATGAATCCGTACGAGCATAGTTTTATTATGTGCGCTGCTACGCTCGGCAAAGTATTTAAACGAAGCATGTTAGAAAATGTAATGCCGAGTTCAATTCCACCGCATACTGTCACCGGTAAATAATATTAATTATAATCTATTTGCATTCTAACTTATATGAATTTTGTGCAATTCCGTAGCCGTTTCTGAGATGATTCGAATGCGAATATTGGAGTGCGCTTCGCTTCAACGACGAGATTTCCACACCGAAGATCTTATCTTCTGTATAGACAAGAAGCGGAGAACGTTTTCTGATATGCATCACTTGTTGTCTTGCCATTGTCATCATTCACGTTAGCTTAAAATATTAAAAATAATCTGATTTGGTCTTAATTTGAAAAAATAATAACGTCTTATAAAATTTTTGATAAGAAAAATTTGAATATAAAAATCGATTTAAGGAAATAATAGCAACTGCAATAAAAACAGTACAATCATGTAGATTTGCTCATTCTTTTATTGAATATTTCTTGATTGAGTATTTGATTGAATATTTATGTGTTCTTTTTTCAGGATCTGTCATCTTATCTTCTCCTCTTTATGCACACTGTAAAATGCTAGAGTTCAAAGTCGACTTATTTCGCAGTATAATGTATGATATGCAATCGAATGAAGAAAGGCAAGAGCATCACGCGAGAGCAGCCAAAATATACGGTTTGGACGCACAAAAGTGCAATTTTTGTGGCAAAGGTCATTTTCTGCATGTTCCCAGCAAAGAAAAATTCACCGAGGTCAAACAAACGTAAACAATAATTAGTATACTTTCAGAAAATGTGTTTTACAAATAATTTTTGATTTCGTAGATTAAAAAATGTTGAATCGTTCTTACAAAATTAAGATTTTCCTTCTTTTTTCTAAAATCTTTTTCTTTCTAAATGAATTATTGCCTTCATATTGTTGAGTATATAATACAAAAAGTCTCAATTGCTTAATTCCTAAGTACTACAATTTTTTAAAATTCCGATTGTTCTTTACAATATTATATTGTTCGCGTGCAAATTCATTTTACATAATTAACTTTTGCAATTAAATTTTTGATGTCTTCTAATTTGTTATTTATGAAACTATTTGTTATTTTTTTATATTCGGAAAATCCTATCTGATTAACATTCCCTACTTTCACAGGAAGAAAGTCCAACAGATTCGCCTAGAGTTTCGCTGGTTCGTCATCGAACCTTAATTGAAGATCGAAATAATAGATGGATGTTAGCAAAACCAAGTATACTTCCTATGAGATTGTCGAAGAGGGAAGAGAGCGTCAATATACGCAGAATATCTATCCTGCCGACGTATCTCGATGACGAAGAAGAAAAAGGTTGCTAACAATCCATTTTTTTATTTCAAGAGATTTTCGAAATTTTCAAAATTCTATTATTTTTCGACATATTCTATTGTATGTCCTCACAATAGCTTCTAGAGACGAAGGAAGAACTAAAGAAGGTTTAACAAATAACTCACTAAAGTTTTGGAAACGATCTACAAGTGTCGCTCCAGAAATAACGAAAGATCCTTTTTCAAGTTGTTTGGAAGAATTTAGTCACATCGATTATCGTAATTGTCAATGCGACAGTGTTATCAGTCATCTTTTCTGGAGGTTGCATCGACACATTGAAAATTGTGGTAAATTTATCAACTTTATTGTGTAAAGATAGTTTAAGAATATTTCAATATGTGAAAAAACTACTTTTCCTGTAGTATTAATTTGTCTTAGATGCTTTTAAATTACCGTGCTTCTTTTATAAAATCTTTTTATATATATTTTTATATTATATACGTATGAGATACACAATATATAACTGAACTGTATATGTAATTATTGACATTGATTTATTTTAGGAGAAATCGAAGTGCTTGATTTCTTTATGGAATACAGTGCTGGACTGATACAAACTGCGCAACCACTTTATGCCATTAAATTGCTTTCGAGTGCTACTGAAAGAAATGAGGCTATCGAGATAGCCGAATGGACAGATGACATCGCAAAAAAAAATATCACGAATAAGGGAATTATTCTAGCTTTAATGGGTCTGTATTCACAGATTATTGTATATTATTTGTTTTTAGAGAATGAATATTTATTAAATTTTTCATCGCATTGCTGTTTAATTTAAATAAAGTTTATTCTATTCTCAGAATTATTAAAGAAATAATAAGTCAAACTACTTGTATAATAATCAACATAGATCTCATGAGAATTTTCGCATTTTATTTATTTTACCATCACAGTTTCGCAGAAATTTCTTCAATATAGTTATAATATGTTTACTATATATGCTACAATTATTGTTCAGGTGACGCACATAGCGCATTGGGAAATTATGATCAGGCTAAGAAATATTATACAACGGCAGTGAAATTGCGAAATACTTTGCTCAAAACGAAAAAAACCATCTGCTACCGTATAATATTAAAAATATATTGTAAAATGCGATATCCTCTTCGCTATTCAATTAATGACGTACCGAGGGATGTTATTATAAAAAAATTGGAACTTGCGTCATATTTGCGTCGTCTTTGCGTCACGTACTTGGTATGTATACGTAGTGACTTATTAAATAGATTAAAAGAATTTGTCGTCTTTATTAACAAATAAAACAAAAACGAAAAGAGAACGAAATTGAAAAATAAATAGATATAGAAATGATTAAACATGTAAGTTTTATTAATTAATATAGCTGTATATATATTATTTCCTTTATAAATTTTTTAACACGAAAAAATTTCTTTTTTTAAAAAATAAAATAATTTTATCTAAATAGAGAGCTTATTGAAAAGACGACAAATTATTTACATATAATATCTTGAATAATACTATATTTCTCCTTCTATTTATAGATTCTTTTTAAAATCGCTTCTTCGTGGATCTTTCCTTCCTTTTCTCCTCTTCCTTGTTCTTCATTTCTCATTGTTTTTTCATAACACGCTTAATTACGTCGATGCACTAATTAGTAGGACGTGTGATGTTTTGCACGACACTTCCGACATTGTTCGATGTTGACAAGCGACAATTATTCGCACAATAGATATCGAAGAAAATACGAATACACACAAATCCCGCCACGCAATATATCTATTATTATTTAATCAATATATCATGCCTTTCCGTTATTCGATTCGGTTATTCGTATTATTTTTCTAATATCATAAAATATCGGGCTTTATTGTAATTAGTTCATTGTAATTAGTTCTTTATTACATTGGAATAGACGAGAAATTTAAAGGCCGCGATTTATTGCGTGAAATAATTGTTTCGATAATACATAACGTTGCCGCGATACTTTTACGCGTCATTTATCAAGGGAATTAATTATATGAATTAATAAATCATAGCTAATAATCATAGCGAATAATAGCGTTCGATGTTTCGAGTATTTCTCGTGACGTATTTTAAAATGAAATGATACAGAGTTACCTGCGCCCTCGAGTCTCGCCGTGCAAATATCAACAAAAGCTGTATAAAAACAATAGCATTCTACGTCTTGTAAAATAAGTATCGAATTTTTCAACATAATATTCTGTTTTTTATATATTTGTCTTGTTGAAACAAGTATATATATATATATTACAAGTATAATATTTAATCACACCTATGCCTATAAAATTTTTTAACTCAATTTTAATCTGTAACGAAATAGACTTTCAAAATAAAAATTTGATAATTTTTGCATAATTACTTATAGATAGACAATAAATTGAAAGCGGCACAGACTTATGCCTTGAAAAGTTTCAAGCTGGCTTTTTCAAACATTGATAATTTTCTGGAGAAAGGCGAAATATATCTCGTAACAGTTCAAGTTTTGCATCGCACAAAAAATATCGAATTAATACAATATATTGAGAGACCAATGCTCGCCGTAATAAAAGCAAAGATTAGTTGGAATAATGTCGAAGAAATAACGATGATGGCAAAGATTTATTTAATGATGTATCAAGTTAGGTATATAATTCAAACATATAAAAATTTCTACAAGAATCTCTCTCTCTCTTTTTCTGTTGAATTAATCTAATTGTGTACGTAAAAATAGAGCACTAAGAGGTGAATTGGAAGAAGCTATAAATATTGGTATAAAGGTTTTAAAAATCTCTGCAACATTGCATCTTAATAAATTGATTCAAAGCATTATACAAAAATATTACATGACATGTCATATTAATTTACACATTTTCAGATATTTTTGACATATGGTTTTTGGATCTTTTATATTGTTCAAAATGTGTATAATTATTCATTGCTTACTTTCATAATCCTTTCTTATTTAATAATCTAATCAGTTATGGACCAAGCGTATCAACGAAGCCGTCGATTTAATGCGAGAGCTATATTTTTTAGCAGAGGAAGATGTAGACTTGTCCGACAAAACATGGTATTACGCTCTTTCCTTAGAATTCATATTGGATGCAGGAGTTGTACTAGATTCGTACGAAACGTTTCATAACTATTATGAGAAATGTGTAGGTAAGAAACACATTACAATTCGTAAAGCTGCATTAAAATGTATATAAAGAATTTCTCCGTTATTTGTGATTTTATACACTTTATTTTAACCTGTAATTACTTTAACACGCATGAAATAATGATTACGTAGCAGATCAAGACAGATCGAAATTTTGTGTATGGCGCGATCCGCAAAGCTTGTCCCGTTTATTGACATGCCTGTGGCTATACCAGCTTAGAATGTAAGTATCTAATTTTTTTTATTATTAATTTTCTTTGCCTCTTCAAAAGAATAAACAATAAATAATTAAATTTTAATATAATTTATAAGCTTCTAAAATTTATAATTTATATTTATATTAATGAACTTTTAAAACTCGCAAATTAAAAACTTGTCCTCATTCTTTATCGTAAGTTTATTTCTTATATCTTTATATTTTTATGAGAAGATTTTTGCTACCGAAAATGAGCTCAAAATTATTAACTTGTATTGTTCAAAAGTAAATAAAAAAATATTTAATTTTAAGATATCTATTCCATTTTTTATGTCTTTTTGTATATTTTCGAAAAGTAAATGATTGAATTATTATGATCTTTATTAATCGAAAGATATATTGTATATGTAGGGGACACACGATTAATGACGCATTTACGTGTAGCGCGGAAGAACTCATAAAGGATGTCAGTTACGATGATTTTTCCCGAATTTTCACTTGTATTAAGGTACATTCGTGAATTATTAAAGGTCTATGCTTTTTCAATTATTATATATTTTTTTCTCTTGTTATACATATGTATACGAGTTAGATAAATTCATGACGTTCTAAAAACACTTATAGTTTTAAATCTATTACGAAAATCTCAAGATTGACATTATCGAATATATGTTCTTCTTTATATGTCCCTTTTTCTTCATTGTCATAGATTATATATTACATGAAAATGATTACCTTTTTTCAATCCTTAATGCTCCTTTCTCAGGGACTTGAATGTTATCTATTGATGCTGCTCCGTTGCATCAATATGAAGCAATCTGAGAAGCTGTTGGATCTGATTCAAGATATTTCCAAAATTATCAAATGCCTCGGGAACGTTTCCAAGCACGCGATAGTCATAAAGCCGTGTTTGTATTTATTGATGGCATACCTGAATGTTCTTCGAGGTCGCAAATCGACCACGCGATTTTATCTGCACAAAGCACAAAAATTTGCAGTTTCACAAGGAAATAAATTGATCGAAGCATGGATTATGCAAAATAGAAGGGTAATAAATTTAATTAAAAGTAATTTGCGCTTAATGATTAATTGATAAGAATAAGTTAAGTTAATTAAATCTTTGATATTTTTTTTGTAAATTGGCAAATAACCGATAATTGGCTGTTTTAAATAATATAACTAAATTTTTTTACAGACGTGGAAAGAGAAGATTTATAATAATATGGCGCGATATTGGGTAGAATATGCTGGATCGACAGATATGGTGTCCTGGCAGTACATTCACCATTTTAACATTAGCACTTGGTCCACTATTCTCTATCCTTTACCGATACCTGATTTACATTTATAACAAAAAAACGAAATACTGTTTGACACATTATTTTTTATCACATTACGTTAATCGATTACAGTCCATGATTTTCCCTATAAACGTTGGTTGAAAAGAGATGTAGATGTTGTAGCGAAATATTTATTTATTAAAGGCATATTACATTTTTATGTTCTAAAAGATAAACACGACGATCCCTTCGTGCGCACGATACTTCGTCAAGGCGAAATTTCCTCGATTCTTTCCCTTTTTCTACAAAGTGGCCACGCATGATAAATTTCAATCGCGACGTAGTGTCACGAATTCACTTAAATATGAATATCTTCGGTGACCGATGTTTACGCATACATCTCGATGATTAATTATTACGTACTGTGATTTAATTAATTGCTCTATTTGGCCGAATTTGGCCGAGTACGCCAAGGATGTTTGCGAATTTAAGAGAGTAAAGAATGAAAAAGAAAAAAAAAGAAAAGGAAAGTTACAAAAGAAAAAAATTGAGGGGAGACCACAAGAAAGAAAAGTGGAAAGGAAGGTGCGTCCGATCGATCTTTTGATCGATTTCTTCGTTGATTTTTAAAGAGATAGAAAAAGACGTGTACACTTTAGCTATTCTCTACGCGACTTTACACGCACAATTTTATCGCGATAATAATTTTAATTAATTTAATTTAATTTACCCTACATACGCACGTTTCTCCGAGATTCAACACTACGTCGTTTTATACACTTATAGCATCGGCCAAAATTCCACATTGCTCAGAGGAAATTGAGAAAACTGTAGCAATACAAAGGTTTATATAAATTATTCCTTTGCACACTAAATGTTTTTTCTCTTTTCAAAACAAATTCGAAACTACTACCAATAAAATTTTCGTCCAAAAACCTTATTGCTGATAAATATAATGATTTTTTGGTTAAAAATCTAGAGCAATTATAGATAAATTTAATACAATCCATCGTGGATGTAAAAATTTTGCAAATTTTTCAGTGTAGAACTCTTGCATCGGCGTACTCGGCCCGAATGTGTGTCCGCTTGGGACACACGCGTGTAATACTCGAAATTATTTGCCCGAATAGAAGAGTGTCTCCCCTTTTCGCGCACATTGCCGCATCCCCGAACAACGCGAAAATCCAAAAGATAGATATTTAAATAAGTCAAAATATCTAAAAGGCAGTATGTTTAAAAAACGTCTAAAACACATCCGCGTAAAAGATTCGGATGCTGTTTGCATCTATATCTAAATAATATCCGTGAAAGGGATTAAGATTGTATTTAGACCCCCTCAATCGCATCTTTTGAACGTTCGTGTTGCTCTGGATTTTCGTCCGATCCGGGACTCTCCCCGATCACAACGAAGTTCTAAACTTCCGTCCGCTCATTCGTGGGCGTCGACCTCGTTGTCGATGCGGCTGCTACGTATACCAGTCTTGCCTGTCCAGGGATAAATGTCCGGGCATGCTTGGCACGTCTTCATATATCTCACGCCGCTCTTGTGCCAAAGATTGCAGACCTTTGCGTTATTGCACTTCTTGGGTCGGTCCTGTGTACACATTTATCGCAATGCAATGGGACTCTTATATTGCGGAATCGCACGTAAAAGAATGCTTCTCAATGAGCATTTCTTATTATTGAAGAGAGATTTTAAAAAAAATCAAAATCCTGATATTTTAAAGCTTTTGTTAAGTGACTTTTAACTTGACAACTATAGTCATCCGATACATTGCAGCTATTAAAATGTAAATCAAATAGTTTAACACTCCATTTCATGCAGGAAAAAAAATGAGAAACTTGAATGTCTCGTGAATAAGTTATTTATAAGAATAGAGATCTTAATAAACTGCGAGTAGTTTTACCGGATAATGGCATCCAAAAGGTTCAAACGTGTGCAAAAGTGCCAGAGGCGTTGGATTCCTGATCCATTGTATGGCCTGCCAATTGGTAATTATCCATACATCGTCCATCGTGACAATGGTATCGAGAAACGATATAAAGCCTTCTTTATGATGTGGCTGAGTGAACCACGCGGCGTGGTAGAACAGGCCGAAAGGCGCCCTATTATTTTATGAAAATGCAATCAAATTATCTGTTTTATTCCGAATATGTGGAAATATTCAGACAGATAATTTACGAAATAATAAAATTGTATAAATGTTTCTTTTAAAGCACTTACACATGGAGCTTTCCTGACATGAGATCTTGATTCGATTCAAATTTATTAAGATAATCACACACACACACACAGATTTTATGTAAAACAAATAAATTTGTTAGAAAAACCATAAGTTGATATTTACATGCATTTCAATATTATATATATTTTCTAAATTAAAAACCTTCAGAGATCTTTCCCGATTCATACAATTCATGTAAAAGCCTCAGACATCAAATCGTAGATTTATAAAAAATTTTAAAGCGAAATGTTAAGAAACTGATATCGACTATAGAAATTAATCACATAAATTTTTGATTATTTATCTCACAATTGTATTCGCGGGTGAGAAATATTTTACCAACCTGTTCGTCGTGTAATGCCTCTCGAAGTTCTTAATGAGCATCTTGTACACGCCGTCCGGAGTCGGCGGGTTGCTGCAGGCATCTCCCATGGAGCACCTACCTCCATTGAGATCTTGCCACATTACCATAGGAACTTCCCACAATCCTGGATAGGATCTCGTGGGACAGGGTGGTATCATGCAGTCGTGGAAGAGCTTGTAATCTAGCGTGTACGGCCAACTGGGCGGTCGATTCTCGTAAATTGGCATAGAAGAATCGTATGTGAAGTTTGTGTCCCACAGCATCTTGAACATATTGTTTCCTCCGACCTGCGACACAAAACAATATTACATAGCAATAATTTGCTTTCTTGAACGATGAAGAAACTTTTCGTAATCTTATAGAAGAGATCTCGTCGAAAAGAAGACTATAACAGCCAATTTAATAAATTAAATCTTTTTCTACTTTTTATTTCAACTTTTGATCTGACATTTACTTTAATATTTTAAACAATAAAAGCACTGTATTTCTTAAGACTATTTAATCTACAATTGTACCAAAAACTCTTCTTTACATTTTTAAATTATTTATTGTCTATATTCAAAACTTTTAATTTCTTTATAAATTAAATCTATTAAAATTCTCTAGAAGTTAAACATAAAAAAATGAGATTGCAAATAGAAACAAAATTTTGATTAATTACATATTCTTTTTGATATTTTTCAATATCATACGATTTTAATAAATATAATTGAAATTACCGATAAGAAAGGAGCTCTCATTCCTCTGACATCCTCCAGCTTGACGCCTCCGTAAGCAGCTAAAATTTCACGCTGTCCAGCAACTTCTCGCGCCCACTTTCGCGCCGAAAATTGCTCACCGAAACTGTGCCTGTCGCGAAGATTTATTGACGTACTGATTACTCGAGTAATAAAGAATTAATTTTTACGGCACACGAATCCTAAAATGGTTGACGACACGCGTCGTAGAAACACTTTTTTTAAAAATTTTTTTTACTACATAAATGCGACTAGCACATATTTTGCTTAAATGTTGCTTTTATAGAATGACAGTATCAAAAACTAAACATAAGATATTTAAATCGAAAAAAGGTGGAAATGACAAATGATTGTAAGAATTAAAATTTGATTTTAAAAATTACACCATTATAATTTTTATAAATTTTTTAAAAATTTTAATGTAGAGCATATCAAAAAATAGAAAAGATACGATAATTACATTGCGAAAATTAGCTTAGATCTGTTTGAATTGTTATTCAAATTAATGTGAGATCTGTGGGATATTCTGCATATGAAATGAGATAAAAGTCCTCGAACATGCATGTCGTCATCCTAATTAAGAAACGTTGCGCGATAAGCGAAAGCGATTTATCAATCGATCCAACAACCAATAGTACTTGTTAATTTCTTCGTCAGCGAAACAAGCCAGCGTTAATTTTGACACTGAAGAACAGCACGTAAAGAAAAGCAATAATTGTTTAGCGACTTTAATGACCGTAATTAATTGGCACATATCCATGTAATGTTAATGATACGAATGATTGTCGAATAAGTGTGATGTTTCTCGAAATTGCGAATTATGTATTAATTATAAAGACAAGAAAATTTTGGAAAATTCAATAATTAATTTTTTTTTGTATAATTTTGTCTATAATATTCACTATCGTGCTGATACGATTCAATTATAATGGAATCATTGATTCTTGATATTTAATTGGTGTATAATAGATATAATTATATGTTTTACATATTTTAATTTAATTTAAAAAAATTTAATTGTGAAAATAATCAATAAAAAATAAATAAATATCAATTGAATAAATTCGTGAATAAAATGTAAAAATACAGATTCCCAAGCAATATCAATAATCGCAACATTATTTACATATCACTCACAAGATTCCTTTAATAAAACTTAAGTGAGAATCATGCTTTAACACGAAGACGCGATCTTCGCAGATACACGTATGACGATTACTTACGAGACCGTGTGGGAAGCAATTTCGTGGCCCGAGGCATAGAGATTTTGAACCTGGCTGTAATCGGTCCACTCGTGGGACACGTAGAAAGTGGCCGAGATGGGACAACCGTTGGGATTCTTCCGTCCCTTCTCAAACAGGTCAGCATAGAGACCCTTGTTTAAGTCGTTCACGGAATCGTCGAAAGTCAAGAGAACGATTTGCGGTATCTCCTCCGGCAGATAGTCACCTGTTCGTTTTAGGGTCGCGTTCAGGATCCAGGACACGAGGAGAGAGAAAAAGAAAGGGGAAATGGACAGAATGGAAGAATCGGGACACGCGGTCGAGAGCATGTTGAAATGTATGTTGTAGAACATTATTTTTTTTTTGCGAACATATCGGTGTGATATAGGTTTTTTTGAGCGTTTTTTTTATATGGTATATATGTGTGTGAAGATGTACCAGTTAGAATAGCGCGTGATGGGAATGAGGAATATGATGAGGCGTAAAAAGAGAAAAAGAGAGAACAACAGAGTTAGTACACGCATTATATATTAGTATGCATCGCAGGTGTCGTATCCACCTGGTGAAACCGCGTATTTTACGGCGTGTTATTATCAGACCTCGCGATCCAAGAGATCTCGTGTTCTAAGATTGCAATTGCGGTTTTACCAGATGAATACGATAATTTGTGTTTTGATTATTTTCATGAGGGATCCTCTAATTATACAGTGTCAATTTCAAGGAAGCAAGAGTTTATAAACAATTTTTTCGAGAATTATTTAAAAATTTAAAGATGAGGGTGTAATACTTACAATACTTTAAAACATCTCGAGATTTTTTTATTAAAGATTCTTGGAATCTAATGATATCAAATCAAGAGTTCGAATATTTAAAATCTGAAAAATTTGTTTTTGGAAGTATTTTTAGAATTTAAAGATTTAAAAAGAGAGTTTAGAGAGTTCTGAGAGATTTCTCAAATCTAATAATGGCAAAATTCAAAGAACTCGATGTTTAAATATTCTCCAATTGCATCAAATTAGAGGATCTTTCGCAGATAAATGTTTTTCCCGATTGCACATCCACTCGAGACATTGCAATCTTAAGAAGATGGTCGAACAGGCGCAATAAGAAATCAAACGATGAGATGACATTCGAGTTTCGCTTCTCCACTTTTGGTTAAAACAGTAGCACGATGGCATATGCGACACACTCCCGGTGTTAATGAAAACCTGTGCTTGTATCCGGTCTTGATACGAACTTACGAGACAGTGTGAGACGCCATTTCGTGGCCGTCTGCATAGAGATTTTGCACCTGGGTATAATCTGTCCATTCGTGCGAGACGTAAAAAGTCGCTGAAATCGGGCAGCCGTTCGGATTCTTACGGCCGTTTTCAAACAGATCGCTGTACAGAGGTGCGTTAAGGTCGTTTACGGCGTCGTCGAAAGTAAGCAGAACAATCTGCGGCGTCTGCACGACCGGAATACCACCTGTACGTCACAGTTTCATCGTGTAGCTTATAAATAGAATCGGGATGAACGCGTCACGCGTTTCTAGAGTAGATACATTGCTGAATGATCAGCGAAACTGATACGTCATTGCTCGGTGAAATCGAGAAAATTTATATTCTTATTTCTGTAATATTTAATATAAGCGTGCACTTTTTCGAAAACAAGAGCACGAAAGCTCCGATTTCTCTACGCGTGGATTACGATATTATAAATTAAAATAATTTACAGGTGAGAGTAAATTATTTAATAATGTGTTATCTGATCAGAATCATCTCAACACCTTTTTTTCATTACGCTAATTTTAATTATAACTGTTTAGGCAAAATCAATAGTATTTGCAAATTAAATTCTAATTACATTTGAAATTTTTTGAAAAAAATATTTTTATATATATACATATTATATAAAAATTGAATTTTTTAGCTAATAATCTTTCTTAAACAATTATTCACTTTTGTATCTATTTCTATTTTTAGCGATTCATATACTAAATTCATTCTTTGAATTGAAGACTATTTAGAATCCAGAAAGGATATAAAATAATATTATAAATCAATGACTTTCAAAAATAACGATCTTCCGAGCGTAAATATTTCCAAGACACTCGAATAAAAATTCCAATAGCAAGAAAATCGTGAGATACGTTTTATTTATTCGCGAATTGGTACAAAAATAATTTTCCCGACAAGTTATCTCTTTCGGCGAAAGTAAAACGTGATGCTCAACGATCTGCGGTAACGAGATCGAAATTTTAACGGCCGTATTTTACGCGTAAACTGAATAATCGGGAATTGCACTGGTCAAGCGTCCGGCGAATGCCTTCCGCAAATGCAAATTGCTTTCAATTTCGAAGGGCGACGCACGCTACGAGCCGGCGTATCGTATCGGGCGGTAGATCTGTTTCACTTTCGAGCGTACATGTAACGGTCGGCGTGTATGTAACGTTAGAGAATCGGAGAAAGTCACGGCGAGACCCCCGACTACGTCTAAACCATACGTCAAACTTAATAAACACGGCGCGCGATCCGCTTGCGTCACTCGCGAATTTTTCACTGACAGGCGTGTTTCTCACGTCAGATAATTGATTTATCGTTGATTAATCGAGGACGAGAATACATCGAACGAGATTCATCAGGACGATATATCGTCCTACTTCCTTATTTACATTCAGCTGGCAAATGTCCCAACTTCCGGCACGCGGAATGCAAACTTTTCCATCTTACGTTTTCTAGCTCGCACAACATCATTTCCGGTCTACTTAAGCAACCAGAAGAATCGAACTGATCATTTAGAAATCAAGTTTGTATTCAAAGAAATTCAAATCTCATTTTTATAGAGAATCACGTTGAACGTATTTAAGTTTCGTAATCTCTCTGGTTCATTCTGTTCACAATTTGAAATTGAATCTATGTCTTCTCGAGTCGAAAGGAGAAAGAGTTATAAATTTAGGTCGTTTAACCAACGATTTCGACCAAAGTGGAATGAACCATCGTGCGTTTTCTCTAAATCCGAATGTGTCATTATGTCATTTAATTACCTGGAATATCGGCGCCTCCGCAGTTACAATCCGGAAGCAAGCAGACATCTTTACGACACTTTGCCGCTGGTTTGTCTACTTGAGGCGTCGGATAAATCGTCGCCGGTCTCACTGGAGGATACCTGTAGATGTCAATAAACTCCTGCGCCTTTGAAACTATCTCAGTGGATGGCTTCAAAGTAGGTCGAGATCGTCTGAAAACATCAAATGTTTTACAAAATAATTATCATATAATATAATAACTAATTTTCTCTAATCAAACATATACACATACGTATTATTTGCTATTTTTATTTTTATTAAATTTATATACGCTAAATTCGACAAAACCCTTTCGATAGCACGCTTATCAAAATGAATCTCAATGAATTCTAATAAAATTTCGCGCTTTCGAAAAAAAATGATTGAAAGTAGTCTCACGGTATCGCGTCTCATCGCGAAACGTTCGCGGATCTATACTAGTGGTATCGTACATCAGCCAGATTGTGCCTCGTTGAAGAAAGTGATTTGATAATGAACTTACGGCGGTGCCGTGCCCCGATGGATCTGCTGCGGTCGACCTCGGCTGAAAAAGAAGAGGAGCAAAATTGGAGCATAAGATAAGATCCGAGGGATTTCCGGCTGCGCGTGGATGAAGGAAAATTGTGCGTTTAAACTACGTGGCGGAGAAAGCGCGTAAGCGAGCGAGGGACGTCGTTTTGCCGGCGAAATCGGGTCTCGGCCGACGGAAATCGGCACAGGGCCGTTCTTTTCGCGTTTTGCGCCATGTGCACAAATCAGGTTAACGAAATAAAATGAATTTTCTTTCTTGCTTATCCGCAGAATTGTATAAAAGAAAATTTAGAATATATTAAAGAATCGCTGATAAAATTTTATGGAATATAAATAGGTTGTACTCGTTTTCATCAATTCGGTCTCAATTTACTTTACATTATAATCATCCGTATTTTAATTTAAAATTTAAATAAGCAAGTCGAAAAAATCATACGAATATCCGAGGCTTAACTCTTTTTAATGTTTTAATTTTTAATACCGTTAATTTCTTTTTACTACGAGGTATTAATTAAAAGCATAGCGAGATAATTAAAATTATACCTCGGCGCGTTGACGGTGTAAGGTCTGCTGGTCGTGCTGGGAGTTTGCGTGCTCGTAGTTAATGGTATGAAGGTATCAACAATGACGTTTGGTGTTGTTACGTGTCCCACGGAATGACTGAGCACGTTTGTCCTGCATTCGTAAATAAATTAATAAAATCGCTTAAAATCGCGCGATTCCTCTTGTTGATACAATCGTTAAATTGAGTATCGTCTTTACATATATCCGGATTCACGCAAATAAAGACTAGCGAGATAAGTCTTGAATTGAACGTCAATTCGCAGTTATTTTTATTGATGATCGAACGCTCGTACAAACATTAGCATGTTTAGATGATTAATCACACTAACAAGAATACATCCATTAGCAACGACGCAATAAAATTCAATATAAGAAAAAAATTTATTAAAATAATGGCAAAAGTTCAATAAAGAATTATAACTCCTTATCGAGTAACAGTTAAAAATAATATATGTAAGTTATTATTATAATATTGTCTTAAAAATGTGTAAAAGATCTAATAAGAGTGAATTTAGGTCTGAGATAGTTAAAGTTCTCTAATGGCAAAAACAATATTTATCACATCTTTAAAAACAATTATTATATAAATATGTTACATGATCAGAAATTATTATTCTAAATATGCGGTAATCATTTAGCGTATTCTCTCATAATTTTAATTTGCCGAGTAACCGCAAAACTAATCGATTAACAATTTCCTTACCTGAACTGTTGACCGTCAGATATGCGGAACTTGTTTTTATTGAGCTGAGCCTGAAACATAAAAACGGATACTATTTTTAAATACCATTTCTAATTAGAATCAAAACTGTAACGGGAATAAAATAACGTTGACTATTTCATTCAAATTTTTATTACGTGAAATATATCTTCATACCTGATTTTCGTAAATATCATAATCTTGGACGTCCTGATTAAGATTGTACTTTTCGGCCTCGTTCACGGCAACCTTTTTCGGCTTCTGGTATTGCTTTGTGCTCACTTCGCTAATTTTAACGTTTGGCTGCTGCACCGGCACTGATTGATTAATAGTATATTGATTGTAATCTATATACGTAAAATGATATAAAATTATTACAAATTGCGTTAATAATTACAAAATTAAAATTAATTTTGCTTATTATATTATCTTTGATATTATCTTGATATTTTATCATTATCTAAATATTATCATATTTCATGTATTTAATATATTTTCGGTAAAAAAATATACATTAAATGCAATCAAATATTTAAAATAATATATACTATTAGTAAACTATTATGAGTTATTATCGCGAAAACGTGGAGAGATATACAAAAAATAATTCAAAAAAGAATATACAAATAATTGTATATAAGTTTTATTGCCTACCATCATCCTTGTAAATAGAAACGTCGTCATCATAAATTGTATAATACGGATAACTTTGATCTGGATCGTTATAGTAAGCCTTAGATAGAACCGGCGCGACAGTCGAGGCCAGAGTTTTGGCAAGTCTTGGCGATTCAGAGGTTGGAACAGAGGTTCTAAAACGCGAAAATATAAAATATCACATATAAAATATCACTTTGATGCGATGAAAAGTATCTTAGTTTGTCATTATAATAAATTTTAACCGAGATAAGGCAAAGGTATGATTGTTATACTAACGTAGAATGTAAAAGTTTCGAGGAGAAATCACGGCCAAATTAAAAGTCTTGCCTTATTGCGACAAGCACCAACCTTCTTAAGAGTGACTTTATTACCAACCTGTAATGAGTCTCGGCTTGGGCACGTGCGCTCAGGCTATCCTTTTCTCTCTCCTGAAATACACACGTGACACTTCAATCTCAATGGCCATTTTGGTGTATCATTGAATTGTCGTATTCATTGCTAATTAATTAAATCCAATTTAACATTAAATGGACGCGGTTATTATTTCCTATTCAATGTGACTTTCTACAAGCATGTCTCATTAAGGAATTCTCGATGTTGCTCGTAAAATTATCTACGATCTTATTACGCATCGCAGAATTAAGAAATGCGTTCATTATCAAAATCGTTTAGCTATTTATTTAAAAATTTCATCATTTATAAAAAAAAAATATATATATATAATAAATCTTAATTATAGTAATTATAGTAATTATACTATAATTGTAATTATAGTTATAATATATTATTTCAGTCTTAGGTGTTTTTATTTTAAAATAAAATGTTAAATAAAAATTTTACGGTATTATAAAAACAAAATATAGTGCATGCAACACAATTCTTATATCATATTTTTATCACATATTAATGTATCGTTGGTATTTTTTTTTATATAAAATAATTATATTAAATAATTTTTTAATGCAAATAGAGATTTTTCTTTTTCAAATCATGATACAATACAAAATATCTAAAAAAATATTCACTTTTTGATGATTTTATTCTGTTATATTGATTATAGATTAAATAAATTTGATTAATGTAAATAACGGCGCATTTAAATGCATTTAAAACTTGAACGTTATGGGCATAATACTACATTTGTTTAAAGATAGGGAGGGTATCATAAAACTATTCTACTGGTTTCATTATTTCGTAAAAAGTAGCGAATAGTCTAAGTGTATTTCATGTCAGCGCTCACCGAGATTATATTCCGGCGCAGACCATCGCGGTCGCGTTGCACCTGACCGATTGTAGAAGGTTGTCCCCGGTACACTCGTTGCTGTCGATCATTCTCGACCTCCGACGCGGGACCGTACTCGTCCTCGTGATAACTCGTCCTGGAATGTTGCCGCTGTCTCAACTGCCTCTCGGTGATCTGCGAGACCGGCGATGACGTGCTCGTAACCGCGACCGGCTGCCTCTGGATCGGTCGTTGTTGTTGCTCTCGTTGTTGTTGGTCTCGTAATTGTTGTTGCTGCTGCTGTCGTTGCTGCTGTTCTTGATCCTGCAAAGTCTCGAGTTTCGCGGATCTACGACCGCGACGATTTCAATTATCAAAGTAATCGGTTTGATTGTAGCAAAAGAAACATATCTTTTAAAGTGTAAAATTAAATAATATTTTTTAATATATTTAAAAATTGAATAATATTAATTTAATATAAAAATTGAATAATATTAATTTAATATATTTAAAAATTGAATAATATTTTTTAATAATTATATATTTAAATATTTAATAATATATATTTAATATATGATATATAATATAATTATAATATATAATATTTAATATATTTAATAATATCATTCGTTCAAAAAAAATATTTAGCGATGCTTGTCGTCTTGATATTTATTTATCAAACACAACGAATGTTCAATTTAATATGAAAAATAATTGTATTTATTACATATATAGTTATATTTAATAGTTGTATTTAATATATGATAAGCGAGATTCTTTCCCATACATCTTCGTACAAGAGTTGCATAGAAAAACATAACAGAAGAGAGAGAAAATAATAAATATTCCCAACTAAGAGAAGGAATGATCGCAGAATATATAAGTATGTATCTGCTTTCATTTCTATGTCGTTTCGAAACTAACGGTGAAACGTCCTTCCCGTTAAAAATTCTCGCAAGGAGAAAGATGTCGTACATCGGCGATTATATATGATACTGCAGAAATTGTCTTTTGCTGAAGTTTTCTTTTTAAATGACAAGGACACCCGGAATTCGAGATGAAGCGCAGACGGTTGAGAAATTCTTTCCCGATTACTAGTGTACAATAGATTAATGAATACCCAGCGCGAAATTGCCTAACTTTAGATTTATATAACGAGACCCGACTGCGTTGCACAAAGACTCATTCTCATACAAATTGACCGCACTTCTATTTACACACGTAACGAAGAAGAAGGAATTAATCCTAAGATGTGCAATCGCACACTCGCTTTATCTCCCTCGTTATTCTTGCAGTTAACTTTTCTGCAACGTTTGTGCAAGAATAAGAATATCGGCGATATGTTGCGAATATATTATACTTTTCTTTAAATATTCATATACTCATTTTTATATAATGATGGTCAATCCGGGATCATTGTGTGTGTGCGAAAATAGCACATTATTGCTTTTTATCGTATTATTTTCTGAACGATATAATAACAGTTTCTCGCAGACGAACTTAAGAATTTTTTTTCTGTACAAGTAGCAATTATATCTTAAATTAAAGTAATCTGCGTTGGAGATTAATGATAATCGAAACGGGGAAAGCAAGTCCCGCGAGAATCTGCAGGCGGAACGAAGTGGCCTCTACGCAACAAGCTCGTCGCGTTTGAACGTATGTTTTACTGACGCGTAAACGTTGTCGATATTTTTTTTCTTAACGTCGAACGCCAGCGAGAGATGCTTATTCGGAGCCGAGAAAACACAAGTTCTGTCTTCGAAACTAACGGTTTTTTTCTGCGAGTCGCAATCCAATCGCCTCAATCGACCGCGCTCGCGCTATTTTTCTCTTTCTTTTCACTCTCACTCTCGCCTTTTTCTCTCATCGGTTGTGGCGTGCGTGGGATGTACACGTGGCGCGCGATTGTTCTGCAATCATGTCGAAAATGAAATCTCGAGCACGGAATGCGAGGCTACTATGCCGCTCTTGTATGCAAATACGCGACGTTCCCATATTTCCTATGCGCTCATAATAGCTTGTTACAGAGTAGATTCTAAGATCAATTTTACAATAAAACGCAAATATATTAATGCAGACTCGATATTCAACGATGATCGAGTTACAGGATCGAATGTTGATGCGCAGTTTGAAAATTACGGTTTACGGTTGTCGGAAGTACTTTCTAAGGTATTCCGACATGAAATATCGAGAGGTGTGACCGGGCAAACTCACCTCTCTAACAGGGGATCCTCCTCGGCCTCCTTGTTAGACGAGTCTCCTTCCGGGCAGCCTACATTTCGCGGCCAATCGCACGTTTGCAGGTCGTGACTGGAAGAAGGCAAACGATTTTTTTAATTTTTAATATTAATTATACTCATGAGCACGCCTTACCAGCGATCTCACATGACTTCTTGTCGTGTCATTAAAATTACATTTGCGCGACGCAAGACGTGTCATTTTCAATTTCCCTAATGCTTTACGTAGCGTCACGACTTTTTATGCAATTTGACACTTTTTCCTCGATTATATCAATTGCCTTACATGCCGGTAATTTTTTTCCGCTACCTGTCGTGTCGATTAATTCACCATGAATAAATGCATGATAAGCGCGAAGCTGTCGTTTCCGGATTGTAATTGAAATTTTTTTTTAAATTCTTCAAGATGTAAACAGTATTGATTGTATCACGCGTTTCTGAAAAGAACAAGCCGTAAATTGTCGATCTCTTGTTAAGCTTTTCGTTGGACGACGATCGTTTAATTAAGTGATAAAATGTCCGAACAGTCGGACGGATTTATGCAATTCGACATCGTAGATCAGAATGTTTCCCGTGAATTCTGGACGAACACGTTTTATCATAGCCGTATTTGGCGTCGTTCCTGTAAAATCGTTGTCACGATCTTAACCGTAGTTGGATATCACGTTACCATTAAGCACCTTGGGTTATATCGACTGGCTTGTCACTCGCACGTATCGGGACGAGGTGTGGTTGGCCTGTTCGATTTTTTCCATCAGAGTTACATGCGTGCATACACACATACACACAAACGTGATCCCCTTTTACCGTGCAAATCCTGACAGCGAATTGAAAGTAATCCAGGATCGTATCTGTTCGCGTTGTTCGATTAAAACGGATTTTAAGTGTCCGCAAAGAGTTGTTACTTTTTAGCACGCAATCGATTACTCTATCATGTACTTAAATTCTTTGCAGAATAAGGTAATTTAAAGATATCTCGTTTTCAATGTGTTAACATAAAAATAACTATTCTAGACTAAATAGTTAATATTTTAATGTTTCAAAAATTGAAACAGATGCTTTTAAATCTCTATTTTATAAATATAAAAGAATAGAGATCATAACAAATATAAATAAAAAATAAATTTGTTTGATAGTCGTAAGGATAAATTATTGCTTTTATGTGTATGTTATTATATTAAAAGAGATCTGAGTATCCATATGAGGAATTTAAACATTTTGTATAATGTTGTATCAAAATACGATACTGTTTAAAAAGATAATTTTTTTAAATAAAATAATATATATATGCATATATTAATATGTGAATAAATAAATTATAATATATATGTGTAAATAAATAAAACTTAAATAAGTTTTATTTAAGTTTGCAAAAATTGTGTTTTTAACCATTTTTGCAAATAAAATTCAGTTCTTTTATATGTATGAAATTTATCATACAATTTTCATTTAATTTTCTTTTACATTCTCTATAATATTCTTTACACCCATTTTATCCATTTACATAATTGTAATAAAAATACTCATGCGATAGTTATCAATTAGTTTTGAGATACTAGCTTTCACAACATTGCTAAATTCTAAAAGCATCGAATCTGCCACGTGAATCGAGATGTCTCCAAAAACTACCTTAGGCATTTTTAAAACAAATATCTTTAGGAGTATTTTTGCAGAGTCCACGATCACGAGTTCACGGGAAAGCGCGATTTCGTTCACGCGGCGAGGAGATCTCTCACGAATCAACGTAATGCAGCTCTGGGAGCGCGGAACGGGTCGGCGCATCCGGCTGTCTGTGTATATTGCTGCTCAACAATGCGTGCATACTCTCGATTCAACCAATCTAAGCTTAATTTCACTTGGGTCCGCTAATTCGTAACCATATTAGCCGATCGGCCCACGAGTGCGCATTCGTTTCCACGTTTTTTTTCCCTGAGAGTGTATTTGCCTCTTCATAGCGATAGTCGTCTAAACGCGGTCGTCAACCTCGTGCAATTATATGTCTGCTTGGCAGAAACTCCGTAACGAGCAGAAGAATTCCTTTCATCTTCTATTATCTCGTATGTAATCTGAGAACCTAGGCGAGCTTGATCATTGAAATCATTACGTTATGTATACATCGCGATTTTATAAATCAAATTACGGACTATGTTTTGACAATGACAAAGTAGTTTTCTAATATAATCTTGCCTACCTATTGATTTAGCATAAAAGAAATTTTACAATTAAATTCTATAATAAGATGTACATTCCCATATGTAAATGTTGGCGGAATAAAATATGCTTAAACATTTTAAAATAGTAATTTTTTGCAATAAAGCAATATTATTTTTAAATCATAGTTTTCGATGATACACGAAGAAAATATTATAGTAAAATTACAATGTATTACAATTTTTGTAATTATGGAACATACTAGTTATAAAACATAAAAAAAAGAAATTATGATATTTTTTATTCAATAATATTATATTTTTAAACAGAAATATTGTAATTATT
This sequence comes from Camponotus floridanus, assembly GCF_003227725.1. Lineage (NCBI taxonomy): Eukaryota > Metazoa > Arthropoda > Insecta > Hymenoptera > Formicidae > Camponotus > Camponotus floridanus. Next base: position 727,587 of record NW_020229337.1, read on the forward strand.
CAAATATTTTGATGTACAACAAATGCATAATTTTTATTGTATAATTTATAATTTTTAATGTTGTTATGATTTTTTTTTCAAGAATCTTAATTTTTTCTAATCTCGTACCTGTACATAAGGCCTCCCGTACATGATTCCAGCAAGGCGCCACCGAAAACACATACGTAATATTGCGTGCAATCGCGCGGATGAGGATAATATCCAAATTCTTCAGGGCATTCGAATTCTAAGGCCTCATTTCTGCTAGCTCTTGCGCTTCTCGGAGTATTTCGTTGGCATCCTGAAATAGTAAAAGATATATTTTAGTAAAAGACATATTTTTAAGTCTAATATTTGACACATGTATCTCATTGAATTATATAATTCTTAAATCAATTTAATGTCATTGTATTATATAAGAGACTATTATAAAATCACCTTTTTTCCTCCGAAAAATAATTCAAGTATCGTCGAATAAAAATTTGCGTCTTAAATCTTTCGTGGCTTTCTCCATTCGATTACACAAATACATACTTTGGATCGGACATGTGTTTGATTCTATCGGAGCTTATGTGATTTCCTGCATAAACTATCCGGTCCTAGATCTCTAAAATTGCGAAATATATTTTTTGCAGCCCGCGTTGCGAAATGATAAAACAAAGAAAGTCGTAGGAGCAAAACGAATTAATAGGCTCCATACGGATGTATAAAATCACGACTATAAGACTGACAAAGATTATTATTTCATTGTTCCTTATCAGATTATCTTGTACAATAAACTCTTGTAATGCTAGAGGAGTCTAAAATATGAAAGATTTTTAATAAAATCCACTAATAGTAAAATTTTTACAATACATTTTTAAGTAAAATTACTAAAATAAATTTTCTAGAGTTATTTTTCTTTTTCATTTTCCTTTTTCCATAATTACATTCCTACTTAAGAAATAAATTTTTCATTAATACGAAGCAATAATTTTATCTAAGAATTCAGTATAAATAATTTATTAGTTAATTATATTAGAATTTATTAATTATAAGTAAAAAGTCTATGAAAATTATGGTAATTATAGCTATCAATATATTTACTCCCCGATGTCAAATCTACGCAGACTTGAGTTGTCGAAATGTCATAAACATTTTCAATCTCGAACTCGCGTTTACATGATTACCTGTCATATATCATCGCATATTGCCTGCCACTCTTTTACTTTGAAACGCGAATGCGATAAGTGCAACAGTGACGAATTGTGCAATGGAAAAGTAACCGGATTTTTGATCGACCTTGCGCTCGCACGCACTCACATCCGAACTGCTCGAGTCACGGCTGTTCGAACAGCGTGCGTGTTTACGCAAACGCACTACTTGCGAGAAACGCTTTTACAAAGATCTCTTACGAAAATCTTAAAGATCGCGAGTATGATAGAAGATGCGTAAGCGTGTGTCGCGCGTGGAAAAGCCGCAACAATGCCGAGGCATTTAATTTGCCGAACGCGTATGTACACGCAATGTAGGAGGCCGCAGGAGACACGCACGAGAAAAACGGCGCTCATCTCGCGCATTCCTCGGACTTCGCAATCAAGATCTCTCGCAAGAGGAAGTCTCTTTCCCGGCGAGGTTTCCCCTCTGATTATAGAGCCGACTGATTAATAAGCGCTTCTGGAAGCCGACGTAATTGCAGTTTAATGAGAGCGTGTAATCGTTTCCGAAGGATCGATATTGACGCTCCCGAGAATGTTCGCCAAGAGTAATATTCGATCTTTCAGCCGGCGAAATGTAAATCGACAAAGCGAAAATTAACACAACAAATTGAAGATTGAAAGATGGAATTACGAAAGCGGTGAGGCAACAGTGGAAGATGGACATACGTATCCGCGTTTTCCGATATCTCGATGGAACGTGAATAGGAACAATAGATTTTCGTTGCGCAATATAAATGCTGTAAAAAGAAAAGATACGAAAAGCGACACACGGATCTCTTAAACTGATATGCCACTATATTTCTCAATCGAATGCTGCACTTTAATAGAGCTGACGTAAGCTTGGTTTATCGGAAACCAATAATTTGTGCATTCGTTGCATGTTTATACGCTAAATTATTCATTCGTATTTAAAATTTTTCAATTTTAAAGCTGTTTTTAACTTCCTCAGCTAATATATATACATATATTATAGAAAGTTTATACTATTTTATTTAAATAATCATAATAACAGATTACTTTATTTCATAATATTATTTTACACGGAAATTTGTATGTCTGATTTATTTCTACATTTTTTATTCTTTTTTAAATATAATTTTCATTATATATTTCTACAGATTCTGACGAATATGTTAAATTTGGAAATAAATTTCTTAGATCTCAATTTTAATATATGTTTATTTTATTTAATTTACTCAAAAGCTTGAAATAATATTATCCAAATTATCATATAATCTGATAGAAAGCAATCTTCATATATGAATGTAAATGTTTATTTTCACTTTTCAGCCCAAAGACAAATTGGTATGTCAATTTTGACATTCTTTTCTCCGTAAAAATGCAATTGTCGTTATGGTCGACGATCTCGCTCTTTCCAGAAATCTGGTTTACACGCGTTGAAAACATGAATTACGCATGTTTAAGTGTTAGACTATACGCGTGGGTGCCCAGCCATGTCTACCGACGTGTTTTGAATGCTCGTTTGTTTCCCATATGGGGAACACAACGAAACCAAATTATGTAATTACCGTTGAGCGCGATGCACGTGTCTAACGACGAGCAATAACGGATTCGCCCGATTCGCGAGCGTGCTATCGTAACGGCGATTAAAATTAGGTAACTAGAATGGGAAATGGAAAAAGAGAGCTCTTAATTGCTCTTAATACTGAGAAAGAGAGATCGTGAATGCCGAGATTGATTTTCAAAGAATGTGACTATAATTAAGCACGCGCGCGTAACCGGAATGAACAGGATACGAGAAAATTAATTACCCTGTTAATTCACGATACCCGGTAGATATATAATGACGACGAGCGAATACAGCGTGAGCGAATGCATCTATGACTTTTATATGAAAAATTGAAGAATGAGATAGCTGTGTGTTTTTAGCTCTCAGTTCTCCGCAGAAGGCAATTTATTTCTTCTTGCGAGAAAGTGTACGCCGAGTTCGTTTATCAAAACTTTTATACTACAAACACAAGCCATTTCGAATACAAACTCATTGCTTTCAAGTACAATATGCATATATGTACACATTCACATAATTATGTACTTTGACATTGTCTTCCTGATGGCATTGAGGGTATCGATTGGCTGAAGTTATATGGTTATGAAGGTCGTCGGGAAATGTCGGATCGAAGGAAAGAGGCAGATTTGAACACGTGTGATATAAATGTCCTCGACCATACCGGATGTAGAAGGACGTATGTGAAATAATTGACGTCGTGGAATCAATTTCAAGATCTATGATCCCGTTTTTCCCTTCTCTCTCTCTCTTTCTCTCTTTCCCTTGATCGACAACGCGGCGTTTGATCTCAAAATCTTTCACTCTTTACCTTGACAATCTCGCCCACAAGGTCGTCGAGATGATCCAAAATCTCGCTGTCAATCGCTTTTTATTTACCCAATGCAGGGTTGAGACGTTTCATTGCGAGGAATGCAATAAAGATCGCATGAATATTTTATGTAAAATATTTAGGTGTACGTTACATAATAACCAATGTGTCATAAAACCAACATTTCTGCACATTTCTGTCAATTTCAAAAATTTCTATAATATTAAATTAACATTTCTGATCATTAAATTATTATATTACATGCATAATTTATTTATATAATTTTAATAATTGTTATTTTTAAAAGTATTTCCAAAAGTATTGAGAATATTTATATTAATTTGGCTATAGTGGAATTTGACAGTGAGACTTTTCCTGAATTACTCTTTAATTCTTCTTTTTAGGATATGTGTACATTTTAATTTATATTACATAAAGAATTATATGTACATAATAACGTAATTTTCTATCGCGTCGCTGACATTTGATATAAAATTACCTGCGAAATATAATGCAGTCAATTATCTGTGCGACTGATGACATTCTAGTGCGTCGCAGTACATCATCTACATCGTCTGCAAATAATACGTTGTAAACATCTGCAAATATACGTTGTAAAGATGCCTGACGCGAATAATGCACCGCGATAGATGATGCATCCGGCGTACAAAGGATTAAATGTCAAGTGAAACGCCTAGCATGAACGCGCGTATCGGCCTAGAAATTCTTAAATAACGTGTCGCGATTCTTAAAGTGACGAAAAATGCGCTGATTTTTTATAATTGCCAAATGCATACATATTAAAAAATAAATATTGAATAAACGAACAACAAATATTTGTTAAAGTTTGAAAGATGCATATATCATAATTACAAATGGAATGTTTGTCAGCATTTGATTTGTGTTTGAATCTATTCACGAGGTAATACATCGAAAAAAATTTGTGTGCAAGCTTAAATGTTTGAATGTTTGGTACAATGCAAAAAAAAACGTGCAAACAACGAACACAAATGTGAATGTTTGAAAATTTGCATTCGTTGTTCAGTATATTTATTTTTTTATTTTAGCACACTCTCTTGAATTTTATTTCGCTGAAACTAGTATGCATCGATTACTGATTTTATGTCTTCCCCTTCCCCCAAATTATTCTTCAGATTTCAAATTATATTAATTATTCTCTGAATATGCGTAATGTTTTGATAACGCATTGTGTTGATTATATTTACAATTATACCTGACTAATTATAAATCAATAAATATCTATGAGCTTAGCATCAAAAACTTTCATACTAATCATGGATCAGAAAGTATATAATTTTGTAGATAATTATTTCCTAAATTTTTTAATATCAATTTCGGGACATTTTTTTTGTTTTTTAATCTTGCATATTTATCAGTCTTTTACTAATTTTATTTTTGATTTACTCCTTCCAAATCTCTTCCTAAGTGCATCTTCTCAATATCGAGTTGAAAGCGATATTTGTGAAGATAGCTCGTTACAGTCTTAAAAACATAAACGATAATAAACGAGGAATGACGAGGTGTAATGAAAAATTGCAAAACGTTCGTTTAATATTTAGTGGTTGTTTTGTAAGATAATGCGGTTTTCGGCGGTGCTCTTTTTGCATGAGAGAGAGAGAGAGAGAAAGAGAGAGAGACTTCGGATAGTTTTCACACGAAAAGGTGCGGGCAGAATATAGACACGAATGTTGCACCATTAAACGATGCGGAATCACAGACGCCAATTGTACATTGCAACTCCATTCTAAAGAAATAGTAGGCAATCGTTTCACTAAATAACTATACTTCTTTCGTAAGAATTTTTTTTTATACAAGCGATATTATACATGAAATATTATTCGTTTGAAAAATTTATTCGGTAAATGTAGAAAGCGACATATAATGGCGTAGTCCTATATAATCGCGATCGCGTATAATTGACAAAAAAATCTTAGGAAAATTAATCTGCAGACGATTGATTATTTTGCTTCGGCGATTCTTCAATATGGGATACTTTTCAATCTACAAGACTTTGTAATTTATCGAAGTCTGAAATTCGTCTTGCATTTACGCAACTTGACACTTAAAGTGATCCAGGGCCGGAACCGCCATCGAAAGAACGCTACCAGGAAATCGTTCTAAAACGCACGAGTGCTGTAAAATTGCCGTCTCGTAACGCGATTTGCACGCACGGCCGATATGATACGGTATAAACAAATATACACGGTGCTGTCCACAAATCATACGGAGAGCGCCGCGGCTTTTCCTAAGGCTCGCACGACGACAGAACGAGACGCGAGGAAGGAAGGACTCGCGAAGCTGAGAGAAGTGAAAGTCATGCAAACAGAGAGAGAAGGAAACACGACGAAACATGTGTAAAAGAAAGAGAAAGAGACAGAGAGCGAGAGGAGGGGAGGAGAAAAATAGATATAGAGCGAAAAGGAGAGGGAGACTCCTGACACAGGATAAAAGAGTCAGCGAAGTGAATGAGTGAAAGTAAGCTGGAATACCGAAGCAGTGCTTTGAAACTGGAGCACCGCTTGCATAATATCGGACAGTTTATACAGTTTAAGGCGTTCCGTGTATATGCGACTGCTCAATATACATATCTGTGCTCTATTCTACAGATCGATAAATCATTACATATGTGTAGATGATGCGATGATAATTCATAATTGTATAAAAGAAAATATATTCATAAAGAGAGAAGGAATGATTTCGCAACTATTTCAAGTTAAAAATAAAAAATTTGCCATATTCCATTCTTTACTTAATAATAAGAAATAGTAAGAATAATAAGTAGTCTTAATAATAAGAAATTTTTAATCAAATAGTCTTTAATTAAATAGTCTTAATAATAAGAAATATTTACTTAAATTTAATTATAAATTAATGTAAATTAAATATTCGACGCATAGAAATTAAAATAATTGTCACTTTTATTTCTTTTCGCTTTAACTTCTTAAACTTTATTAGCAATGTCATATACGTGTTGATCTCATTACACTCGATATGTTTCCAATTTATTTACCTGGTTACTTAAAAAAGTAAACATAGCGCGCATAAAAAGTTTTTACACGAAACAAGCAAGTATAATTACCTATAGCCTGTAATATTTTATATCTCTTATTATATCAGTTCTATTATAGTCTGGATTGGCAGGCAACGCGTGCAAAAAGTGATTCATCGATCTGCGGCAAATAAAGGATTAGAGCGGTCAGACATGAGCTCCATTAACAGTAGCGGTACATATGTTTCATGTGAAACGAGATAAATTAAAGGATATGCATGATGGAGGTTTATGAGACACTTTAAAGAGCTTCGGGGCTCATATTATCCGAGCATATTTTTGACGAATTGATGTATGATAGTCAGTAACCACATTTACGGTTCAAAAAGCATTCATTATCACATTTCCGTGAAATTATGTGATCTAAATGCTTATTTTCCTCCATCGTATGCATGCACGCACACCATGATTTTAAACCTTTTAGCGGTTTTAAGTTTTATTCTTCGGGAAACGAGAAACGACTTGTCTTGTCAAACGGGACATTTGATTGTAAAGAAAATTTGCTTCAATTGGAGCTCCAATCATGTGGCCCCCATTATATGAATACAAAGATTAAACGATTAAAATCTATGAGTTGCCAATTTAAACATTTTTTTTTCAGTTCTGGAAATAAAACTTTCGTATGCGGATCTTGAAAAATAAATAAAGCAGCATTTCTAATAATAAGTGGCGAAAGTCATTGTTATTTGTTCGAGTATTTTTCTGACTCATTTCTGCCTTTCTTGTTTCGCATATTCACATTTGTCAGAATTGAGTCAACAATTACAAACTTTTGCAATTTTATGTAAATATCGGCGACGCTATACAATTCTCGTTCCTTCCCCTTGTGTGTACAATTAACTACTGATTTTATAAACATATCTCCTGAAAATTTTTAAAAAGATTAAATCTCCAAAATATTTACAATATGATAGTAATAATAGCTGGTATTAATTAATTAGAATAATTAAAATAATAAACATTAAAAATAAACCTATTTTTATTTTTATCATTAAAGTATAAATTCCGAAAGATATAATAAAATATATAAAGATTAGTAAAATACATAATTTCATAACAATAGAGAATTTCACTAGGCGTATTTTACTTTCTTTTAAATATTGAAGAAAATCTTGAAATAAGGAAAGAGTATCTCGTATTTATAATAAAAAAATATGCATCGAAAAACGCGAATAGGAGGATTTAAGAGAAATCGAATATAGGAATCAACATTACGAAAAGCGCTCGTTAATTCAAAAATGAAATGAGAAGGCGTATAGTAAGGAAACTTATTCTCAACAAGCCTGTTGATTTCGTGAATTTTTTAATGCCTACCGGCTGGCCTCGGAAATCAACCGAATCTCCTTACCAGTCTCCTTGTATAATAACTGTTCCTGGTAACGGTTTTAAACTTTCTTCGCGTGACTTCCTTCGAAAATCGATTTCTGTTTTAAGTAGAGTATTGTATCGTAAATCATAATTGTAAACCCATTAAAATCCTCATTTTTTCGCGCTTGAGCTGTTGTACTTGTACTAGAAATGTTCCGGCAATCGCGAATATAGAAGTGATTATATTTATAATAAATAGGTCCTTTCTAAATGTGTAGACTCTCGTAAAGGAAAAATATTATAAATAAATTACATATCTATATATGTATATATAGAATATATACATATATCCAATATGTAATTGTTTATAAAAAGGACATTATATTGCTTTCGTAATTTACTAATTAATATTATTTATTATTTAGTAATTTATTATACACATACTCACAATCATATATAATAAATTACTAAGTAAAAAAGAAATACATGTATTTAACATGAGGAAAAAGAATTTGTATTTGCGAAATATTTGTCAAGTAAAAAGTTTAGAATGCCATTATCAATAATTAAGCAAAAAAATAAATTAGAAATAAGTAAGTAAATAAATAAATAAATATATATATATATATATATATTTATAAATAAATAAATATATATATAAATAAATATATATATATATATATTTATTTATTTATATACATATTGTACTTTTTCAAGACTAATCAGTTGTTATAAACGATAATTTACCTCATGTTAAATCATTAATAACATTAATTACGATGGGATGCAATATTTTGTATGTCATCAGATTATTCCGAGAATAAAATTTTAATCTGCCGGCCACACATGACATCATATTGCGTCACGCATTACGCATGATCGTTGTATACGTGGAGATGCAACACAATCTCCACGTAATAGTCTGTTTTCTCTCTCGGCCATGAAAGGTCATCGAGGCTCTTCGCAGAAGTCAATATGCTCTGCTTCGAGGTTGAAATCGTAGAGCTCATCTTAATCTCTTTTTAATGAAATCCGAAATTAATAATACGAGGTTCTTCAAATAATTTCTGTGACATATTTTTTTCTATGTGTATATGTGTACACATTTATATGACTAATCAGATATGCAATAATGTCTTTTTAAATAATATTTTTAAAGGTCGATATATGTCAAATCTCTGACATTTTACATTTTTTGACTGTATGTGTATTCGACGAAAATATAAATCATTTCAAGCTTTATTTCAAAATAAGAATTGTTTCTTTCCAAAAAATGTATAAAAATTTTTTCATCGAAAATAAATAATTCTTTTATACATTAAAAAAGAAAAATAATATTTGTAATATAGATACATATAATTAAAAGTATATAATTACATTGTTGCAATTTATTTGGTAAAATTTAATTCACAAATATTACATCTTTTATCGAATAGAACTAACAATTTACAAGGATACCTTTCCATTGTAATTATGTTCTTTCGCACACAATGTATGGCATCAAAATCTGCAGAACATCCTAACGTTATTCGAGACTCATTCAATGTCTGCTTGCTCAATTCTCCGATTTTTATCTCCGTCCCTGAGATGCTTAAGCGATCTTCGAGAAGTACACTTTAACAGATTTTGATACGCAAACGCATGCAACTCGATCTGCTTGACCTCGTTGAGATTACATCAGCATTTGTGAAAATCATTTTCCACATCGGAGATTGCAAAATTTCCTTTCGTAAAACAATCATGAATTAAAATGTTTAATATAATATAAATGCATCAATTAGAGATATCGTTATATTGAAAATAGAGTTAATCAATATTATTTATAATCATTATATCGAATATCAATATAATCAAAGAAAGATATTGATAATTTCTGCAAAATTATTACATAACCATATCATCACACAGCTTGCTATATATAGAATATTTATATTTAATTAAATATATAAATATTTATATTTTTGAAATGAATAAATTTCACGGCATAGAGGGCAAAGAGAAACGAAATCGCACGGGGATCTTTGCGAATTAATAATGTCGACGCCTCTCCATCGATTGCAAAGTGCGAATATAAGCGCGTAAGAGCGCCTGCTGCCGATGGCCTTAAGAAGTGAAAAGATGTCTGGCCGGTGAAAGAGAGAGAATTTACGGGACTCTCGGACACGCTGACGCGGTTGGATGAACTGCAGCTTCGATATCTTCACGATCGCTGAGCTCGTAGTATTCGGCGCACGAGGTCGATATAATAATAAGACTTCAATTTCCTGAGGAAAGTCGAAAGGAATAAATGTGTACGGACGCGATTGAAGGACTTTGTGTCTAATTGTATACAGTATTTGATGAACCAACAACAAAGAACAAAAAAACGACAAATCATTTTAATGAGATTTAGCAACTGATTGTGAGTTTATTTCTTGATGCATTGTTCTAATAATAGAATGTGAAATTATTTCCTTGAAATTATTATTAATCTTGTAAATAAATATGCGTAATGAATTATTCATATATAATTTCTATATAATTATACAGGATAATGAATAATTATTCATATATAATTCCTATATAATTATAAGAATTTAAATATAGGAAGATTTTATTATGATTTAAAAAATTAGATAAGGCAATTATAAAAATTTAGAATAAAATATAAATAAAATTATTAATAACAAATCCTCTTCTTTCTCTCCTTTTCTCTTTCTATCTTCTTCTCAATTTTTCGAATATCTTTATTGCATTGAATTCTGCAATAAATTAACGCATAAGAAATTATCGGAAATTAAATTTTCTTTTTGAATTGCCTTTCTATACATTAAGCCTCGCAGGAAATTATTGTCTTTAGCATTAAAAATCGCGTGATCTCCGGCGTTGAAATCTTCGGCATTGAAATCTCTGACAGTGATGTTAAGATCAGCAGCGCATTGAAGTTTCCGGCGTTGAAATCTACAATATTGCAGCCTCTAGCATTAAAATCTCTTAAGCTATTTTGTAATCCCTAGCATTATAACAATCGGCAGTAGATGGAGATTGCATAATGTAATATTTCAGTTTCACCTCTCGTTTAGAAAATCAATTCGATACGATAGGTCTAGGTTATCTCGTGCCGGATGTCGCGTGCCGGATCAGTTCTCACTATGAGAATCTATAACGGTGAGATATTGCTACAGGCAAACGGTATTATCGCGGTGAAGTATGACGTTTGCTTTTTGTCAGACGAGCGAACGTGAGAGCGAACCTCGCCTTATTGGCGCAAAAAGCACTCCAAAATGCCAAAGTTTACATTTCTAACCGGCACCGTTATATTGCGCTGATTATCTTGTCCGCGATGGACTAATTAATACATCGTTACATAAAAGTGAAGAAGGTGCGAATAATCAAATGCATCCACGCTCACTGCCGGAGAGGATTCCGTGGGATAAGATTCTCCATTCCGTTTACCCTTTCAGTGTGACTAATCGCTAAAGTTTATGAGAAAGGGGCACGAAGAGAAAAGAAAAGAAAGAGAACGTAATAGGAGATGAAAGTTTACTTATAAATATAAATATACATAAAAAATTTTGCGTAATTAAATTTTAAATGCAAAGTGAATATATATTATATAACACAAAGGATTAAAACTTCTATTATTTTTCCTATTATCTAGTCACGGAACTTGTACAATTTACTTTTATATTTCAACTCATATTTTATATTAATCATATTTTACATTATTTAAACTAGATATAAAATAATATATTTCATTTTATTGTTAATATGATTTATTTACTTTATTCAAAATTCAATTCTATAACTCATAAAGTAATTTTAGCAATATCGAATTTTATAGAAAATTGCATTAAATTACTTTCTGTCAATTTTGAATCATAAACTATGCGATTCCGTGCAAATTGAAAATCGACACAGTTTGCAAAAGGAAAGAAAGACAGAAAGAAAGAAAGACAATTGTTCACGAGACTACTTCCAACTTTAGTCATATGCAACGGTGAACGCCCCGGCTCTCTGCACCCCGCGAATCAGCTGGGAACACCCACTCACGATCAGGTCTCTGAGGATTACTAAAGACAGCTCGACCTCCCTGGTATTCTCGTTTCACGATCCCACGATCCTCTCCGCGTATACGTAAGAGAGGGGCTTCGTTAAACGCGAAATGAAAATATCAGAAAGCAAGAGCGCACTATCTGGGATAATATCCGTGATATCGATTACCTCTCTCGATAGATCCTAGTTAAGGATGTACATCCTTAACCCCGCGAACCCTCGCACGGACTCGCTGAAGTGGAAAACGACTGAGGGAAAGTAATGAGATTCGCGTTAATATTAATCGAAAGGTCGGAAAAAATTAATCGTACGCTCGCGCAGGAAGTCCTTGCTATTTTTTGTATAAAACAGAGAAATTCTCCGTCGATGCAGGAAGCAAAGTTTCGTCGTTTGAAAGACATGTATGTTAATTGCTCACATCCTTCTGACTAATAATGTACGAAATTCCATAAGGAAACGCTCGTGAAAATAACGGGACATATTATGCGATTAGAATTTTATAACTACCGCATTTCTCAAACATTTTGTCAGAGAGCATGAGAAAACCAATCAATTATTGTCGAATTATCATTAAGTCATAAATTTCTCTTGCTATAAAATATAATAATAAGAGGTAGCGATGTAATAATACATATATAGTTTCAGCAATAAAAATAATAATACTAATCTATATAAATAATATAGTTTTCACTTAATTCACTCGATATTATTTTACAAGTGTTCTTTATTTCTCACTATACGATTACGTCGCGAAGCACCGTTACAGTCTCGATAGAAAGTCGCATTGCGATATACACAGAGAGGCTAATTTGATCGGAAAATAATTTCACAAACTGTTATGCAATTATTTAATTAGGAATTCTTGATAGCAAATCAATCGCACAGCTGTACACGCCAGGTATCGATGGGATTAAAAAAAGTCGAGTTGTTAGTGGTTAGTGACATGCATTTAAATCCGCGAAATGCAGACCGCAATCGATAATCGTGCACTGTCGGCCGTGAAGGCTATCTATATCTATAGTTGCAAAAGTGTGCAGCAGCAACGCAATGTGACCTTTGCTATTTTACGATTGCTAAAAGGCATGCGTAATCGATAAGATTTTGATAGCATTTTTATACGATCGTTTTAAAATTCGCATAAGTATATTTTATCATATGGGAAATGTTTTCTTTATAATCCAAAGGATTATAAAGATAAAGATTCTTTGTCTATTGCAATTATATATGTACATATAATTAGATGCAAAAATGATCAAAAGTTCATCTTTCTTTAAGATTTTTTTAACAGTGACAGTTTTTTAGCTACTACATGCTTTTTGATTCATCTTCGGAATCAATTTCTTCGTAGTAAAAATATTGAAATATAATAATTCGAAAATTAAAAATGATTAAAAAAAATTTCTTTTCACTAATTAAACTTCGAAAAACAAATAGAAATAATAAGACTATATTCCTAACTTAATTTTAAGTTAATTTATAGTATATTTAAGTAATTTATTTTAATAAGATTTTGATTTCACACTTAATTGCAAAGAGAGATATATGACATAAGAAAAATATGATAAATAATCTCCTTTGAACTCTAAATCTATCATTATATAAATACATATACATACACATACTTCGTTTTGAAGTATTCTGTAATAGAATTATAATCTATTAAAATGATCTCTCTTAAAATAAAAGCAAAATGCAAAGAATATATATACGTTGCAATTAAATAACTTTGTTTTGCAAGTACTTTGTACTCGCGTTATATTTTCGCTAGATTAAATATCCAAGTGATTCAAGATTCCATGCGGATAATTTGCAAGTAAATTGAAGAGCAAAAGAGAAGAAGCGAATTTATCGTAACGTTCCCTTTTATAATTCGCGATAAATCGATCGCGAGCAGCGATAGAATTGGAATCATAGCGTGAAGGTTACGCATTCTGAGAGGGTGTGTGAGCGAAGTGTTTAACCTTTGCTGTCGCTCGTAGCCGGACGTTGCTTTAGAAAGGTGCGATATTAAATTCATGCGTGGGGAAACTGAGCAACGTTTCGCTCTCGAGACGATCTCGATCGTACGATCTCGCAGGGAGATAGGAACGATCGGAATAACCTTGCGATTCTCTTATCCGGAGCGATGTGAAAGAACAAGTTTGCCACGTGCAGGAATAGAGCATACAGTTTACGATACAAGGAAAATAAAAATATCGAAACAGAAGTATGATCGTTTTAATCTTTATTCCTTTGCGTTTCTGCAGTAAAAGTTCGTGGAAGATCGGTGTTAAGTCCGCGAATAGCGTTCGGCCATGAAGGCTATGCAGATCTCTGGGGTGTGTACCAATCGTGAATGTAACCTTTTGACGGCCCTCTTTCACATGGCAATCTTGTGTGCGCCAGAAATACAGAGTATCTCTCGGACGTATTGAATAACTTTTGATCTACAATTTCATTTAACATTTCAATTTGCAATTGAACTTTTTTCTATAAAAACGTCGAAATATCAATGATTTTCAAGTTATAATTCTATAAATGTTATTAATTTAGCCACATGTTTAATTATTATAATTTTCTATTAATAATAAAACAATATAATTTTCTATTAATAATAAAACAATAATTATAATAAAATAGAAGTTTTAATAAGATTGAAAAAATAAAATATTTTCTTTACAAAAACTGTATGTGAACTTTAAATGCAAAATAATAAAAACCTTCTTTCATATTTTTTATTTTATATAAAAACTGAGTACTTTGATTAAATTATAATTGTTAGATATTAATTAAAAATATTTGACAATTTGTGGCAAGTCTTGAGTCAAAAACATTGATTTCAAATTGATTAAAGAATTTAGATCAAATACAATTCGCGTACATATTCGAGTGACACTCTGTAGTTGATAAAGCAGACAGTAGTATAAGGATGGCGAGGTCGGTAGGTATGTAAGTAGAAAACAGAAGGTGGTGTTCAGACACAATGGAATGGGCAACTGTGTTCTCGTTGCGTCACTATACGGCATAGCTTTTTTTCTCTTTTCAGCTTGTTAATTGCAATGCGTTGCCGAGTAAACGAATAAGAAACTTGATGCAGAAAATATAAATAAAAAATATAATATAAATAAGAAAAGAACGAAATTGAAAAAAAAATTTACTTATAAATTAAAGATGTTTAAAATAAAGAAAAATGTTTTGAAACTAAATTTTAAATTAAATTTTGAATTAAAATTGATATAATTAAATATTGCCATCACAGAGATACATCTATATATCTAAAAAATAGAAAAGCAAATTAAGATACTATCTTGAAAAATTGTAATTTATTATAGTATGGTAAACTTTGCAAAAATGTAAGGCTAAAAGACATTATGATGCAATGATTTGCTCAAACATTCTGTATGACATGATTCAGCCATTGTTATAAGTAACCTTCCAGTAAATCTCAAGTAGTTTGCGCTCGCTTACTTTTGTATCTAGTCAGTTATTAATATCTTTACGATTTTCATTATTCTTATATGTCTTGCTTGTTTCTCTCTAGCCGTGGGAAGGGTGTAATTTTGTGCTGGAAGTTAGCCGATAATGAACAAGACGTGTATCGCGATTGCGAGCTCTGACAGTTGAAACATAGCGTAGGCCGCGCGAATAATTCCGCCCTTCTTGATCCGGATGTAACCGAACGTGACTGTTGTTGTGTTACGTACAAAGGCATTTCGTCACTAAATCCAAGAGTCGCGCTGCAGCTTCTTGTGGAAAAATTGTAAATGAAAGCAGGGAATGGGATTTCCGATCGAGAACGCGCTCTCTCGTGCGATTGCGAGTGCGCACCTATCGAAAGGTCACTGTTAAACAATGATAATCGTACTTTCGACGTTGCCTTGTAAATGATAGGATATAGTCTGCATTAATGGTTAAGCAAAATGGAAAATTTTAACACATATAAAAGTCGGTGAGTTCACAAAAATTTTGATATCATTTTTTGTATTGAATAATTAACATATTTATTATATATTAGAATTCTCTATGTGAGCAAAGGAATATTAAAAACACATTCATATGTAATTTTTCTATACATGTAACCGCTTTGAATTTTTAAATAAGTTTTGCCATAATTAATATTCAAAAAACATAATTAAAACATAATTAAAACATAATTAATATTCAAAAAACTAATTATTATACTTAATTAAATTTTTATTCGTCTTTTAGAGATATTATAAATTAATTTAAAATAAATTACACTAGTGCAAAGATAAACAAATAATTAATTTCAAAATAATATATAATTTAATATATAATTTATTAATTGTGCATATACCTTACTATTCGCCATCATTTAAAACCTTTTTAGTTTTCTCCTCTTCTACTTATTGTTTGCTACTTCCTCATGATATTTACATGACATTTGCAAAAATGTAGTTAATTATGAATCGCAAAATACGATGATTGCGCTATACTTTACATGGCATTCCTGACTTTAAATGTCCGCGCGACACATATTTTATAATATTGCAACGAGAGAGCAATGTGAAAACTCGAAAAAATTCTGCAAAATATACATATTAATAATATATATATATATATATATATATATATATATATATATTGTTTAATTATTAAGTAATTATATTGTATCTTTTCGTTATTTAATTTAAATAGTCACCACAATAATTTTACAATATATCGCAAGACTTAATTAATATAGAAACTAATACTAAGAATCATTAATTGTAATAAAAATAAAGAACAATATAATTATAATTCCAAAGACAATAAATCCGATGACACACGGAGTGGCTTGCGTGGTCACTCGAGTCTTTTATGCAAATTACAGCAAATTGATTGTGCATAAATAATAACATGAAAATTTATTGTTTTATTGCGACAAATAATTAATTCTTTAATGATGTCTAGAGTTAAATATATCTCTATATTTAAGAAAGAGAGAATGTGTTATGAGTGTGTTGTTATCTATCAATAAATATTTCTCTTTCTTGCCTACTATAGATTTTATCTATTCCTTTCATAAAACTAGTTTTTCTTACAATTTAAGTTGTCGTTCTTGTTCGAATTGAGAATACGCGAGAATAATATAAAACGAAAGATCAAATACATATATACCAAATAACAAAAAGTCATTATACTGTCAATTAATAATAAATTTGATATTCAAAGAATAGAATATTTCATAAGAGTTCGTTTTGTAGAATGTTAAATACTTCAATATGACAAAAATACATTATTATATTATGTTCGACCTTCACGTAGAGCGCTATTGTACACATGTCGTGGCCTTACTGTCATTCGCACGTGAGACTCGGATGAGAGCAGAGCTCGGATAATAGCAGAGCGACTCGCTCTGTGTCGATCGCGACGAGTACCAAAAAACGCTACATACAATCATAATTATTAACATCATAATTATTAACGAATATCAATCTGCATGATTAAATAACTTTTGTGAATAATTACGCATAAGAGCATAATATAATGATATCGCGTGATAAGAGTATAATATAATGATATCGCGTATCGGTAGTGATTATTCTTCGAAGCAAATATTTCGTATATTTTGTCTTACGTTAAATATTTTGTTGCGATAACTTAAAAGCTTTACTATGTTCAGTCTAGCACATACCGCGCTATTGTTTACATGACCTTGTTGTCATTCGCCTGGCGAGACTCGAACGAGAAGGCAGCAGAGCTAGTCGCTCCGTCGTCGATACACAATCGCGATACCGAAAAATGCGAAAAGCGTAATTGTTCACATTAGTGATTATCAGTCACGTGATTAAATATCTCCCACAAGTAATGATCCATAAAACATCGCAGTAATTATTTGTCGAATATATTTCGCATAAAACTTTCGTTTAAAACATGAATCAAAGCCAGATTAATGTTATAAATTATTTTACTATACAATATTTGGCTTCGCGTTTTGATATGAATTATTCGTTATTTATGTGATTAGCATTTCACTGTCGGATAGAAAGTACGGAATAAATACAAATCATAATATTGAATAATTCAAATAACAGAAAGTTGTAATATATGGACTTAATAATAATAAATTGATAAAAATTATATTGATTTATTAATAATACATTTTTAAAATTTCTAAAATGTAAGCATACAGTATTTATTGGATAACAAAGATAACATTCTCTCGCGCAGCGATTATCGCGTATATTTAATCATGTCATTTCCTAGTCCAATTAAGAGCAGATTGTTTGATTATAATTTTGTTTTTTCACCGTAATATATAAAAAAGTGTATTGTGATTATTCAAGATTTTTCGGGAGTGTCGTTCAAAGTATCGCGCGATTATAATTAAGTGTATTTTCGCGAGTGCTATGAAGAAACTGCAAAGAGATGCTACAAAAAAAAGATCCGGGGAGATATCTGGCGACAACGGCGCAGCAGTTATCAGGTGAGTTAATTTATAAATAATTGATTAATTTTATTGGTTCTATTTGCGAAATTGATTGTTCATATATCTCGCAATAGCGATTTATTTTAAATTATCATAACTTTATTTACGTAACGTAACGTTATTTATTTTAAATTATTTTAAATTATTGTAACATAATATAAACAGTATTCCAAATTTTATTCTATGATATTTAAAATATCTATAATAAAAAATATCTGTATTAATATTTTAATATTGAGAATATAAAATATTTAAATATTTAGAATTTGTAAAATATTTATAATTATCATATTATTTATTAAAATTATATTTATAATTATTATATTATTTATTAAATATTTACTTTCAATTTTTTACAAAATATTTTATATCGTAAAAAGACTTTTAATAATAATGCAATCAATTTCCCAAAATATCTATTTAAATAATAAATAAAAAATTTGATTGGACGTAATTAGTTTTTTACATATCAATTATTTTATAATAATATATTTATTATTTATATATATATATATATATATATATATATATGAAATAATAAATATATTATTATAAAATAATTGATAGATTTACCGGAGAAATGAGGAAAATTACGCCATTTTAGCGCAAATTTAAAAGCTCAAACTTTCAAGATATATACAGTTTGGCATTTTAACAAATGTTCATATACCAATATAGTATGTATAAGTATCATATACTATATTATATCATGAAGAAAGCGTATCTTTAGATAATTTATAATTATAAATATATGTGTATATAGAATTTCTCATTTATTTACACACACACACGAGCGCGCATATATATACCTATATATATATATATATATATATATATATATATATAATATATATATATAAAAAATTGGATTGGACGTAATTAGTTTTTTACATATCAATTATTTTATAATAATATATTTATTATTTCATATATATATATATATATATATATGAAATAATAAATATATTATTATAAAATAATTGATATGTAAAAAACTAATTACGTCCAATCCAATTTTTTATATATATTATATATATATATATATATATATATATATATATATATAGGTATATATTTTATTTATATATATAGGTATATATATGCGCGCTCGTGTGTGTGTGTGTAAATAAATGAGAAATTCTATATACACATATATTTATAATTATAAATTATCTAAAGATACGCTTTCTTCATGATATAATATAGTATATGATACTTATACATACTATATTGGTATATGAACATTTGTTAAAATGTCAAACTGTATATATCTTGAAAGTTTGAGCTTTTAAATTTGCGCTAAAATGGCGTAATTTTCCTCATTTCTCCGGTAAATCTCAATATCTCCATAAATTTCGGAATCAACGCACGATACGCGCGCACGAGCTGTGAAGGCTACGAGGGGGCGTGTGGCAATCGAATCTCCGTTATTCTCGCCTCACTGTGTAGGATAACGAGCGTTAATACAACATCACGGGAATAGGATAATGTGTGCATATATATACATGCATGTGTGATCGTTCGATGTGCGTAAGTGCTCGTCGAAACGGATTTCGTTCTTCGCGTTTTGCGTGACATCTCGTAAGGATACCTTGTTGCGAGACGACGTGGAAAAGCAACGTAGCCACGTAATCAGTTGACACGCGCGCATACACATATATATATAATCGCACTTACACAGTTGCATACAATGTGCAAATCGCGATGCAACGCCCGCCGATCTGGTGAACGCGTGTTTAAACCGGGCGAGAGAGTTCTTGCGTCTCTCTTTCTCTCAATGTTTCGGTCTCTGTCGAACGATACGAATAAACAGACTGACCAGACTGGAAAGGCTGCCTGCCATTCGATATTTTCGTAGCTGACAACACGAACTCGTTGGTATCAACGGAAAGTAACGAGCTCACGGCGAGTACTCCCGGTGAAATTGTTGTGTTGCATAAAAAGCGGCAGCACGCTTTGGCAGCCGCTTTATTTTGCTTTAATGCTAAATTAGAAATAGTCGAATGCAAATTGCAAACGAGCGGATACTAGTTTCCCGGAACTACCTAGATATGCTGATCATATATATCAAGAGATAAAAAAATAATGGATAACATAAAGAGAAAAAATTGTCTCTAAATTTGTCATAATTGAAGAATTCGATGATTGTAACATGATGATTCCGTATAAAT
Source organism: Camponotus floridanus (assembly GCF_003227725.1). NCBI lineage: Eukaryota > Metazoa > Arthropoda > Insecta > Hymenoptera > Formicidae > Camponotus > Camponotus floridanus. The sequence continues at coordinate 748,097 of NW_020229337.1, forward strand.
ATATTATATAAAATACAATGATTTTTTTTAATTAAGAAGAAAATAATAATACAGGAAGTAATAATGTATCTGACTTTCGCGTACGAAAAGCGATATGTCTCCTTGGACTTTGAGTGACAAATATTAGTGGCTATTTTTAATATTAAATGCAAAACAATATGCTTGATTTAAGATTAAGTTTCGCAAAAGAGTTGTTAGCCTCGTGCATTCAGTTTTTATGAAGTATCTTTAATCGCGTTCTGCTCCACGCCGCATAAATGACACAATTTATTAACTGACGTCGATCACGTCGCCGTCGAAAGGAGCACAAATTATATATTTTAATAATTAACACAGCGCGAAGGACGTTCGCGTATGAAGCAGCCGATGCATCCCCCTCCCCGATCTCTCCCGGAAAGGTTACGCGCTCTCTCGCACGTAACAGACACGTGGGTTACGCAAGTGACGCGTGCGTGTTGCCGACATCGCAAGATTGTCCCACGAGTGGATAAAGAATGTTACCGATCAGACTGTCGATGGCAAATCATTAATTTTCGAGAAACTGTTCCATTTACGTCCGACTTCTTTGTCTTTTGTAAAAAAAAAACCTCTTTCTATCTCTCTTTTTTTTCTCTGACATATAACATTGTACAGATCGATCGTTGAGTATATAACGGAATTTTCGTTTCTCGCATAAAATTACGCAAATTTATTCCGCTGGATCGATTAAGCGATTCCTTTCGCTGTTTTTTTCTTTTCTTATTATTCTTATTGTTGCAAGTATTTTAAGAATAGAGATATTTATTTCTATATTTATGAGAGAATATAAATATATCGGTGTAAATTCTTTAACGCGAAAATTCGTGAAATTAACTTTAATCTTTTCTTTCTTTCACGGTTGTAATACAATTGTTTTTTATTTCCAGATATTCTTTTTACAAGACCGAATATAATAGAAAGATTTCATTTAATTATAATATTTTATAAGCATTTCTCATGTAGATCACGAAATTATTTCTAATTATAAATATTAAGGAATTAATTTGCGTTCACCATTGATCCTATTTTCGATATATTACAATATATCTCTTTCGCATATTTTAAGAAAATTTGAAATTGTGTCCGTAAAATGTCAATAATTGTTGTCCCTAATTTATTTGACTTCTCATGTTATTATATTAAATTTTGATGAAAGTTTAGCCCAATAATTTTTTTTAGATCGATCTTAGTATTCGGTTTCGAAATTAATAGAGCATGCCATATGGCAGAAGAGAAATACAAAGGGAAAGTGTACAGGAGGAATGTATTGAGATGTGTCAATGTCGCTAACAATAAGTAAATCTGTATGAATTTCTTATATTCATTTATCAAATATTCATCTCTCTCGCATACTCCTATATTCTATATATCGCGAAAAACGACTTAAATATCTATTAAATATATGTTAAATATCAAAAAATGCAGTAACATCGAATATTTTGCGACAGATTACAATTTTTCTTTCCGTTACGTTTTGCCATCAATAAACAGACATTCTTGTCGGCCCCGCTTTTCCTTGTCTTGCTCTATTTAATTCAGCTACGTGCCTAAATATGCGTCATTGCACTATACGCGTTTTGAAGCTCGAGAGGGAAAGTATAACGTAAGGCTCGTTTCTTATTTTGATTTCGAAAGCCCGCTGCGAAGGTTACCCAACTTGTGATATCTGGATTTTTCTTCGCGCCACGAATAATCGCATGCCCCCTCTCGAAAAAAATATAATTTTATCTAAAAATGATTATTATTCGAAATTTGTTTAATTTCCTTAGAATGTGTTAATCGTATAATTAATTGGATGATTTCACCAAAATTCTTTTGTAGAAAAGTTTTTTCTACAAAATGTATCTTGTACACATCATGTACATTCATATTTTCTAGTTGGTGAAATTTCTTTATAAGCACTGATAGACATTTTCTTATTAAAAATAAAATAATTTAAATATTATTAAAAAAGTTTATATCTTTGACGAGTATAGAGAGATATAAATAGAGAGATATAAATACAGGAGAAATATATATGTATTAGTAGGAAACCGCAATACTCGAAAAATTTTACTAATTAATATTTTTAAAAAATTTTCAAAAATTCTAATTCAAAATAGTACTTAATGTTTTCAAACTCATATGAAAAGAATTGTAAATAAAAATAAATAAAATAAATAAAAATAATATTACAAATATTATTTCTTATATTAATTCAAATATTTTAAATATTATGTAGTAAAGAATGAGAAAAATGATAAAACAAGTATGCATTTATTTTAAAAATAATGATTATTAGTTTTAATACTAATTATTTATCTTTATTAATATATAAAATCAACTGAGGTTATCAAATAGAATTTTAATTTTAATATAAAGCATTTTATTTTATTAAACATTTATAAAGCAAGGGAAATAGTTTATATAAATAAATTTATTTTCTATTTTAAATACTGGCTCTCTCTCTTTCTCTTTCTTTCTCTCATCCTCTTGTAAAACGAACGTATTCTGAAAACAGAAGGTTGGACATATTTGAAAAAGAAAGTTATGATTGCCGAATATCGCGATAGGACCCAGGATTATATAACGAATCGCATTGCGAAATTTACTGGACGACGCTTATCATATTATTCCACGTTACTTTATTGAATGTCATGTGTTAAAACTCGTTTTTCAAGCTGGCCTTTGATTGTATTTTGCTTGACTGCAGAAGTTGTGCGTGAAATTAATCATGTTAATTGTATGCTAAATATGAAAATAAATTACATAATACGCGAGTAATTAACAGAAAAACTCATTGATCTTATCATGTATACGATTTATCGGATTCTAAATATGGAAGTTTTACAAGAGAATTATCACTTATTTATGTAAAATCTCTCTACCTCGCCTATATATGTTTTCGTAAAAGAAGAACTCATTTCGCGATATGATCGAGCAACTCGCAGTATTCGCTTTACAAACTTTCTCTGCATCGTAAAATAACGCGTTACATTTTGCAATATGGATGCAATTTTGATCATATTCAAGTTTAGATATTCGCAATTTCGTAGCTGTCAGTGATACCTGCATGACTATTTTCTTACAAATCTATTTGCGCATGAATGATATTGAAGATTGGAGTCTAGTTAGAGATGCAATTGCCCATCTCAATGTGCAAAACGACATAAAAGTAACGCTTCGAAGAGAATTGCTTTCGTTTTATTTTGAAACGAAAAACATAATAATAACGTAGATTTGAAAATATAATTTCTCCTCGTTATGACATACGCTCTTTCTAAAATGGTAGATTCTATGGTGTATCAGAGATTCTTTTTACTGGCAGTCTTGATAAAAGAAATGCTCCAATTATGCAACAATAGCGTTTCGATTCGAGAGACAGATCAGAATCGTGATCGCGATCTCGAATCTCTGTCATCGAGACTCTGCCATTTCCAAATCGGTCACGCGACCTTCGTATCGCTTATGGAATGAATTCTTGGACTCGCGCGAGCGATCAGCTGAAAATCGTGACCGGATTTCTTCAGTGACCCGTCTGCTTTCGATCGCGTTACGTGTCGGCACTTTCAAACGTGTATAAATCCAATCGTCCTATCGAAAGCGCATTATCATAACGATACTGTTAAACGTCATCAGGCATTGCGATTTCGTTAGCTCCCTCGTGAGAGATCGCCCGGGTTCCTCGAGATGCGAAATCCCGTGCGTGAGACAAAACGAGACGCTTCATTAATCCGTTTCCCTTCATTCTCTTCGTCATTTCGCATAAGATAATGATCTCAATTATATATGCTATAGCACAAACTTCGCAATTTTAAACAATGGATCATGTGAAGAAAATGAATCGAATGCTCTTACTGAAAGATTTAAAAAAAAATATGCATATATGTAATGATATAAGAGAAAGAGAGAGAAAATTTTTAAAGAGGCTGAAAGAAAAACGTATCTTTTTCAATTTCTTCAAATATCGAATTAAAAGTGCAATTATATTATATCTTAAACTTGAAAAATATTTATATGTCATTTATTTTTCATAATTTTAATTTCAATTCAAAAATAAAATAAGGATAAAAATATTAGCTTGATAAAACTTTCTTCAGAATGATTTGTCTTACAATAGTGTTTTAACATTTTTAAAAGTTTAAAAATTAGAGTAAACATACAAATACAATTCTTAAGAAATTTAATTATACTTCGTGCGCACGACTTTAAACACAAAATTATATGTTTATAAAGTAAAAATGTAAATGATGTATTTTATGGGATACTTTAACTATCATCTTCGAGATTGCTAATCATATTTTTTCATATATATCCACGTATTTCTTCCCGAAAGACTTTTATATGCACAAAGTATAGCCTCCCACGGTGTCGGTACACGATCTACAAGGGTTAGAGATCGATAAGACGTCGCTGCAACACGTTCAGTTGCTGTTTGCTTGTGTTAACACTTCGCGAAGAGATACGATCGAGTGTATATTCTTGCCAACGCTGATTTAACATCCCTCCAGGATAAAGTCGGGTCATCTCAGAGGCCGAGGACTCGCGAAATGCCCTTCGCATCCGGTTGGCTTTGCCGTATCGTGTTCTCCGTAATGGAGAACATGAGGGTGAAAACGCGAATTTTTCTTACAACTCGTCTGACGAATTTATAGATGAGAAGGTATAAAAATATATACAAGACAGGATATGAAAATTTCGCATATCAAGATGAAGAGTTTTGATCTTTTTTCAAAAGAAATTAAAAGTTTATAGATTAAAGATATTTTTATTATTAAAGATTAAAGATATTAAAAGATATTTTTATTCTTAAAATATTTTCCTAATGAAACTAGATAATAAGATAATAAGATATTTGCTCTTAATGGAATCTCTTTTTACCTACATGAATAAAAGTCACTTTATCATGTTTGCTACGATTCAATTTACAGTCTTACGAGCAAAAACAACGCTACCTGTAGATTAGTTCGTTCTCGAGATCTACTGAAGTAACTTAAACTATCCTAGTTGAAACATGATTATTATAGCTCTTGTCTAAGCTACTTCATGTAATAAGCTACAAACGGTTCGGTGAACTCCCGACAGCTATCATCTTTATAAACTTCAGAACACGCGAGAATTTATATAACGCGTGTTTATCTTCTCGAGATGTGCGCAGGTTGAATGATTGCGATATTAATTTATAAATAAATAGATATCATGAAAATAGAAGAGAACATTGGCAATAAACAAGGCATAAATTTAACTGCGCGTTATTTACTTCATCGATTCAAATTAAAAATTTCATGAAAGTTCATCTTTTTGGAAATGTGTGAGATGTATCATTTATCCCCTTATTTATACTTTTAAGATTTAAGATCAAAATTCTCATTATTGATGTCGTAGAATTTAGAAAAATGTTTGAGAATTTTTTTAGAAATTATGGCACACTAATTGTAAGTTTATAAGACAAGCAGGCATCTAATGAAATGAATTTATATATTAAGGTGTACATAAGCACACTATTAAGTATATTACTTTCTCTACGCCCCATATGCGTCGACAATTCTACGCTTGGAATCTCTTTTCTCTTTTTCATAATTTTTGTTCTAATTTTATTAGATCGTAAATGTTATATCACACAGACCATGTCAGCGAATGTGGAATCCTCAGTGTTCCTTTCGCTTTACAACGCACGCGAGGAATTTGTATAGCATGTTGTATACTCTCCATGTAGCTTTAAATACATATACGTATATAGTTTCTAAATACATACATATATATATATATATATATATATATATATATATATAAGTGTATTTTTTTATTTTTTCGAATCTACAACGATCAAAATTATGTAAAAATATAGATCGCTTTAAGATGCAAATATATTTATATAGATATATAGTTATTAAAAAAATATTTCATTGTGTTATATGGTATCATTTTCACATGGTGTAAATCAATTTTTATTTAGATTTGAACATCCAGGGCAAATATACAAGGTGTCCCAGTTATCTTCCGTCGTCTTCCAAAGACAGATTCCTGGGATCATTTGAAGACGATTTTTCCATATATCTTTGCAATTAAATCTTAAATTAAAACTTAACTAAAGTAAACTCTATTTAAAATTAATTAAAGAATGTAGTTTTGTTAATATTTTATTTCTACAAAGCTTAATTTACGAAAAACTTCTTATTTCCAATTACTTATAATTCGAAAATTATTAGTGCCTCGACATTTTCGTTGAGGAAAAATCGTCTTCAGATGATCCCAGGAATCTGTCTTTGAAAGATGACTGGGAAGATAACTGGGATACCCTGTATTATTATAATTCTAAATTTATTTCATTCAACACAGAAATTTTTTGCTTTTCGTTAATCATTGTCTAAAGCGCAGTCAGATATTTAAAGGGATATTTAAGATAAAAATTGATTAAGAAATATTAAAAAATAAATAAAAACCCGCGATATATTACATACACATGAATATCAATAGAAAAAGTTTTCAAAGTGAATAAAATAATTATCATGTGAATCCTTAGTCTTAAGAAGGTCTGTCTTTGTCGATTTAAAATCGCATTTTTAAATTTTAGGTATATATATATATATATATATATATATATATATATATATATAATATGTTCAAAGTTAATCAATCTTTTGACATGGAAATACAATTTATCAAAAAAGTAATTAATTTTGAAAATATATAATATACATAATAATAATCTCTTATTATTATAATTTAATAAAAACTGCGATTTTTTACACAATAAATTATACAAAAAATTCTCTTAATTAATTTAAAAACTTGTTTTTAAATTCAAATATAAAATCACGAAATAATATCATATATAAAGAGCAGAAACTAACCAAAACAAAATGCAATGTCAGAAATAGAGAAAAAGGAAGTAAATTGATAGAGATCAAGCAAGAGAAAGGAAAAGTGTATCCACCTATGTGAAATCGATATGTTTATCCCTGCGACTTATCACGAGCCTTAACGAGAGAAAGAGAGAAAGAGAGAGAAAGATGCTAGATATGCCAATGAAAATCTCCTTTCATTCGAGTAACGGGGCCGTCTGGGTAAGAATTGAAGTTGTATCACGAGCGTAACACTGAAGAAAAACGAGCTCGCCATAGTTACGCGCAGGGTACATGCTCGCGTGCATGTTTTTTAACACGATGTATATATACTATTACGGGCAGGGACTTTCCGTGGGAGTGTGAGCGATCGGTCCCACGGAACGATCAAGGTTTTACATTACTGATGGTGAACAGCGCGAGAAAGGAGCGCTCGCAGTCCCGCGGGGCGCACATTCTCGGACTCATAATGTTTTCCTTTTTTCTTTTTTTTTTCTTTCGTCGCAAAACTATCGCGATAAGATCGTGATCTTGGGTCCATAAGCGTAAGAAAATAACGGCCTGTCGATTTGCTGGAACGTGTGAATCGCGAGCGTGTGAGAGCCACGCTGATTTGCGCGATTAAAGCCGCGGCCACTGAGTTCGAGTCTAATTTTTCTCCCCCTCTCTCTTTCTCTTATATGTATTTATTATTTATTACAGAATGAATCATGATAATTGGCACGCAAGAGCATAGGTGGTAAAATATCGTTCAAGCTAAATAAATAATATAAAATTGCTAAAAAGTGATAATTGCTCATTTAATAGGTATCGAATCATCAAAAGTTGACGGCGCCACTATTATAAGAGTAGTTAGTTACAGGAACGCAATAATTTATTTCGAATGTAATAAGAACGTAGGTAGTTTGCGGATATTATAATGATGATGATGAAACTAGGCGTCGCGATTGACCATCGATCGAAGGTTACAACCGATATACAACGCGAAAACGAAACAAAATAAAGAAATGATCGATGATTGTATACTAGTTCGTACTTTAATATCACAATTCGGTCATTATACTACTTTTGACGCAGGGGCGGGATAATTGCTTTTTACATAATACTCCTCACTAGAAAAAAATGAAAGGTAATCGAAAAAGAGAGCACAAATACGAATAGCCGGATAAGATCTAATCGAGGTTGCAAATTAACTATCCTCTTACACAATGATGGAATTGTCGGCAGGCACGCCCGCAGGCATCCGGAAGTGGGGTCGGTCACCCAGTTTCGTTTTGTCGGCGAAGGTCGTCCGGACTCGATCTCTCTGGTTGTCGTCGATAATCGAAGATTAATGGATTATTAAAGAGAACGGTTAAAATGATCACGTCGCTACCGAGAGTCAATCCAACCTTGAAAGCATTAGGGACTAAGCAAGTCTCGAAAGAAAATGTCTTCATTTGATACGAATAAACTATCAATTGTATCAAATTCGTATATTTCTCTTAGATAAGATGATTGAGTGTCGGTGCTTTTTTATATATGAATGCATATGAAAATCATATGGACTATCAACCTTGACAAAATGTAAATCAAATGTAAAAATAGCGTAAAAAAAGGAAAGTCGACGAATGCATCTCACGCCTTGAAAAGGAGACGAGGTCCTAGACAAATACAAGTAAAAAACTAAACGGCGCCACGTTTTAAATATCGCAGATATTTTGGAATCCGGGTCCTTCGACAATCGAATATTCCACGTGCTATAAAGTCATTGACAGTTCGTAGGAATGCAATAAGATGAGCAGCCCAGAGGCGCCAGAACGTTCGTATCGCATACATTTTATTTCCTCACCTGACTTGTCCACCATGGCATTTCCGATATTTACAACCGCGGCAAGGTAAATTCCAGAATCACGAGAAAATCTGCATTCTTATAAAGGGGGATACGAGGTCGGACCGGTATTTCGTCTTGGACTTTTTTATTCTTAGTATTATTTTTCACTCATTGGTCTATTTTTCGCGTTGCAATCATGTTAATAAAACGACAAAATCAAAGAGATGATTTTCATTTTTAAAAGCAATTATATATGAGAGACTCGAAAAATGCTACGTAATGTATTCACTGATATTCGTCCTGATTGTCACAAATAACACGGCCGCCTTATTTCAACGCGACATTAGCTTCATTACAATTAATCCGTTCCGATTAAATCAAAACAGACCTTGAATCTCTTGATGTAGGATGAATCCCAATAGGGTTCGCCGTAATTGAGCTCGGCCGATTAAAGCGTTATGCCAATCTCCGATTAAGCACCGTAAGTAAGTACATAAGTACCTCAATCACGCCATTACTCTCGATTGTCTGGGAGATGACGACGCGACGGTAATATTTCTCTAACCGCATACTTATAGTGCGAAATGTACCTTTTCGTGCTTTCTCTCGTAACACGTTAACCTGTGCATAATATACAGCCTGGAATCTCGATGGTCGCGTAGCTACTTCTATTTTGAGATATGCTAAACAAGGAATATTGATATGTCCCGTTTTTTAATAATTCAACTTTATATGCTATCTAATTAAACATTCATGTGAAACGAGAATAATTTTAAATTATACTCCCTGTAAATTTATTACAAATTTTTAGTGGGTAAAGATTAATTGTATTATTATTTTATAACCGAGCTCTTTCCACACACAAATTAAATAAAGCGTAATAATTTTCGAAGATAAATGAAAACATAGACAGTATAATTAAAATCGTAATTTTAATTGTACGAATTCCTCGCTAGGTATTCTGTTTCACAATTGAATTAAATTGCTTATGTTCTTCTCATCAAGAGTTTTCTCGAATAATGTACTCCTGTTCGTTTCGGATAATTCACGAATCGTCTTCAGCCAGAGTTTCTCAAGCAACGCAATCCATTTTGCAACTGCAATCTCACCAATTACGTCCCAACAACCTTTCGTGTTTGTGCATCGCGATTCTCTTGGGTTGGGACGTTTTGATTACACGCCTAATAACCGACGCGCAAATCTGTAATGGTACAACCGAAAGATCCACCCGTGCGAATCCGAAGACAATTACGCCAGCGATGATTTTTTTTCCCTCGAGTGAGTAATAAAAACTCACGATGGAGGCGGCGATTCTGCTAATGCGTTTTTAAAGATCTTTCGTACAGAAATTTTGAAAGATTTTATTGAGATGCTATTAAATTAAGACTTCTCCCACTAACGTTTAGTAACATCGTCTGTGCGTAAGAAAATAATACGGTACAAACGAACATTCGCCACGACGGACATTTCCGTGCACGTGCGAAAGTCGCATAAATCGGATTTCGCCGTTGTCGATGGAGGTGGACTGGAGGTAGCCTACGGAAAAGGTGAAACTTGGTTTCTCGTCGAAACGTTTTCGAGGGCATTCATTTTGTTTACATTTTTAACCAATCGATCAATTGGTCGTGAGAATCAATAGTATAATCCTTTATTAATTTATATTGGCATTATTAGCAAAATTACATATTGTATCCAGTAGAGAGATTAAAAAAAATTCTTCTCTCATTTTAAGTTATAATCTTTTGAAATATTTGACAAATCACTGATTTTATTAATCTATAAATACATATTTATATTTATAGATTCTGAAGTAAAATAAAAAACAGTAAATCAATACTAAAAATATAAAATAAGATTATTTGAGTTGAACACTTGTAAGAAAGAGAGAGAAAAATTTAAATAATATAATATACCTCATTTGAATAATATATAATTTATTATAATAAGGTATCTTTTATTAATCGAGACATCACATGTGTCAATACTAATTTAAGCCGATGGATAGATTGCATTTTAGCACTTTCATATACATTTTAAAAACTCAAATATCAAAATAAATGACTCACGTGATGTATAATTCATCTCGAACTCGAATAGTGTGGAAACAGATGATGTAATAAACCGAGGTTACGAAATTAAATCGATCGATGAAGCGTAATAGAAGAGGCGAAGCCTCGTTTCTAATTACATCGTGCATGTAAATCGCGTGGCTGTAAATGCAAATCTGTAGCTTTAAAATATATTATACCGTTAAGTAGTTACATTTTCAGCACGATTTACTAATTCCTTGCATGATATAATCTCATAAATAATGCAACTATTAATATTCACTTCAATAATTTCAGGTTTAGTATAGCGAAAAAGGTGAAATGTTAATTTTGATGTGAATTTCGGATCGTTTATATCCAATTTTCAGTAGAAATAACCTCTCTTTCGCGCGAAGTCTACGTATATTTCGATACCTTAATGTGACAAACGTAAAATATATATCATAATTTTCGCTATGGTCGACGAATATGCAAAAGAAATAAAAAGTTTGTCGAAGGAGAATGTGAAACCTCATTTCTTGATGCGCCATGGTTTTGAGGACAACAGAGAATGTGGATGCAGAGCTACATGTTTACGTTTTTAACATTAGATATTTTTTACAGACGTATATATCAATCAAAGTCAAATATATTTGAAAATTTTATAAAGTAATAAAATAAAGGAAGAGAGTTAAAAAACATTAATTTAATTTATTATATTAATATAAATTCTTTTCTTTATTTATATTCCTCAAACTGATCGCTTTTATGTTTTAAAAACGAAGATGTAACATGAATTATAAAAATTATATCGTATGATGCATATCAATTATTCGATCTTTATTTTATGAATAGATGAACACGCAAGACATTCATCATCTAATAAAAGATAAAAATGTGTGTTTCTTCATTTAAATGTGTGCTTCTTCGTTTCTTTATTCATGATATTAAAAAAGAGATAATTCGAACATAAAAAAACACATAATTTTATGCAATTAAATATTGTTATAAATTAATTAGGAACTTGCACGTAAAGCAACACACCTCTTTCACGAGATCGAAAACATAGCTTGCTGCAAAGTAGACCGTTTAATGACGCTCAGAATCACGATACTTGAATATATTAAATCATTATGCCACCGAGTCTCTCTTTCTCGGCTACGAGCGTGGGCGATGGCCCTTTTTGAAAAAAGAATTCTTGACCTACGACACGAGCCGCCGGGGATTATCTGCCGAGGGCAATAAACTCTGTTTGACGATAAACCACCCGAGTAAAAGTTCGAAGGATTTTAACGAGAGAGAAGCCCCCCCATGCGTTTCTTTCATCCATCTAATTTATGGTAAATGAAAATGTGGTTAACGCGTACATAAAGATCATTATTATGAAACACGACCTTGCGCAACGTAATCTATGCGTTAATTTGTAATAACGCCGAGTAAATTACATCGAGAAATTCTTCATTAAAATCTTTCAGCAATACTCGAACCTGTTTTAATAAAAACGTTTGGAGAATGCGTTTAGAATCATTTTCAAAATTTCCGCTCTTCCGATTTGACAAAAACTTTTCGGAAAAAATAAGTATATTTGTTTTTCCATATTTTTGTTACAAATTTTTATTTTAACCCGTTAAAAAAAATTGATTTCGATTTTTTCCTGTTTTCAACTCGCTGAATTATTTTTGATATATAATTATTTTAGACATATAAATAGGCTATTTATTCACTCTTATTAAATTGTTAGTAGCATCTATCAAATATATAATATGAAAGAGAGAGAGAGAGAGTTATATTGTGTTTCGCCTATAGTGTGTATAAGAATTTAACAGCCGCAGGGCTATTCCCGCGGAATCGGGCGTTGTAAACTCTTAAGGATAATGACCGCGCAACTCGCGTTATTACTACATTCGGTATTAACAATTAGTTCTTTCCGAGCGAATAATGATCGTTTCGAATGGTTTACGATGTAAGCTGGGAAGTATATCGCCTCGGCGGCTTTTGTATAATTCGTGTGACGAAAGCGATTGATTATCTATGTATTCGCAACGCTCGTAATGAGTGTTAATATATTATCTATACGCCATTTATTGTCTTACTAAAATCACATTTGACAATCTTGTAAAGTAGTAAATAATTTTTTTATTTCTGTTAAGTATAAAAGCAGTATAGAAGAATATCAGTAGAATTTGATTTTATCATGTCACATAAAATAACTAAAATTTTTCATTAATTCTTAAGACAATGATACATATCGTAATATTAATCAATATACAAAAAAATGATTACAGTCCCTTGAGAGATCCTTAAAGCATGTGTATATATATCTTGTATATGTCGATTTTTTATTTTTAAAACAATGCAATTAAAATATGCAATATAATTATAAAATATTTTCTATAATATTTTGAAGATATAATAAGTGAAAATGGAATATAAATTTAAAAGAAAAAAAAATTAAATCTTTAAATTTCAATGATACAAAGTACTTTAATCTCAAAATATATTCTTTTGAGGACAGATTCTTTGATTGATAGAATCAATGTTTCCTTAAAAAATATCAATTATAGATAATTATAGATTCTATAAACTATTAAGAAAGAAAAGCTTTTCTTAAAGCACTAAAAAATTTCATGGATTAATTGCTATAAATAAAAATGAAAAAATTCGTTAATGACAATATCTTTCAATGAATTTCAAAAGAAATTTATTTTTTATAAACTGAAAAGTCGTAATAAAAGATGACTTTTATCAAAATTTTTTCTAAAGAGAAATTAGCTTTAAATTAATCGGAGAATCAATATGGCATCCGATGTCTTTGATGTCTTATTATATTTCGGATTTTCAGTTCAAATCCAAAAAAAAAGATGAATATATCTATGAGATGCGATAAATTTTGACTAATATAAATATACACGCATCGTTGAATTTTCACGAGCGAGCTCTGCAACTTTATATTTCTTTTTTGTTCATATATCGCGATTTTCTCGTCGGCGTCGAGATGGGAGATGGGAAATGACCAGTCGCCAAGGATAATGGACAAGCGAGCGAAAGAACCGATATCGGTGGATTGGATACGGTAAATTCTCCGGGTAATTGCCGGCGGGGCAAAACTTACGGCGGGTGGATAAAACGAGCCACGCGGGAACATACAATCATAATATACATTCACGTACGCGGTAAATCTTTCAATTGCAACACGAAAGAACACTCTGTATATGCCGACATGCGTGTGATCCCGTGGGATACCATAATGACGAAAGAGCACAAATTAAATTCGATGTAAAAATTATACGACTACATAGTTCGAGAATAATGATACCGATTGATTGACTACAATATTTAAAATATTTAACACAATATAACTAACAAAATTTAGAGCAATTTTATATATTTCACTTTAAATAAAAATATCTAAACAATTGATAATGAAAAGAGATTTTAAAATTAAATATTTTTTGAACTGAGATTAGATCTTCTTAAATATTTCTTAAGTATTGTATTTATGTAAAATTACTCTAAAAATTTCTCTGCAAAATTTAACTCTGATAATAAAAAAAATTAAGGAATAATTAATTGAAAAATAATCGCTAGATTATTTCATAATAATCGCTTGTCCGTTCAATTTTCTTCCTGACTGTAGATATATCATATACTTTTTACAATTCTTTAGTACAATACGGACTGGGAACATAATAAAGGAGATACCTGTAGGGCATAATGTACGTGCACCCTGCGGTAAATTCGCCCGGTAATTGCAATGCGTATATACATGTATGACGCTTACCGATGGAATACCCAGAGAAGGATAATAATAGCCAAGAAATGCTTTCAGAGAGCGACATAAACGGATAAAGATTGAATGAAATGCGCCGCCACGGTGGTCTTTATTTCTTCGCATCGCATATATTCGTTTTCTCAATGCAATATAGATTGAAGGATAAGAAACAAAGAAATAGAGAGAAAGAGATTTATAATTTAATTTTGTAATAAGTTTGTCTGCATGATCATCGAATCATTGATAATTTGTCATAGTTTATCTTTCTCACATAATTGAATATAATAATTTAATATATTTCTTTTGCATACTTTCCTCTTTTATAAACAATAATATAATTACGGTAATTAAATGTAAGAAATAAAAATCTGAAGATATAAAGTACCAATATATTTTATATTCTTTTCATTATGTAAAAAAATAACAGTTTTTTAAATTATTTATTTTTATAAAATTTTTACTTGAGATACAAAGCTTGCTTTAATCCAGAACATTAAAAAAAACTAGAAGGAAACATATTTTAATATTCATGAAAAGTATTTAAATTCTTTCACGAGAATTATAAAATATCATTGAAAAATTTTTCGCATTCGAGAATGCATCTTAAATTTTTTTAAGTAGATTTATGAATATTTTAAATAGTTTTCCAAAAATATTATTTTCTATCTTATATTATTTTCTATTTTCGATGCTGATGGAAACAAAAAAATTATTGATTTCTGTATATACATAAAAAATTGAAAAACTGACCCATCTATTTTTATATTCTTATATTTTTTAATCTTATATTTTTCAAACTCTATATTTAGAATTTCTGAAAGCTAGAATTTCAGAAACATTAGCATTCTTTGAAAAGATTTGTATTTTATCCATCGTAATCGAAATTCTAGAAATATAATGTAGAAATAAAAAGTAATAAAAAAATGGAAGATGCTCTTTATGTACGCGAAAATAATCTTCAGCTGAATAGATACATATCAACGATGGAAATATCCCGTCTTACGAATATTACGGTCATATTCGATAAACTCTGGTGTTGTACTTTCTGAGCTAACGTTACGCGATCGCAAGAACATAAGAGACACCCGCGTTCGCAGTAAATCTCCTTGGTAATTGCAATACGGCGTGGTTGCGTGGGTGCTGATGGAATCCTGAGCGCGGAGCAATGGGTCGGGACGCATTTTTCAAGAACATAAAGCTGTAAGAGCTTTAGTGAATCGGTGAACGTGAAGGCTCGCATAAGGAGTTGAGTCTCTCTCTTTCTTTTTCTTTCTTTCAAATCTAGTTAATATCAGACAAAACTTGTGTACAATTTATTGTATTACTGCAAATTCTAAATTCTTTTCTTATTCAATCAATACTATTTATCTTTCTAAGCTTTGAATTGAAATCGAATTGTAATTAAACTGCAAATTAAAATCTAATTGACTTTGAAAATACGTATATTTAAAGAATAAAAAATCATGTGTTAACTATAATTAAATTATTCACAATCACGATACATGTAAATCATTTCCTGTGCATGCACTTAAAGAATTTGCAGAGAATAAACCGCGTTTCTCTCAACCCCTGTTTCTCTCTTTTTCTCTGTCTTTCCGAGCCGCGAATATTTTTACCTCAACATAAGCATAGCCGAGAATGTAATGATTTTTTCGTGTCGACGGATAAAATGGTCGAGGGCTGCCTGTAATGCAGAGTATAAACACCGCCGGTAAATTCCCCTGATAATTGCGAAGCGACGCGGAATCCTGGAGAAAAGATAATAGCTGAAAGGGGGAGAGAGAAAAGAAAAAGAAAGAGAAAGAAAGAGAACAGAGCGTTTTTCAAATGTATTTCTCTTTCGCATCTATTTGCGTGAGTGCCTACCGAGAGAGACATGAGGATAACAAATCCATATGGGCTTCAAGGTACCGATTTTATTACTTTGCGCGATCGTAGTTCCGTCCTGTCTGGGAATATGGGGTATCCTGCGTGTGGGTAGTATTAAGGATCGTGATTTAACCAGCTTAAAAAGCACAATGATTTACGATCGCGCGCGCACAAATGTGTGTACGCGGCGGGTGTGGGCGGTTATGAATTGATCAATGCGGTAAATATCGATTTTATTTATTTCAGTGCTCTTCGCTGTCAAATATAACAAGTGAAATAATCTACAAAAGAAAAAGTGCGAGTATTAATAATCCAGAGACCAAAATCGAATATCGATAGAAATTAAAAAAAAAAGATAATGCATTTTTAAAAAGCTTAAGAAAATATTGTGAATAATATAATTTTAAATACTATGTAACTCTATACAGAAAAAAAAAACAATTTATATTGATTCTTGAAGATGAGATATGTCTTGATTTGCGTTGCCTAGAAGTGGCGCTATAATTCTTCACTTTTAGAAAGGATAACGTGACCACTTAGAGCGAGTTGTATGCAATCTCTGAGAAGCCCTTGACGCCAAGATACGCCGGCGACGTGTAAATTATAGGGCGTAGACTGCATTCCGACTGCTAAATTACTTCACTGATGCGAACCGACATTATCACGAAACGGGCCGCCTACGCGTCGTACCAGATCCGTTTCTCTTATATATATCACTCGAATAGATATATTTGATGTTATATAATTACATCACATTAAACTGTGAAATGATTGTGACGACAAAAAAACATCGTACAATTATTATATATATATATATATATATATATATATATATATATATATATAATCTCTTTCCGTTATATATACATGAATTTTACATTGCTTTACAATAATTTTGTGTATGTGTTTGTATATGTTCTATTTAGAAAATAATTAAATATATAAAAAATATACGCGGTCGAAATAAATATTTTCTTCGCGCATGCAAAGTAATTTGAGAAATATTAAAGTTTGCTATGCATGAATATAAAGCATATTCGCTAAAATATCAATATCTTAAAAAGATTATAAAAAATATAGAATAATACATTCATCGTTAAATGAATTTTATTATGTCATATCTGTAACTTGCAGAACGACAAATAAAAATAAATGTTTCGAGAAATATCAATTTATCACGCGAAAAGCAAGTATTAACAAAACCGAATATAAAGATGTATAAGATAATAGAGACTAGAGAAAGAAGCAATAAAATTCCCGAGACGTGTTTCAATCACAAACTCACTGACTCGTAAAACATTTTTATGTTCTCAATTAATCATTATAACACAGTCGACAATACAATCGTTACAGACAGCGTTACGAATGTTGATGACATTTATAGATTTACAAATTACGTAAATGTGCTGCTTACGAATTCCAGTATTTAACTATCATCTCAATTAATCAATGATTTATTAAAAGAGTAACTGCAACCATCGCGATCCGCAAATTAATTTAAATATATATATATATATAATATATATATATATATATATATATAATAAATATTTCCATCATATTATAATAATATATTATAATATATTATTTATAAATATTTTTATAAAATAAAATACCTTCTTTCTAAAGAGCAACGAGAAGGACAACGCTATTAATGTCGTCATAATTCACGAGCGCTTTCATTTTGCATTTTCATCGGTGCATGTAATATGTATTTATCAAAATCTCCTTTGCAAGAGAAAAAGGCCATTTAGAAAAACGCACGTATCCTTTGTCATGTGCCGTTGCACACCTGAGGATGCGGATCGCGCGCGATCAGGCAAATTTCTCCTTTCCTATTATCTCACCTCGACCTGGCGCGATCGCGACGGCGGATACGCGTCTTGCGAGACGAAAGACAGGACCCTTTCCTTCCCTCGCTCTACTCCTGCCGCCTTGTTAACCGATGGGAACAGATTTCTGATTGCTGCCGCCGCTGAATGCTGCCTGCGCACGGTGCAACCGAGCACCTCCGGCGGATTTCGCAAGCGGATCATTTCCACGCCAAGCCCGTTATCCACTGTGTTACCGAAATGTAACACAATACTGTTAACATTCTCCTTTGTTCGAATCCGCGATGTGGCTTCGCGTTCAAACCCCACTCGCGAGCACCTCTCGCGATGAATCCTTTGATCTATCAAGATCTTTACAGATCGCGACAAAGAACGGCTTTATGTTACTCTTATCAGTTATTTTCATAGACTTCATCCGAAAAGCCCGCTTTAAAAATTTATTTGATACGATAAAGACGAAATCGAGTGATATAATTTATCGGAGATCTCTGGTTATAAATAGAATACACGAAGAATTTCCGAGCGCGTCAACAAATATATTTGGCCAAAAAATTTTGCGAATTCACGGAGATTTGTATTCTGAAGTATCCTATCGGGGAAATCCTACTGCCATAAAGAATAAAAAATTATTTCGATCAAACTAACTCATCTATCCATTGGGAAAAAATTTTTTAAAAATCAATAATTATTGTTTCTAACGATTATTATGATAATTAAAGATTAACATGTATAAATAACATTGTTTGAATAATTCTACTAATAACCGCTTTTTTATACAAATATGTATTTATAGAAAAATATATATTTTCCAAATAATTGAAGCTTCAACCATTGAATCAATAAATACTTTAATAATAATTCGCAATCATTAATTTTATAACTGAAAATCTCTCACACGAAGCAATAAGCATTGTGTCGATTTCTTCACTCGATAGATGAGTCGATTTCGTCGAAATAATTTGAATTCGCGGCTGTTGAAGCAAAACTTCCTAGGGAAGGGAGGTGGCCGAATACGATTCGTGATGGATTCGCAAAATTTCCTAACGAAATACATTCGCTCCGACCGATTCTATCCGAGCTCGGCCAACGCCGCGGTAAAGTTTCGCAAATCGGTCGTTTCGCATGCGAAACCGACCTACCGTGCTGTCGGATTGCAAAAGTTTTTCTCCTCCTTGTTAGACAGAAGAGAGGACGCGATCTGCGGGAGATTCCTGTATTTGGAAATGTTAAATCATTGCCGGGTGTCACGTTGGGAAGAAATAGCTTTCGCGATTTAACTATGTATTGTGTATAAATTTAATTGCTTAGATTCTTCACTCGAGATGTCTAATATAAGTCTCGCTATCGCAGATCGACGGTTAGATAGTCATATAGATAATTCACTCGTTTTTACCATCTGACAGGTATCCAGCAAGTTATTAATGCTTGTTGTTACAATGATATTTAATGAGACAACGTTAATTAGTTTTTAAATTATTCTGAACAGAAATTTGAAACTAATAAATGCAGAAAATATTTGACATAATACTTCAAGAGTTTTACATTTTCGAAAATATCAGACAAATGTTCTCAAAATATTTATGAAATGTAAAAAAAAGAAAATCTGCATGTAAAATCAACATTCTTAATTTTTGAATTAATATTTCTTATTTTATTGAATTGTCTTCGTGGATCAGGTATTAAAATGATTTAAAAAAAAAGATTATGAGATTATGAGAGGAACATTTCTTTGTATTTGTCTGGAAAATATATATTTACATGCATTTATTATCATTTAATAAATTCTATATTCTATATTCGAGTCAGGCCTGCTGTTTCTCAACATCTCGCATGTACAGAAATTCATATATTAAACTCCACAGACTCCGAGTAATGGAATTATATAATTGCAAATGCGCATTCTGTACAATGACCCGCATGATACGTTCGAATCGAAAGTAATTAAATAACAAAATCCTATTGAAATAAATATTCGATTATTCGCGCGGGTTTAATACTTCGATTTTACACGAGAAAAGATATTTTGCTTCGAAGTAATGAGACTGCACAATGTATTATTGGAGTCTTATTAGAACCAGTCTCAATGAAAAAAAAAATTATACGAGCATGAGAGAGCGTGTTTATAAATATAATATATATTTCAAAACTTACCCATGCATTCTCGACTGCAATGTCCAACATTGATCGCCCATGCAAGACATTCCCGTCGACCGAGAAGGCAGGGCGAGGAGGAAATTTTTCAACGTAACGAACAACGACTACCCTCGGGCGCACCCCGGGGGATCGGCAGGCGCATTAGCTTGATTTCCGCATGTGTGCCAAGTTATCCAACGGCCCGTGCATTACGTAAACTGACATTTTCGCGGCTAATACGCGCGCGAGCGAATGCGCATGCGATTCCAGCGACCTCATCGCGACACAGCCTTTCCCGCGCTGCCAATACTTGTTTAAAAATCTGCTTCCATACATCGAACGAATCTGCGGAAGTCCGCCGTTTCTTTTCCCTATCGATTTGCGATTACATGTAACCATAATCGTACAATGTAAAATATCGATATTATGAGTCTGTTTCGATGGATGTTTTAATGGATGGAATTTTTGAACGCGATCCTCTATTAAGTTGCGTTTTTAACTTGTGGAAAATTGACGCAAAGTATATTGAAGAGAGAGAAACAACATGTATAACTCGAATATAAATTATATCAATTAAGCTAGATGCATGATTTTTTGGCTTACATCTTATCACCCTCTTCGCGACGAAGAGGGGAAGAGTGCAACTGAAACTGTAAAACTCACCCACTCTCGACACGACCGCTAAAATCAGCAATACGCTGTTCACGATTATCATCTTGCCTCCTGGTTGACGAAGGATTGGTGCAGGATCACAATCAGGAACTCCTGATTCCCGGGGGATGAAGGGCGATCGATCAGCGGCGATGTTATTCGACTCCTTGTTCGCGGCGACTCTCACTTCCCGACTGAACTCCGGAACGAGCGGAATCGGCGCGCTTTCTTTCGGCGCGAAATTTAAACTCGCTCTCGGTCCGCGTCCGAATTCAGACGACGCGAACTGATCCTCGGGCGATTGTCGCACTCTAAATTTCTTTTTTTTTCTTCTTCTTTCGAATCGCGCCGAACGAGATGCGCCTACGAAAGCCGCAGTGCAGCGCCGTTATTAGAAAAGCCGCGAATACGCCATGGACATTCGCAGAACATATGCTACGGTCACGAGGAGAGAAAGGTGACTGCGAGTATAACACAGGCGAGGCGTGCTCGATACCTCCTGTCTTCTTGGCATAGTCACCTTTCTAACTGAGCGCGGCAACAAAGAAGGGAGTCTTGGTGCCGCACCACCACCGTGTATCGCCCACCACCTCGGACGTTCACGATCACCAGGAATGGAGTGGGGACTGGTCGGGTGGTGGACGAAATCCGCCTTCCTGAAATTTTTTTTCACCTCTCCCCGTCGCGTTGTTAACCCTGAAACCGCATCCGATTTTTCCGCGACCAAGACGGAGGAAAGGGTTGCACTCGATCAGAGTCACTCGCCAATTGTCTACTTACACTTTAATCGAAAAAAAATCCTTTTCATGTCTAATATTCTCTTCTGTAAATATTTTTTTACAGAAACAATAAACATGTATAACTTAACATTCTAAGACTAATAAATATATTGTGCTTTAAAATTAAAGCAATCGTTAATTGTAAGCATTTTTTCATTTAAGATATTTTTCATTAATTTATCATTATTTGTATAAATTTTCAAAATAATTTTTTATTATTAGTTTTCATTAATAATTGTCCTCTCGTTATTCTGTTATTTTTTTTATAATTTTTATCGTTATGGGGAATTTATATGTAGTATAAAAAATTAATTGATTATAATAATTATTTTTATCTTCTATTAAACACAGCACCTTATTTTGTACAAAACAGTTTATTTCTTTTCCATATAAAATGACTAATACTATCTTATTATATATGTTGCGTTATTTTTGCGGAGTACAATTATATGGAAAATGTGTTTAACAGATTGGAGAATCATTAGCTCATATCAAATAGGATCAAAATATCCGCGATCATTGCACAGAATTATTTTTTTGTACAGAGATTATGCTCGTCTTCAATAACCAATCCAATCATGATTTAAAATATATTTGTATTAGGATTGTTCGTCGAGGAATTAAACGATAGATTATTATATCGAGATTTCTATATACAACTAGATACTAATTTACAAACATTTATGAATTTATATAAATCAAATACGATCGATCAATAAACCAATTGCTAAAATTCATGAATAATGATTATAATATTCTAAATAAAAATATAATACGCACAGACTTTAATTAATTTTGCGATCGCTTTTGATTGCAACGCATATGCTCCATAAAAACTTGCAAAAATATATTATAAAATATGTAATATAAGAATTATATATAATTATATAATAATTATAATTACATAAATATGTATATATATATATATATATATATATATACACATACACATACATAACCATAATCATAATAAAATATTATAATTCTTACAATTATAAGAATAATTAAATTTTTTGTAATGATATAATTATAATTCTTATAAGAATCTTACAATTATATTCTTATATTCTTATAAAAATTATATAAACCTTTTTCAATCTTTTTCTCGATTATAAAGCACACAATAATTAAAAACATATCACATACAGATAGCTTCCGTCTTAAAAACGGATAAGACAAATATAGATGCCATATTATATTTCTTCTGAGGGATTACATATTACTTCTCCCATCGTGTAACAGTGTATATCGGTAAACGACTAGATATTGTTGCGACGTCTTGACAGAAATTTTCCTTTTTTTTAAACGTGTTCCTGAGAACTCGGCAGTATTCAAATAGATCTGCTAAATTGCGAAATTTCAAATGCACTCATAAATCAGTGCAATCAATAAAATGCGATCACAAAATAAATAATACAACATATGCGACAATATGCGCTAAATATTGTGCATAAGTTGAATAAATTGACATAATCTCTTTATTGGATACAATGTTCTTATAATTAAGTTCAAATATATGAACCTCTCTCTAAAAGAGAGAAGAAAGAAAAGGATTAGTAACGCGACACTATAAATTATACAACATCAAAATTACTTGATATCAAGAAAAATCGATATATTGATATATATATATATATATATATATATATATATATATATATATATAATCTCATTAAATCCTAATATCTTTACAATTATCTTATATATAAACGAATCTTGCTTCTCTCTCCACCTCTTTCCATGATACAAATATTGACTTTCACGTCACCACTACTAAAAGCACTTAACAAAGTCTATTCTAGACTTTTTCGATTTCTCTGACATTTTTCAAATCTAAGAAGAATTGTACGAAATACATTTGTTTAGATAAAAAAGCATATACAAATCTCCAAAATTAAAAAAATATCATATACAAACGATATCTGCTTGCTTGCTTCTTATATTTCAAGCATTAGCAACATAATCAATGTAAGAACACGCCCATCAGAAAAATTTGATTTTAACTTTTCTTTTATTTTTATCGAACCGATTAAATGATTCTATCAACTGATTTAAATTATCTCAATGATCAGTATGTGAAAAGTCCAAGTGCTTATATTAAATAATTTTTTTCTTATTAATAATTATAAAACGATTTGTATGTACATCAATTAAATGTTGCCTCACAGCAGATAAAAGCTATGCGAGACATCATCAAATAGAAAATGCATTGTTACAATTCTACAATTTGCTCTACATTTTGTACAAAAGTACTCACAAATAAATCGCAAGATATCACTATGTGTCCTTGCTGGATAACGGACTTTGATTCATTGCCCGACATTAATATAGCGTAGATCGTAAACGCTTAAATGTTCCCTATACATTTTACACTCGCACGTAGATGGTAAATCAGATAAGGCGAATAATAGATTTGCTTTTTTTAACTATACTTTTTTTTCGTTTTTCTCTGTTTAAAATCCTCAATATAAACTTTTTTCTGTTTTAAATACGCAAAAAAAGATAAGTAAGTTAAAAAAACAGATCTAGTATCGTATCGCAATTTTACATCAAGCGTGCTTGTAAAATTAAATAGTTGCGC
The DNA here is from genome assembly GCF_003227725.1 of Camponotus floridanus. Lineage (NCBI taxonomy): Eukaryota > Metazoa > Arthropoda > Insecta > Hymenoptera > Formicidae > Camponotus > Camponotus floridanus. The sequence goes on from NW_020229337.1 coordinate 772,396, forward strand.
GTAAAAAATCGAGCACAGCATATACAATCCTAGTTGCTAACTAATTCAATTTGCCTATACTTCTTGCGTAGATTACTTACAGAGTCTTTGAACAGAACGGGATCCAGTCGCATGTTAGATCGCAACAGAGGCATATATCCGAAAACAGCGACAAATGTATTCATGCAAGTTTGCCGTTGTATGAAATGATCCGGATCGTTCCACGGGGACCTGAAATCGAAACCGCACATAAATTAGAAATAACGATAACAATACACATAATCGCAATGATAAGCAACACCCACCTGATTCCAGCTACCGTAGTGTCCTTGTACAGCTTACGCTGCGTCACTTTGATGGGCGGTCTTCGTGTAACATGACTCACTAAAAAGTTCATAAGTATATCCTCGCAATTCTGCGACTGTTCCACAGTCTTATGGAGGGTCGAGCTCAATAACTCTGTATATAAAGTATTGTAGTAACGATGATAGAAAGCCGCACCAGTAAGAATAATACTATAATCGTTTGTCCATTTACTGGTGTAACCCCAGGAACGCTTTGAACAAAATCAAAATAAACTCAATTAGAAAAAATAATGCAAAAACTAGACAAAAATATCGAGTTATATAATATATAAAAAATAATGAGTTACATGATATATATACCTTTGAGTCATCCCAATAATGAGATCTCGCTGGATATCCTACTATTCGATCGGGAAATGATTGCCAAACCGTAAAAGCGAAGTCAATCTCGTCAGTATTTAGAGTAGCGTCTTCATCGAGCGACAATATGGCACTAGTTTTGATTAGAGGATGAGGATAAAAACGTTGAGATATACCATCAACTGCGACAATATGAATTGACGCTTTGATACCTTGCCAACGTGGTTTTCTTGGCACCGGAATGTCCGAATTCCACATAAGTATTATCTTAAATAAAATTATAATATTATTAATATTATATTAATGTTATAATATATAATAAAACGATAATACGAAAGAGGATATAACAAAAAATACATAGAATAGACTTACTTTATCTAGGTATTTGCTTTTTGCGAGACTCCGAAGCAGGCGATAAAGAACTGCAGTAGATCCTAATTGCGAATAGATTATGGCAGTGAAAGTATTACCAGGATTACTATTTGAAAAAGGAAGTTCTTGTTGACTATCGGCAAATTGTGGCAAAATCACCAATGCTCCGGGACTAGTATTCCAGACAATTCTTTCTCGTGCTCCTTCCCATGGCAAACGCTCGCGAATATTCTAAATTAATAATTATAATTACTAGAAAGATCGAAAACGAGATTTTAATAAATTGTAGCAAAAAAGGATAATTACCTCAAATGCGGTGAATACAATTTTCTCGATAGATGAAAAATATCTCTCCCATAAGAATTGCGTTTGCTGTCGCAATTTAAGAATTTGTACATTGGAAACGGAACGTACTATATCTGGAATCTGTAAAGTTCATAGAGAATTTTACTATACTTTTTTTCTCAATACAAAATAAAATTGTATTTCGAGGTATGCTCGAACACATTTTTAAATTTCAATATACTTGAAGTAATAATCTCTCATCGGAAAATATGGCAGCTTGAGTCCAATCGATACGCTCGTGAAAGGGAAGAGCCCAGCCATTACTTAAAATAACTGGAATACATCCTGCTCGCAAGGCTTCTAGAAATCGAAAACTGCCTAATCGTCGTCCTCGCGGAACCAGACAAAATGTCGCATTCATTAATAAAATCTCATAGTCGTATCTGTAAACAAATATATGCAATTACATGTTGGTTTCAAATAATGTTAATATGCGATCCAACAAAATGTTTTAGTATTTATATAAATTGCTACTTACGTATCGTATTCCTGATTATTTTGCTGACAGTGTTCATCCTGAAATTCTCTCCAAGCTTTTCCATGTCGGCAGGTTGTAACAAATACTAAATCTTTGCCATTATGTAAATGATAGAGAGCATTTCTTGTCTCAGATCCAATACCATGGACATATCGTTTCCCCTTAAAAGCTGCCACATATTTCTTATTATTAGGAAAATTATTTTCTAACGCTTGACCGGGTTCTCCACCACGTTCCGGATGTTGTTTTCCAAATAGAGGTATCGATACATCAAAGTCTGATCTATGTCTAAAGATGGACATGCTGGCTTTAGCAAGTATCGCATAACCCATATCAAAAGCCAGCGATTCCTCTGAATAATCGGGCCATGTACCAGAATATAAGTTAAATATCAGATGATTTCTCCCGTTATTCCAATATGGCAGATGCAACAGTTTAGAAGGAAGGTTGTGTACAAATTCAGTAGATAAAGGATCTCTATCTAATGTATCCAGGGCTAAGACAAATATACATGCTCGTGCAGGGTCTGATGTGTAATATCTTGACTCTGTGATAACATTTAATATTTTTTGGTATAACGGACTTATCGCTTCCTCAATTGGATATACATATACAGTGAAACCTTGCTTGCATCTGGTAAAGTCAAAACAGGTTTCCATGCGGCAATGCTTTGCACGTTGAGACATAGCTAAACTCCCGCTGGATGTCTTTAAATCTTTGTCATAGAATTCCTCGTTTAGACTTAAATATGAAGGCAATCGCTCGTAAGGCAACTGAGATCTGCCTGTCCATTTTTCGCTTTTCAAACGATATCCGCCAAAGTAACAGTAACCAAGAAACGCACATGTTACAAATAATAATAGATAGCGTTTCTTGGCTTGCATTTTCAAAATTTACAGTCAGGTTATACAAAGATATACGATGATTCTAAGCATTATTTTACCAATGTAAAAGATTTATATTTAGTCACAAGCACATTGCAACAATTACTTATGTAATTCAAAAATTCCTCCAAAAGATAGTCACACTTGATCTTTTGTATTGCTGTAACAAAACAAAGGTTGCATATTATAACATCTACATATTTATTGAATCTATATATTACTTGTAAGAATAAGAAAAAATAGCAACAATAAATTTTAAATCCATCAAGTTTAAAGAAAAATTTTGTATATATATATATATATATATATATTTAAAATACAGCTAGATGTATAAGTATTTAATATTGTCATAAGAGAAGTAACGAAGTGAATACTTTGCACGTATTATTATAGTGATAAGAATGATAGATACATATTATTATATGACACATATTCTGCTCCAGCGATAAATTACAATAATAAAATAATCATCAAACGTTTTTCACAGATAAAAGACAAATACATTGATGAAAACAAATACGATTGTGATTCGAAGCGGGACTTGGTGGGAAGTGATTACCTGTTTGAAACCGAGACAAAAGCCAACTCTAGGTAGGAAGAGTTCAAACGGCTTGACCTTCGCAAGACACATGACGGACTGACGTATGCCGTGATATGCCGTGGAGAAATTCCGCATACGTTTACGCGCAGTATTCGCAACGACACTTGGGATGCGCGTCGCGCGTAAATACGTACGTGACCGTAGTATCGTTACCGTCAACTGCTGCAGAGATCCGGAGATAACCTATAAGCGGTGCGATCCGGAACTCGCGCGGTCAGCGATCGCCTCGGATTCTATCCACGTCGTCGTCGAACGGCACGCACGGACGTCGCGACTCATGACTGATCACTTTTACGAGCGATACGCGGTATCTACGAGCACACCCCGATGTCGACGCATCTCATTAGAGGTTGTAGGTTAGTTGGGAAGCGCGGCCTACGACGTCGTCGGGCCCGCCGGCGATTTTACGCCCATTCGCATTTTTGCCCAGTGACGGATCGACACGCGTGACATTGATCGGCGAACGTCCGCGGGCGCGAGATCATTGCATTGCCGCGATGCGTCGAATAATTGGTTTAAAAAGCAACGCGAATTATATATACGTGCGATGACGTTGAAACGATTAGACTGGCAAATCGTTTACCCTGCGATCGTGTTACCTGACGTTGGCCGACTTTCGTTGCCTCGTGAGAGCGATAGGCGAGACGTGGCGCGACGCGCGGGAATTTAACGGCGATTTTCTCACAAAATAATTTCCTCAGATTGCGTGAGTGTTTAGAGACGGAATTACGGGGATTTTTACGAATATTTTTCCTCTTCAAACTCAACTAGGTATGTGTGACTTTATCACGGGATCTGAATCTGCCAATATTGCGCGAATGTATACATAAAGTATTATATATTTGATGCATATCGATCTCAATTACTGTACTTATAATTTATTTAAAATACTGAATATACTATTTGTATACAAATTGTCCGATACAGATAAAATGCAGATTGATATTGTTATATTTCTTTGTGAAAAAAAATATCGCTTTCCAAAATTTCCAAAAATGCAAAAGTTTCCAAAATATCTTATTTTTCAATCATAATTACTCCATAATAATTGAACACGAAATATAATGAAAAAAAGTAAAAAAACTACATAAATTACATATTTTACTTATTATTATTAGAGTCGAAAAGTACAGTTTCCAAAAAATTTTTATATTGGCTCAAATAAAATTTCTCCAAGTGTTTCATTATAAAAATGTAAAACATATTAAACATAATTGTAAACGAAATTATAAACACTTATATACGAAGAATCATTTACAGTAAAAGAAGGCTCAAGAAACAGCAATGCACTGTATTAGTAAATAAAAAAAATAAGGTATCTTGAAAACGATGCATTTTCGAAACTTTTAAAGAAAAAAAAATGTTAATTTCTTGATAAGGAATACGATAGTTCCGAGCTATGCTTTATATAAGACGCTTTATAGAGGAAAATTATTCTTATAAATATCGCGCTATCTTTGTGCCATCCTGTCTATTGCAATGGCACACAAGGTAGTTCGTTACTTGACGTCGCAGAAGCGGATGCAGGCGATTTGCAATTTAATAACTATTTCTCGTTAACATACATACACACGTATCAATGAATCACAATAAGAAGAGCGAGGCAATTTCGCGTATCGACGATCAATGCGTGCCAAATTGAACAATCCTCGGATACTTACGTAATGAGGCGATCTATTCAAAGTATTATCTTTCCCACAGGTCGGATAAATTGCAAATTCTCTCAGTTCTCGCTATTGCAACTCTTCCTTTCGTAAAAATCGACGCAAATTGCATCGAAAACATCAGCTGATATATGTAAATTTAAAGAGCTAAATGCGATCCAACCAATGGATTCCTTTTACGTCGTCTACTGTGTAGTAAAGAAACACGGATTTAAATGGAATAAAAACAAAGAAAATTACAAATTAAATTTAAAATTAAAATTAGAAAACCAAATAAATTACTCAAGTATTCTATTCGCTTCGTATCTTCAAACACTTAGACATTGGTCTGAAAAGACATGTCGTTTGCTTCCATCATCTTCCCGATGCCGATTGTGTCGAACTGGATACTTTGATGTGCATAAACGTATAAAGTCGTGTATAAATACCTTAAATAAAAACTTGGAATAAGAATACGGACTAAGAAATTTGTACCTTATACAAGGCGCTCCGGCACTTATGAATACGTACGATTGATTAACATTTGCTAGCTAAGCATTTTTTTTGCCAATCACGGTGAATTTGTACTCGACTATTATTACGCAATCGGAAACTGTGGACGCTTTTTCACTCGCTCGTCTTTCAACCAGAATTGATGGAATCCGTCTTCATCGTCTTCTTTGTAGGTTCTCGATGATGGAAAAAAACGAACGTTATTAAATTAATTATCGGATCAATTTAATTATTGCGATAAAAATTAATGTCTGAATACGAGCGCAGAATCAGAACGCGAATCAAAGGTATCATTATAAGTCGAAGAGAAGCCATTAAATAGAAATATTAATAAAAAAAAAGCACAACTGTCAATTATTATTATCAATCACGCGATTTATAAAAAATATTTATGTCAGAAGTGAAATATGCAACGCGCAATTTCTGCTAATTTAAATATACATTTATCTTTCTAACGAGAATGATTATGAAATATTATTCTCGTAGCATCAATATAATGCAATTACTAACACATGAACAAATTTTTTATTATTTAGAAAAACTTAAATGCTCAATCATGCTGAAATCAAAATGAAATTCAAATTAAATGAAGTCTACGGAACATCGATTGGTCTATCTCTTTTGCGAGATCATCGAAGATTAGTTCCTATAAATATTATTATCGGCATAAAGGTTCACACATGAAAGAGAAGTACTTATCTTGACTCATCTTTTCGAAGAAAATTTTGGAATTTACCGCTATCGCTGATAACTGGATGATATAGCGTAATTCGACCGAGGATTAATCGCATTAATCGATATTTCAATATATTTTTGTATTCGCTAGATTTATGCACATTAAACAACGTTTAAATATTTGAAAATTCTGCAGAAAAAAAAAATTTTTGGACAAGCAATTGCAGCGAAATCGCAGTCTCGTTTAGATGTTCGTGAAATTTGATCGCTCGATAAAAAGGAGGTTGACATTACCGACAGTTGTGCCGTCTAACGAGTTAATTCCAATTCCTGCCGCGTACAGGCGATGGTGCGGCCGTCGCACAAAAATCAAACGGATGCGAATATGTCAATATATCGATTAACGTATCCTTCACGAATAAGTTTAATCATAATGCGCGACGATTATATACAGTTCGGGCGATACAAGGAATGAAATATAAACATAATACGAAGAATTATAGTCTGCACGAGCTGAGACGCCACGATGGTGAGATATTTCTATTATAATTTCTTACGTGTACTCGCGTGACAGAAATAACAAGCACGATAGTGAAGTTAGCGAAAAACGAAAGTTCGAAGGATATCTCCCCTAGATACGTTATTTCGTTCGCGAAATCAATTACTTTGTTATATTTCAATGTTAAATTTGAAAAAGATCGCGAGCAGATTTTTGTTTACCTTGACAGCTACTGTTGACATTGGGAGCGCAGTTTTTTTTCTTCTTTTTTTTGCGCAAATTCATTGTTTTGTTTTCGATAGGGACCGACATGGATAGGGGGAAGGGGGGGGAGCCTCAGTTGTCGCCAAGTGACACGACGGTTACATCGTGCGTAACAATCTCGCGGCGTATGTAGCGCGTCTCAATTTGAGGGTGCGATTTTTCCCCTCCCCCTCCCGCCGCCCCGGACATTGGCGAGAATATTTCGATGGTGATTCCACCGGCGCCCGCCTCCCCCCTCCCCCGCCGCGATACAGCGACGGACAGCGACGCCTCCGCGCGGCGTCGATCAATAACATTGTCGTCGACGACGCCGACGTCGAGAGCGTCGTCGCATGTGCGAGGCGTCGCGTCATTCGCGATAGTCGGGCGACGGAGATTCGAGGATCGTCTCATTGCGTATTCGCGGTTGGGAGGACTGCACGACGAGGACGAAGAGGACGACGACGGCGTCCCTCGGAGGGCATGCGACTCGGCGATACGTCCTTAGTCACGAGCGAGGAACGCGCGTCCGGGAGCCGCGAGGGAGAGGTACCGAGTGTCGAATCGTCGCGGTCCCACCCACGATATGGCTAAGGTAAGTCCCGGAACGAAAAAGAGAGATCGGCCCCGAATCACCGGAGATATACGTAATGCACGTAATGTAACGATTCGCGCACGGTCGACAACGTTACGTGTCGAATCGAGATACGTTGCTCGGTTTGACTGTCAATAACGGGCAAAGTCAATAACCGGCAAAATGTCGAGCAAGTAACTGTAAGTGCTAGCAGTAGAATATTTCGTAACTCGTATTAACGCGGAAGAGTTAGAAGAGAAAAGGCGAGGATTTGCACGGAAGAGACAGAAGGGAAACTAATAACGAGAATTGTAAGAATTAAACAAAGACAATATTTTTATTTGTCATTTTATTTACATTTATACCCTTGTGGTCTATTAATTGCGAGTCATAGACTTGTTGGGAAATCGACGCGCGATTTATTCGGCAATTTTTTAAAATTAATTTTCTCTCGATTAGGCCTCACATCATTAATTTTCTCGTAGGATTAGGCGTGATATCAATTACGCGGAGGGTGATCGTTTGATTTCGACATAATTAAGCTGTGGCCCGTATCAATATCACGACCCATACAATTGAGATTTTAGAAAAAAAAAATAGCGAATTATAAAACGAAGTGATCCACAGTTGGGTCGCATGCACGCGAGCAAAGTATGATGCTACTTTTACATAATTTAAGAGCAACATGCTCTACACTTGGACGGCGCAGACGCGGATAGATAATCCGGACATTGGCGAATTTCCCAGTGTTCCATTTTCTACACGCGCGAATACGCACGCTACTAACAATCCTCCATTCGTACCTCGGATACGTATGCATAATAGATATCAAGTAACAAGCGACGTGAGAGATTTTTTAAACAAAGCCTCGTCTCTCCTCGAGTTCAGCAAACTCGAAGCAGCGATATTCGATATTCGATGTACACCAGCTTCAACTGGCTTTACTTTTTAACAAGAGTGGACAGAGAATAAATGTAAATAACCCGAGAAAGCAGGCTACGCAGAACGCATTTGCGATACAAAGTATCGAGACTCGACTCCATCGTGCACGCTCGTCGCATCCGCGACGGATCTACGGCTTGGTGAATGCGTTCCGAGACAGAATAGAGTAATTGTCATCGTCATCGCCGGCAGCTGTATCGTACGCTCGCTCGCTCGCTCGCTCGCTCCCGCTCGACGCGATGGCGGTCGTTTGCGAGGCCGCGGATACGCGCTTGGCGGTGGCGGCGGTGGCGGTGGTAGAGGAACACAAGCAGGTGTAGCCGGGGATCGCGAAGCGGATTCGAAATGTTTTATTGTCGTACACGCCGTGTCGGCCGCAACACGATCGCGGTCCGTCAGTAGTTAGTCGTTATCGATCCCCCGTGCTTTACGAGCTTACGTTGCGAGAATCCTCGCTCTCTTTGTCTCTTCTCTGTTTTTTCCCCTCCTGTTTTGCTGTCGGAAAAATTGCGCGGAAAGTTTGCGAGCCAGTTGGCGTTGTGAGAAATGCTGATGACACGACGGGGTATGTTTGTTTGTTTGCTTTTAATTTTGAATACACCGCTTGTTATATGTTTTTTTACTCGGGAAAATGAGAAAACGTGTCTGACGTTGAGTAAAAAAGTAAACCATATCGCTCGTTCCACGTATGACAGTTTGTGCGTTGAGGAAGATTGTGTCAATAGAGTCCATTGAAATTAATTACAGTGTTAACGAACGTGTTTGTGAGTGTATCATCCAGAGAATACAAATGATCGATCATTTTAATCCGGATGCTTATCGTTCCCAGACAAAACGTGAAAAACAGGCATCCGAAGAATGTTAACGACATTATTTGCGATAGCTTATCTACGAAGGTTATACACTTTGATATTTCCGCGAAGTTTACAGTGAAACTTGAACGAGGTACATAAATTTTGCCACGTTTTACATATCGATCGAATCTCGTATAATCTCGCATAATTGATATTACCGTAATGTCTGTATCATTTCGGCAAATTGTTGACATTGACATTGATAACGATTCGACCCAATGTCTCTGGAATATTAGATAAGCGACTTATCTATATCAATATTAAAGGAGCAGCATATGTAATCTTGAAAATGAATGCAACTTTGAGCTTATCGTCTTTTAAAATGGCCAACGCAAATGAAGGATGCGTCGGAGGTACTTTCTATTCGCGATAATTTTATCGCGCAAATCTTATCGCAGACAGTAGTGTGTCGGCGGTCGATCACGAACGCGTGCCATGGAATGTACTTTATTGAGATTATAATCAATCGCGCCGCGAGCAGCTACGCCAATAGTTTGTGTTACACAAGTCATCGTGTGCTGTCACGCGCATTAAGTTAATTGCATAATGTATGAATCGAGTAAAATTGCGGGGCTCGCGGGGAAAAATTCCGCAGTATAATATAATATACCGTCTCGGCGATCTTTATATCCCAAGTCGAAACCGGTATATATACTGATGAAAACCGTAAATTATCGTTATTCGGTCTCTACCTCCGATCGCCCTTAGGCGAGAAAGGAGAAGAGATATCGCCGACACTCTTGAGAACACCCGGAGATTTAACGCTCTTGAATGAGACTCGTGCGAGAATGCTGTTAAAAATTGTCTTTATATAATTCATCAAAGAGAGAGAGAGAGAGAAACTCTCGGATGCGGTTAAAGGCACGCGAGCGGCTTCCACGTCTTGGAAAAGTAACAAACCATGACTGTCGGACGCGTGTCTGCACAAATTGGCGGGAATTAAGGCTCCGGAGGATAAACCCGATGCTCTCGATATCGGTCTCGCTCGACATGCAAAATTTATTCGTCATTTCTCAATTCGATCCGCGTTTCCCCTTCTTTTCGATCATCGGGCTCGTATGCGAGTCGATTTCGCTGACTCGCCGTTTCTTTTTTTTTCGTTCGCTTCACCTTGGCATTTTATTGCTACGGCGCATCTTCTGACATGTTCCATCTTAGCGTGTGGGTTTCTGCGTGTTTAGAGACATGTGTTTACGAGGAAAATGTAAATTTCAATAACGCGAATGAGATGTGTGAAAGCCACACAGACAGCTACGCTCATGTGGCCGTGATGATTGCTGACCCATTACATTACCGTTTCGCGTGGCTTCTGTTGGTTTTAACACAACAGCAGCAGAGAGGAAAAAATATCAATACCGCACGTTTGTGGGTAAAAAAAACAAGTTCCCGCATGGTCTCGCATATATCAATTTTTATCGTGACGTGTAAAAAAATGTTTATTACGCCTGCAGATAAATTGAGGAGGGGGAGGATAGATTCAACGCTATGATAAATAGAATATCATTGTCGTTGCATGTCATATTTTCGTGTCAGACGCTGCGATCATTTCGAAGGAAAATATGTGTATCGTTTATGTTCTAATGCATGTATGGTTCTAATATATGTGTGGCAATAGAAGAAGGGATCCACCATTAATTTACAGTCGGGATACGAGAGCCCGGCCCCGCGTAGCGGTTCGCAGTAACCTAGTTCTCAGCACCGACAACACGTTCAGCCACACGTTCAACATGTTGTAGCGTCGATTACGTAGGTGTCCCGTTTCTCGCATCGGGGAGAGCATCGATGATGGTATACCTGCTATTGTCCGTAGACACGCTAGTATAGTTCTCGTTTCGAGAGAAAAGCGCACTGGAAAACAACCAAATTACTTGTAAAGCGACATTAAAATATATATATCGCATATATAAACATGAAACAAATTTAACAATTAACCATAATTGTAATCGTTTCTCATTAAGCCCTGTTACGTATACTCGTTACGTGACGAGATGAAAGAAGCGTACGAAATCGCGACTGGCGCCCGTTTAAGAGAACAAAGAAGGGGAACTCGCGAAAGAGGAAGAGAAAAAAAGACGCGTAGAGCCACGAACTAAAATTAAATTCAGCAACTGTGACATTTCTGATTCATCATTCGAGGGGTGGAGTTTATTATTTGGAGGTGGGCCAAGGGCAACGGACTATCGTGCTCATCGGATCAAATTTATTAGCTGACCTTGAAGAAAAAAAAAGAAAATTACTAAACTACGTACGAATTACTCGTGTAATTGAGCAGTAATTAATTTTATTAATTATCAAGAAATATTCTTTTCTCATCATTGCTATCGGAACGATCTTTGCGTGACTCGAGAAGAAATCATACTCACACCCATTATTTTGTTTGCAGAACGTAGGGGAGAGCCGGATACCTGTTCCACGGGCAGCTCGTCCGTCTTTCTTTCCGAAATCGAGAGTACTCGAGGCATCGAGGCTCTTGTCGGGAAGCCGCCGATCCACTATCTTCTCGGGATGCTTTCAGTTCGTTAACACCGAAGACGAATCTCCTACTCCGCGGGAAAAGTTCTCAGGATTCACGACATCGTCACCTAACATCAAAAGTAATTGCGCACGCGAATTTGTATTTATAATAATTACAATAATATGTATGCTTTCACTCGTTGTGGCTAACATGTATGAAACGAATTCTATGTTTCAGCCGATTCAGCGGCAGATCAGACATTCGCGATATCGCCGGGATGGGACATCGACAAGAATGATGTGCAACAGTTGGTGCATCTCAGTGAGGAAAAAAGTAGCTTGTTCAGGTATAAATAAAACATTTTTAAATAAATATATATATATGTATATATATAATAGCTTTTATTAATTGCTTCACTCTGCATATCTTTTCTATTTTGTGATAGGCTACTTGAAGATTCTCAACTGAGCATGATTGAAGATGTCGGCGACACGTGTCTTGTAGAATCAGGCCTGAGCAATTACAATGATGCGAACGCAACGCCGCATTATTTGATGCTCAACAAGCAAAACTCTTTTGAACACGACGAGAGTCTCGGTATACTGACGCCGGACCAGATGACTGATTTCACAGTAGCATTGGAGTGTTCCAGGACACCATCGTGCGAGAATCTCACTGGTTCGGCCGGCTCGAAATTAGCGTTGACCCGAGCGTCCGCTTCCACGAGGCCGTTAGTCGATGTAGAACCCGCTGAAGAGGGCTGTAGCGAAAGGACGCCCTCGCCGGAAGAATTACCGCTCGATCCTAAACCCGTGGAGCCGATTAGAGGTAGTACCGTGCCGGTAAGCTTCGTAACATCAGTCACGAGCATCACTAGTCTCGAAGCGGGTTATCAAGGGGACGGTGAGAACTCGAGACCAGCCAGTCGTGGCGCGGATCCACCATCTATGGCAGTGCCGCCGGTCAATCTTCCCGCGCCCTGTCGCCAAGACCCGATGACTGATTCGGATTTCTTCACTGAGAGCGACGCGGATGCACACGAAGAAATTGTGCGGGGTGATAGGAAGGCGCAAGTAATCGACGGCACGCTGTTCTGCGCACCAGGTGAACGCGTATGCCCTAGCTTCACCGGAGAAGAGATGGATTCCAGTGGAATTTACTCAGATTTGGATAAGCTTCAAGCGCCCGGCGAGCAAGCGTCGGAAGAAAACGACGATCATACTCCTGATACCGGGGATACTGAACTTTCCCAAAGGAGTCAACCCACGCCGGTTGTAGCGAATGTTATTATGGATTATTTACAGGTACGTGCGAGATTTAATTTTTGCATAAATTCTCTCCTCAAAATGTCATTGATACGTAAAACACTTGTAGATTCCCATAAAGTCGTCGGACGAAACGATTAGCATAAACGACACAACGGCCTCTGTTGAAGTTATGGCAATTGAGAAAGTCGAGAATAATGAAAACATTAGACCCAAACCACAAAGCAAGGCTGATTCGGTGCCTTTGAAAAAATATAAAATGCCGAAAAGAAATGTTGTTTCGAAGATTAAGGCGATGATCGAATCGTCTTCGAAAGATGATGCGGAAAAGGAAGCAAGACGCTCTCAAAGATCAACTAGAAAAGGTGGACGCTGGGATGCCGTAATGAATAAGATAGAAGCTGGTAAAAATGAACAAAGGACAAGGCCAGCTAGAAAAGAAGTAAAATCGAGGGTATTGCAAAATCTCACTTTATCACCTGCTGCGAGACCAATGTCAAAAAAGGCCGGCGATGCAAACAACAATAACAATAAAGACAAACGGTGAGGCTTAGATAAAGTTATAACAAACGATGCAGAGATATTATTTTTACCAGTAGGTTTAACTTCTCTAACTTTTAACAATAGCACTACTGTTACGTGTCGTTGCTTATATATAAACATGTTAAAATACGCGCGAAACTTTATGTAACATCGTTAACGAGTTAGAAACACCGCCAAGAGTATAGCGAGATGTCTATTAATAATAATAATTGTTAAAAGAATTGACAAGATACATTATTTATGATTATAAAATTGGCTCGCGTTTTCTCTGTATTATAATTTATATCAGAAATATTTCCAAATCTTAGGAGAACGCGCGGTTGGCAAGAAATGAAATCACCGACGCAGGAAACGGCCAGAAGTTCTGTTCGTAGTTCCATGAGCGATCTCAGCAGTGGCCCAAGTAAAGATATACCAAGTAAGTAGCATCAATATTCATATTTAAAGAATTTGGCGGAATATGTTGAGTCACACTAATGAAGACTTGTAATTATCATTATATGTGATGAATCGTGATAAATGAATCTTTGAATAAATATAAGTAACAAGAGATACATAGTTTTTTCACTGTGTGACTTCATATTGCTGTTAGAAATTCTATATTTACTTAGAAAAAGAAATACAACGCTATTTCACATGGTCTTCGATACATTTTTGACGAGTTCTTGGATAACAATTCTTTGTACAAATGAAATTAAATAAATGACTTAGAAGCAATATTCAAAATAAAAAATATAAAATTGACGCAGGATTGATTTCATTATATCGAGATATGCAAAGTGATATATATCTCATCGGGATCCTTGAATTTATTCGGAAAACGTAAAATCGTTTAGCAAAGATGAATATTTTATCTCGAAAAAGAAAAGATACGCAAAGATCCTCTCCCGTTCCGCTACGTATAGCTTACCTACCGGAGAGAAAGGCGAGGTCTCCTTATCGACCCACGACAGCAAAAGCTCTCAGGAGTCGAGGAAATCTAGAGGAACTTTATTGCCCCTTTTATCGGCGCCACTGGTGAACGTAACGTCGTTTTGCTTCCATTGCACGGAGGAGGAAGCTGCGTCGAGCGGCGCGCATCGCGCAGCTTCGCCGCAGTCGCATCCATCCGGTGGTCGGTAGTTCTCGGTGGATCTCGTGTTGAATCGTATCGTATACGTTTATACATATATATATTTATATACATATATATATGAAATGCGCGCATGTGTCTTTGATACATTAGCCCCTCACCTACGGTCTTTCTCTCATGGAACACACACCTATTACTTCTCGCTCGCTCTCGTAAAATCGGGTCAACGGAGAATGCGTAGCAGCGCATAGCGTGAACGCGGGGGAAGAGGGAGAGAGAGTGAGAGAAGCGGATGACAGCTCGATGCGTTGCCAGTGAATAAACCATCGAGTGACCGTGAACATCGTGCGATCATCCAGGCGACGAATCTGGACCGAACATTGATTTGACCTCTCGTTTTGATTTTCGTCGAGGGGAGGAGAAGGTGTCGCAACGTTTCTCCTCCGGGAGTTGCCCCGAATGCGAACGTCTTCTTCGACGCAAGTGGATGTACGAGGAGAGAAAGAGAGAGGGGTTGCCTCTTCTCAATATACGTATGACCTATTTCCCATCGCGCCTTCTCTTCGTTCCTTTTCCCATTGCGGTGCACACGTGCCGATTATATATGCGGACATGTATTTCGCGAAAGTTCCTTCTCTACAAACTTTGATGAATTTATAATATTTCTGTGTTTTAATCATCTTCGCGATTTATATACTCGGCGCTGTATATTCATCGACTCATCGCCCCCACCTGTCGCCTCACCGGGATTTGACATCTCCGTTATACGTCGTCGTGCCGTGCAACTTGAGGGCGATGTTCGCGTCGGTGTTTCACTGCCTGCATCTCAACCGCGTATCACTATAATTTACCTGTGCAGGTACGTACCGATCTACCTGCATACGGTGTCTAGGCCCGCATTAACGGCACACGTCGCGCCGACAGCTGCGCGGGTCAACGCCATTCGCCGTTTATTTCCGGCCTCTTGTCGAAGGCTTTTTCGTCGTGCTTTCTTTGCACCTTGGCTCGCCATGCACCTCCGTCGTCGTGCATCTTCGTCGCACGTAGGCGAAGAGGATGCCCTCCTGCCTTCGTCCGCCTTGTCCCCACCTTCGTCGGCGGCGACAGGTGTATTCGACCGAGCGACGACCACGTGCGTTGCGACCAAGGTCGACGAGTATCGGTACGCGACTACCGGTCCCTCGATCCGCCCTGCGCGAACTTACGCAATCGTTATCGGGATCGGCGACTGCTGCTGAGCCCACGCGAGATTGCGCGAGAGCTTTCGATAGCCGAGAATAATCAGTTAGAACGATATTTGCGTATAGTTTACGCGCGGAATTGCGGTGGCTGTGCTGATACGTGATACGTGATACGATAAAGCGCGATACGGTGTCCTCTCGTGATCGGTGTCGGATGTCCAAAGCGAAATAATGCGAGAGGATATACCGTGATGTCGAGCGGAACGTCTGTGATATAAGAGCTCGTGTGCCGAAGACAAACCACGCGTCGCAATCGATCGACACCGAGTCATCCGGAAGATGCCAGTTGTATATCTCGGCTTGAAGAACGAAACGTCGCCACGACGGCGGCGATGGTCGTATATACATTGGAATGATTCTCACGCTCGATTCGCGAGCAAGTACGACAGGATGAAGCCATGCGCGAGACCAGTCGTACTTTCGTCGACGACGGAGATTACTTACGGATTATAATGGGAAAATATTGTTGAAGAAACAGCCCATGATACAAGATGGGACAACAAGGATCAAAGGACAGATCATCGCATCCGAGGAGGGCGGACTTCTCCCGAGACTCGGTGAAGATGCGTCTAGGCAGCTTCAAACGAGGTAGAAGGAAATGATTCGGTAGCCGTGTAACGGTGACTCTTCCGGCACGCATCGTTGTAGTTGTATCGAAGACCATCTGTCGCGTTTATTTAATTCATTTAATCTGTACGATCTTGTTTTTTTTTTCTTAAAGAGAACGCATTTAATTTCATATCGCGCCTTTTTTCAGAGAGATCACCGACGTCCACCAACCCACCCAGGAGATTCGTCTCGAATGGCCATACCAATCATCATCAGGTCCGTGTCAATAGTTTCGACGCGAAAAAGAACTGCATCGATGTGACGACAGTCGAACTCGGTAAATATATGTACTTGCTACAGATTGTCATTCGAGATCATTAGATAACTACGTCCGTGCGTGTTATAATATCGCTTTAATAATCAAGAGGGGGAAAAGAGTGGAGAGGAACGAAAGCACTGTCGCGTATTTCCGGCCGGAGCTCTACTACCATGACGAGGGACACGATGAAAAGAGAGAGCCCGTCTCTTATCCCCAAGACTAGCTTGACCAAACTGCATCTACCGGTTTACGGATTCATAAAGTATTGGAGTCATATACTAAAAATAGCGCGCATTAGAATATTTTCGAAAATTTCACTTTTTCTTATTTAAGCAGACGATGAAAAAGAACAGTGTGCGGTTGCCGCTGACAGAGTCCGGTTTAGAGTGTATTCTCGCTTTGCTACTTTCCCTCAAGATAAAGGCGGAACGAATAACGGAGAAATTCTCGTGAAGGATTTGATCATTTGACGCGATTCGCCATTAAAATTTTAATGATCTTAGTAAATAATTATTCAAGATGTTCAAAGATTCAATTTCTCAGGCTTACCTTTTTTTAAATTGGAATTTTAACGGTATTTGTCTTACATTGTTCGCGCGTGTTAATTGTATGCATTAGAATGATCTGAATTTTCATTTAGTTGAGTCGATTTTAAATTTGCGTTAATTGTATGTCGTGGATTTTTTACAAAGCGACGAATTTTTATAAATCGATAATTTATAATCATCATATTTTTAACAAATATTTCAGAAATGCATTGTTTCATTTTTTTAAAATACTGATACAGTGCATTTGTTGTTTCTTAATTCATTCATGTAAATAATTCTTTGTATACAAATTTTGATAATTTTCTAATAATTAAATCTATATATAAAGTTTTTTACATCATATAAATCTTAATTATTCTTAATTATCTTTCTTTTATATTCAATAAGACGTATTAAGAGAATTTTTTAATTTTTCTTTGTGTCAACTCAAAATTTCCTGTTTCATTATAAAAATTATAGACTTATAAATATCATTCATTATAATTATTTCATTACCAAATATTATAGATTTAATTATAACAAAATTGATTTAATTATACCCAAATTTTACGCGAGAAAAAATAAAAAAATAATGTACATAACGTTTAAAGAGTCAAAAAATAATGAATATACCGTATTGATATATTTAGAAAATGAGATCTCAAAAACATGATGCATGTAAAAATTTAATTAGTGAAAAAAAATGTTTATTCAACAAGTAATACGAGATCTATAATCTATGTATATGGGACACACTGCGTACATGTAGTTGTCTTTATACTTGAACTTCCCTTATCTCGTACAGGCGATAAAACGGTTCTCGTCGTACGGTACTCGTATACTCGCCGGTACGCGAGCTCGCAAATACTACCGGTTAGTGCTTAACATGCTCTCGTTAACACAACACATTCTCTTTACAGAGAAGAGCCCGCCATCAGCGCGAAAGCCGGCGATAACAAGAAGATTAGCGGCTAACGCTACGGTGAAACAGAAATCCTCCGTGCCATCAATAAAAGGTACGTGCGATTGATTCGTCGGGCAAATTCCTTTGCCAATTAAAATACAATGCATCAAAGGATCGCCGCTGTTCCGCTTACATTCGTCATTTTGCAAACAACAGAATCAAGTTAATATTCACACATTATACTTTCCAATAATCCATTTAATCGCGTTGCTTTAGTACTGCTATTAATTTCTAAAACTAGTTTCTTCCCACGATTATTCCAACATATGCATACACACATGTACATGTAATTACAGTGCATTTAACTTACTCAGTGCAATAACGCATCGTTCGTTCCTTACCTATTGTACATATGTATGCAGACGCGTGCATATCGCTTCGTACGAGTCTTCCTGTCGTTTGAAGAAAGTCGCAGCTTTCACTCAATAATCCCTGACGCTAAAAACTCAACCTGTTTACCCGGTGCCTCTCTCGGTCCTTTCCTTTCGAAATTTGTCAAAAATTTATTGACATTTTGACCTAGTCTAGACTTCAGATCTATGATCGCGAAAGAGAAAAGGAGAGAAGAAGAGAGATCCCCTTATCAAGATCCGGTGTTCGTTCTGAATAATACGGAATAGCGAAAGCAATTTATACGAGTTCAACGATCTCCGTTGTGTATAGTAAAGAGTAGAACTTGAAAGGATGCGTTGTATTTGAAGGGATAATCGTCGCGATTGCATTCGTCGTTCTTGCACGTTCGGCATTCATCCTGACGTAAGAGACGTCGTACACACTGGTGCTCAACGACCGTAAGTAAGCACGAACACGCGCTCGTTTTCTCCCATCTAAGGGCGGTCGATTCCAAATCGGAAAACTCGAGTTATTCGACGCGCAGCAGTTCCAAGGACACCGGAAGTATACGATTACTGCGAGAATTTTGCTAAAGAGAAGATTGTAACGAGGGGCTTCAGTTTAGCTCGTTAACTGAGGGAACTTTTCAACCCAGAAACATACATAGATATAATATGTCAAACGATTGATTGTCAGATAAAAGAAATTAGGACTTCAAAATTCATTTTTATTTCATACCAATTGCGTGACATCGTATCTACCTGTATTTTCGTGATGGAAAACTCTCTAAGTAGATTTTCCTTCACACGCGTCGCGAGAAAAACCTCTTTTCCTGAGAGATTCGCGTGGGAAAAAATTGCGTTATCTACGCTTTCAGTGCTTAATCTTGGCGATTCCACCTTGCGTAGGGTAGGGGAGTGTTTAGGAAGAGAGGTAAGGCAGAATGGACGTGGGGTGGGAGAGGCATATAGAGCTCTCTGAGGTAGCCCGTGGCTCGTGCTAATTCAGTCGAAGCGCGAACTCGGCCAGCAGATTGTTACGAATGACGATGCTGATTAGAAGATTGCGCGCGAAATGTTTATCGTCGAAACCTAACAGAGGACAAATCGAATATTATTCTTATCGTCGAAGGTGATTGACAAACGTCGTTCTATCGTTCAAATGCTGCGCATTCGTACCAATCGTACAACCGCTCGTCAAGGATATTATAATAATCGAACCAATGTTCGAATCTGTTTACGTCGCGTTGGTGATAAATCTGTCGAAACGCGTTCTACGTAAATCCATTCCCAAAATACCTGAGTTTTTCTGACGTACCGAAGATGATGGAGGGGGTATCAGGTACCAGGAGGGATGTATAGGAAGCAAATTTTCTTGGCCACGGCTCACGGACACGGACAGTGTAGTCACCGAGGCATTTTCTTTTGGCAATTCCGCAATTAGGGCTGGGCGTCACACACAGTTGACCTTAGCCCGATGTCCCCTCATTCAACGACGAACTTGGATGACAATCGCGTGCTTCGATTCTTGAGATAAGAGAGAGGTCCGTTCCGCGAGTTTTGTAAAACAGGACGTGACGTAAATCGCGAAATCACGGCTGTGCTCGTTTAATAAACCGCGATTTCTCCATGTGTGTGTATGTGTATGTGTGTCACCTGTCAAAGTCCTGACAGGTAATCGAGTCGAAGAAAAATAAAACGAGTATTTCGACTTTCCAAGTTGTTTTCCATCAACTTTTCCCTCATCAAACTCTCTTTCACACAGAGTTATATGTGCACAGACGATTGAGTCAAGACTTGAGCAAACGGACGTAAAAATGATTTCTTGTTCTTGGAATTACATTGACCTCCCCTGTCATGGACGTGAGTAGTCATGGACGATAAAGTGTAATGGAGGACAAAGCGTGAAGTCCATGTACATTACGTGCGATCAAGATACTTATGTAGATTAGCGGCACGTGGGACGATTCATTGATACGTCAGAGTGGGTGGGCCAGTCTAGCCGACACACTTGCGTGTTATGTTTTTTTTTTCTTTTTTTTTAATGTAATCAATTTGGTGATGCCCGATGACGACGCTGATTACAGATCGTGAGTCTAAAGAGACTCACCACAACAGCACTTTTACAGTGAGGACATCGCCGGAGACGCGGGATCAGGCCGCGCAAACCACCGTACCTTACGAGGATTTTCGCGCAGAAAGAGCCGCACAGGCACTTGCGGTGAGCGTACACTACTTGGCTTTCGAGGTACGTGCTTATTATATATTTGTTTGATATAAAAAATTCTATGCGAATTAACGAGAGTATTATCTTTCAGCTGGATGCATTCGCTACCCCTCAATTGAAGAAGGATTTCGAGAAGTTGAAGATCGATTGCGAGAAGATGAAAAACGAGCGATCGACCGTGCTTTCGGAGATCGACGGTTTACGCGCGAGATGTGTCAATTTGGAGGAGAGACTTGAAGCAGAGAGGGAGGATCACAGTAAAGATCTGGACCAGCTTCGTGACGAGTGTAAGTGTAATACGCACAACGTATCTGTTTATTTTCTGTTTGAACAGATGAAAAAATCTTTTGCGGGCCGTATATCTATCTTGAAAACATGCGATGACGCAATATTGGCGAGTAAAAAACAGAAAAGCTCTTCGTAACGTTTTGCGCTGCAAAACAGAAATTATATCGAATGTGCGCGAAACATCAGCTAACGGCAGTGGATATTATTTTCTGTGTTATTCATGTGATATAAACGAGCATAATCGTCCTAATGTCGGTGCATGAGCGATGCCTGCATAAAGTGGAACAATTGTTAATTAAAGTGAGCGATTCAGCAGTTGCCTACGCGTAACTCGAATCTTTACGATTAATCCTGCCGAATCCTGCCTCTCTATTTTCTCCTTTTCTTCTTTTATTAAAAGATATATTTTGAACACTCGCCGCGCAAAAGGATTTTGTTCTTAATTTAGTTCTCACGTAACGTTCAACGTTTCAATGCCTGCTAATTATAGATTCAATGCGTGTTCTTCGTTTAGCTTTGTATATACTTTAGCTTTTCAACTTTAAGCGCCGATATTGCAACAAAATATATATTAAATTATAAAATTGAGAGATACAAAATTTTTCTTTTTATTTGTTTAATTTATTTATTAATAAAATTCTTTTAAAAATTCTTTTTTTTATTACTAGATATGCTCAAATTTTCATTGTTTAAGAAATAAATACATAAGTCATTAAAAAAATTAAATAAGACAATAACATAAGAAAAAAAATAAAACATAAGAAAACAAAAGAAAAAAACATGCACATAGTAATATAAGGTGCAATTTAAAAATTTTTGGATTGTTTCTTTACGGCTCAAATCGCTTGTAATATTGGTTTGTCGTTAGCAAAAATATATCTATGATGCATCAGTATGTTGGTTAAAAGTTATGTAAGTTATGTTTTGTTACGTATATTGTAGTAAGTGTAATCACACACACAATAAAAAAATACAGAAACCTATGAAATAGTATTAATATTAATATAATAGGAGAAAAAAACTTGATGTATTTTTGTTTGTTTGTAAAAATCTGTTGTTTTCAAGCCATTTGAAAATTGCACATGTGTGTCACTTACGGAAATCCATGTAACAAATTAGTATTCAATAACAAGATGAAAAATATATTATAATAAAATAATTATTCGTTAAAGAAATTAAATTTTCCACATGAAATAATAATGATGTGATAATTAACAACGCTACTTTATTAATGCGACAAAATTAAAAATAACAAATTCAAGTTGATATTTCGGTTTTCCAGTGGAAACTCATAGGGCGAAACAAGTTGCCGCACTCGTTGAGACTTTAAAAGAGGAAAGGCGCAAGTACGATGTCAGATTGGAGGAGATCACGAGGGAACATCGCGCGACAATCGCGAAATTACGCACTGAGCACGTCAACGAACTGGGTCGCAAAGAAGAGATGAGGAGATCCGTGGTCCACGATCACGGCGCCGCGCTAATGGCGGAGATCGAATCCTTGAGATCCGTGCTGGAACTGAAGAGTCAGGAGAATACTGCTCTTCGATCGGAACTCGACAGTTACAGGCGCGACATCGAAGAAAAGGATGCATTGCAGATACGGCTTGATATGGCGGAGGCGAGATGCGAGGATTTGAAGGCCCAGCTTCAACGAAAGGAGTCCTTCGAGCGGCAGGTCTCGCACGAAAATGAGATGCTTCACGAATCGATTCACCAAGTCTCGAAACATAATAAACGGCTATCCCAACGTAACGAGGAATTACAATGGAAACTGCGAAATAAGAATGACTGGGTGAGCGTTCTTGCGAATCAGTTGAATCCGCGACTAACCCGATCCACGGGCGCGGAACAAATGGAACACAATTTCTCGGCCGAGAAAAACGGCGCTCACTCGTCATCAATGATGAAGTTTATGGTCGAGAAGGGCGCCTCCGTTTCTTGGACGCTAGAAATCGACGATCTATCGAAGGGATCATCGTCCGACTCACTCAGCACGAAAATAAATAGATCGGAGGGTGCGACGACAGTTTCTAGGCAAGGATCACTCAGATTGTCGAACAGAGCACCCATGGATACCAGAGCGAGATCAAAGAGTGTCTCAACTACGTGCGAGTCAGCGCGTGCCGCGGCAATGGAGGAGGCTGCCGCGTGGTCGCCAACGCTTAGCTCGACGCCGATCTCGCGACGACGTCCCAGGAAGGACCAATCGTCGCCCTGCTCTTCGTCATCTTCGTCGTCTTCCACATCGTCTGCAGCGCCGACCGTGAATCCCGCAGTGGCTGCCGCGGTAGCAGCCGCTGCGGCCGCGGTGGACGAATGCAGTATCGGTGGCGGTCAGAGGCCCCAGGAAGCCGGCGGGGAAGCGATGATCTCCGAGGAAACGTCAGCGTCCAGCAGCGAAGACGAATCGTCCACTGGTAGCGACATCCCTCGTCTGGGAATGCAGTTTGCTTGGGGCAAACCGATCAAGTAACACTCGAGCGAACAATTCGCGGCCTGCTACGCTTACCTGTCTACGCGTCCTTTCTCTCGCGTAACAAAGTTGTTTCGAATCGTACGGCCGCTACCTTTGTTCTTGCCTACAGAGTGGAGTTGAATTCATTTTCATTACACGTGATCATTCCCTTTTGTTTATATCGGATATGTTACGTTTTGTATTGTATAACGCCGGCACCGCGTTCTTTTTTTTTTCTTTTTTTCTAACTAATGTATCCGATAACCGAGTTAGAGCGAGAAGAAAGTAGCGTTTACGTTTTGCGTTTTAGACAAATATGCCGTGCGATGAAACGATTCCGGAGTAATGTTATAAGTTAACAAGATATTTAAGAATGAATTCCACGACGTATTTTAACGTTACGACTGTATAAACTAGACTAGTACGAGTGTTTCCATTGTTTTTCGATTACGAAGACACGTTTCACACTTTTTCCCCGATATATTTTGCAATTTAAGGCAGCGATTTATTATCTGGGTTTATAAGACTAGGATCTTCGAAATCCGTTACGTAATGATTTCTTGATATATACAACGAAGCTATTTCGTTTTACTGCAATCAAGGCAATCGTGTCTTTTTTCCGGGCAACCTCCGCTTCTAAAGTTCATAATGTTTAAAATCTCGTAGAATTTTTTCGTTTTTTGAACTTTAATAAGGCATTGAAAAAGGAAATTTAATGCCATTTCGGCTAATAAAATTTTATTGCGATTTCTCTCGGGAATTTTATAGTCCCATTATACGGACATCTTTATATTTAAGTGAGTGGATTTTATAAATGCTACTTGTTTTTTTTTGGTACAGAGACCATGTAATATTGCAGAAATTAAATATAAGAGTACGACAGAAAAGAGAGAGAATTTCACGTTCGCAGATCACCGACTTCATATTTGTAGACCAAATCTTTTTTTTTTTGTTATTTGCAGATAATGTGCATCATTTTTTTGTTTTCCGTTTCATTAAGTTTGCAAATTTACTAATTTATTTATCGACCTGAGCAAATTATGTATTTTATTGCCAAATGCGCGGAACAAGATCGCGAACAACGTTTGTCTTTAAACGCGCTCCTGTGTATAGCGATACGAAATCTGCGGACTACATAGCAAATCCCGCAAAAAGCAGTGAAAACTGTTAGCGACAAACCAACACGTTGCGACGAGAGTGTTAATTTCACAGTCCGTTCCACACATAGACAAGTAGTAGTTTAGATGTAAAGAGAAGAAACGCGTCGCGCGCGCCGGAAATACGAAAATCAAGTATTACTCATCGAGAAAGTACGTTTTCTTTTCTCATTGTGTGCTGATAAGATCGATGTATTATATACTTCTCGAATAAATAAGTATCATCTATAAATTGTAGCAATTTGAAAAGATTTCTGTTTGTCTTTGTCAATTGCTATGATTATCAAGAGCTCGTACTCTTGAAGTACCTCGACTATAAATAAATATATATATATATATTAATCGCTATTTTGTCTGACATTCAAGAGTCAATATTTGATTTAACAAAAACGTATCGATAATCATTCTGAAAAAAAATCTCGAATTCAAAAATTTACGAGATTTTTTGACGAATAGAGAGTAGATACGCGTGAAATCGTATAAGCGATTTTTGATTTAACAAAAACGTATCGATAATCATTCTGAAAAAAAATCTCGAATTCGAAAATTTACGAGATTTTTTGACGAATAGAGAGTAGATACGCATGAAATCGTAAAAGCGATTTTAAATTGCGATGTGATAGTAGATTGATTCACTTAATCCAAATCGAAATGAGAGGAAATATAATTACTGTTATAATTCATGATATCATTAATTAAATTACTCTTGTTGATTATACATCTGTGATGTCCTCTTTGTTCGAACATTAATAAAAGATTTTGTTATGCGAGTCCTTACTTCATCTTCTCTTCCTAATTAGTATTTTTAGATAAAAATCGGCGTCTTTATTTTGTACGATTTCAATCTATGCTATTAAAAAATACCTATAGAAAACATTATATGAATAAATGTTCATCTTGGAGGACAAAAACTAATTAAAAATTTTGAAATATATGTAATATTGTCTTACGACAGAGTAACATCGAATCTATAGTCGAATCTTTCATCTCGTTTAGTTTTCTCAATCCGCGACATTTCCGCCCGGTATTCTTGAAAAAAATCGTCGGTGTAAAACGGACCTGAGGGCCGCCGCGTGCTATTTTAATGCGTTCGCGAACCCTTGGTCGACCGTCGACCGCACCATCTACGATGGCCGAAGGTTTTCGATATTTCGGTTGTGCGGTTATATTTTAATTTATTGACAAAAATGTAATGCCTCTATTTTTAATTGGCCATGTTACCTCCGCGCACGGCATGATAATCACCTGACGTCCGCGTTTATGTTGCTAACGTTTTCTATAAATAACCGCGCGTGCTTTTTTATTCAAGATCTCCACGCGATCTGACATCGAACGCGAAGATGTCTTCTAAGAGGTATCCGATTGTTTTTTACTCTGCGTTTTTTTTCTCGGCGACGCACGATCCGCTGCCGATTTATCTCTTTAGGAATTATTTATAGCGACAACGATGAATTTTTAGCAGCGAATGATCGGTTACGAATCCGTGACAGTCGACCCGACTCTTTGTCCCTTTGTTAACCTGCAACGGAGATCATTCGAAATTATTTATCGCGTTGAATAACCCCTTACTTTTAAGATCCTTCGTGCGCTGAATTAATCTTGCTGAACTATGAAGAGAGATTTTTCAATCTTGCACCGAAATAAAAAAGCGTACTGTCTATTTGACGGATGGATTAAATTGCTGAGAGATTTTCAAATAATTCAATTAAATCTTGTGCCAAAAATATATCTCCAAAATAAAATGAACAGAAATTCTTCTACGACTCATAGTGGAATCCGAGATATGATGTTTAAATCTAAGAAATATATTTCTATGTTATTATTATTATTATTTTCTTTTCAGTGAATTAAAAAAGTTATCGGAGGAAAGTCTGACAAGACAGCCGGAAGAAGTGTTTGATATTATATGCAAATTAGGAGAAGGGTAAATTTATAATATTTTTAACAAAGGGTGTGATAAATTTTTCTCTGTTATTTCTAAATATATATCTCTATACAGATCTTATGGATCAGTTTATAAAGCATTGCATAAGGAGAGTGGACAGGTGCTTGCAATCAAGCAAGTACCTGTCGATACCGATTTGCAGGAGATTATTAAGGAAATATCAATTATGCAGCAATGTGACTCTCCATATGTTGTTAAATATTATGGAAGTTATTTTAAGAATACAGATTTATGGGTAAATTGGTCATAATCTATTTCAAATTATTAAATAATAGTGAATGATTTAAAAATGTACTAATATAACTTTAACTTTTAGATTGTGATGGAATATTGTGGAGCCGGTTCTGTTAGTGATATCATGAGGTTAAGAAAGAAAACCCTTCAGGAGGATGAGATTGCAACAATCCTAAGCGACACTCTGAAAGGACTGGAATATCTTCACTTGAGAAGAAAAATTCATAGGGATATTAAGGCTGGAAATATCCTTCTTAATAATGAAGGCCATGCAAAATTAGCTGATTTTGGTGTAGCAGGTCAATTAACGGTATGTTATAAGAGGACTTTTCATCAAATTAAAGGAATTTATAATCAAGTCAAATCTCTAATCCAAATATTTACAGGATACTATGGCTAAACGTAATACAGTCATTGGTACGCCATTTTGGATGGCACCAGAAGTAATACAAGAAATTGGTTACGATTGTGTGGCTGATATATGGTCTCTAGGAATAACAGCCTTGGAGATGGCCGAGGGCAAGCCGCCATATGGCGACATACATCCAATGAGAGCGATATTTATGATTCCGACTAAGCCACCACCTAGTTTTAGAGAACCTGACCAATGGAGTCCAGAATTTATCGATTTTGTCAGTGGGTGCCTTGTAAAAAATCCCGAAGAAAGAGCCACAGCGACTGAGCTTTTACAGCACGAATTCATACGTAAATAAAAAAAGAGATCAAAGAGAGAGGACTTACATTATGACTTCTTACTAATCGATGTGTAATTGCAGGTAATGCTAAGCAACCAAGTATTTTGAGTCAAATGATTGCTGATGCCCATGAAATACGAGAGAAGCAAAGCGCACATAGAGCTCATGTCATAAACAATGTTGCAATTAAAAGTCAGAATCAGACGGAAGATTCGGTAATTTTCTAAAATTAATTTACCAAAATAATATATGTACGTAGATACATATTACATATATGCTTTGTTGTAAGGATGAGGATGACTGCAGTGGAACTATGAAACCATTACCAGATGATAGTAGGACTTTAGTGCCGAGTCATGATCTTCCAGACACGGGTACTTTAGTTTCGGCCATGCCGGACTTGGGTACTATGGTTATCAATAGCGACACAGATACCGAAGCTACCATGAAAAGTTAATAATTTTTTATCACTCTTGATATCAACATTTCAATCTAAAATAATAATACACGACTAATTTTAATATTTTTTTCAGGACATAATACTGGTTCTGTGGAATCTGGCAAGAAATATCGACCGTTATTCTTAGATCATTTTGATAAGAAAGAAGCACCTGAAATTGGAAAAGTAATCTTTTAATTTTATATTTATTTAAAACTATATCTAAGTGTATATAATTTAGTTAAAAATATCAAATGATATTATCATTATAGGGTAACGGACAAATGTTGGGAGCACAAAATTCGGAAAATGCTAACAGATTGGAGCTTCAAAGTCCAACTGAATCTCAAAGATTTCAAAGTCATTTACAACTACAATTACAGAATCAGATATCTCATCCTGTGCCAGAACAGCCTCATAACAACATATCAAAATTCCAAAACGTCTTCTCAGAACGTGATTTCGAATTTGTAAGTAGAACTTTTTTCAAATACAATATTTATATGATATATATTATCAACAATATAAATCTAAAGGTATTCTTTTCCGTTGTTGTTTTGTAATAATATATATAAATCGCATCTTTTCTACTACTAAATTATTTAAAGTAATGCCACTTTAGGCATTATAAAAAAAGAAAACTTGAATATATATAGAGAAACAACCATATCCTGCAGCTGAAGTTTCTCTCCTACGAGGAACTGCAGCAACGAATGGCTAGTCTGGATGCAGAAATGGAACGGGAGATCGACGAATTAAGGAAAAGGTATCAAACAAAGAGACAGCCTATTCTCGATGCCATGGACACTAAACGGAAACGTCAACAGAATTTCTAACAGAGTTGGTTTTCTTCTCCACGCGAATAAGTGATGATAAAGGGATAGACAAAGGGTGTACAGTTGTATAAAATGGATAGATTTTATTCGCGTCATCCTTGGTTTCATTAAAGAAAAGAGCATTGTTCTCACACTCCGTGAATATTTACCTCATAAATGGACAGAAAACATGTGATCGTTGAATGTTTCCTGTTTACTCACAAATCACAATGTTTCTTTTCTTTATGAACCTGGGATATCATAGCTAGTAATAGCTAATAGCCTCACGTCATCAATGTAAATTATTTTACATAATTTAGGTGAAGAAACAATCATTATACTTAATTTTTGTATTATGTTTATATCTATACTGTTAAATATATCTCCTATTCTTATAGAAATATTAGACTCTTATAGGGTCGTTAGAAAATAAAAAGAATGCAATAGGATTACAAGAGAAAGGCATCAGGATTACAATCGTTTTTATCGAGAAATTTTATATTATATATGTGAAAATCGTATCGTCACATGCTAGCTAGTCATCTGCAATGCCATTTTACTCAGAATATTGCATTAAAAAGATTATTTGTGTGAAATGCATTCACAAAATGCACTGAAACGCCCAAGCATTTGAATGATTTTAAATGTGAATGTTCTATATCTAATCATGACAATTTGAAGTAAGTAAAGGCTGTAAAATTTAATTTACTTTTTATTCTACTGCCATAGTTAGTCTCTCTCTCTCTCTCTTCTTATTTGTATACTAACTCTAGTTTATGTCAATTTTCTAAAAATGATTAGATTTATTAGATTTTTGAGTTGCAAGAATCATACATGATTACATAATTCTAAAATAACAAATAGTGTTCTTCGATATGCAGTACTGTGGTAAAAATAATGCTGCATTATAATGAAATATTTCATAAAGGAATTTACTAGTATTAGTCTTCCGTATTAGAAAGTATTCTTAATATGCTTTAATTTACTTTATTGCAATATGAAAATTGTTGAAACTAAAATTTATCAAATTCCACCCTAATAATGATATTTTAGAATTGTATAGTATAACGCCTTACAGTAATGATTTTATATGTAAAACATTAAAATTATTCACTGCATATTTTTTTATTATTAGCTGCAAAACGAATATATTTGTGCCATTAATACGTACATATGGCAAGTAACTGTAATGGAGTAATTCCTTGCTGACGTTGGGCTATTTTGCAAGTAGCGCGGAAATAGAATTATATTTAAACGCTATAGCCAGAACTGATCTTAATTTTCTTTTTTAGAAAATAATAAGACAGAATAACAACATATTTTTGATATAGAAAGTATGCACATTGTCAGCGAAATAAGGTCCGAGTTTGAAGCATATATTATCTATAATCTTGATCATGTAATACTAATGAGGTTTTAAGCAAAAGATAATTAAATCCTCAACTCCACAAACAACATATTCTAAATCATTTTATATGCATGTATTATATATACATTAAAAATTTTTGGAATTCTGTTTTAAATAATTTAAGTGCTCGTGTATGTTCAGTCTGTTAAAATCATAGTTATCTTTTATTATATTTATTTCATGTTTTCATGTAATGCATCAGAATATGGGGAAAGGAAATTGCATTCTTATATAAAATTATAAATTTGTAAAAATTTATACAAATATATGTCAATTTATAAATTTCATATTTTTACAATTTATGTTGTAAAATCTTTAAAATTTAAACATTTTTTAACTTTTATCTACTAACATTATGTACTATGTATTTTGGAACAAATCGGACAAAAACAAAAAAAGAGACTAAAACGAAAGTGTCATAGAGGAGCATGCATTTTTCTAGACGATTGTCAGTTATCTAGCCTTAATATGCAATCACTTTTCATACGGGGATTTATATTTACATATTTGATAGGACAAAATATATACATACATATACATACATGCATACATACATATATATATACATATATATCTATGTATGTATTCATATATTACATTTTTATTTTCCCAATTTAAAGTATGGCTTTGTATCTCATATTTAATCATGACAGTTTTATGATTTTACATTCATATATTGTGTATTGTACAATCTATTTACAGTGTTTGGCTGAAATATAGAGACTGAAGGCAGAAGTATGTTTCTCGAGTGAATGATTTAGCAAAACAAAATATAATCTGATAGATAATAGAAGGTAACTCACCACATATAAAATGATTACTATTTAACACATTAAAAATATATTATTAAGACATATTATTAATAGTTTTGTTTAAGGTAATTAATGAAAACAAGTATTAACATACTGCTTTTTAAGTAATCTTGTTTAATAACAATAATAAACTACAATATAAAAATTACATATATATACACATTTGATCTCTCGGAATATGATTTAGTATTTATCGTTTATATATATATAATACATATATATTATATATATATATATATATATATATATATATATATATATATATTCTTTCATTAAGTACTTTGTACACAATATTATACTTATAATTCAAGCACAGTTTTGACTCAAGTTAATTTTCAACTTGCATTAGAATGATTATTATTGTAATTGGACGGTATATAAAAGTATAATAGATATTTTATGTAAAGTTATCAATAAATATAAATGCATTTTAATCACATATTGATACAGAAGACACTAAATATGCATAGTTCAACAATTAATTAATCTTGATAGTTATTTCTCATTAATTTTAAATTGGAAACTTACTGATTTGTAGGTATTACAAAATATATCTTGAAAAGATTACTTAGATAAGGCATACGCTGTTATTTTTCTTATCATTGGGCTTATATCTCAATTCCCATAAAAAATTATTTGACTTATAAATCTTCATCTCCTATCATTCGAAAAACATTATTTTCCACAATATCAAAGTCATTAGTTGTTGGGCATGTTGTATGAGTCTTATCGACAGCTGACTCATTTGATTTTTTCGACGTCACAGCCGACCATTTACTTGTGAGTTTTTTTATAATTGGTCCCGATTTAGGTAAATGATTATTATTGGCACATTCTCGCAAAGGAGATCCCATATTGATACGACTTTGGCCGTCCCTCATAATATATGTCCAAGATTTTCCAGATTCTACCTGTAAATATATATATTTTAAAATTAAAAAATCGATTAAGCATTTATTATAAGTTGAAATGATTTATATAACAACCTGAATTCTGCTGCCCACTACACATTTTTGTAACAACTCATCGATCATAGCTTGTAGACAAACGGACATTAAAATCGCTTGCTCAGAAACAATAGTAATCCATTGCAATTTGTTCCTAGCAATTAGATATTCGAAGGATAATTCCAGACTGTACTCGTAATTATCTTCAGGATGGTCCGTTGCCTAAATGTATTCATTGAGCATTCATAATTTAACGAGTTTTTTCATTAAAGTATTCATAGTAGTACACTTACATTTTGTATAGTGGTAATACGCCAGCATCGCATTCGCGAAACCTTAAATACAATTTCTTGCTCTTCGGATGATAAAATGCGTAAGTTTAATTCATTTCCACCTATAGCAAGTAATACTCTTGAACCATGTTGAGGATAATCACAATAGCATGGTGAAAATTGTATGTAGCCATAATATTTTAAATAACGAGCTACATTCAAGTACTGAAATAATAAAAATATACAATAAATCTCTTAAAAGTGTTATTAGTTTTTTTATAATAAACATACTTCTTTTTTGTTTCTGGATTTTTGCAAGTTTTCCAAATGATACTGTGTGTCCTTATTAGCCAGTATCCATCTACTGCAAATTTCCGCAGTTGTTTGAACATATAATAAATTCAGAGTAACTGGATCGTTCAATAACTCAAGATCATATGTTGTATCCCAATAACTTTTTCTGAGAACAATTTTTGCACCCATAGAACTCATATATTTGTACGTTATAAAAGGTGACTCAAAATCTTGTAATTTCCGCAATACTGAGGACACAATACATATTTTAATATAAACAAGAAAAAAGAAAAATATATATAAAAATAAAAATATATGTAAATATATATAAAAAAGGAAAAATATATATTTATGTGTGTCAATAGAATATCATAAAGACATACACTCACTTTTTATATTATTAGATAATTCATCTTGTATAATAACAAATAGGGCAAAATAGGAATGATATTTTTCTATTAATTTTATATGTTTATACACTTTCTGTAAAGAACAAAAAATCATATATGAAATATTTTCATAATTATGTCATGTATGTAGAAAATATATAAATTACCATAATTACTAAAATATACCTTTAAAATTCCACCAGAATATTCTCCTGTAGAAACATTTAATGAAATTTTTGATCCATTCATGAGAAATATATCTAAAGTTTCAGTTTCAGACAAGTCACCTACAGTTTCTTGTTGAGCATTTAATAAAAATCCATTTAATATCTCAGAATTGTTTATGGCTACATTTTGACCAATTGACTGAATATATTTTTCCAAAGCTAATCGTCGCTCCTCTTGCTGAGTAGGTGTCAAAGGAAAAAACTTTTTTGGAGGAAATATAGGCAATGACATGTCGAGATCTTTAGAGAGTTGTACATGCAAATTGTACAGCTGTTTATATCTCACAGTACAATGAAATAAACCATTAATATGAATATTGTATCCCTATAGTTTAAAAGATATTGAATATTATATACAATTAGTCAAGTATAATATAAAATAAAATATTTGATAAATAATTACGATATATGTATTTCCAGCTCCATCAGTAAATTCTTGAGTATCAGGTATAGAAAAATGCATCTTGAAATAACAGTTCAGCATAAAATAACAAATACCATGAAGAAATCACATTACCTATAGCTAAAGTTTATTAACTTTGAGATATCTTCATTGGTACAGCAGCATCTGTGAAGAAAGAGAAAGCATTAAGCAAAAAAGAGCGCCGAGAATCTTGTTGGAATAAAGTCAACCTTTATATAATTTGCTAAATTGTAAGTTACATCATTCGCTACAGAAGAACGTTCCCGAACAGCATCCGATTCAATCGTATCCAAATGTATGTCATTCCCTAAAAAGGACGGACTCGAGACACGGATCACGACTCTCTCCTCTCTCTCTCTTTCTCGGAAGATCATAGAAAGCGATGGCTTAATAATCACAAAATCACTGTAGAAATCGCGGATTTCTCCAATATTTGTTACGTCGCTCCAAGATCTATTCACATATCGCTGTGAGACTTTCGTCATTTGCGGGACCGCATACGTGACAGGGAACCTAATCGACCACACACACCCACTCGCGCATTATGTTTCACGCGATTACTATTACTGCACACGCATTTGAATCCCACGACGGATCGCGGCTGCTGCAAGTGTTGCATCGCGAGCGAGATTACACGTCACAATTATCCACATGACTGTCGCGAATAGGATTCGTGTGCCAAACGAAGGGGTAGACCAATCACACGTCCAACGTGACAACGCGGCCACGTGACGGCACATGCAGATGACAGTTCGCGCGCGCAACTGCGTTCGCGCAGATGCACGGCGATTGGATGGCTTGTGCTGTGGAAATATTAATTGGCAAATCAAGAAAAAAGACGAAGATTTCTTCGAAATATTTGTAATACCAAAGCCCGGTTGCACCAACATTATTTTAGGTTTAAGCAAAACTTAAATATATGTCTGTCTTTATTTATTTAGAAAGGAAGATAGAGATAGACATATATTTAAGTCTCGCTTAAAGCTAAAATAATCAGGATGCAATCAGGCCCAAGTCGATCATCTTGTATTATTTACTTCGATGCACACTCGGTAACTCGATATGCTGCTATATGCAAATTCAATTTCGGTTGAATCTGTTTCCCGCCTTCGTCCATTGAATCGTGTCGCATGGATTGATCTCGATTTATGTAATAATGTATCGAAACAAGTCGGTGAAGGGATTTATATCCCCTTTAATTGTTCAATCGCGAGTGAACATCGAAGAAAATAATGTAAACACGAGCCAAGAAACACCAAATGATTCTATGAGAAAACCTTTTAGAAGCAACGCACAACTTTTAAGCATTTTCGAAAAGACAAGTCCAGAAAACGAGGTCACTCGTGATAATATTGAAGTAGAAAATAATGTGTCAAAGAAAGAAGATGTCAATTCATCCGTCTACGAGAAGAATACTTCAATTAATGATTTGCCGCAAACAGAATCGAAAATGTAAATATATTAAAATAGATATTAAACCACTAATTTAAAAATCTGCCTCTTGTATAAATAAATATTAATATCTCTTGCAGCATTTTTAACGTGATGTACGGTAGAGTAACTTCGAAAAAATATAAAACATGGGACGGCGACGGTTTCTTAGAAATAACTGGAAAAAACGCAATTCTTAAGGTAATTAATATATCAGTTGCAAATTTTGTAATTTAGAGATTTAATACTTTTTATAATAGAAAATATTTTCTGATAGGATATGGATGGCAAAGTTATAGGAAAAAAGACAATCAATCCAAATGATGCAGTAGAAGGTTCTAGATTAAATATTGGAAATAAACAGATTGAGGTAAAAGTTTGTTATTAAACTTATTAAACTTATATTTATAAAATATATAACAAATTTAACAAAATGTTTCAGATTAAAGATCAAGTGTCACAAGAGTCACCTATACCAGAAGAGCATTCCAAAGAAAGAATAGAGGAACCTCCACAAAAGAAGTTTAAAGCATCTACTGGATATATATCAGTTTTGCCAAAAAAAGAAGATGCTGAGGCTCCAGTTTATAGAAAGGAAACATCTAGTACAAATTCATCCCCAACAAAGATATCAAAAATGTAAGTTTTTTTAGAAAATAAATATTAAAATAACTTAATTTTTAATTATTGTACATACCACTAAATAGATATTGTTATAGCATCTTCAATGTGATGTATGGTCAAATAACTTCAAAGAAAAACAAAACATGGGATGGTGACGGTTTGTTGGAAATAATTGGAGAAAATGCAATTCTTAAGGTACTCAACATATTAATTATAAATTTTTAACTTGGAGATTGTTTTTAATATTTTTTAAATAGGATTTTGATGGGAAAGTTATGGGAAAAAAAATAATCAATCCGAATAGTGCAGTAGAAGGTTCTAGATTAATTGTTGGAAATAAACAAATTGAGGTAAGAGTCTGCATCAATGCTCATTTATGTAATGTTATATGCAAAAATTTGATTAAATTTTAGATTATAGATAAAGTATCACAAGAGGAGCATGTTGAGGAAACTGTAGAAAAAGTGATGCAAGAAAAAATTGAAGCATCAACAGATGTATTCACAAAAGGTGCTACATATTTATAAAAGAGTGACTTAAATGCATTATAAAGATTATTAATATTTATTGATATATTTATATTAAAGGACTAGTAATGAATTGTGAACCCTTAGTGATGCCATGTATGAATACTTCTGCATGTATAAGCCATGAGGAGCAAAAAGTCTCAGTGGATTTCTGTTTAACAGCAAAACTTAGAGAACATCAGCGTTATGGAATTGTATTTCTTTATGAATGCTTAATGGGGCTAAAAGTGCCAGATTATTTTGGTGCAATTTTGGCAGATGAGATGGGCCTTGGCAAAACCTTACAATGTATTACATTAATTTGGACAATGTTGAAGAAAGGTCCATATGGCAAACCAATTGTAAGACGGGTATTGATAATAACACCTCGCAGCTTATGCAATAATTGGGACAAGGAATTCAGGAAATGGTTAGGCTGTCATAGAATATCTCCATATGTTGTAGATGGAAAAAATAGACCTAAGGATTTTATCAAGCATCCAAGAAATTCAGTATTGATTATTAGTTATGAAATGCTTGTTAAATCTCATGTAGAAATTAAAGAGATTACCTTTGACTTACTTGTGTGCGATGAAGGTCACAGGCTGAAAAATAGCAACATAAAAGCAGCAAAAGTAATCATCATTTTATTTACATATTTATATACAAGTATAAATACATGTAGATTTATGCATTATTGTGTGCATATTTTTTAGCTTTTACACGAGATCAATTGTAAAAAACGAATTATGTTAACTGGTACTCCTATACAAAATGATTTGAAAGAATTTTATACATTGGTTGATTTTGTTAATCCTGGTATTCTTGGTTCTCCTCTTGAATATAAGAATTATTATGAAGATCCTATTGTCGCATCTCAATGCCCTAATGCTGATAAGAATGTCCTAAGTTTGGGATCTGAAAGAGCTACGGAATTACATGAACGCACCAAATCTTTCATTTTAAGACGTACACAAAACACAATAAATAAATATCTGCCATGTAAATACGAAATAGTTCTATTTTGCTCTTTAACCAGTGAACAGATGGATTTGTATTCTCTTGTTACTGATGCTTGGTTTAACAAAACTTGTCTACAAGATAAAAATCATACTCATTTGTCTATTATTATTGCTCTTAAAAAAATTTGTAATCATCCAAACTTGTTTATAAATGATAAAGAAAATACGCTACGCGAAACTTTGTCAAAGGCAATATGTACAATACAGTTGAAACAGGACAAAAATTTTATAAAATATTGTGGAAAGATCACAATTTTACAAGTATTGATGAGAAATTTGAAAAAAACCGACGAGAAATTGGTATTAGTTTCCTATTATACACAGACACTTGATCTTTTTGAAACTATATGCAATATAGAGGAATTAAAATTCTTAAGATTGGATGGCACTATTTCAAGCTCTACACGATCGAAAATAATCGAACAATTTAATACACGATCAGATAATAGCAGTAAGTACAAAAATAATATATCTTCTTATTAATAATAATTGAGGTATTACATCAAAATAATATTTGCAGAAATTCTTTTGCTAAGTGCCAAGGCAGGTGGTGTCGGTTTGAATTTACCTGGAGCATCTAGACTTGTATTATTTGATTCTGATTGGAATCCCGCGTCTGATGTGCAAGCTATGGCAAGGATTTGGAGAGATGGGCAAAAAAAGAATGTTTATATTTATAGGTTTGTATAAACATGAATGTTGTAATATTAATATATATAACAATATATTATTTAATAAAAATTTGTAATCTAATCCTAATAAAAAATTTTTAGATTATTGACAACAGGTACAATAGAAGAAAAGATATATCAAAGACAAATTAGCAAAGCTAGTCTGAGTGAGTCTGTGGTGGATCTAAATCATTTGGGGTCTTTAAAATTATCAACTGCAGAATTAAAAGTACTTTTTATTGAAAAAAAAGAATAACGAAAAAAATGCTTTGTTATTGATACAAAAGTTATTATACATTATTCGAAATATTTTTACTTTTTTAGGATCTATTTACACTGGCAACTGATACAATTTCATTAACACATGATTTATTGAATTGTTCTTGTACCGATCAAGATAATGGACATATAACGTCTTCCGAAGAATCAAACGATAATGAGATGAAGGATTATCAGTCTATATTGGATGATAAACCATGTCGACAAAATTTAACTATAAATCAGCTTCGAGATTGGCAACATTATAAACAACCAATTCCACTTGACATTATGCAGGTAATAAACTGTTTAAATTATTACAAATAACTAAGAAATAAGTTAGTGTTTTTAAAGTTTTAAAAGTTAGTGTTCATATGTATATGTGTATATAAATTACAGGACATGATGTTAACAGAAGCAAGTGATTATATAACATTTATATTTAAAAATTCTACATACCCAAACTAGTTACAAATTAAGAAATTATATTGTTATTATTAAATCATATTAAATAACAAATTATAATTGTAATTATATAATTATAATTGTTATATTATCTCATTTTAAAACTTACTTTTTCGTGATAAAAAATTTACAACTCTTTCAATTAGATCAGGAGACTCAAATCGTTTTGTCAATTCGTTTAATTCTTCTGCATTAACTTTTAATAAAATCTCTCTATTCCATTTGCTCATCAATCGCTTTGTTGCCAATATTGACTGAAATAAAGATGTACTCAATTAGTTTTTTTTTTCATTATTAAGACTTTGCAGTATATATCATTTTGCAAGAAATATTATAAGTAAAAAATAATACCTCTGAAGAAAGGTTAGATATTTTATTCAAATCATCCCATACTCCTTCAAGAGAATCATGATTATATATTTTGCTAACTAATCCATACTTTTTAGCTTCTTTAGCATTCATTTTATAACCCAGATACAACATATCTCCAGCCTAAATATATTTACATATATAATATTGAAATATTATTCTTTCTCTTTTTACTATTTTGAATGAAAAGAAAAACTAAAGAGTCTTCATAATAATTTGCAATGAAATATATCATACTTTGGAATGTCCAAATAATTTAGGGAATGTATATGTAGAACATCCTTCAGCGACAAGACCCAAAGAACTAAATGGTGTATGAAAATATGCCTACAATTTATATAATATATATTTAGCAGTTATATATTTATTATTTAAAAGATTGCTTTGATATATTATGTAAAATGTTATTTTTAAGTACCTTATCTGAAGCATATACTAAATCAAAGAGCCCTAATATTGTAGATGCTATTCCTATTGCTGGTCCATTTACAACAGCTATCAAAAGTTTCGGATACATGATTACTGCATCAACAAAATTCCTGCAAGATATATTTATATAAACTTATTTTCTATATATTTATAGAGATATGCATTATATATAAATTTTCATATAATACTGGTCTTACTTAACAGTCGAAATTGCATCTTCAATAGTAGGAGTTACATTCATCATACTGCTCATGTCGTTGCCACTACTAAAGAAATCTCCATTTGCTGTCAATGCAAATATTAATACTTTATTGTTGTTGGCAGATTCGTTTAAAAGTATTGTTAATTCCTTATACATCTGTGGATAAGAAACAAATATGCAATTATTTACATTATTTGTACTTTATTGTATGAAATTTAGGAATTATTATATATTTGCGTTTACCGGGATCGAAATTGCGTTCTTTTTGGCAGGTTTATTGAGTACCACTTTTTGTATTCCATTATTTAGAGTGGTCAAGATAAAGGAATCTGTATGCGCCATAATTAACAGAAGAGTCTATTTAAAATAATATTAAAAATCTGCAGTTTATCAAAAATTTATAACCTCTTGTTTTTATTCAATCACTTCCAGTTTTCTTCTGTTAAAAATGTAGGAGAAAATATAATATGCCGGTTGATATATTCTATAGATTGATCACTATAGAAAGATGTCGATCCAAAGGCTGTTTTGAATAGGCTGAAAAGTTGCTGACATCATTGATTTTGTCAGATGTGAATACTTGATATTTTTTTCTAGTCCTACACGAAACTATACATGTCTACATAACTACATCTACATGTCATAAGGATTTTATTATCATCTTCTTAACAGTGAAACAACTTTTTACAATTTGTAATTATTTTATTTATGTAGATGAAACGTTACACAACTTACAAACTAATGCCCTATTTATCGCTAACTATAAAGTATGTTCCTAAAGAAAGCTCGTGAAAAATATTCGGAGCTTATTGTTCTTTATTTATTTATTATTTATCTACTGGATAGTGTGTGTTAGTACCAATAATAAAATCAGCCGAAAGTATTATATAATTTTATATACATTAGCGTATAATTCTGTGTAATCTATTAATATCATATTTACTAAGAATATATATCACAAGATTTCCTAGACATAAATTAGTTTAAAATCGGTCTATTTTTTGAAAAACTTTTGATAATTACTTCATTGTGATAAAAAAAAAAAACATATTGAAAGAATTTATTTCTGCAAATTTTTGTAAATATTACTCAATTATTTCATAATTTGTACCCTTTTTTTTTTTTGAAAGAATTTATGTTAATTCGCCCTATAATTTAGGAAATCCTGATCTATATATGTTGAGTATAAATGTAATTAGTAGATTTTGACAATATAATGTGTAATCACAGACTACACGTTTATGTCACTATCTTCTACATAATACGAACTACAAAAATTATTCAATAGCAACATTTTACCTTTAAATCGCACGCGAAATAGAAATTTAAATGCAAAAGTTCACAGCTGCCTCAAATACGAATTATTTAAGTGCTTCTTGGACGTGTTTTGTTTGTATTTAAACAAGATTCATTTGAACATAATATAGGCGCGAAAAGATGGAAGTTTCGTCGACAAAAGAGCTGATGCAGAAAGCTCTTTGCCTTTCTATTCTAACTTAATGTTATCTTAAATCTAACACAAAATTACGTGTAAATTTATTCCTATTGTCGCAGAATAAATTCTAAGAATGAATAAAACATTAACCACTTTAGTATTATTATCTTTCAATAATGTCCACATCAAAATGTGGATCTTATAAATAAATATAAATTTGTATTTATATTAATACATACATATGTATATGTATATATATATATATATATATATATATATATATATATATTCAGACGTTATAAATATTAAACAAATTAAAATAATTTTTTGCCTAATAAATTATAGATGCATACTAAAAGGATTAAGAACCACATGGATTAATTTGTAATATTGCTACATGAATGCTTTGGTACACTAGATACTATTGAAGTTTAAATATTTAGATATAAATTATAGAGATCGTAAATAAGTATATTCCTCTAGAAAGGATATTTTTTTTTTCTATGCATCTTTTTCATATCGGAAGATTTTTAATCCTTTTCTACTTAATTTCTTTAAAATTTATGCAATTTATGTAAATTTAAATAATTGCAAAATTGGAATAATTTCATTTTAATATACAATTAGATGCTGAAGGTAGCCATTAAAATATCGATGCATGTTTCGATTTATTACGGTTTCAATACCTTCTCGATGAATTTTTTTATATCGCGCATTTCCTGTAAAAACAATAAAAATTATGAAAAGAAAATAAATTACAATGGAAATTCACTTCATAACTATTTTTCCTGATTGAAATTTTCTTACCTCCTCGGAAGAGGTATGCATCATTCCTCTATAAGTTTTAAATTCTGTCTGTGTCATGAATTGTTTCAGAAGAGATGCTGTCATTTGACCCCATCTATATGGCACTATTGGATCGCAGTCGCCGTGACATTGTAATAATGGAGTGTTTTTATTGCCTATTGCTTCCTGAAAAAAATTCAATAGTACAATTCTATTTAATATTATGTGTATATATATATTACATATTATGTGTATAGATATATTATGTATATAATGCAACAACTTATATATATTTACCGCCGGAAATTTTTGATGTAAAGGAAGCCATGCAGACAAAGCTACGATACCAGCTAAAGGCTCTGGGAATGTAAGGGCACTGTACATGGCTAGTGCTCCACCTTGACTAAATCCTCCAAGAACGATACGTGTAGTGGGTATCCCAGCGGCAACTTCTTCCGCTATTAACGAGTGAACTGTTTCAGCAGCTTTACGTATACCTTCTTCATCCTCTGGGCCACTGGAGTCCAGAGATCGTAAATCAAACCTAAATGCATATACTTCAGTAAAAATATGGTAATTATAACAATTTGTTGTTTTTCTGAAAAATATATTATTCATAACATAAGCTGCTAATCATAAAGTTACCAGGAAGGCATTCTAAACCCTGTATTAAGTGTCACTGGCATTGTAGGCCTGAAATTAAAATGATTTGAAAATTAAAATAATTTTATTAAAATACTATTATAATGATTATATTAATTTATAGCTTGTGCTAATTAAATAGCTTAAAAGAGCAGTTACACATACGCAGTAGGACAAATAACTTTGATATGAGGGGATCGTACAGCACCCATTGAACTAGCCCAGCCATGTCTAAAAATAATAAATGTTAAATATTAAATGTTAACAAAATTACACATTATTATATTATTATAACATATTTACTGAAAACTTACCCTGTATCACCCAATCCATGGAAAAATATTAACTAAAACATATAGATATTTCTTAGTACAGAACTAGCTAATGTATAAGTTTTTATTCAGAGAAATATTACGTTTTTGAAGATATATACTATAATTTTCTAGATTTTGAACATTCTCTCTTTAAAACAAGTCAAAAAATGATATTGTAAAAAAATTAGAAATAGACTGGTCAAGATAATAGATTACTCATGAATTATCATATTTTACAGATAAGAGAAGAAAAAAATAATCATCGAGGAACATCAAAATAGCATTTGGTCAACGAGATCCTACGCAGGAAAAAAACACAACCATAGTATTATACCGGAGTATTATATGCGCATCGTACGGGAATAATTCACTTATGATCAATTAGAACTACCACTGTATAACCAAAAAAAAAGCCATTATTTAAGCTGATACCTACCGTTGCTGTGTGTTTAGCTGTGGCCGAAATTACGACTGGGCTCGTCATTTCCTCTTGCTTTTTTTTTGGACGGCCTGGAACAAGTCCGAATAATTGTGTGATAATTCGTAAAAATCGTAAATATAGGATAACGAGAGAAAGATATGAATTCTCTCCGCTCTACATCGAGTCCTCCATAGTAGGAGTGCGTTCGAAAATTCTATCTGATAAGGAAATCTCTGCTCCATTATTGGTCCATCAAACGCCACTTTACTCCACGGATAGATATCCGAACGCACTCTAGGAAAGGATTGGCAGAGGTGGGTGGAGCGGAAGAGTTGGCATTATTGCACATTCATATAAAAGATATACGTTATAAGTGCGCGAGTTTTTTCCCATTTTCCGTTTGTTTTTATTAACCTGGGTGTTCTTTGGCTCATTTTGAGGTAAGTTAAAAAAAGATTCGTATCATCAAATGAAATCATATTTTAATTTGCTAGAATAACTCTCTCGATTCTTTTATGTAAGTGATTGAAATAGAGCCTCGCGCGCTTTTCTCAAAACACGAACCTTTAAACAGAAAATTGCCCATAGTTATACTTTGACGACGTTGTGATGGTCGATTCCCGAGGAATTTCGTGGAAATCCTTATCTTTCTCTGGCACTCGAGAATGATTCACTAACATTTGATACTTGTCTAAAAAATAATACTAATTTATATTGGTGTTTATCTGCGAAATTATCTGTACTCGTGTCAATTTGAAAGCGGTCCATAATCGAAATTAAAAATCTCGATTTAAATGAATCCTATAAAAGGGAATATGTGGTTGAAATGATAGTTTGTCATGTGAAGAAAATCAGGTTCACGTGCCGTCCTTAATTGCTTATTTCGAAAACTTTTCGTTATGTTGTTATGTAAATATATGTCAAGAGATCGTAAGCTGCGTTAGAAAACGCAACAACCAATGGGACGATGTTTCACAAACTCATACGTCACGAGAGCGGGAAATTTAAATCGGACCACAGTACATTGAGTTACACTCGAATTGTCAAACTATGGCCGGTATTCATAGTCCGATTTTATATTTAAGATCGTCTTAAGTCTGCTTGGAGGTTGACTTAAGACCTCATTCAACCAATCAAATAACAGCGTAGCATTTCAAGCTCGAACTTAAGACGATCTCAAATATAAGATCGGACTATGAATACCAGCCTATAACTACGTAACCGCAAAAGCGTTTAGATTAGATTGCTTATAATTCC
The DNA here is from genome assembly GCF_003227725.1 of Camponotus floridanus. Lineage (NCBI taxonomy): Eukaryota > Metazoa > Arthropoda > Insecta > Hymenoptera > Formicidae > Camponotus > Camponotus floridanus. The sequence continues at coordinate 816,792 of NW_020229337.1, forward strand.
TATAATATATAAATAATTGTACGGGATGTTTCAAAAAGACATGTAATTTTGGACTTTACATAATATGTAATTGCGACACGGACTTTAGATACTTTCCGCGACTCTTCCACAATTACATTACACTTTCGCATCTATGCTCCCATGACGTATCTATGACATATCGTACACACATTTAAAATATTTACATGGTATACATGCAAGTGTTTGATCATTTGCAAAATTTATAGTAGTTGTCAATTTTTATCTTGCAACAAGATATGAAATCTTGATAAATTCTAAGTGTTTTCTCCTTCTCTGCTCTCCTCTTTTAGTATATAACTTCATCTTAATATAATAAACGTAAAAAATAACCTGTTCCCGTCAAGGTAAACGTTGCAGTAAATAATGCATTTTTTTCGCTATAATAGCGGCGGTTCAAATTAATTCACGTGTTTGTAGCATTCTTCTTGTTTCGTCCTCTCAATTTGCGTCATCATTAAAATGCTTACGTTTGTGTTTACGCATTTATATATGTTAGGTTATATACAGTATAGATATAGAAAAAAAAATTTTAACTGATAACGATTCTGATAAAGATGAATTGTGATAAACTCTAGTCGTGTGGTTTTGCATACAATTAGTTATCTTGTAATTGCTGTTGAAATATTTTATTGAAGATTGTACTTCGTTGAAGAATATTTGTTCTAAAATACAGTTCAGGAATTCTCATTATAGTATATTACATAAAAAGAAACTAAAATAATCGTGTGATATGACGCCAAAAATAGTTATTGTTGGTTCTTGTATGATTGATTTTACTTGGTGAGTAAAGATGTCTTAACGAAGATTGACATTACAGGTGATTGACAGCATAGCTACAATTATTTCTTACAATTGCATTATAATTTGATTGTAGTTAACATTGTATTTTAACACATGATATCTTAGGATTTTTTTGTAGTTAACATTGTAGTTCACATTGTAGTTAACATTGTATTTTAATATATACATGATATATTAAAATTTTTTTATATAATTTATAATTATAAAAAAAAATCCTAAGATATCACACTTTATATTAATCACTAATTCATTTAACAAATTGAAGGTGAGCTTTACGTCACCTTCAAATGACTCTCCAAGGTCAAATCATTGCCACTATCTGATGGCCCCCTTCAAGCCATACAACTTTTGTCTGAAACATTTCTTTCTAAAGTGCATAGTTTAAAATATTCGACCGGTCCGGAACTTTTGGGACATCCTGTATATATATATATATATATATATATATATATATATATATATATGATATTTAAATATATGCTATAATATATAATATATGATAATATTCAATATATAATAAATATATCATGTAAAATAATATTTATGATTATAATGAATTATAATGCAACTATAACTAGTAATTATAAAAATAAGTGCTGTTAGTCATTTATAAGTAATTATATATATGATTATAGATATTACATCATCTTCCTTTTTGAACATTTATTATTATTTTTTAGTTTCTCTCCACGGTTGCCTAAACCTGGTGAAACAATAGTTGGAACTAAATTTGAAAGGAAATATGGCGGTAAAGGTGGCAATCAATGTATAACAGCTGCTAAACTTGGTGGATCTACAGCACTTATTGCTTCAGTACTTTCATTTATAAATGCATTGATTTTTTAGACAAAATTATCTATAATTTATTACTTTAGTGTCTAATGTAATCTTTTAAAATTTTAGATATTTAATTTAATATCATATTTATTTCTATTCTCAGTAATATCAAATAATATAGTTTCTTCAATTGAAGTCATAATTCTTTTCACAATGTTACATATTTTACAGAATATGATATTATACATGGTATGTGATGTTATACATTTATTCTATATGGTTTTTTATCTTTTATCACAGTTGGGTTCTGAGAGTTTTGCGCAGGAATACTTAGAAATTTTAAAAAAGGAAAATGTGGATACTTCTCATGTCAAAATACAAAAAGATAAACATAGTGGTATTGCTCATATTACTGTTACTGAAGACGGTACGTTTTTATCGTATATCTTAAAATATCGCTACATTGTTAAAATGTTGTAGTATAAAATGTGTAGGTTTTTTTAAAATGTTTTAAAATTAAAATTATTTGTCTTTAATCATTTCGAGATTAATCTCAGAGAATCTAAACGAGTGGTAGCATTAATTAATTTTTCATTAAAATAATCATTTTCATTGCCGAAATAATCTCGGTGCCATTCGAATAATGTTCACAGGGGAGAACAGTATCGTTATCGTGTTAGGCGCAAATGAATCTTTAACTCCAGAACACGTGGATTCTGCTGTTGATGTGATTAAGAGCGCTAGCGTTTTATTATGCCAATTCGAGATTCCACTGGAAACTACACTGCATGCATTAAAGTTGCATCGGGGTCACGGTTTGTTTTTTCTTTTCTTATTCTTTCGTTATAAATGATAATATATCTCTAAACCAAACTATCATAGTTCTAAAAAAACGAGCTTGTGCAACATTGTATATATCATACAATTACGTAATTATAATATTAAATTTCATGTATGTAAAATTATCGCTTTCAAACGCAAGCAATTTCGCAAACAAAAAAGTATATATCGTTTCAACTTGCGATATCGCCACTCTAAGTTACAGATAAATGTTTTAACATGTAACGTGATAGGATTTTCGATTATCAATGGAGCACCCGCGCTGAAAAATTTTGATCCAGAAATCCTGAAACTGAGCGATCTTTTCTGCGTCAATGAGACTGAGGTACGTTGAGGACGAACAATTGATATTAATGTCGATCGGAAGATGATCTCTTAACAACGCATGCCGCGCAAGGATTAATTAAATATGTTTAATGCGTAAAAAGGGAGTATCATTATGCTTTTACAGGCAGAAGTTACGACAGGCATTCAACCCGTAAATTTGTCAAATATACAACAAGTCGCGGATAAGCTCTTGGCTATGGGATGCAATGCGATTATCCTTACTCTCGGACCGCTAGGGGCTGTGTATGCATCGAAAGCGAACAGAAACGTTACGCGGATTCCTGTCACCAAGGTCCACCCGGTAGATACTACCGTACGTATCGCGTATATACGGTGTCGCAAAAATAGTCGCGGAGATTTTATAACGAATCTAGAATCAATTAAATTTAAAAGAAATTTCATATTTTCTTTAAGAAATGATTTTTAAATGAAATAATTTGCTTAAGATCACATACAATGGTTCTGGGAATGACACTTGCTACAAGTAACGCATCTCGCGTATCTTTCTATTGATTCAATCTGTACTTCCTGTTTATACAAATCATAGTAAGATTGCTTTTAATGTTATGAGATCATACAGTTGAAAGGTGAAAGCGTGTAACGATATACTTCCGTTTGCAACTTTTTCAGCTAATAACCGGTCCATTTCCGGAATGAATTTATAAGCTGATTCATTTTAGTGATTCACTTAAATAGTTTACGCGTATTTAAGGTGAAATTGCGTCCAGCCAACTAAGTGTAATTGTATGCGATAGGGTGCTGGGGATGCATTTTTGGGCGCGCTCGCATATTTCAAGGCTTACCATTCGCACTTAGCAATGGACGAATGCATTAGAAGAGCTTGCGTAGTTGCTACACAATCCGTCCTTAAATTCGGCACTCACGCAAGTTTTCCATCGAGAAGCGATCTCCCAGCAGACCTATTCATGTAAATGAAAAGTATAGACTATAGTAAGAAATGTTTTAACGTAGAGAGAGATTTTATATATATTTTATCTTCTTGAAAACTCTTCTTAAATATAAGACGTTTTCGGAATAAAATAATTTATAAAAAATATATTGTATGTATATATTGTATGTAAAAAATATATATGTATATATTCCACATCCCAAAATGGAATACACATCCGGAATACTTAAAAATAGTGTTTACAATTACATCATAATGCGGAATTAATGAAGCAAATTAAATCGATGGCATTAAAATTAAGAGAACGTCGTATAATCGAAAGCCGAATTACCCTATATACATGTCTTATTCGTTCAATAATATATAGGAAATAAATCTTTTTCAATCGTTTCGGAAACCGGTCCATAGTTGAACTCTTCTGTGTAATTTTTTGCAATATCGTCGACGAATATAGCAATTTTTTGCAATCGTCGCGCGAATGAAGAATTCATGCACAAGAATTTGGAGATATGATTAAACAGAAACAACAACAACATTAGCATAATATAAACATGTTGCAGGGCAAAATTTTATATTTATTCTATTTATTTCAATGTTGCAAAAAGTGAGCATAAATTTAGAAGAAGCTTATATTTATATCGAGAAATTAAATTTCTGATTTGCAAAGTATCGAGAATCAGCTTTATATACATATACTTTTCTTGCTCTTTTTGTATTTCCATACCGGTATCATCTGGCGTTGTAATTAAATGCCGAATACAAAGTATAAAAAAATTTAGTGCCTCTTGATTTAATAATTTTAACATTCTTTTAATTTTTTTGGCTGAAGTGTTTATTTATTTATTTATTTTTTTTTTTTTATAAATGGCCAAGAGGGTTTTTCGTAAAAAATTTAATAAAATAACAAAACATTAAATTTAAAAAAAATATAAAATGAATTAGGTGAAAAGAAATAAAGGTAAAAAAACAAATAATATAAAAAACTAATAAATGAGCAAAAAAAAATAAATATAAATTCGATAGTTTGCAGGACATTTCTAAAAAGGTCAGGAAATTTATTTTAAATCTCTCACGTATGTGGTCTAATCTTAATGTTAATGTCCTAAACACATCTAATCTATAATTTTAATCTTCTACAATATACTTGGAGTATACTTGGAGTTCAAAAAATTTTTCTGTATCTAATATATCAATACGTGCACAGATATATACACAATTTTAATCTTTTACAGTATGTATACTTGGAGTTTAAAAAATGTTTCTGTATCTAATATATCAACGCGTGCACAGATATATATACATACTTTACGAAAAAAATAGATATTAGATAATAGAAGTTAGAATAAGGAAAGCGTTTCCAAAAATACTTACATATGTTCTCCGACCTCCTAAAAAAGAAAGAAAGAAAAAAAATAGGCACGGGAAACCCCGTGAGCGCCTGATTCTACCTCAACTAGTTCACGTAACATACAAGCAGGAGGTTCGGCAGGAGGCAATATTAATTAAAAGTAGGAAAATAAAGGTAAGGGGCAAACATATTTGCATAATATTTTCCATTTCAAATACTTTTGCAAATGGCGATGGCAATTTTTTATATTTTTAGTAACGATGATGATGGATGCGTACTTTCCGATGTTTAAAATACTATTAAAGTTAATGTCCTAAACACATCTAATTTTAATCTTCTACAGTATGTATACTTGGAGTTTAAAAAATTTTTCTGTATCTAATATATCAACACGTGCACAGATATATACACATACTTTACGAAAAAAATAGATATTAGATAATAGAAGTTAGAATAAGGAAAGCGTTTCCAGAAATACTTACATATATTCTCCGACCTTCTAAAAAGAAAAAAAAAAAAATAAGCACGGGAAACCCCGTGAGCGCTTGATTCTACCTCAACTAGTTCACGTGGCATACAAGCAGGAGGCTCGGCAATATTAATTAAGAGTAGGAAAGTGAAGGTAAGGGGCAAACATGTTTGCGTAATATTTTCCATTTTAAATACTTTCGCGAATGGAGATGGCAACTTTATATTTTTAGTAACGATGATGATGGATGCGTACTTTCCGATATTTAAAATGCCGGTCCGATGGTTCGGAACTTTTATTGACGCTCGAAATTCTATCTGGATGCGAAACATTCGCGGCATGATCGGCAATCGGTTTCCTCAGATACTTGACTTTCCACAAACGTATCTTACCGTATAATCCGCCGAAATGTACCAAGTTTCGGAGAATCACGGTCGACTGATTAACTAGGAGTCCTTTCCTATCGAAGAATAATTACATGATTTTAGGTGCGAACGTCAATGCAGGAAAATTGTGTCGCGCGTAAACGTCAGAAGGGAAAGGCGTTGCGTTACTTTTGAAGCAAAAACCTCTTCTTCCTCCGGGGCCTGTGGCACATATGACGTCACCATCGTCATCCTCATCATCGCAAAGATGAAGAATTGACGGGCATCCGCCCGATGATGAGATTCCGCGAAGCACGAGACAACCAGTCTCCCATCTTTCCGCTACAAGTAGACGCCGATCTGATGACGTCGACATCGGAGGTGAATAACGAGTCATGTTAAGGGAACCAGTGGTGGTGGCTGTGATCCGCCAAAAGGAAGTGAAATGACGTCAAGAAGAAGGAAAGCGCGTATTCTCGATGAAGAAGAAGAAACCGCCGCCGCTGCCGCCACTTTGCGCAAATGAAGATACTCCTCTCCGGGGCCCCGGTCCTGAGGGGCTGCGGACAAGAAGACGTGAAAAGGAGAGGGGGCGATTAGTCACAACGCTTCGCGTGTACCGGCACGCGCAAACCCCCCCCGTTAAAGTGGGGCAACACTAACCACGTGCGCATTCGCGGGCAGGATAAAAAATCCTTCGGGGATCAGAGAATACTCAGTTTTAAGCAAACCACGAGACGAAGCCGAAGAAACGAGAAACGGACCATTCGAAAGTGCCTGAACTAGAGACGCTGTTAAGGGAGGAGGAGTTAAAGCGATTGCATCAGTCTTAAAGATTGCCGACTGCAAGGATCTATTTTCGGGCGAATCATATATCGACATAATGGCAGTATTCGGCTGTATCGGATTGTGCCTGCCTGTTCTTTTTGCCTGTATTGTCAGCATGTCAATTGTCCAAGGCCGGAATCTGAGGCGGCGACACAATCATCATTCTCATCCAGATTATTATTTGGATTTCGAAGAATCGATACCGCGTGATTTGTCGAGACGTTTCGAGGATGACCTGGAGTATCAGCAGGATCTCTACAGGAGACCGATGGAAAAGCGCGAATTATCCCGAATACTCGATCCCGTGGAATACGAGGAACGAACACCACTACCTCATCGAAAACACATGTATGATTTAAGAAATTATATAGAAAAAAAGGCAAACAAACCACAGCACTAGGTTAATGGTAGTTTATATCGACTTTATTGCGACTTTGATCTATGTTTTGTTTTTATAATTTTTCGTTAATTTTGAATTTGTCCTTTATTAGACATTGATAATGAGATCGAAACGTACGTCTGTCGTTTTAATTAAGCGTCAACTGATTATTTTTATATGAACATGTGTTGACTTATTATATATTAAAAATTCTTTCACTTTTGTTTATGTTAATTGTAGCTATCATTAATCTAGCGCTATGATTTGTCTGCCTTTTTTTCTCTCTTTAATTTGATTGCTATCTTATAATCACTTTTATATTTCTAAGAAATTATGCCGAGTCCTTACGAAAGAATGAAGCGCGCAAACAAGAGGACGTCATCGAAGATGCCTTGACCACGAGATTTAACGTTCGCAGGAAGCGTCAACACAATAAACACAGCGGCACGGTAAGTTATCAGAAGTTCAGCGACCAGGACAAACAGGAGTTGGAGATAAGCAAGCGGCGGCGCCAACAGCTCGAGCTGTACACCAGTACCATCAGCGGCCTGCGCGCGCCCTTCGAGCTGGAGGTCAAGGAGGTGCAAAACAGCTCAATCTGCAACTACACCGTGAAGTCGATACCGATACCTTACAACCGGACCAGGGTGCCGAAAGATCTCGAGCACGTCAGGTGCAACTACGCCGGTAGCAGCTGCCAGGATACTGGCAACTATTGTTGCATACAGACGTACAGGTACATCGAAGTATCGTACGACAACGGTGAAGACAGAGAGAAGATGAAGATCTACGTGGGTTGCGTGTGCGCTCTCCAGGATCTCAATAACGATCTGCTAAGCCAATCACATTTACCCATCTACGATTGATATCGAGGACGAGCGAGGGAAAATGACGACTTGCTATGGTGATGATGTGATAACGCAGTTCCTTGATCTCCGATCTCGCTGAATCAAATAGAATGCGTTCCATTTTCTCGAATAAGAGGAACATTCCGTTGTTGTCGTCATAATTCGTAAATGAACGGCTATCTTTTTTCTCTCTTTTCGCATAGGAACTCGTTTGAATTTTGCTATCATTGCTTCTAATGACGTGCGAATACCGGGAATCCAGCAGATTTATTCAATGTTTGACGTTCGAATGGATAGGGAGAAGTGTTGTATGGCGTAACGTCGTGCAGTCTCATCTAAGATAGAAATAAGAAATCGCTACCGCATGCATTTGATATTTATAGATCCTCGACTCTCGCGGTTGTTGTTGCTAAACAATGTGATAAAACACGTATTCGATTCACAACATAATCGCTCAGGTAGTATTAAATCCGGTCGCACGTGTACAATATCACGTATCCGAATGCAATTATCATCGCGCATTCATCACGTTCTCTATTTAGATGGATAATGATTGCGGAGTGAATCACAAATGCCCATTGTGATTGACGCACATTATCTATTTATTGCATAAATCGTATACATAATCGTATACATAATATCATCTATTTATTCTCACCAGCATCTATATTTATTTATTTATCTATTTATTTATTTATTTATTTATTTATCTGTATTTGTATTTATTTTTCGCGAATGCGTGCATTATACGAAGATTTCTTCGCGATTTATCGAAAGTAATGTGATCTATTTCGTGCCGGAAGTAAGGAGGAGACGTAACGAGATAGCAACACAATATATACAATTGGAATTTACATACTCAGCATAATTGATTTACGTAATAATAAGATAATACGACCGATATTTTCATATAATATATATTGATCAAAATAAGTGAAATTTTATAAATCTTTTGACGCAATCTTTTTACGCAATCTTACAGTTATATAATATTATGCAACCTTTTTATATGTATACATTATATATATGTATATATATATATATATATATACACAAATTATATATATATATATATATATATATATATATATATATATATATTGATAAGACATATGAACAGTATTAATTTAAAATACTACAATGGAACTGTTAATACAAGCCTGCATTTATAAACTTAAACGCATACTTTTTTAATTCTATAGATCGATAAACGAAGAAACAGTATTAAAATAAAACAATATTTATTTAATTTTGTATTTTTTTCCTTGTACTTCTCGTAAATAATCTTCCTATCATTCATCCAAGTCTGAAAAAATATCTAATCCTTTAATCCCTCGAAATTTAGTACAAGATAAATGTTTACTTATTTCTGTTTATATTTCAAGTTTTGAAATATTAATCTATGTGTGTGCAATTTCTGAAATTAAACATTTGGCAACAAAGTTTAAAAAGAAATTATTTTCTAAAAAAGATCTATAGTGACTTATGAAAGTGCATAGAAAAAAATATTTGTAATATTTTTCATATGTATATATGTCTGATTTTGCAATTTTTTTCTAATTTTATTTTGTTATCTCTTTCACGCATTTGTTATATAAAATAAATACATGTATATATCGTATGCGAAAAAGAAAACAGTTTTCTGATCACAAATTTCAAGGAAGTCAATCACGAATCTCTTCGAATGCCTCTTCGCGATAATCGATTCGATTTCTTTTCATAAGCGATTGAATTCGCCGCAACTTCTAAGAAGACATTTGCCGCGAGCAGAACTGTCTTTCTTGGGGCGTCAGGAAGCCAGACAGAAACGATCAGTCTAATGAATACGTACTCCTTCTTATGCAGGTGGAATACTCAATGTTGCTTCAGACCCGGCAACTCTGACGTCGGACTGTAGTGTCGTTGCACGATGATTCATGATAAATTCTTCATATATACAAGCATCTTGCGACGGGGGACTTCCCTGAGTGGACCAAGATTGGGGCCCCTACGGCTTATTGAACATTATTGCGAGATACAACCCGAACAAAAAGAGAAAGATAAAGGGAACGCGGAGGACCAAGGGAGAGGAAGGACCCGTTCCCAACGCGTGAAAGAAGAGGAGAGATAGCTCACTAACGGAAGACGCACGATTTAAGATATTGCAAAAATTTCCGATGTGTCATCATATGGAAATGCTGAATTTTAAAGAAATCTTCTCGCGTCTCTCCCCTCAGCAGCCAGCTGATATTTTGCGCAAGATTATTGTGGAGACGACGACGACGAGGATGCGACAGTGTAAGAGAAAAAAATAGATAAAACCACAAAGAGACGAAATATAGTGGCCGAGAAAGACAAATGAATATACGCAAGTTTAACCCGGGCTAGCGTAGGGCAAATAGATTTGCAGATAAAAATAGTATCCTATTTTTTTTATCTCTAGCAAATGTTCAAACATTACGTCATATCGGTAAATTTATATCTTCAATCCGCGTAGCGGTCCAAGTTGCAATTTGATGCAACTTTGTTTGAACGTGTAGGAGAAAATGTGCGTGCGGTGCAGAATTTGCGAGTTTGTCTAAGGTGCCGTTAACCTTTAGTAACCTGTTATTTCATGTCTAGTATCGTCTCGCGTGTTAGACGTAAGTACCGAAATTAATCACCATTATCAGCGTTATAATTTGAGCACGAGGCGTTACTTAACTCGGATTTCGATTTTTATGCACAAAGACAACTTTGCAAAAATAGCCGAACTGTAAAGAATGTATAGAATTTTATTTCTTGATTTTATACACGAAGTCTCTTCTAAATTATATCATTACTTTAGAGCGATCTTTAAATTTGTTAAATTTGCGTAAACCTATAAAATTATAATTTTATAGTCTCGCGCGCGCGAACTGGTGGACGCAGTTTTATATCGACAAGGATATATTTACAGGAATATATTTACGTATACTTGAAGTATAACGATCGGCTTACGGCGACGCCGACGGTACATTTTACACTTTAGCAAGATAATGAAGTGTAATCCTATATTTTCTTCGCAAGAATAGGAACGGTTTTTTGCGAGCTTTTTGCGCGAGCGAACTTTTCCACGGTATAAGCGGCAGTTAACAATGGCCGATCTCTTTTTCCTTTCGCCGCGTAAATTAATGAGCATGGAAAATATCAAATTTTTCGAGAACGCATTGTGATTTTAATAATAAATCTTCGATCGTACATGGGATGAGGACACACTCGTCCCCAGACGGACGATTCGTAAAACGCTCCGCATACGATTTACGATTCCTATAAGAAGAAGAAAATACTCTATCGAAAGTGACATTATTTATGATAAAATTCTTGGAGAGGTCGACCACAAGTTCACATGTTCCGAGATAATTTTGGCTATTCTATTTTTGTCGCAGACGCTTTTAAAAGTGCTAATTTTAATATTAAACACGTCATATGCGCATCACGCGCGGCGTATTTTATTGGAAGCCAATAAAAAACATTATATTTACTACTTTTTCTGCGTCCGCCTGATCTCATGATGAGCATGATGCGCCTAAAATTGGCATATAATGTAATTTTTCTTCTTGATATATGTTCGGAATGTTTCGGAATCGAAAAAGTCGCCGGTACAGCCGGTTTAACGAGCGAGTCGCATTATACGAAAGACGATCCTTTGAAATCTAGCCACCAACGGCACGTCTTTCTGCATCAGCAATCATCAAAGTCACTATACTATCGTCCACTGACATTTGCGTGGGACGATAGTTGCGTGGAACCGAGTTAACGAGATGTTAGCAGGTGATAACAGGGATGCCCCGCAGTTTCTTTTGATTTGCATGCTAAAGTCAGTGCGAAGGTCACTGCGAGCTCGTACAAAAGTATTACGCATCGTAAGTAGGCCTCTACGCAATACGCGGGTAATAACAGTTTTTGCACGTGATAACGAAAGTTATTAACTTTACTTACGACATATCGATAAGCGCCGCATAAACGCCGGGTAATATATATATATATATATATATATATATATATATATATATATATATAAGGTCTTTATTATTTAAAAAAACCAAAGTAATAAAAAATCTTTTTCTCATTAATATATAAATATAGGGAGTAAACGATAAAGTTATTATATAACGAAACTTAGCAAGGAATTAGCTGTTTGTTGAATAAATTAAGCGTAATTAAATTATAGGAGATATTTTTTTTTACCGGAATAATTTGACGGTATCGATAAGAAATATATTACAGTTGCATTTTTGGGCGAAAATATTTTGAGACAATCTTCCGTTCATAACAGATTAGAAAAAAATACTGAAAAAGTTGCATAAATAAAAAGTGTATTGTTTTAAAAACTGATCTCTTACACGATTTTATTTTTTAAAAAGTGTTTGGACAAGCTGCATTAAAATATAATGAAAAATATATATTTTCATAATTTTATTTATAATTAAATGTAATTTAAGTTATAATTTATACCGCGTTACATTAAAGTCAAACTTTACATTCCTGTCTTTTTGTCTAAATACATTTGTGTGCCTATATAAATGCTCTGAAAAATTGCACACACAATTGCACAGTTATATATTTTTTCATCTGTTAACCGTCAAAAATTGTTTAAAATTGTTAAAAATGCCTAGATCACATTATATTTTATACGCTAATAAACAAGCTCCGTTTTTTCAAAGAGTCTTATAAAAAAATTCCGAATTTAATTTCATTTAGGAGCCAGAATTAATTTGTCGGAACATCTTGCTTAATTTCGTAGCACGGAAACAAGAAGGACAAAAAGTAGCGTCGCACACACTTTCATGTCGTTTTTAATTTTCTTACAACTACATGCATTCTTTCGCGTTTAGACGGAGAACGGTGTTTTTGATATTAATTCTTTAGCCGACGTTACATGTGTCGCGCCCGGGCTTACAGCGGCACGTACGGTAGTAGGATTTAATTTCGCATTTTTTTGTTATTGCTCGCACAGCAGAAGTAACATTTTTTTCTCCAGTCTCGTTGTTTCTTCCGTTGTTTTGACCGTTTCTTGATCTAATTAACATTGTGGCTCTTCACGTACTTTAATAAGAAACAAAATACTACATGCTTGATATCAAACCGCCGAAATCACGACAATTTTTTCCGATATTCATTGATATTATGAAAGCGAAAATGGCACAATATAAGAATGCAGTTGACGTTAAAGAAATTGAACAGATTCAATTAGAAAGGTATCGGTCAGAAAGGTATGGCTGACGTCAAAAAATTGAAATTTAAAAATTGAATAAAAAGTCGATTAATTTTCACCGGATAACACGTGTGTGCGTGGAATGTCTGTGTAAGATATTGCAAAATGTCACGATCATTGCCAGATTAAACTTTTGCAGAGAGAGTCATTTGGAAAAATTTTTAACTGACATACTCTATGACGTATAAATAGATCGCTCTGTAAAGGCAAATTCTATCGATCATTTCAATATTATGACTGACTTTTGCAAAATACAGAAGTTTCAAAAATGATTATAATAAAATCAAAATCTTACATATGTTTCAGAAAATTAGATTAAAATCTTTTGTATATATTTGAAAAAAGACGTAAATATATGCCACAGAGAGAAGAAAGGCAATGCAACTTTTTCAAAGTATCCATCTTACGCGTTTTAGAGTTGAACGACCCGAATAAGCATTTCGCTTCCGAAATCTGATCTTTAAACTTGTTTGTAGGGGTTGAGCATCGATGATTCGAGAGTCGCGGCGATAACACGGATCATCGACAAATCGACGGCACAAGAATCGCCAAGCGATGCGATGGACACGGAACTCTTTTTCTCCAAGCAACGCTACAGAGGGTCGCGACCCAGGCAAAGCTCAGTAGGACGTAATCGGCTGAAGGGATTTCGTATTTATCGTGTACATCCAAACCCTCCCTGACGAACGCGCGTATTTCGCTTCATGCACGAAGCTCCATAGATACATGGAAGGTGTGCATGTACGTCCATGGAGCGTCCACGTGTGTGTGCCTGTGGAAGGAAACCCGGCGCGGAAATCGGAGAGAGAAAAAGAGAGAGAGAGAGAGAGAGAGGAAGAGAGGGTGAGGTACGTATTTCGAAGACTATCAATCATTGGTAACCTGTAAAGGATCTAATTATCCTGGAGCTGACTGGGCTCCGTTCGCTGCACCCACCGCTCGTCTTGTCCACCCCCGTTGGTGGTGGCGCCTCCACCCTCCTCCCCCTGTCCGAATACCCGTTCCAAACCCCTTCACCCTTTACGGGAGGCCCCTCTTTTTCGCTCTAGCAACCACCCTTTTCCACAGGAGAGTAAGGCGGACGAAGACAGAGAGGCGGCGAAGGAAGAAGTGAGGGGTTGGATAAGAGGAGGGGAGGAAAAAAAGAGAAACCGAGAACGCAAAGAGCGAGAAAGAAAAAGAGAGAGAGAGAGAGAGAAAGAAAAAGAGAGGTGGCGGGTGTCGGTGCGCCGCCTTTTTTTCGTACACGCCAGCCCCATGTCTGCCGGCGTGAGTGCGCGTGCACATATACGTGTGTCTGCGCGTGCATGTGGGGCAGGTGTATAATAGTGAGTGCGGGTAGTTGGTTAGGTGGCCCGGTCGATATATCAGGGCTCCGCTGCAGCTGTCTGTCAGGCTCGCGAACTCGGCGCTAGACGACGGGCTCGGGGTCTAGAGAAAAAAGCGACCGGCTCGTTCCTTCCCTCTTTTTCTCTCTCTTTCGACCCCCTATCTCTCTCTTTCTTTCTCTCTGTCTCTCTCTCTTTGTCCTGCGTTCTCGCGCTCAACCCTTCTCTCACTTGGTCTTCTCCTTCTCTTTCTCTCTCCTTTCCTTTCTTCTCTCTCCATCCCTTGCTATTCCTCTCTTTTTCGCTGCTTCTGGGTAATTTTTCATCGTTGCAGCGGACGACAGAAGCGCCGCGACGGCGGAGGCGGCGTTGCCTCGGATACGTATACCAAGACGCGAGAGAGCGCGCGCGCGCGCGCGAGACCGCACGGGGATGATGGGGGTGCACCGATACATGCGATCCCGCGGGCGTACAGTGAGCACGATTGTCGGATATATCGCGCCGTGACGCTCTGAAAAATTTAGAATCTAGGAGGAACGCGCGACCGAAACGAGAGCGGCCGTTCCTCCCTTATCTCGTTCTGCCACCCAAAGTTTTTCGCACCTTTTTATAGAACAACCTGATACAGATATAATGTCCATTTAAAATGTAATGTTACGTAGACAAGTATATTAATAGAGCGTTGTATATATCGGCATATCTGATCCGACTTGTCAATCGCTTTATTAATTTTATTATTCCATCCTTTCTTTGTTGGGATAGGAAGAAAATTAATTTTTAATTGTAATGCAGACAAATTCTCTCTATATATTATGTCCCATTTTTATTTCCGTCATCACATGGTTTATTTATCATATACATATACATTTCTTTCTAATTGATATTTTCTAAGATTATCATCTACTAAGCTGACTTTACAGGATAGAATTAAATTTGACCGCTTTTCGTAGCGGGGCGAAAGCTCGAGAAGAACTTCATGGGATTAAATAACAGCCTTAGCGCGTATCGGAGTAACGTTTAGCGGAATTTTCGCTGCTCGCATTCGTTCGATAACGAACGAACCGTGTCGCCTGAAATCTCTCAGAATTTTCTCCTTTCTTGAAATAGCAATACATTATTATATAATAACAGGTAAAATGTATTAAAAGTTTTAAACTTCAGATTTTTTTTATAAGTTAATATATCTATTTAAGTTATGTGTCGCATAACTCTATTTGAAAGCTTTTCAACAATAACGTAATGAATATACTTTATAATATATACAAACCCTTTATCATTTATTTATTATTTTTATTAAAATAATTTTTTATATTAATGCTTTATTACGTAATTATATATGGGATTATACTTGGTGAAATATAAACTGCTTGTTTTTTAAAGATTAGAATTCATCAATAATTAAAGCGTATAAGATTCGAAACTATAGAGTCGCTATATTTAGATTCCAATAAGACAAGAAGAAATTACATGTCTTTTATTTATTTATTACAATAGATTTATGCGAGACAAAATTTTGCCGGATATATACAGTTATGGAGAATTAGAATCTAGTACCGAAATTATACCGATTTTAGCCACGGCTTCGTGATAGCAGGGCGTTTCCTGCTGTCAATGAGGCGCACTGTACGCGCACGGAAACCGCCGCAGCCACGTGGACCCACACAAGCGGAGACCTCGCGAAAAAAACTGTCCAAGGCGCGCGCGCACACATACAGCACGAAAGCACGGACACACGTGCGATGCGCTCGCGCTTTACACGGGCAGTGCCCCACGAACACCCGCGAAAAATCCGCTCAATCACACCCTCACACGATCGCACCGCGTATCTATCCACGTGCACCCACATGCGCCCGTCCGCCTCCCCGCTGCCTCCTCCTCTCCCTCCCCCTCCCCCCCCGTTCCTTTCCCATCGGCGCGGGCGCACACGGATGCATGCACACATGTATGCACGTTCGCGAAGATCCGGAGATGTGGGATATACAGAGACAGACGCGCCGGTAGTAGGTATAACCCCCACGAGACCCCCGTGCACAGTCACCCCCGTCTCTTCCTCCTCCTCCTCCTCCTCCTCCTCTTCCTCCTCCTCACCTCATCCTCTCTCGTGGTAGCAAACCTCTCTAGGGGAAAAAGTAGGAAAAGAGTGGGGAGGATCGATTTTTACTGGGGCAACCGCCCTCCTCCCGCATGCACCCTCCTGCATCACCACGCCGCCCTCTCCCACACTCCCTTCTCTACCCTCACATCCTGTACTTTCCTGAGCTAGCCATGCCATGCCCTGTCCCGGTCGTAATGCACCGTCTCCGCCCCGGCTAACACCCCTCCTCCCTCGCCGTTAACCAACCCCCCTCCCTCCCCCCTCCTCCTCTTCCTCTCTTCTCGTCATCCTCCCTCGTTCCTCTTCTCTTCAACGTCCGTTCATCCGTCCTCCGCGCGCACACTTCGGTCCCCCGCAACATTTTTCCTCTTTTTATTCTGCGAAAATATTCAAGAGAGTTTCGGATGATGGTGCATGACGATCTTTTACCTCGATGCCTGCCTCCCGACTTCCGTCGGAACGTTAAACGCCGCGGCGGCGGTCAGACCGGTAGGAGCATGGGGGGATTGAGGAGGGGGGAGGGTAGGTGGAAAAAAAAATTAGAAAATAGCTTTGAGCGGTGGTTTCACCGCCGTGGGGTTCGCGAACCGGCGACGGCATTGGAGAATTCGGTATCCTCGGTGGCTAAGCGAGAGGAAACAAAGCCCCGGAAGTTAGGAAGCGCGAGGTTTCGCGAGAACCTCGCGCGTCGACGGTTGCGCGCGCGGAACGCGTTTAATTCTGAAAAGAGCACGATAAAGGTCGGCGGTTTTTAACTTAAGCTCCAGTAACTCTATTAACCTTTCAATAATGACTATATCCGCAAATAACATTAATAACGTTAAGATACAAATTCGTATACCTCCTCTACGAGGTTTATCAATAATCGCCATTATAATTTGCTTGTTACTTTTTTTTTTTACAGTGCATAATGATTTTGCGTTTTACACTTTTAATTATTTAAAGTTAAGATCATGTGTACATCTAATATGTATTTTTGATATAATTTTATTCAACTTAGATTGATTGAGATTGATTGATGATAATAATATATATATATATATATATATATATATATATATATATATATATATGTGTGACTAATTATTAGATCTATGTATTATCACGTTACTGGGATGTTTGTCACTGCTAAATACGAAGAAATGTAAATTTCATAGAATGCAAAAATAATAAATATAACGTAGTTGAATTAAATTATTGTCTCTCAACTTTAATGTAAATAGTTGCGAGCACGTTCGAAAACGTTATATATTTTGCTGTAAATGTGTTAACACGAACGATTGTATTATATAATTCATATACTTGTATAAATGTAATGTGACACATGTATCGATTATAATCCAACAACGTTAATGGAAGCAATATTAATCTTTAAACTTATCAAAGGAGGAAAGTACGCTTCTCCAAAGGATTATATGACGTAAATTGAATGACGTTGAGCTAGCGAGAAACGCTGATAAATATCTATTTTAGAGAGAATCTCGTTGTGATATTAGAAAATTTTCAATTTTTCAATTTTCAATTTTTAGATATATGACTTCTCTAGATAGCCAATCTCATATGATTTACATTATAGCAAAGTTATTGCATTTGATAGAAAGTTTTATCCGACATGTAAGATTACATCTTATCTCTGTAACGTTACTTCAGTAATAATTGCTTAATTTTGCACTTTTTATGACCGAAGAATCATTAATTCGATTATATTTTGTTTCAGTCGTCCTCCACAATCAGTGTACGTTCCGATTGATATCCGACTCTGGTGTTTCTCTTTTCTGTTAACGACGACGCTTCTTCAGAATGACAAGGTCAGTATCTGGCATCGAAGACAGCCGAGGGCGATTGTTGAGGTTGCGAATCGGTGTCAAGTAGGTACCCTATGCCATGTGCGGCGGCCCATTCAGTCGTTCGTTCATTCAGAAATATCCTGCCTCTTCTCCTCCCCCCTCCTTCCCCTCTCCCTTTTTCTCTGTCTCTCTCTCTCCTCGCCATTCAACAAGTAGATCATCGAGCCTATGCGGCACCCTCTACCGTCGGACCTACGCAACTTCCAAGGGTTACGAGCTGACTGAGAGGGTTGTTATGCAATAAATCCGAGTTCCCTCGAGTCTCCTTCAGGGGCTCGCGCGTCCTGCGGGACTTCCCGCATCTCTCTCTTTCTCTCTCTCTCTCTTTCTCTTTCTTTGTCCCGCTTTCTTTCCCCCTCTCTCTCTTCTTCATCCCTATACACTGAGTATATATCGAGGAAGTCGACGACCTCAAGGCCGTCGTCGCGAGAATTTTGAGGGGTTGCCTTGTATGAAGGTCGACGAGGGGAATCCTCGCGCAAATCGAGTAATTGTATTAATGTCGTGCTTATGTAAGAAACGGATTGCGATCTAAATGATGATAATATAGTTTAGAGTATTATATGAAGAAATGTTTGATGGAACTTTTATCGATGGAAACTTTTTTATGAAACTGATGATAATTTAAAGATGAGCTATAAAACAAAGTTTTTTTTTCCTCAACATTTAATGTGACTCTTTTGCATAAACAACGAACCGCGATGTATTCGAAATTCACTAGCAAACTATTTGAAAGTAATTTATAAAGTTTTACAATGTGAATTAGAAGGAATAAAGAAAGCTTGTGAAGGTCGATTATAATGGAGTCGATAAAGTAATTACACCAAATGAGAGAGAGAGAGAGAGAATTAATTCTAAATATTATAAAAATTGTAGAATCGCACAAAAAGTATCAAATTTATGTACATTTAAATGCGCATGAACATTTTTATCTATAAATGGTTAATTAACGTGGAACACGTTACTAAACAAAGAAAAAAAAGTAAAAATAATCTATTCCCGGCTAAAACACATACCGGTAGCGTGTTCACACAGTGCCACGCGTCAAAGTGGTAGTAACATAGTATATTTATGGATGCGGCAGATGTGCCTTATCGTTTCCGCGTCTCTCTAATATTAACGCGACACGGACGCATTCGCGCATCACATTAAAATCTCGCCTCAGCCGCAGTTTTTTTCCGCGCCGAGCCGTTAAGCTCCGCCGGCCGCCAGTTTTTCCCGTTGCGGATAGAAAAGGGTATCGTCGGTATTTATAGATTTCAGCATAAATTAAATGGCTCGGGAGAAAAGAATGGAGCCAGTGAGCCGAGACTGGCAACCCATCCGGACGACGTACGAACGAGCGCCGGCGATTTTGCGCTAATCACTAATCAGAGCAGGCTTGTCGAGAGAAAGAGTGAGGGAGAGAGAGGGGTAGAGAGCGAGACGGCCAACGAGTGCCCGCCCAACCCCTTTTAGTACTATGATGTCAGCCATGGCCAGCACAGCAGCAGCACCAGCAACAACAACAACAACAACAACGCGGTTGGCATGATTATAATAAGTGATCGCTTGGATACTCGATGTGTGCCAAACTGGAAAGCTTTCTGCCAGGTGGAATAATGGGCTGCTCTGCACAGTCGACCGACGACATTGCCACTCATCACGGTCTCATCACTGTCACTGTCTACTCGACAAAGCCCTTTTGTCCATAGCGAACACGATGCAACGGCGGCGGCGATTCTGAACCACCGCCAGCGCGCTCTCCCCAATAAACGCGAGCGGGGCTTTTTTATGAAGCGCATTACGCCCCGAGATTGCGATAATTCTCGCTTGCGCTAAGTCCTCCTACGCGATCCTGTTCAGCGGATTGTTTCAGATAGGCGAGGTATTAGTAGACGGCGGCGGGCGTCTCGTATCGATCTGTGAAATATCGCGACGCTTAAACGAAGCATGGAAGGGGAGAAAAAATACTACGTCATTTACGCGTGTAATTAATCATATTTCTATTATATATGACAATATATACGTTATTATCAAAGTTTATTAATTCCTAATTTATTTTTTTATTTCGTTCAATAAAAATTTAAAAAGTATCGGGGATAATCATCCTCAGTTTTTACGTGACACGGATAACATTTTTTCAAGATATATATTTACGACACAGTTCCGAAACGCGAAATGATGTTGATAAAAATTAGCTGTCGATTGTACAAAAAAAAATTAAAAAATTCTTAATTTATTATTTATATATGATTAGATAATATATAATTTAGTTGTCAATGTTGGTAACAAACTGTGATGAAAAAGAGATAAGTTGGGAATATAATTGTATACTGAATAATTTTCGGGAATACCGAGTACGTTGACAAACGCGAAGATGAAAAATATTCGCCGCAAAAGCTTGCAACTTGTCGTGTAATCGATTAATATAACACTGCATTTTAATATAATTGGCATTCAACTGATTGTGGAATATGTACATCACAATTACATATAATTATACCAGAAATACGTAGACGATGACGCGTACGTCCGCATTGAGGTAATTGTGGAAAAACTCGATTGATTGAAAGAGAAGCTTCTAATAATAGTCTCGGAAT
Source organism: Camponotus floridanus (assembly GCF_003227725.1). NCBI lineage: Eukaryota > Metazoa > Arthropoda > Insecta > Hymenoptera > Formicidae > Camponotus > Camponotus floridanus. The sequence goes on from NW_020229337.1 coordinate 837,772, forward strand.
AATATCGGAATAGTGTCATTTCTCATGCGATGTTAATTCAACGTTTGGAATGCATAATTTGTGCATGCACGCACATACGCACACATACACGCACGGCTCTTGAATGCCTGCAACTCGATCAGTTTCGCTGCAATTGCTGTTGCCTACAACAAGGCGTCTTCGGGTATATATAGGATGTCCCAGAATTAAGAATGTAATCTCACACATTTTCAAACTGTGAAAATATAATTGTGTATTATTTGCATATAAATTAATTAAAACTTTTTTTTAATGAATTGTAGCTCTCATCAGCTAATGAATACACAAAGTTCAAGTTCAATGAATTTATGGGTCTAAAGAGATGTAAAGAGTCAAAAAGATTCGAAAGAATGAAACAACCAAGCATGCAAATCGTACATAAAGAGAATTTTGAAAAGAAATAAAAGAATTCGAGAACTCTTAGCGTCCGAAAAGATTATCGTCCGAGAATGACAACACAGAGTCAACGACCTCGCGCTCTATACGTTCCGTTCCTAAATCCCTCGCGCCTACGCGTCATATGACGAGAAAAGGGGAAGGATACGCGCTAGAACAGTCAAGGAGACGAGCAACGTGTGGCGCTTTGCAAATGCATCGGGGAGAAACGTCGACAGACGGGAAGAGATGTAATGGCAGGCAGCGGGACAGGAAGAGAGAAAGAGAGAAGAGAAAGAGGAGAGGAGGAAGAAGAAGAAGAAGAAGAAGAAGAAGAAGAAGTCTAGGCCACTAGTGGTGAAAGCTCCCTCTCTTCCCTTTCCCTCTCATGCTGTCTCGCTTTTTCGCTCCTTCTCTCTCCCTCTCTCGCACCGATTCATTCAGCACAGTTGCCTCTGTACGAGGCTCCTTTGCGGAGGTGGAAGCAAAACAACTCGAGTGGCCCTGAACTCCATAATGGCAGCGGTCCATTTTTTTCTCCTATCGCACACTTTTCCGCGCATTGTTCGGCGAGGGGGAAAAAAGAGAGAAAGAGGAAAAGGAACGGGAAAAGAAGAGGAGAGGAGGAGAGGGAAGGAGGGACTAAGACTCTCATCCAGTCTGTACTTCTTCCGTTTATCCTGCTGACCAACTTTGGCGCGAGTTCGTCTCTCCCCCATCTGTCCGCCGACGGTTTGATCTTTTTGACCCGTTCGAAATTCCCTTCAACCCTTTCTCGATACGCGCGCATATCGACGATTCTTCACGGAAGCTTATGAATAAGTTTCTTGTTGACAAAACCGGCTTCCTGCTTTCTCGCGTGTAATAATGCGAAACGATATTGCTTTATCGTACACACAAGCTATACCGTCGCAAAAAAGATCTAATGTCGAAAATGAGACAAGGATATCGCAATAATAATAATAAGGGGGCAGTTCCGGAACGATCGTTTACTTCCGGCTAACATTCTCCGGGCAACTTTCCCTACTAAGCTGCGCAAAATGGCGAAAGAGCTTCGTGTGTGTCGGCAAAAAGAGTGCTCGTCGACCCTCTACAAATTAATTAAGGCCGTTATGTTATACCTCGGTCGCCACTATTCGATGCTCCTGGCGCAAGTATGCTTGCTGCGTTTCTAATTACAACTCATTTTACAGCTCCTTTTCATTAAATACGGTGGTGACGTGATCAAAGCGTCATTGGCTTAATAATTGCCTCAATTTTTTTCATTTTTTTCTTTTAATCGCGTCGAATTCGCGTTAATTTTAAGGAAAAATTATTTCAAGTACTTGAGAAAAATGCCATTAAACTCATTAATTTTATTATATATTGTTATTATTGTATTATTATTATCATTATAACGTGCGAAAGTAGTAATTAATTTAATTATAATTTGCAATTTAAAAAATATATTATAGAATTAGCAGTAGAAATTTCAACGATTCGCTGTTCGCGTCCTCGTCCATATTAAATCGTCAAGGTTCGCCACTTCAATCGCCTTTGCACGCGATGACGGTAGATGACCGTTCGCGCCTGCGAAGTGCATTTGCATGCGTGACATTTCCATGCCAAAAAGGGAGGTTCCAAGGGGAGCCCGGGGTTTAAAGTTTGTACAGTTAGTCACCGTCCACTGTCGAGACTTCGGAGGTTGATGACATCTTTCCTCTCCTTTCTGTGTACCTCTGTCTCTCTTCCTCCTCTTCGTGTATCTACCTACTCGCTTTCCTTCCCTTTCCCCGCAATTCCAAGAGTCAAGTTGTGTTTGTGTGTGCATGCATATATATATGTGTGAGTGTGAAGCGAATCGGTCCCGTCGTTTCGCGCTAGTCTAGTTTAAATTTGCTTTAAGAGTATTGGACCGCGACTCACCGAGCGATGGTTTTCAAGTTGCATGAATCTACGGCCTTTTGCCAAAGAATTATTCTATATGAAATTAGTTTAAATTGAGAACTGTTTACATAGAATTAGGAATTTTGAGGAATTATTATAAAATAATATTTTTTTCGGAGGAAGAAATATCTCCTTTATATATATTTCCCACGTAAATATTAAAAATTGAAATCGTATCAAAGTGCAAAAATTGAACTGAAATTTTAAAGTTTACGAAGTTACTTTCGTATTTATTGGCGTTTATCTAAAATCTTCTTACTTCTACTCAGTTTGACAAATTTGCAATATTTATCACATATAAAACGATAGATGACAAGAACAGATTACGTGTCACATTAGCTGATCTTTAAACATCGCGAAAAGGGCAAAAAGAAGATGCCATTTCAAGATCGTAGTTACGATAGCGATTCTAAATGCAATTAGATGATCAACAATGTACGATGATTTATATTGTTTCCGTCGCGTATTATCGGTTAACGATTATCATGATTACGTGAATGAGATATGCAAGTGTGGCATTGAACGTTTCGACAAGACACGATTGCGAGGACAAAATCCTCTTTCGCCATGTGCTTTCTCCCATGCAGCTCGGTCAATCGACCCTGACACAGAGAGAAGGATAGAGGAGGGCTCGTAAAAAGAGAGCAGGAAGGATGCCGTTAGGGGATAAAAGGAAGGCGTGCGAGCGAGAGAAGAAAGAGGGGGAGAGAAAGAGAGAAAGGAAAGGCAAGAAGTATCCTGCGCCTCGCAGACTACTTTCCGTCTTTCGATTCGCGGGAGGACTCGTTGGAACGTGATTTGCGGTCGATGTTCCGCGTCTTTGAAAACCATCGATCTGCATCTCGTCAGTTTCTCGTTTCAAACAAAATTCTGGATTGCATTAAATTTGAAAAAAATTGATTCCCGATGGCAAGACTCCATGACTTTTATCCCCCCCTTTGGATCTTTTATTCTCGAATGCAGCCTGCGCGTTACATTCATCCGAATATTCTCTATTATCATACGACTTTTTTAATTACGTATCGACTAATATAAAAGATTCGCTTTTTATAACGCTCATTTTTTTATAATTTAATTGACGAAATTTATTAAGAAAATGAAATATACCCGCTTTTCGAACACCATCGAGTTCTTTGTAAAATGCGAATTTTAATTACATCGTTTTGTGAAAAAAGCATTTTCGCTCCGAGGATCGAACGATACTTGAACATCTTGACGAGCATGGTCATCCGATTTAATTTACCAAAAAAGCTATTACATTAAATCTCTGCAGATCGTCCTTATGAATTCAGCCGAGACATTTGATAGTTCTGTGATGTTCTAAATAAGAAAAGAAAGAAAAAGCGCGAAGTCGTAAAAGAAACGGGTAATTTTATCAAGTGAAAATCACGGCATCGACAATCTCTACCTCTTCTTCGCGCACCCTCTTCTTTTTTTCTTTTTCATTCATTTTTTCCTCTTCGCTTTGTTCTTCTCGCCTCTCATATACAAATTCTCTCCGTCTTTCTAATCATCGCTGGTCACGTTGTCCGGCGAGAGAAATTTAAGTATCGCAAGACCTAGAGAGACGAGAAGATGGTTCGCGCTACTCATTGGTTGCTGTCGCTGCTGATGTTATTGTTGGTGCCCCGATGATGTTGCTGCTGTTGGTGCCGATGCTGATGCTGATGCTGCCCCTCAGCAGCAGATATATACGCAGCTCTCCTCCTCAGGGTGCGCGCGCGGTAAACAAAAACTCCAGCGACGTTGTCGGTTCTTGCCGCTCGCGGGGTTCGGGGACTTCCTCCCATTGGCCACCGCCGGATTTTTGTCCCTCTCTTTCGCTCCTCGCGCGCTCAGCCTCACCCTCCTGCTCCCTTCCTACCCCCTCCTCCTTCTCCTCCCGTTGCACCGCTCTCTCTACTTGTCCCCCTCATCCACCTGCTACCACTCTCGAAACGGCCACGGTTGTAAGCCGAGCGCGAGGGGGAGAAGAGAGATAGAGAAGAGGCAGGAAGGGGGTAACGTAGCGGGGCGAGGGGGGTTGCCGCGCTGCGACGAAGGAGGCGAGGCGAGGGGAAAGACAGGACGGGAGGCGCACAGGAATTCTCTCCCTCCCCTACTTTTCACCCGGGTTTGCAGCGCATCGTCTCCGACGATGCCCGCTCGCACACGCGCGCGCGCACACACACACACACACACACACACACACACACATGCTCGTAGCACACGAGTGGTGCGCACTCATACGCGCTCCAAGATCCAGAAGCGCAGTCCACGCACATACAAACACATACGTACGTTCGTACGCGCTCCGCACCCCTCGTGGACCATGCAGCATGCCCATGCACAAACACATGGATCGAACACACGTGGCCTGACGTGATGCATATACATACGACACACACATACGAAACGCGCACATACATCTCTACTTATTCCCCATCGGTTCCATCGCGTCTCTCCTTTCCTCTCTCCCGTCTCTCCTTTCTTCTCTCTCTCTCTTTCTCTCTCTCGTCTCTCCCCTTTCGTCTGGACCATCGGATCAGCGTCGTCTCTCTGCCTCCTTGTCCTCTTTCTCCCTCCTTCTCCTCTCGCCCCCTTCCTGTCCCCTCAACTCTACGGCGAGCACTCCCTCGCTAACCTACCGTACACTTTTGTATGTTTAAATTGGGTTGCGTTCTACACTCGCGCTTGGAGCGTTAACCGAATCCTTAATTACTATTCTGATTGCGTTTTACCGGGCGTCCCGATATCTCCCGGGTCTCTCCTCGTCCACCTTCGTCCCCTGTTCATCCCCCGTTCTAATATCTCGTACTGCTCCCTGAGAATTTTCGCGGGACGTCGCGTCGAACTTCTCTCCGCTTCGTCCTTGCTTAATTCCTCCATAGAGCTTGTGCGGAAACCTCGGACGCATATCGGAAATCGGGTACCCGATTAGCTGCGAGTTTTTTCGTGAAAGGAAAATTTGGACGACCGGTTTTCTATTTGCTCAAGCTGTTTGTGAGCAGAGTCGCGCAAATCGTGCGGACTCGGACGACGAAGTGTCAAGAACCGATCGCGAGAATTAAATAGGCAATCATAATTGGCCACTCGACTGCTACCGTGTTCCTGCTTCGCCGACAGCCGACGGTAATTGTATAATCGTTTTTCACGAAATGACGCAAATACGTGACGAGAGACACGGCTGTTAAAAACGAATGCACTCGAGAGCAAAGCTGCTACCGTTGCAGTTTTACCGATCGGAAAACACGGCGATTATGATTAACCCTTTTGGGGAAAAAAAGGTCGGAAAACGGGTAACTCGCAATGTTCCTCTGATATTCCCTATATATTTCCGGGTTCGACATCGATAAAATGATATTCCGTAATAGAAGAAGAAAGAGAAATATATTTCTTTGTACAAAAATGCAGAGATATCGTGATTATAATTTTATATAATTTACATGTACGTGACGAATTTGATTGACCTAACTCAGGCGATGCGATTCGCCTTTGGTACGCATTGCTGGGTAACCGCGAACGTATCATTACACGCGAAGTTACAGCCTCGCAATTAGCTGCCAGCTTCCAGGTAATCCGGCGTTGCTTCCGTCGGTTATTCCACGCAGCGGTTTCGTCTAATTCCATATTACATGTCGATTAACGTTGCTCCCTTTATACTCGAGATTGCCATTCATGGCGCGCCGTTACGTAAACGCTTTCAAAAGAGCGGCGAAGAGTTGGATACGTAGCGTAAGTACTCGGAAAAATAAAGAGAGAAACAATCTGTCCCAGTTAAACGTAGATCCGTGAATCAACTTGGGCAGAGATGCGGACGATTTATTTGCATGCTAATTGTACATGTACGACGGGTCATGACAAAGTAACTTGATGATTTCAATGTAGAGAAAAGAAATTCCGCGAGGGAAAAAGAAGAGAGAGGAAACTCTCGTCTTTATAATCATATCGATTCGAGTTCGATCGATCTTTCGGTTTAGTTGAAACACTCTTTCTCCGATATATCACGATGTGTTATACTTGTGAATTGAACAGAATCAAATTAACGTTTGCCGGGGCGATTTCGCACCGAGGTAATTTTCCGACAAGAAATAACGTTTTAAAAAAAACAAGATACTGTATAAAAGAAGAGATAATATGGAAAAGTAATTTTTATTAAATTATTAAAATTTTTAATTTTCAGATCTAATCACTTTGGAATCGATTCGTCCGTTTGAGGCCGGAAATTATCGAAATTGCACGTCAAGGATTCCCCGCCGAGAGATACATCGCATTTGGAAGGTGAGAATTTTATGTGCTTTTTTGCGCTTCTAATAAATTTCACATTATTTGGAGCGATATCTTCCGCGCAACAAACGTGTTGCAATTAATTTGAAGATATCCGAGAGAACATCACGACCACGTATCGATCCGCTCTCGCGGTCGAACCGCGGAATTTCGTATCTACGAGTTTCCAGAATCGCCGCCAAAATTCTTCATCCTGCGCGGCGCAGAACAAGTGGATAAACGAACGACGTAAGCGCGAAATAACATTGAACTAATAGACAGACTGGCTGGTTTTTACGCGATGTGCAACCGCGATCGGCCTTTCTTTATCTTTCTCTTTTTTTTGCTCTTGCGAATGACTCAAAATGACCGCGTGTGTATACAAAGGAGTAATATTGCGTCGTGGTTGTCGTAGGTCAAGGTATGTAGATTTATTAATAGTAATCAAACACCGTGTGTGTAAACATTGAAACAAACAAAAAGTGATACGTCAGAATAAATCGGCATTCTAATGAGGATAAATTGAATCACGAACGTGTATTAGTCACAATCTATACGAGATATCTTTGAAAGATAGGACGCTGTGTATGATTATTACATGAAATGAAATTATTATTATCGAATTTCTGAATATTATTACAGAATTCGACTGGACAGTAATTTATGTAAAAATGATGCGGAGATGCCTTTCGAATACTTCTTTTCTATTTATATTAGCCACGAAACATCGCATATTGATCATAAAGATTTCGTGACTTTTTTCAATGCGCGGAAAATCCACGGAAGTTCAAGGCGATAACCTTACGCAAGTACATCGTTTAGATTACAAGAACGATTATGGTCAGAGTTGTATGTCATTCGAAAATACGCGTCGCGTGCATCGCGGGCGTTTTGCGCGATTTTTTTACAGTGCGTCGCGAGCAAGCGTCGAGAGCGACGGATATTTTTAGATTTATAGCGCGTGAGTCAACGCGACGGCGATTCACACGTAATGCATCCCATTCTCTTTCTCCTGGTGGAATATCTTTGGCAATCGCGTGCGCGATATCGTCTCTTGCGATCTGTATCAGCATGTATCTTTTTTTACGATTCGAAGAATCTCAAGTAGGAAATATCGCGTTACAATATTTCAGAGATTCGTCCTGTCATCCCCGGGATCGTCTCATTCTCTATGCGATGGATGCGGACCGTAAGGGAAGGGAGAGGAGGGAAAATCCTCTCGTTTCAATCGCATAAATTACATACATTTGGCGAAATATTCGCGACGCGACGTTTCGTCGACGACAATAGAATGTCTGTTCCCTTTGAAGCGGCTTCGACGCGGAGAGAGTACCCTCCAGGAGTCCCCGTCTTGATTTAAATGCGTACGTGGAGAGGACTTTGGTGGCGCTGCGCATACATGCACTTGTATGCGTGCTACTAGAATAGCAGTGGTAAGTTATTTTCAGGTGACACTTTGGAGAGAGAGGAGATTCGTGCGAGAGCAGTGTCACTCATAGGCTCGCTCTTAGAAGCGGTTAAAAATTTTACTTTAGCATCTCGACAGAAAACTCTTCAACTTGTATCGCGTTTATTAAAAAAGAAAAAAATCATTCGAGTCAAAAAGGTACAAGAGGAAGAAGGAAAAATATTACAGACTATTAAAATTCAGACGCTCATTTTGAATTTATTATAAAAATCAGATGAAAGATATAATCTCTATTTATGGACATTTTCGGAGAGACTTCTAGGAATTCTATGGACTACAGCGTTTCATTTTAATACTATATCGAATACGCTAATTAATAATATCTTATTTTTAAGCTTGAGCTCTGTGTGTGTAATTTTTACAAATACTCTTGTTCATTTTCATTATTCGAGATAGCTATTTAAAGCCTTATTTCTCTACGATAATTTCCATCTTTCCGCGTAGTTTCCTGAATCACGTTATCATCATCGCGCTATTATTGCGCACACACATACACATGTAGATATGCAATATGGGCAGCGTTCACACAAACACCGATCGCACTTCGCGTGCACCCCGTGATCAAAAGCGGAAAAATATTTTACAAAACACTTCGCTTTTGATCCTACGCGAGAAAGAGGACGAGTGCACACAAATGCGAGCAACAAGCGCGATGCAATTGAGGCACACAAGTACACCGCGGACCTGTTGCGCGTCATTCATTTCAGTACTGATTCGGTCAATGTCTGTTAAACCGGCAATCAGCCCGCGCACTGTCGATAAAGTTGACAGATATCAACAGAAATCAACGAGAATCAACGATGCGCCTTTAATCATCTTTGATCGGCAGGAAAAGCATTTTACGGCAATTGATTGTCCGAAACAATCGCGCGGAATAAAGCGGAATTTAACCCTTTAATCTGTTCGAGAGCAAGAATATCGCGTCTCGATCGTACCTGTGTATTTGTTATTTTAATAGCGCACACCCCGTTTCTTGAGAATGAGCAAACTCAAAAGGGAAGAATAAAGGCGCTTTTAGCAGCGGAAGGATTTACATTATAATATCGGAATGTATAAAGATGAGAAACTTAAACAAGTGTAGCACATGAGAAACAGAGGCAGAGAGAGAGAGAGAGTCGTGAACGTTACTGCAAATTTTCCAAATATCTTAAGAAGAATTTGGCATCTTGAACCGTACATCTCGTGACGAGAGGGAAGAGTATGCCGAGTATTAGAAGATTTGGCAATGGCTCATGGTCACACAGACATACGAGCAATCTGAGAAAGAAAGCGCAACGAGTGGCGGATTGCCAGGGTTATTTTCGCGGCGTTTTTCCATTAATTCCACTCACAGACACACGGGCCTATCTCGTTATAAAATCCGCAGGAAAAAATAAAACGTATCTGGAGGTAATCTGAAAAATCGTGCGAGAAACGCAGATTCTAGATAGACGTGGATCGACGATACGAGAACATTTTAATCATCGTGAGACCCGATCGAGAGAAGTCATCGTCGTAAACGTCGTAAATAGCGGGCGGGCAAAACGGAAGGAAGAATCGCTTAATTCGCGCGCTCCGCCGGGATATGTAAATTTAATAACGCCAATTTGGTGTGGGTGCGCGGCGCCGGGGACAGTTTACATGTGCCGGCTGTGTGCATTATGCATGCGTATTGTGTACACCTGTTGCCCCAAATCACGGTTCGCCTCTTGCGGAAACCTAATACCGCATAATTGCGCTTTGAGCGCAAACAAAGCGATAGCGATGGCGCGCGCCGCGCAGGGAGGAGAGGGGAGTTGAATGCGCTTTAAACATAACTTTAAATTATCCACCTCTCATGCGTTATTAATGAGGCTCATTTTCGCAAAGCGCCCCGTTGCGCGTGCGCGCACACGCGCATTAAAATTCAAATTGTCATTAATTAACACGCGCGCGTGCACGCGCGCTTTGTTTCCCGATTTTCCGCGAGACGCATCTCTCGAACGATGTCGGGCGAGTTCGATGCGTACAGCGTGTGCATAGGAAATATGCGCCACGTACCTGCCGATCGATACGGACTTATAAGCGGATTAGCTCGAACCAAACGTGAAGAGAATGCCGGCGTCCGACCCGACAAACCCCCGAGTACTCGCCGGGCCGATTAATATTTCGATGGCGCGCGCGCGCGAAATCATGCCAAATTATTGCGATGAGTCACAATGGACCGTGTTTTCGCAATGTCACGATAAAATATTTTTCTCCTCCTAGGAGACGGAGCGAATTTCGCGTAAACGTTTGCGCGCATCTGTACGCGTGCTTGTGTATAATATATATTTCGCGCGTAGACGACAGCGCGAGCGCCGAAAACTTGGCCAAAGTTTCTCTCGCGGCCGATCTCACTTTAATTACGTGCACAAAGCTCGCGCATAATTGTGGCCCCCGGAGCGGAATAACCGACCGCTTACGATTAGCGCGCGCGCGCGTGTCTCCTCTCGCCGCGATCCGGAGAGAGAGTTCATAACTAGCTCGCGAGAGGAAAATGAGAAAGCGGCGATCGGCTAAGCTTCCGTCGAAATACGTTGGAAACATGCCGCTGGACCACGCCCCCCTGCCGCAATGGAACTCATTTACTCGGTCGCTATGTTGAAAAATATCGGAAAAAAGCGGAAGAGGAGAAAGAGGAAAGAGGCGCGGGAGAGGAAGAGATACATGCAGATTTGTACAAATTGCATTGGCATGCGAAGCAAAATTGCGACGGTATTTAAATATTCCATCGCATAGAGATTTGAAGGTCGAAAAGCGACACATTCTCTCTCTCATTTTTTTTCTAAAAAAAAAAAAAAAATAAGGGTTCAGTTGATTTATTATGAAACAGCTATTTGTCCATCTACACGTTTTTTCCTGTAATGAGTTACATTTTTAGCTATATTCGACATTGAAAATATCCGCCGACTAAACATGACTTCTCTTTGCATAGGATGCGCTTTTCGTCCAACGATCTCGGTCGCCGAAGACGGTCGTCGATCACCGTAATCAGCCGGCGACGGACGGGCGTGTTGCACGCATCGCGCCACATCGCGCTCTCGATTCGCGCGCGCGGCTCGAGAGGAGGCGAGCGATATAGCGCGGAAAAGAGGAAAGGAAGGAAGAACGAGGGAGGGAGGAGGAGATGGAAGGCTCTCGACGAGGGAGAGGAGCGGCCGACAGTCCTAGAGCAGGTATTTGAGCGTGTGTACGTATTTGAACGCTCGCCCGTTTGCGTATACGCTCCGCGCTCGCGCTCGCAGCTATCTAGGATCTGCACGATGGCAGTGAGCTTGACCGAGTGGCGCTTCGCGAGGCCGGCCGACGCCCTTCCTCCAAGTGGAGCCCCGCTCGCTCGCTCGCTCGCTTCGCGGCCGAGTCTTTGCTTTTTGCGCAACCTACCTACCTACCGCAACCAGGCTCCGCTCGCGATCGCGGTCCACACCTGAAGCACCTCGCCATTACATTTCCCTACGTTCGCCGCCGCCGCGCGCGAACGTCCCCGGCTCGGGTGAAGGAACCGCCGCGTCGGCGAAGTCACGTCGCCGCGGGCGATACTCGGTCGTGCCGCACACGGAAGCACCGGCTCTCTATTCGCGCCGCTACCGAGTAGAACCAGGTGGAAAGAGAGAGAAAGAGATAGAAGGAGAGGGAGAGGGAGAATCTGCCCCGTCGAGAGAGCATAGGAAAATAGCTTTTTTTTTGCCTCCTCGAACCGGTATTCGATCGGTTAACATTAGTAGTCCTTTGAATCGTACCTCCAAGTTATTCAGGATCACGATAGTCGATATCGCTCGCTATGAGAAATTGCAATAACTTATATTGTAATTATTTTAATCTCTCTGTTACCACACGGATTACAGCAGAGATAAGTCAGATGGAGTTTAGTTTGTTTTATTTTTCTCAAACATCTTAAATGTACCTCCATATACATGTAGATGTATCTATATATATATGTATGATCAAAATTTTATTTCCATGTTTACTCTCTGAATTTTTTCACGTCAGAAGATTTTGATATTTAATTTATACAGGAATTAAACTCTTTCCTACCTTGTATATCTCAAATAAATAGTAAACAAACAAAAAGTAAAGTTTTCCTTAGAAGCTAAATATTCGGACACTATAGATTAAGTAATTTCGAAAGAGGATAATCTAATTACATACTTAAGTATCAAAGTAAATTGAAAACTGAGATTAAAAGTGGAAAAAAAATTTGGTTCGAGATAATTATTACCGCTCGGCTCTTAATTTTTCCTTTCGAAAAGGAATGCACAGAGGTCTCTGAAATATCTCTCTACGAAATGAATGCTTTAATGGGGAAAAATGTGTCACACTTTACCGCGGGTGCCTCAGGAGGGTTAATCGTCTAGCGACTCGCATCCGTTTCGCATCTTTCGCGATAGCTCGCGCGATACGCGCCGCCTCCCTGGTATTTGGAACGTTCGGTTTATGCTGTTAAAGCCGCGGGTGGAGCTAATTCTCCGCCGTGACTGAGATTAGTACGGCGACGACGTCTCCGTGCTTCGCATCGATAGGTCTCGACCGGTGGTTTAAAGATCTTGGCGCGAGATATTCCGCGTTCTCGGATTGCATTCCGACAAATCGATCCTTTCTGACACGCTCGCGCGCTTCTTCCGTTCGTCGCGTCGAAAAGAAAGTTCTCCCGCTCGAGAAGGGATCCTTTAATAGAAATCGCATTAATCATTCGTGTCTTTTTTTACGAGAAAATTTTTTTGGAACGCAGCTATTGTGTTGGGTTCGACGAATTCCATGGTTGAAATTAATCCCTCGATCCTTGAGCACGGAATTGAATGTCCGAGCGTGAAGAGAATAATATTTGTCATGCATATATTTATCGGGACAAGAACAATATAGCGTGCATTTATTTTTATTCCCAATTGGCGCAGCTTCTGCAGGAAAAAAGATTTGAAAAACGAAATATAAATTAAATTTTTTAATATTAACGTAACGCTCGCGTATGACAATTCGTGTAGGAATTTTCTCTGATAATTGCGCCAATTTGGCAAATATTTTTTTATCTCTTTTGAAAAAAAGTACTTTTTAAAAATATATATTTATAAAAGATCAGAAAAAAATCTTTCTCTTAAAAAAAAAAAAAATATATATATATATATATATTTATTTATATTATCGAGACATAATTTCGACAATAAATAGTTGCATCAACCGAATCGCGCGAAACAACTGTGTGTACGTATCACACATAGGCACGCATTCCGTGAATATTGCGACTCGCTAGACGTCGAATTAGATGAATCCCACGAAACCTATGATTCGTTCATTAATTATTCCGTGGACTAGGCAAGCAAGGTAATCGCGCTCCGCATCCTTGCAAGGACATCCCTCGCGGGGTTCTCGCCGACGATGCAGGCGGCGATGCGGCGACGCGAGACGCTCGAGGATGGAAATTACGCCGCGAGTTCATTAACCATCGGCCGCGCGTTTACGCACGCGATCCACGCGAGAGCCTAAGACCGCGATCTGTTCCCCGCACAGATACCGAACGGGAAAAGGAAGAAAAAAAGGGACCGATGGAGCGAGAAGAGAGAGAGAAAGAGAAAGAGAGAGAGAGAAAGGGACAGAGAAAGAGAAATAGAGATAGGCAATGTTCCGGACCGAAGAAGGATACACGAGCGGGAAAAACGAAGACACATGGGTGCGCGCGTGCACGCACACAACGCGCGCGCGCGTACACACATTTACACGTCTTCCTATGGTGCGGTATAATCCAAGCGGCGATTACTCGGTCGTGTCGCATCCACCCATTCTCCGGTGAATTTTTCCCGCTCCCTTTCCCCCAACTCCGCCCTCTTCCTCCCTATCTATCTCTTCTCCCTCTCCCCATCTCTCCCTGATCCCTTTTCCGCCGGCTCGCAGGAGATCAGCCTTTTTTCTTCGCCAACTGCCACGCCGTAACCGTTGTAATTAGTAGCTATCCCCCCTTCCCCTGGTTTAAACGTCCGTGGAGCCTCGCGTGTGCGCGCACGTTATAGTATATATGCGCAGTCGCTCATGTTATCGTAGGGAAAAGCCGCGGAAAGGAGAGCGAGGGAGGGAAGGGAGCGCGAGATGCGCGATGCGAGAGGAGCACCGACTTACGATACGGGGATAACGACGGGAGAGAAGCGGAGGACGGGCGGGGGGAGGGGGGGCTGCGGAGGACGGTGTAGGACGGACAGGGTGACGGTGTGGGTAAACCACACGCCGCCGTTGGTGCATAAGTACGCGGCTTATTGCACTATTTTCACCACGAGCCGATACACGTGTGCGCCTCTCTCCCACCCTCGTGTCTCCTTCCCTCCCCCTCGCCTCCCTGTCTCTTCGTGCTCCTGCGCTACGAGATCAAACGCGAGGGCACGCGAGAGGAGAGATCGACGAGTTCGAAGGGAAGACGGACAGGCGAAGAAGAAAAAAAGGAAAGGATCGAGGGGGAGAAGAAATTGTTGGAGTCCTGTCGAAGGATCAACAGGCGTTAACGCGTCGGGGATGCACACGCGTGCAATTTGTGGAACAAGGACGGCGGAAGAGGGAGGGAGAGACAGGAAGTAAAAGCGAGGACCACTCTACGCAGGTTATAGTTATCCGAGCGACGATGCTGTATACTTGCTCGATGGTTTTGAATAGATAAGGTGACTCCCGGAATAACGGTTCGCTCTTGTTAAGTCCGCGGAGCGGTAAAATGAGAGATAGAACGAAGATTTGACTTCTCGCGCTAAGCTAACGCGTCTCCGCCAAGTAAGTTGTACTAGATAAGAGTCAGGAAGAGAGAGATAATATGAGCGTATATCTCGTAACAATCGGATGATTAATATCGGAACGTCGCGGTCGATCGTTAATCTCATCCTGCAAATTTGTCGACTCTTTAAGGAACATCGACGGACGGAGCAGGGTCTCGCTTACTCTCGCGTCGTTTCACGGTGCGCGAATTCAGCCTCGCCTCGAAAACATTAATAAGCATGCAGAAAAATGAGTTACGGTACGTAATTCACAGGTCGCTGCTTCGATAACGGGCGATTATCGCGCTGCAAGGAGGTTGAGGCGCGAGGCGCGGTAAACTGTAAACGTCAAGCGCTCCTCGCTCGTGGCGTTCGCCGCTTAACGACTTTCTGATTAGGCGCGAGAGAGGCACGCTGCAGTTTAATCGTCCCCCAAACACACTCGGTAGCGCCGTCAGGTTATAACGCGACGAGAGATTTCGTCGCGCGAAATCATTACTCGACGCGAGGCGGCTTCGAAAAATAGAGAGAGAAAGATAACGGCTGATTCTTGTAGTCTCACTCGCGGCGCGCGAAGAGCATCGACACTCGATTGCACAAGTTCATTAAACTCGGTAGGCGTGTCGGAGTTAAGGCAATACGTGATAGCGTGCTAAGATTATTTTAACGTTGCGTCGATGCGAACGTCATCGAGATTGCGCGCGATGACACCTCGAGGACGCGTCTTTTCCCTCGCGCATTTTTGCGACGTCTCGCGTCACGATATCAATTTTTCAATCGTTGGACGAAAGAGTGGAATTACGAGACACACCCCTGTTATACGTATAGTATATATAAGTAATCTGGCCTATAAAACTGAACGTCAGCAAAATTGGCGATTTGCCTGGATGAGCTGGACGCTCATCTTATTACTTATCAAACAGCTGTATGGAGCCTTATTGCGTGCTCGCAATAATGTAAACTTGATTGTGTAAACTTCTCAAAGAGGATTTATCGGGTACGCTCTCGCCGAGATAATTTACGCGTCGTCCTCCGGGATCATTCTCGTTTAAATTGCATCACGTCGTGCGTCGTGCCCTAATCTTGTTCGTTTCGCTCGCGCGAATGCCTTTTTGTTAATCGGGGGGAAAAAAGAGGAGAAGAGGCGGGGCGCGTAACTCCATTCCTATCGTCGATAGGAACTTACCTCGATTCCCCGAGTACAGAAGCTCAATCACTGTTCAATCACGGTCCGGCCGAGAGATGGTTAATAATTTTCCATAGTAATATTCCGCGATATGGCTCGTTCTCTTTCTCCCTCTCCCTCCCTCTCTCTCTCTCTCTCTCTCGTCATGTCAGATGGATAGCGCTATCTCAATTCTGGAGCCTAGCGGAGCGTGTACCGCCCCGGCGATTGAATATAAAAAAGAACCTATATGTGATCCTATATGTGTGCGTATGCGTGTGCGTGTGTGCGTGTATCCATGCGTGTGTATCTGCGCGTGCACGGACATCCTCGCTCGCTCGCTCGTCCGTGTCACGGACGCGGCGCATCCACGCATCAGGATGACCGATCGTCGGCGTTTCTTTTCCCCCGCGCTCACTTAACCGGCTCGCTCTACTCCTGCACCGACACACCCGGCTATTACCAGACCTAGGCCAAGTCCGCACGCATCGAGCGCGAATGATCGAAAAAAATCCTCCGGCCGAGCGAGGCCGCGGAGGATATGTGTTCGCTTGCAGGCGCGGAAAATTGGAACGGACAGATACGAGATCGCGTGTAAGTACTTTCAATGTGGGGCCAGTCTAGTTTGAAATTCAAATCGGTAATTACGATCAACGATAATGATCGATACACTTAAGCTCCGATAAGAGGGATTAATGTACTTCTTTCTACAATTTTTTCAGCGATAAAAGCTTAATTGCACATCTATTTAGACAATGAGAGCGAAATGCTCCTTTCCTGAAGCATTAGAATTAATAAATATTAATATATTAATTCTAATAAAAAGAAAATTAAAATTTATTTTAATTTTAAAATAATTTAATTTAATTTTACGTGATATTTTAGTTTGTGGCTTTAATTAATTGGCTTTAATTAAAACTTCTTGAATCGGCAGTCATATATATTATATTCTTTTATATGCAAAGATACAGCAGGAAAATAAATCTTGTAAAATCATTAATATTAACTGGAGATGTAATCTTTAATTAAGATAATCTCTCTCTTTCTCTCTTCGCAATCTTTGTCTTAACGAAATAAGCATTTCAGCCTTTATTTAGTGTCTTATAGAAAGATGTGGAATTGATGAGCAGCAAGTAATTTTTTTTGGTAAAATTTGAACTTGACTTTTCTTTAGTGAAAGAATGCCCTTTTTTGAAATTTTTCAGATTGCAATATTTATTAAAAAAGTTCATTTTTTATGTTTTTAAACAACTCAATTAGTAAATATTACATATTAAATGGTGCGTTTGTTATGATTCAATTTAAATTAATAACCAGTATTGGCAGGTGTGACGTTGAAAGATATAAAGTATATCTTAGTACATCCTCGTCCGGATTAAAGGTTAAATACATCTATAAGGGCAAGCCTAATTATTTCTAATGCTATGCCGGTTCCGCACGTATCCATCGCGAATGATTGGAGAGTCCTGCCAGCATTTTCCCAAGCATGCAGGAAACGGGATAAACTGCTATTCGTGTCAAACTCAGATTTCTACAGAAGGAAACGCAAGAAACTTTCGTCGTAACAGCAATTGATTTAATTGCAAATAATATTCTACACTCTTTCGCGAGAGAAAATGTCACCATTATATCATGAACATTTCTAATGAAAGGATACGCGCTTATATCGTCATTTTCCATAATTATTTTCTTTCTACAAAATTATCCGTATTTGAAGCACGGATAAATGGACGATTATTTTGGATTGTCAAATAATATTCAAAACATAATTATATCAAAATTTATATTTTATATTTTTCTGCAATTTTTAATTACATCGTACAATTTAGCTAATGAAAGAAAGTATCTAAAAAATTTCGAATTCTTTGAAACGGTGATTCCTTCTTTAACGAGTCCTCGATCTTGAATCGCGACGGCATTTTTCGACGAAAATTTGTCGGACGACACAATGCGGCGTGTAATGGATCGGATGGTAGCATCGCTTATCCCTTAGACGAGATCTTCGACGATTACGATTGTTTTCTCCGTCCTTTACTGCTTGAAGAGAATGAGAGAAGGACAGAGAGATAGAAACTACGGTGAGAAGCGTCGCGGCTTCCTCGGAGTGGCCGTGGGCCTCTTCTCGTTGCTCCAGTCGGTCTCTCGTAGATGACGGATGGGGACAGTTGTTGCATCGTCGTCGCTGCCAAGAATATCTCTCCGACGGCCACCCTTTCCCCCTTTTTCCTCCTCCTTCTCTCCCTCCGCCTTTATCTCGAAACGTCACTATTCCCTTCTTCTCGTACCTCGTTTCTCGCGCGCGCCGCGCGCTTTCCTTCCCCTTTTACCCTCCCGACTACAACCAACGTCTTTTCGTTTCGTGTTGCTCACCATATCCTGCTGTCGCTTGCTCTGACGGAGTTCGTTAACGCGTCCCATAACCGCACACGCGTAATTACATACTCGTGCATCTTAAAATCGCGATCTTTACCTCGAAGATTTCGAGGTAAAGATTTTTCTGCAATACGAATCCGAACAAATCTGTAGTATAAATTAATTAAGGGGTTAGTGCCACGGGAATTACGGCTGAATGCGCGCGTTGATACGAATAGAATGATGCATCTCGAGCAACGAAATTAAATCCTGAACAATGTCGGAGGATTAGGGCCGTAAATATCTTCGCGACACCTGTTGGCGTTTATGCGGCCAACTTGTGTACGCTACAAAAGGAACGATTCAAAGACCGATGATCGCTGTTCGACAAAGAGAGAAGGAGAGAGAGAGAAAAAAAGAGAAGGAGAACTCTCAAGTAAAACCCGCAGGGTGAAATCATTTTGCGGTGTCGACAAGGCCGCGAGGGCAACGAACGGGCGACACTTATCCATCTAGACGTACAAACGAGCCGGTACAGTTTCGTAACAGTCGGCCTGAAAGATTACTAATTAATGCGGCTCGCGCACGACGGAGAGTGCATCGGACGTTTTACATCGAGACGCGTCCACCGCAGCGTTAATAAGACGCCTCAGCTAGCGACTCTGTACCCCGTGTAGAGATACTGCTCTCCTGAATCTATATTGAGCGCTAGTTCCACCTCTCTCCCCTTCTCTCTCTTTCTCTTCTCTTCTCTCTCCCCCTCTCTCTCTCCCTCCCTCCCTCGCGGTTACCATAGCCGTCCGGAGCTAACGGCTTCCCGATTTTTGTGGGATTTTATCAGGGAGCGGTTGTACGCCCGCCGATGCGTACACGCGGGAGCTTACACGCGGAAAGAGAGGCGAACAAGAAAGAAAGGAAAAAAAGAACAAGATAAAAACATGGAGAGAGAGAGAGAGAGAGAAAAGGGAGGAGCAGCGCAGAGCCACTCGAAAACAAGAATCTGTGCGGCTATTGCGGCTTCCGTTACACCGAGTAGATACTGTTGCTGCTACTGTCGACGACGAAACAGAGCGCTAGTTCGAACCGGTTTCGAATACACTCGTGTAAAGTGAGTGACAGGCTTTTTGAGAGAGACACAGGGCTTTCCCGCCCTTTCCGCGAGATTAAACCGCGGGACGAAACGCAGATCCATTAGACGCAAGGATCGACTTTAGGCTCATCGAATTGGCTCGAGCCGGCATTACTATTGGTTGTCGCTTTCATTTGCGAGATGGAACAGCTTTTTACATATATATCATGTTGTATTTTATATTTATACGTGTAATCAATTTTGATTTTAATAGCACGTAGGAATAATTTTGGATGACATGATATTTCGAAGAGTTTAGATCTCGCGTTTGATAAAACTGATTAGATGCGTTCTCGATAATGACGTATTGCGAAACGGATGATTTTCTCGCGAAACTTTGCGTACATACTTCGGACGGGAAAGGAGGAAGGGGGGGATTATCTGATTGGAAAGTTCGATCAAACGGTATATTGATGTGCGCGTACATTGCACACGCTGCGCAAAACATCCCGTGACGAAGAAAAGCGCCGATAAAATGCAAATTAATTAGAAGAGCGATCGCGCGCCGTCATTCCTATCTCAATTGCATCGAAAACGCAGCATCCTGAGTCGGATGACTGTGAAAAGTGCGTCGATTATGGTCACGATTACCGTTTACGGTGTCAGTCTTCTTTTCCCCGCCCCTTCGATCTAATAATCCGCGAAAAGTAGTAGACGCCAAATTTCGCGGAGAAAAAAGAAGGCAGCAAAATGAAACGTGATATTTTCCTTGATCGACATCTCATTTTCATATTTAATTTCAGTTCTCGCACGAGGAATAATTTGCCCCGGCCTGAGATAACATATTTCGCCATTACTTCGGTAAATATATCTTTTCTTAATTTTTTCCCCCCCGCATATATGCGTGGCATACGTGTGCGTATGTGTGCGCGCATGTCGCACGTATTATTTATCCCGCGAAAGATTATAGGTTCGTTGTAGATCGAGATGTAACGTACTACGAGGATGGAAAACGCCGGACGCGGCTGTGCCGGAATTAACGGAACGCCACCGATAGATAGAGATAGATTGGTATAAGACACTCTTGGTGATTACCCCAATTATGTAAGTTCCGCGAGTCGTTCGGTGCCGCCGCGATCGACATCGCATGCGAGGCCGTTCATTAGAGGCCGGGGGACGGGGTGGGGGGGAGGGGGAAGGAAGGGGGAAGTATTCAGATCGCGCGCAAAACATCGCTACTGTCCTTTCCCATTCGCCCGGCAGTACGTTTTCAGCGCGAAATCACGTTCCGTCGACTGCCGGTAGCCGGCAGTAAGTCATTTCGACGACGCGCCGGGCTTTCTACGTAATTACCGCTATTGATTTCAGCGCATTAACGTCGGAAAAATGCGCGGCCGTTACATTACACCTCTGGTTTTCGCGACACTATCGGAAATCGTGATGCGAGATCGAAATCGAGGAGCACCGTCTTCGAACGAAAAGAAACACGATGAGGGATGATTCCGACATGCTTTAAGAAAATTCGAGCCTAGATTTCGTACAATCTTTAGAGTTAAATCGCGTGGTGGGTTTACGATTACGTAAATCGTCGCAAGTATCGTCCGAAATGAAATTTATTCCGGATCTTGGCGAGAAAATGCCACCGCAAGAATCGCATCTCGCGTTATCGCGCGATCGCCGAGCGAGAGAGAGAGAGAGAGAGAGAGAGAGAGAGAGAGAGAGAGAGAGAGAGAGAGTCATACATCGCTCGCGCGATTCGCTCATTCGCTCCGCGCGCAAATTAACGAGCTCCTCCTCGGATGATGCGCTCTCCGCGCTAAGCAACGCTCCAGATAATGATGCTGCGCGTCGCGCGGTTGCCAGCGCTTCCGTTACACGTACCCGGATCAAACCGAATCCGCGACGCACGCGTGTGCGCGCGAACTGACGTATCCGTAATCACGGCAATTACGTACACGAGAGACAGCGGCCCTCTCGTTGCCGCTTTTCCCTTCTCCCCGTCCGAGTGACCGCCCCGATCGTTTACCTCCGCGCGTTTTAATTATTATAGCTTGGCTCGAGATTTCCTTCGCATCCTTCGCGGGAGCGCCGAGAGATTCCACTTGGATTCGCGTTTTAATCGTACTCCTGGCGTGTCCGCGAAATGTGGCTCACAATCGGACGCGTTGAATTCTATTAATTCCGCGAGATTAACGACTTTTGATCGGCGTTTACGTTTGCCGAATAAAAAAGCAGTGGCTATTCGAAAGAAGCTGCGAGATGAATGATCGATTCGAATGAGAATCGACAATCTTAAGTTTCTCTTTAGGCTATTAGTATCCGTCATCCGGTATTATAATTTTTCCAAAACAAGATATTCGATAAAATTAATCGTCGATCTATATATTGTAAAAAATGTTATGAAAGGAAAGCGTACGATGAACGTGCAAGAAATGCGAGCTATAAATTGCCAAGAATAGCCCAACGCAGTTCAAACCAGATTACGCAGACTTAACAAGCGGTATTATGTAATCAGCGGTGGATCGTAATAAAAATGCATGAATATTACGGGGCGTGCAATCGCGGGAGAAAATTAACGGTATCGTTACACGTTAATCACGTCGTAGTTACCGAACATATTCGAAATCAGTCGACGCGATAAAACAATTACGCGCTCATCTCCGCACGTGCGTTTGTAATAATCTAATTGACTTCTGCTCGCGCGCGATTATTAGTACGACATTAATAATTGCAAAAACTCGAGCGCATAATGACGCCGAGTAATTGATATTCAAATAAAATGACGATTAATAAAATTGCGAGAGAACTCCATTGAGTATGACCGTTCGGTCAATTGATATTAAAATTACGTTTCGTTGCTCGTTTGTGAAAAGGAAAAAAAATAAAAGAGAGAGAGAGAGAGAGAGAGAGAGAGAGAGAGAGAGCCCAATCGTGACAACGCGAATGTGGTAACCATTACTTTGCGATATTACGACTCGAATAATCATTTCAATTATACGGGCCCGACGCTCTCGCAACCTCCTGGTACATTTTTATTTCGTCATCCGCGATTTTCCAGCGCGGCTGAAAGAAAAAGGAAGACAACGGGAGAAAGAGAGAAAAAAAGAGAAAGACAGAGAGAAGGGGCGGGAGGGTTTCGTCGTTTTTGCTTTCCCCCTTTTACACGATGTTCCTTTTCACTACCACACGCTTTAAATTCGGTCTGCGCTGGACCGAAGGCGAAACAGTTCCCGGGAGATTCGCCAATGAAGTCAAAAAACTCGCGAAAGAGAGCCGTGCCAAGCGAACACTGACGAGTCGGTGCAAGGCACACGTGGCCGGACGAGAAACGTAGACCCCTGAAGCCCGAAGAGCCCTAAACCCAACCGGTCGTTAGTCGCACTTTTAAGTCTGTACCATACGACCGTACTTTTAATTTAGGCGCCCGCCCTCCCATCTCGTCGACTGACCTAAAGACGAGACGAAAACGTGTCATGTCGCGCGACTTCTCGCTACGGAATAATTATTTTCGTTCTTCGCAAACAAGAGGATGCGTACGCCTTTCAATCTGTAAATGAGACGGATAATTACACGGGTAAACAGAAAAAATAACTTTCATATTTAAAAAAAGTGTAATCATTTTTTCTACAGTCCTTTTTTTTACTAATTTTAGCTTCTAAAATGCTCCTTTGCATCAATTTTGAAAGATTTCAAAGTCGTAAAAAGGATTGTTTTAATGTACTTTTACCACGTTATTGTTACGTGCTGGAAAAGTTTCATTCCATTCAAAATTACGTGTGTTGTGTTGAGAAGCTTCAATTCTTAAAAGAACTTTTTTGAAGATTAAAGTTAATGGGATTTTTGTGATTAAATATGTGGGATGTAAATTGAGAGTCATTTATGAATTCATCTATCGAATATTTTTCAATCGTTTATTTAAACCTAAAATTTTTCGAGGTTGCTGAATCTGATATCAAAACAAATTCAAAATCGATATAGCGAATGTTAAAACTAAAACAAATTTTGACGAGAAAACTCATATACATTTGAGTTTTTCAGAATACGAGATGAATTGGAAGTTCAAACGGACGAATTTTCGCAGATTCAAACGATGGTTGCAAGGTTGGATAATTAATCATAATCCTCTTTTTAATATTTAATCGCAAGAATCTTTGACTTTAATTCTTTATAACCAATTTCTTTTGAGAGCTTAAGTTCCGGCAAACATTTAATTGTGAATTTGAGCTTTTTAGAATAAAACTCTTTTAATGCGTCATATACTACTACAGGATAATAAATTGCGTTAAAGTAACTCTAGTTTTTTTGAAAATTGTGATAAAACAATTCCGATTTAATCCAAAAGCTTATTGAATGTTAAAAAAAAATTGCAAGAAACAATTTTTCGACTTTTTAATTTGTTTCGTTGAATTGTGTTTTATCCATTCGAGGAAGAAATTAATGCAGTTACCGAACATTGTAATATTAAAAGAAATATCTTGTTCTCTTCGTCTTCTTCCGATGGATAATTCCAGGCGCGTGATTGCCAGTGTCAAAGCATGGGGCAAGATTATTGCATTGACAATTTTAGTGATTAGTACTTTGCGAGGATGCTGCAATATCACGCTACCCCCGGAGATTACGTCGAATTACCAGTCACAACACAATTATAATGGTATGTGCAAACGTTAATACTATTTATTCGTTAATAACTCCCGAGTCATTACATACCGCGATGCTGTTATTACTGTCCTTCCAAGATCTATGTTGCGACCAATAATGAAATTCCGCGCTGCATTCCGAAACGTTATCGAACAATTGCGCGCGGATATAATGACCTTTATCGAAGAGAGGCATCTTTATCGATAACGGGGACCAAGGGGCTGCAAAGGCATTGGCTACATCATGTGTAGTCCGGGGAAAAAAAAGCTTCCGTTCTTGCAGATTGAATTCCTTATCCTCCATACCAGAGATTTAGTTTCGAAAATATCAGTCTCACGAGCGATTAGGGAAATAATGATCGCGTAATGAAGCGCAACGATATAATTAAGCGCTCTTTCGAAATGAAAAAGAATTCGCTGTAACATATGTAATAATCCCTATCGAAAGAATTGAATTATTTTATTCCCCGTTGGAACAATTAAAACGCGAGCGAGAATGGAAAAAAAAAGAAACTCTCCGAAGAGCGATACGCGGCAGGAATTTTTCGACACACACCTTTGGCGATTCACGAGGGTCTCCCGTGACCATGTTTAGGCCCGTCGCGGATGATGGAGTAGCGGCGGGAAATCAAGCGGAAAAGAGGAGAAAAAAAGGAGAGCACGAAGGCAAATTCGGGCAATGCACACTTCGCGCGAAATAACTCGCTTCGCCTCTCGATTCATCCCACTCCCGGAGAGCAACCCCCTCGTCCACCGCCTCGCTGCCGCAACCCTCGGTACCCCCCGTCCTCGCTCTCCTTCCGTTGCCGCGGCCGCCGCCACCGTCCTCTCCCCCTCCCCCCCCGTCCTCCCTCGTCGTCGAGCCCTCCGCCGCCGTCACCGCCACCGCCAGCACCACCCGTCGTCTACCCCACTTTCGTGCCTCCACCAATGTATTCCTGGCGTTTCGCACTGCAAGGTCAACAAACTTCTCCCCGATAAAAAATAAATGAAACGCAGAACTGTTTGAAATTGTAACAGTGGCAACCGGGGGGAGATTGCTCCCGATAAGTTTAAAGAGGCACGATTCCTTCGGTCGCTCCCTCACCTAGAAACTTGGCGAGGTGGTCATTCCCTTTTTCTTACTTTTTTTTTTTTTTTTTTTCGATAAAGAAGCGCGATGAATACGCGTCCGAGTCGAAAATCAGAGTTCGATGACTCGGTGAGAATCCGGATTAGCGAATCCTGCTTTGCAACTTTTTCCGCGTATCGGTTTCTTAAAAATTTACAATCGCATAATTTCGAATTATTTTGAATAATATAAGAGAATAAAAAGTAAAAATAAATCAACAATAAATAATAAATGAACAGGATAAAATTTTTATCTTACTTATCACGGCGATAAGTAATGTATACGGTGGATAAATATTTTAATATTTTATTAAATATTATTATTATGTTATTTGATTAAATATTTAAATATTTTAATGTTTTACTTTATTTTTAAGATTTCATTACTCTTCTAAACGTACATATTGTTTTGCTGTAAATTCGTCACTATATTAGGCATTGGCAATCACTAAATCCACCGTTTAAATTTATGTGGCATGCCGGTGATTAATCACATTATTACAATATGCCGCTCACGCATCGGCGACACAAAGTTCCTTCATTACGATCGATCGAAATGCAACGGATGTTTATGACTGGCGGGTGCGCGCGAGAGCCATTGCCCCGTCTTTTATCTCGCGTAATAAGCGGCCGTTTAATTGCCCATAATCGAACACGTCGATTGCTAAAGAAGTCTATTTTCTTGACGTTCATAATATCGTGAACATCGATTACACGAGATGGTAAAATTGTACAACTCGTTTAATTGCAAACGTAATATCAACCTTATAATCAGCCTCAAATATTGTTTTTATTCGATTCCTGTGAACCAAAGCACATAACAATACATCGTTAAAAGCACCTAGAAAATATGCGTATTGATTTATAAATTATTTCATCGAAAAGAATTTCTTATCTTATTGGAATATCAACATTTATCTCAATTATTGCATAGAATTAAAATAACACACATGTACGACAAGATATGTGGGTGTTATTTTAGTTATATATATAACAATTTTAAAGAGAAAAAAGTTATTGTGTGTGTAAATGTTTCTTTTTTGGCTTTTAAACTCAACGCGCGGGAGGGGGGGGGGGAAACATTGTTTCATAAATTTTATTAAAAATGCAGTCTCTCTGGGGTCTCTTGGTCCGATTCTGTTCTCGTTGCTTTCAGATCGCATCCACCCATCGTCCATCCGACGACGTAGATTATCGTCGCCGATTAAAATCGCATTAAATTTTCACTCGTGACTGAATCCCGCGTAGATTCCCGGTAAAGAAAGAGAAGCGTCGATCGAAAAAGAAGGAGAACGGTCGTCTGTCGCTCACGCGAGTAGTCATTTGAGAGGAGATTATCATTCGTCGTAACGAGACTCGCGCGCGTCGCCGGACGCGTGCGATTCAGTCATTTCGCAAATAGCATCCGAGAGTACGAAATATCTCGAGACAGTACAAATATCGTATTACATTAAATTGTAGCAAATTAAATTTACATTATCATTGTACACTTGCGCGATATTAACGTTTACCTAATTATTAAATATTATGCGTTACACTAACGTTACATAGACTTTACACGCATGCAACGCGGATTCCTGCAACGACGTTCCATTAGTTCGTCCCCGAAATTCGCGGAAATTTGCAGACTTACCGTTGCATTCAATGTGACCGATTCGGGCGTAATTACACGACCGGAGCAAGCGCACGCAATTGTCGTCGCTTCTTGCTCGCGTGCAAAAACCTCGGGGATCTTAGTCGCGATATCGGAAATTACTATTATCCTGGATCCGCTAACGTCGACGTTAACGCGATATTTCTAGACCGGATTTAACGGTGTGACCGGGCGAGATAGGGGCCCGAGAGCGCGACGGCCGGAGAGGAAGGGAGATGGGGGGGGAGGGGGAGGGTAGGGTCGGCAAAGAGAGAGAAAAAAAAGGAAACGCATACACGACGCGACGATGCGCGTGTGGAGAAAAGGATATTGCGCCGGACCGAACCGCAATCTACCGGCCATTATTTTTGCCCCATCCTGCGTGTGTACGTGTGCGTACGTGTACGCGAGCGCGCGCCCGCGCGCGCGTTCTCGTTCCGTTTACCCGTTCGATCTAATTTCTCGCGGAGGCAAATGATCTCCGGCGGCCGGCGCGGAAGCCGGGGGCCTCTTCATCTTAAGAGAGCGCTCTCGCTTACTTAGAGCCGGCCCTCCGCGATAGGAGCCCGTTCGCCAAGTCGACGAGTCGTAAACCGACATTCTCCGGAAGACCTCGCGCGCTGAAACCAAAAATCATCGGAGCAGGTCCGCGCGGCGGCAGATCGGCGAGAAAAGTCCGCGGTGATTAGCCGGCGCTAGGCGTTAACGTTGCGCGAAGCAGGTTTGGCGGGGTCTCGCGGGGCGCGGGGGGAGGAGGCGAGACAGATAGATAGATGGACGTATAGATAGAGAGGGAGAAAGCGCGCGAGAGAGCGAGAGCTCTCGCAGGGGGACGAGGATGAGAGGAGCGAGAGAGAGGAGGAGAGGAGTGGTCCCGGCAAACAAGAAGCGAGCCGCAATGCATTCGCTCTACTCGCTAGATATAAATACGCGACAGAGGGCAAGGAACCAACCACGCCTGCACCGGCAGCTACTGCCTAACGACACCGACACGCACACATGCAGCCGCCTCATTGTGATAAAGCGAAAGAAGGAACGGAGGTAGACAGAGAGAGGGAGTGAGAAAGGGAGAACGAAAGAAGGAAACGGCGAGAGAGAAGAGGATACGAGAGAAAGAGAGAGAGAGAGAGGGAGAGACAGGGAGAAAGAAAGAGAGGCGCGCAAGCTGCTGCTGCTGCTGCGAGTTCGTTCATGCGCCCATCCGTGCGCTGCGAGTTGTGGACGAATGTGGTCGGGTCTTTCTCTTTCTTTGTCTCTCTCTCTCTTTCTCTTTCTCTCTCGAAGACACGCGGCCAAATATTGCATCGCCGGATAAATATAGGCAGTCGCGCACTGCGCGGCTGCACCAGCCCTAACGCGTACTTTTCTCCACAGCTCGCGTCGTTCGCTTTCGGGCCGGCTACTACTGTACACATCGAGAGAGAAGGAAAGAGAGAAGGAGAAAGAGAGAGAGATGCGACTGCGGCATTCCTCTCCCGCGGCTCTCTTTCCGCGCCGTGCCGCGCGAAACGATCGTTAAATCCGTTCTTCGTTCGTGGCCGAGAACTTGGCGATAACGATCTCGAAGTCTGCGTACGGTACGCGACGTTTTCTTTTCTCCCTCCCTCTCTATCTATCTTTTTTTTTTATCGAAAATCGGTACTATGTTCCCTTCGGGCCTCGAGCAGGATCCGTTTCTACATCCGGGCAAGCATGTGTTACGCTTCTCCATAAAAATTCCGAAGATAAATAGAATTATAATACCGCTATCCTTCCATTTTATTCCATGAAAGAGATAGACGATATTATCGAGGAAAATTGATAGGGCAACTGTTCTCGAGATGTTGCTGCCTCCGCAAAGTGAATCACAAGCCCGCTTTATCTTTCACGAGACCGAATTCGAGGTAGCACGATATCGTGCGTGATTCGCGAGCTGGAGTAAAATTTAAATAGACAATACATTCGATGCACTCCGCGATGCATTTTCGCGACGGGATCATTTATAGAAATTTATCACGAGGCGCGATCGCGCGAATCCCTCGCGATCCCGCGTCGTTTTATGGCTCATGCGGTGTCGAGCGGTTATCTCGCGACTCGTTGCAGCGAATACGATAAGTTGCAATCGGGTCAGTACAACGATGCATTGTAAAGTGTATCGTCGACTCGTGAATCTTCTCTCAATTCTTTCGAAGCTAACGCGACCAGCTCAAATATCCTCAACGCGTCCCGAATGTCTCGTTTACGTAGCTTACGTAAGGGAACATTGTCGTCTTCCGTCAATAATCGACGATGTTCAAACATCCCGTCGCACGGAAAAAAAAAAAACATTCTCGAATATATTTTTCTCGACCTAGCAAAATTGCGAATACAAGCCGGGAGAGAGATCTATTGCGAGAGAAATTTGACAAGAGGCCGACGTTGTCATTCGCGTTATCGCGAGCGCTTTCTCATCCGACTTATCTCGCTCGTCGATTGCGCACGCTACGCGCATCATCGACAGAGAAATGATCCTCGCGAATTGATCATTTAATAAAGTATAGCAAATTCTTCCCGTCTTTCGGCATCAAATTGCTGGAATTGACGGGGACTGTTGGATTCGGAGGATGAACGCGCGAGAGAGAAGAGATAGAAAGAAGACGAATCTCCTTCTCGTAACGAACGGTTTACGAGGCGAAGCGTCGTATAATCGGACGCGTCGCGTCTCCTCCCGCCTCTTACGAGCGCAAAGTCCGCCGTTCTCGCGGGGCGCCGGCTTTGTTTTCGCGGCGCTTTGAGCGCGCGCCGCGAGAACGAGCACGTGGCCGCGGCGAGGCCGCGGGGGCAAACAGTCAGTGAAAATCATCGGGTGCGCGGACATTGGATGGCGGGAAACGTGCGTGATAGCGCGCGCGGCCGCGGAGGGAGGCCCTAATCAACCTGGCGCGTGAATCTAACCCCAC
The DNA here is from genome assembly GCF_003227725.1 of Camponotus floridanus. NCBI lineage: Eukaryota > Metazoa > Arthropoda > Insecta > Hymenoptera > Formicidae > Camponotus > Camponotus floridanus. The sequence goes on from NW_020229337.1 coordinate 867,410, forward strand.
GCGAGAAACAGGGGTGGGAGAGACGGTCGGAGGAGATCCCCGAGGCGGAGGGCGGGGGAGGAGGGCGGGGGAGGGGGGAAGCAGAAGACGCGACGGTGCGCTCCTCTCGCCGCGACGATCGGCGGCGAGACCGGGGACAGAGAGCGTAGACGGTTATCGCGGAAGTTCGGCAATTATAGGTGCCGAGTCGTCCTTTTTTTCCACTCGCTCTCTCTCTCTCTCTCTCTTTCTCTCTCTCTCTCTTTCTTTCTTCCTCCGTTTTTTTTCTTTCTCTTTTTTTTTCGCCGAGTGATATTGATTTGGGAGAGGCAGTTCGTATTCGCGGCACGAGCGTACCTTGTGACTCGCGGAGGCGATGCCGCCGCCAGCCAGCGCGATGCATCACGGCGCAGCGCGCATTGAGGGGTACGCGTCGCTGCCGAGAGTGAGAGAGGATCGCGGTGGCGAAGATGGGGTCGAGGGGGAGACGAACGGACGGAGAGAGAACGAGCGAGCGGGCGAGAGAGAGAGGCTAGATGCGATCGGCGGGTTCCCCGCCGCGCACCGGTCGTTCCCCTACGCCGAAAGGCCGCCCCACCGCGTGGACCGTCATCCCCTGACGACGCGGTATCAAACCCCTTCCACCGGTTCAACGAACATAACTTCCTCGCTTCACCTCCTCCCGACCCACCCCCTCCCGCCGTCGGTCCTCGCCGGCCGTCTCGTTCTCCACCATCGCCACCACCATCAGCCTCCTCTCGCCAGGAACGAGCGCTAAATCTCGGCAGCCCCGGGTCTTCTCCGATCCGAGATGACAAAATTCGACGATTCGGTTTTTCGAATCGAAAAATCGAATCGTCGATAATGATCGGCGACATCCGAGAATCGAGACTCGATCGAGCGTCACGTCCAGAATCTCGAAGGCGTCGGATTATGCGAATGAAATAAATTTTCCGAGAAATGTAAATCTTTGATGAGGATTGGCTACGATCATCGTCGATTTTCCGGAGCAACTCTCAATTATGAATTAAATTAAATTTGAAATCTTAACGTTCCCCCTCCGAATCCTTCCTCGTGCTGTCTTCCAATTTCCCGCTTCGCAACACGACGCATCTAAATAAGTCTCGATCTGAAGAATCCTTTCAGGAAATCGCGCGATTCTCTCCGAAAAAGGATGCCAATCACCGATAAATTATTCGACAATAAGATCGCGAACCGAAGAAACGTGCGACAATCGCGAGCGTCGTCTCATCTCGCTCCGTATTGTCAGACATTAGGCCCGATCGCGGCGTGTGTCACGTGTCACTTTGTGACAGACTCCGGCGACTCGAGTGTCCTTGGACGAGTAACTCGGTCCCCTCCACCCTCCGGTCCCCGATACGTATTTTGACGGACCGTGCGGGGGGAGCGATGTTGCCCCCGCGGATGCATCCACCCCTGCGACCGTCGCTACCGTCGCTGCCGCCGCCGCCGCCACCGCCGCCGCCACCGGCACCTTCTCCCCGCTCTCGCTCTCCTCTCTTTACCCGATGTTCCCTATACCATCCCAAACCCGAACCAGTCCAGAAATCCCCCACTCTGATCGCGTGTGCACCGCGACGACGGAAGCGCGGCAACGCCGCAGAGCGCTCGCCAGTGTCTCGGTCTTGGCGAGTTACTCGGGGGGCTCAGGCCGAGTCTACCGAGATTGTGTCTACCGGCGCGGGTAACCCGAAAGCGAGTGTGGCGAGGATTAAAGTCGCGGGCCGCTCTACGGCATGCGAGACCGTCTCGCTGCTGTCTGAAGGCCGTACGGGAACGCACGAGGGACGGCGCGCCAACGATAAGAAAAGTTTCACGGCCGCGGCGGATCTAGAGGAGGAGGCCGACGACGACGACGACGACGACGACGGCGACGGCGGCGACGACGACGACGGTGACAGCGACGGCGACGACGACGACGACGACGACAGCGACGACGAGGACAAGGACGAGGACGAGGACGAGAACGAGGACAAGGACGAGGACCCGGAGAAGGACGTAGAGGAAACGGTGGAGGAGAAAAGGAGACGGGCGCAGCGGCGAGAGGAAAAAGAGGAGAACGCATCGTCGTCGCGCGGTAGACGTAGGGAAGAGGAGAGACAGGCCGACGAGACGGGCGCCGCGCGCTCGCACGTTGCCGCGCCGCGCATCGCTATATCGCGCTACACGCGCGTCGTGATCCGCGTAATACGCGCGTACGCCCCGCGTGAAGCGCGCGCGTATACGCGAGCCATACATATTTATATGAATACACGGTGACCCGCGCGCGGAGATAATACAGTGTAAATGGCGCTCTCGGCGCAGAACCAGTCGACGTCGTACGTGAACTTGTATTACTCGATCGTCCAGCGCGCGGCGACGCGCTACTTTAAGGAATACTACAACTCCGGTGAGTACCTGGCACCCCGCGCGTGTCGTCAACACGCACGCACCACGCACACGTACACGTACGGGAGGAGGCGCGGGTAGCGCTCGTTTTTACCTTCTCCTCCTCCCTCGCGAACGTTCGCGTCAGTCACCGCGTGCCGGTGATTCCACCTGCGCGTCCACGACCACGTTTTGCCGAAACGTCACGACGTCATCGCGCGTCGCGCCGCACCGTGATACACGCGGCTTCGAGTTTTCCCGCCGGTCCCCCTTCTCGCTTTCCCCCCTCGCGCGCCCGACGCGAGTCTGCCTTTCTCACGAGTCCCTCATTCAGAAAACCCACTCGAACCGCCGCGAAATTTTCAGTCATTTCGCTCTCCCCTCCCGTCGACGCTGCGGACACGTGAAAAATGATTTCAATCACGTGACACGTGATGGAAGATAGCGAGATATACATCTTGTTGTGTTTATAACTTTGAGAAGAGGCTACGAAGACATTGGAATTACATCGTTTTCCATCTCGCCGTGTCTCTCATCCGAGTACTTTCTCTCTTCTCTTTCTCTCTCTCTCTCTCTCTTTCTCTTTCTCTCGTCCCCTCCCTCTATCTCATGCACGCGTATGCACGTATACATACCAGGACAGTTACACGGACGCACTGTAACGCGCCGGCGACCACTACTGGTAGAAGTGCTCTTCCGACTTGCGATTAACAACGCGCCGCTGGCCAGACACGTGTCTCGTACGAAACTCGTGTGTGTCTGCGGTCGAACTCGGCAAAGCACGCTCAAACGAGAGAACAGTGTTTAACGTTGGGAGAACGAAAGCGAAAGAGAGAGAGAGAGGGAGACGAGAAAAGAAAGAGCGAGAGGTGCGCAGGGTGAAATACCGAGGGGAAACGGAGGGTACCGCTGGCCGTCGGTCACCTCATGAATGTGTTGCACGAAGCTCCTTGCGTAGCGCGACACATACAGGGTGAGAATAGTCGAGTATCGGTTGCCGCGCGAGGCGGAAAAATGTGTGTTTGCGAGGAGGCGAGATCGAGAAAGGAGGATGTTTACTGCAAATTCCCCCCGAGAGACTACCGGCAAAATAATGTAGCGAAAGTACGAATTGGAACGACGAGGGAGAACGTGGATAAGCGAGCCGGCTTATATCGTATCGTGATGCGCGAATAATTGGGGACAAAATATAAGAATCGAGATTAATTTAAATTAATTTTAATATTAATAATTAAATATAGAAATTTGTTCTTATTTTTATCAATAATTGAATGGACTTTTTTTATAACAGCGATAAGCTTTATTAGTTAGGAAACTGAATCTTGGAATGATGAAATCTTTTTATCATGATAGATGAGAGAGAGAGAGAGAGAGAATATTTAGAAATTGAAACAGTTGTAAAGAAAATATGTAAAATAGCGCAGTGCGCTGAGACTAATGTGCATAGAAAGCACTTTATAAACTTATCGTAATATCTAGATCATGTTTCGACGATAAAATCATTTAAAAAAGAGACTAAAAAGAAAAAATAATAAAAAGAGAAAAAATGCGCGCTTTTCATTATAATTGACCTTTCATTGCAAATGTATAAACTTAATCGCTGCGATATAAATTAAATGATATTAAATATGCCGATAAGTATGCATGTAATTTGAAGGAAAAAATAAAAAAAAATACGAGATGTATGATTTACACATAAGTACATATTTATTGAATGCGTTGCGTATATTAAATATTATCAATTCTTGAAAAAGTTTGTCGGTTATTTTGAACGATATAAATTATTTTAGATGTAACTAGTAAATAATTTTAATTTTAAATTTTGACTTACACCAATTCATACATCATAAATTACGCTAAAAGCCATTATATAATAAAGTTAAAATAATATCGCGTCACAAATTTTGGACATGCTAATTATGTATTTGCAATATTGTTCACGGGTAATGATAAGTGATCATTGCTCATCATAATTGATCCATACCTTCTAATTACTGGAAACCGAATTAATTTGTCGTTCGTCATAATTACGAGTTATATTTTTCAGTTTAACAATTAGCTGCAATTTAGTTTAACAATTAATTGACAATTGCTATTAATGCCGTCCTTTTTTACTCGATATCAGTTCGAGTTAATGTGCAAATTACGGTCAAGAGTTTATGTAATTGCGATAATATACATCGCATTTCGGAAAGTGTTCCTCTTTTCAAGCGGAGCAAGAAGGCACGCAGGGAGAGGGAAAAGAGGAGAGAAAAAATTAACTAGCAATTGTTATTAACGCCATTTCTTATACTCGATATCAGCTCGAGTTAATGTGTAAATTACGGTCAAGAGTTTATGTAATTGCGATAATATATATCGCGCATTTCGGAAAGTGTTCCTCTTCCCAAGCGCGGCAAAAAAGGCGCGCAGGGAGGAAGGAAAGAGGAGAGAAAAAAAGAGAGAGAGAGAAAGAGTTACGTGATGATAATATCGACGACGCAATATTCGCCGGCGCGTTTGGGTCATCTAATCGGTTCTGGTAACGACCAAAGTGACGAAACGCGCGGAGCGATAGTTTCAAGGAGGAATCATCCTCTCGTCCGACGGTTCCTATGACTTTCTCGCAGATTTGCATTATCCGAAGCGATGAGAATCCGAAGAGAGATAATCCGATTCTCGTTTCGTCCTTCGGTTCGACGAAATTACGTACAAAGTGTGCGGGTGTGCATGTATATTGCATCGAGATTCCCTGCACATATTTTTCACTGATACATCGACCAGTTTAGAGTCGACTTTTCCTTGGCGAGAACTCGACGCTGCGTCTGTCTCTTTAGTTAACTTTTTAAGATACAATCTTAGATATCTTTGAAACTAATCCTTGAATTAAATTTCCACATGAGTTCATTTTAAAGTATGATTTATTAATATTTTCTCGCGACTGATAATTGCGAGTTGAAATCTCTTGAAGTTGAATATCACAAACGGCATCTTCTGAAAATAGCAAAAAAATGCGATTTTCCCGAATCGTGATCGAATCAATTTTTTCTTCCACAAGACATAAAGTTGATGGACGGAATGCATAATTTATCGATGTAGGACTTTTGCCGAGCGAGTTGCGGCAAAATGATGTATCCCTCTTGCAGCCGCGCACTTGCTAAACTCTGATCGACGATCAAGCTGCCCGTTCCACGATCGCGAGGCGCGCTGTGTCGCCTGGTCAAGGTGAGCGTCGGCCGAGGACTCTCGCGATCGTGCTCTTTGTGACCGAGAAACAACGCCGGCAATCGTGAGCGAGCGCGAGAATGCGAACGACAACATAGGAAAAGCTATAGGGAACAATCGCGATTGTCGCTCGCGAAAGCAAAGCGAACGATATCGATCATCTTCGATGGAATCCGTCAACTTTTATTCATTATTTTCGCTATTTATTAATTCCGTTGAGGATAGAAGGGATAGAAGGGATAAAATTTGAATCGTCGGAAAAAGAAGGAGAGGACGCAAATTCGTCTCGTAAGAGAAATTCGTCTTCGTAATTTAATTTCCCGCGAATTTTCCGTTCGATATAAATGCGCGCCTGCAAACACGCCCTGTCCTAAGAGAGTAGTCGCTGCACCATCGGTCGGATACGATTTCAAAGACACGACGAGGGTCCCTCGCGCTCGGTTATATTTGTGCACAACTGCGAGATATATAGACTGTGCTGGAGAGTCGCGCGCATTTTGCTGGAAGGAGACGGATTGCCTATTTAGATATGCAGCTCCGATAAGAATGCTCCTGGTGAAAATTTAGTACGTGTCGGACCGCATGCATCGAATCAACTTTATGTATTTTCAACATTTCTGGAATACAGAAGCTTCTTGATTTATAATGTTCAATTATTGCGTGACTCGTCGAAAAGAATTTTTTTTCCCCCAGTATTTTCGATTCCAAGATTTTTAGATTCGGCGATCGTTGAGAAAGAAAAAAAGTCCTGAATTTATGAGTCTTCATATCTAGATAAGTATTTCGCATTTGTGGTTTTATTGGCCGTAATATGAATTTTTAATAATATTCGTAATTTCGATAATATTCGTTGAAATGTGGAATGACGATCCAAATATTTTCCATTGTTTGCAACGCATAAGAAACAATTCCAAGTTTTTTTTTTTTTATAATTACAGCGAGACGTATGTATTTAATTATCGGAGGGATTGAGGCGTTAGATCGATAATAAAACGCTAATAAATGGCAGGATTAATGCGAAAAAAAGCTTTTAGCGAGTATAAATCGCGATACATCACGCGCAGCGTCGATAATAATTGTTATAATTGTCTTGATAATTGCATGAATACTACTCGTGCGATACATCCGCGGTTAAAACCGCGAGCATAATCATCGATTATATTCGCGCAGCGTGCTTTATGCCGAGGAAATCGGCGTGCGTTCACGATTATATTAAACGAATCGTAAAACAATTAACGAAGTGCGGCGAATTATTGCCGATAATTATTTTTATTATAACATAAACACGGCGGATTGAAATCGTATTAAAATGCGACGCGATGTTTCACAAGAGCAATCGCGTCGCACACAGTTTGAAACTTTGCGAGCAGTTTTTTCTCTATCAAAATTCACGTTTTTTGTCAGTCGCGTGTTTCCTTTCTGGACAACGTGTATCGTTGAATGGACATTGTCACTTTTGATGCGTCAGATGTAATCCCGCGCAAAGTCTTGGCATTTACGTCGAGTTACGACGTGATGCCTCTCCTAAGATTTCTCTCGAACGGGTTTTACATAAAGTGCAAGTTGTAAAGCCTGTAAATATTTGTGCGCGTCTGCGTGAGCCAATGTCACGTTTTAACTGTTGGGAGTTTGCTGTCGGGATTCAACCTTGACTTAAATTCTCAAAAGCGGTCGGCTTCTCTGTATATTCGAGCGAGGGTTGGAAATTGAGCATAAAATATCTCAATCGAGATCGTTTCTTTTTCACTTACCAAAGGTCTCTTCTCGTCGGTCACGAGATAATCATACGAACGTGCGATTGAAAGTGTCAGCGATATGGCGATTTTTGAGAGCGCTTTTTGCATCAGCGTCTTTAAATATCCTAGAATTTCTAATCTTAAACGTAGCGCGATACGATGCAGCAAAATATATCGTACAAAGTTTGTAATAGTCCGCTCAAGACGCTTCGTAGCGCCAATCGCACCAGTGTGATGGGTGTGAGTCATTTTTACTGAAACGAAGAGAGAAACGAAGAAAGAGAGAAGAGACGTCGCGCGTTCGGAAAATAAACTCGCGTCGGCGAGTTATCATTTGACTCCTGGTGATAAAAGAGCGATCATTGCTCCGTATCGTTCTTAATATAAGAATTAATGCATAGGGAGCGAGCGAGCGCGTAGAAAATCCACAATCGACCCGATTCAACCTGCCGTAGATGCCGTGTAATATAATTATGGTATGCGTGTATGCCTTTTTTTATCGTCTGGTCTCTTTCTTTCTTTCTCTCTCTACCTTTATAAATTATGTATCAATGGCACAGAGAGAAAAAAGATCAAAACGGATTGGAATTAAAATATCTGGTCACATATATGTATGCTTAAACAATGCGTTTTCTATTTAAGTAATAAATAATCAGCCGATAAAAATCGATTCACATTTGGACTCTGAATCTGTGCGACTGAAAATATGATAATTGTGTTTATGTTCTGTCGACTGCACGTCAACTTTATAAATTATGCATTAATGGTCCATCCTGAAAAAAAAAAACGCAGCCAAATTTAGTTCGAAATATCTGATACCAGCGTGTCGCTTTTTTTAGAATACTCTAATAATTAATGTCTCTCGGAATGTCAATGGAATAAAGTAAATTTATTGCTAATATATGGAATCGATTCGTATATCGTTATGGATACGCGACAATTATAATTGTGTACGATTTTCATTGACTATTCGAGTCTCATAAATTATGCATTAGTAGTTCATTATAAAAAAAAATAATTGCAGAACGAGCCTGAGTCACAACGTCTAAAGTCTCATCGCGCGCAATTTCATAACTTTACCACTTAAGCAATTAATATCGCGACAGCGTACAACGAAATTAAATAGAGTAATGAATATGCCGAAACGCGAAAATGTTTTTAATTGGATCGTTATCAAATTCGATTACGAACTCTCTCTCTCTCTCTTTTCCTCTCTCTCTCTCTCTCGACGGCGCGACAGGGCAGATCGGTTTCATGCACGTTTCCGCGATATTTGCGCAAATCCGCCACGATGGTCTTGGACGTAAACGCGCGCAAATTGTTTTATAAGGTAAAAACAATACACTGCGCGAAAGGGAGAGAGATAGAGATAGATCGAGAGTGCATTCGAGCATCCGTCAAAAATATCGCGGTAACAATAGCAAAGGAAAAAAAAATTATATATATATATATATATATATATATATATATCTGACGTTTCGACTTCGTCAATGCGTGCTCTACACTCTCGAGCTAACAGCGGGCGTATTTCGTTTCTGTCTATTTTTCTGAAAACAAACATTCGATCTCTGACGAGCTGAATAACGCCAATGGAACACTAGGAAAGGACCACTCGTTTCTGGAGCACTCTTCGGAGCGCCATCGCGGAAAGTTATGTTTTTGTTGCGCCCGTTTCGTTTTTTTGCCACCCCCACGTTCCACGTCCGCCGCGCGAGGGTGGTCCCTTGAATCGGTTCGATAGGAATACGGGCCGCAGGTATTTCCTCTGACGTTCGATAAATAGCGGCCAATGTTTGCTCTCGCAAATGAATGCCCGAGTCCCCTCCTTTCCCCTTTCGCCGATCTTCGAGATCCTTCCGCGAGTGCATCCAACGTGTATCGCGCTCTTAATCCTGAATTCATTAGAGATACATATTGTAAATTATAAATTGCGTTAAGCGCAAAGATGCGAAAATGACGTGTGAGATAATTTGGGAGGAATTATTCCTTGGGAACGAAAAAATATTACATATGTATAAGAATTAAATGGAAAGAGAAATTGTCTTATCCAACAATATTTTTTTTCTTACTCAGCATCAACGAAATCGGCGTAATTGTCAAATAAGGGCGCTTAGAAACGACTAATCGATGAGATACCGCGACGAGACAAAAAGCAACTACGCGAATCACGTAATTCATGCACCCACGCGAAACATACGTTGCCGCGTCGCGCCGTCTCCTCTTTTTTTCCGCAGAGAACGCAATGGAATTGATGGCGCATACGCCGTGAAAATTACGTTCGCGCGCGGATCTCGCTCGTACAACTATAATTATCGCCCGTTCTTTCGCATTCACGCAAATTCATAAATTAGCGAATAAAACCGGTTTATTTAAAATAGCGTCGTAGTCGCGATATATTGTACTATAATCTCTCGAGAATCAACATATATATAATATGCATAATGTATAATATATATAATATGCATAATGTGAGAAATATCGAGATATGTATAATGCGAGAAATATCGAGATATAAAAGGTATGTATATTTCGGTGCAAAAGATCGAATGACAGATCGAAAACGATATGTGACTGCGCTTTCGTTTGAGACAATCCGTTAGGAATCTGAGAACCTCTAAAGAGTATTGATACCGAATGGGAGCCGAATTGAAAGAACCGAAAATCCGAGAGTTCCAATAATCGGAAAAGTGCGGAAAATGAATAATTATGCAGGGTGTTATTCGAGGAAGCGCGCTTCTTCAACGCTTTGAACTACGCTTTTGCACAAAGTGTGTCGCGGGATTCTGTCGGCGTAAAACTCGTCGATCTAACACTAGGGATCGGGTTTTCTCCTTCGATATTTTCTTTTATTGTACGCATATCGGAGACAGCGCCTTCACTTTGAGCCCACAAAGTCGCTTTCACCCGCTCAATTAAATCCGCGCTTTCGAATCAAAGACACTCCAGTTATTTCGCGATTTTGTGCGGAAAGAAAAAGATCGAGTTTCATCTTTTCTTCTTTCGTCTAATTCAATATAACACCGTTGATGCAGAATTCGAAATCGCGCAAAACCGATCGACCTTACGTTTTATGTCGTTTCGTCCTTCTATGATAAACATCATTAATTATTAAATAAACTCATGTGCAAAAATTGTCAAAATTCATCCCGATGGCTTTATCTTTTTTTCATGAATTTAGTTTATCGGATTACTCGATATTGTCACGATATATAAAATGATTGCTAAAATTCCAGATTTTAATGCTATAGAAATAACGAAAATAATCTGTATATTTTTTTATAATAGGCGACAATATAGCGTCGCGACGATTGACGCAAGAAAATTGACGCATTTCGCACTTTTTGTTTGTTGCATAGGGAATTGACCTCATCGAAATTATACCGGTTTCGCGAACCCCCGGTGACGTGAAGCGAGTTTTTCGATTGTTTGCCCGTAGTAGCCACACCATTCGATTCTCACACCACTCGAGAATCGACGGGATCGACCTGGCGACTTAAATCTGCGAGAGGGCCGCCGCGGCAGGAAAAATCTTTAAAAATGCTGGTCCCGACGCGAAAAAAGCGCGCATGTGCAGCCACGAGCCATCTCTCTCTTTCTCTCTCTTTCTTTCTCTTTCTTTCTCTCTCTCTCCTCTTTCTCTCTCTCTCTCTCTCTCTCTCTCTCTCTTTCTCTCTCTTTCGTCTTTTTCGCTTCCTACTCTGCCGATGTTAGCTCTCTCGGCTTCGCTTTATGCGTTTCTCGCAGCCAAAACAAATCGTAAAGACGCCCGCCAGAGTGCAATCCTATGCTTGTTGCCGAAAAATCAATGATATCAGCGACACACGTTCGTCAAACATGAAATAATATTAAACCGCGTGAAAGAATTTCATCTCAGAAGTTTGCATGACTGAACCTTTCATCGCGCATCGCCGATATTTCCCAAATATATTGACATTTTTTCGATTAAAAAAAGATCGATGCCAACTTATCGAGAGATTGATCTGTTTGAATTATTATTCTCTCTGTGCGCGGCCTTTCTACTTTTATATCTGCGATTTCATCGCGTATATTGTCTTAATATAACTATGCGATTACATCTTCATTTTCTTTCTCTTTTCGTCGGTACGCTCGTGTAATTTCTACTCAAGATTTCTTTCCGATTTTTGTTGATACAAGTGTTACGAGTCTATCCAAGTGTCTCTTGATATCCTTACTTTAACTCGAAGTAAGATATTGATGCTAAAGGAAATATTAGCTTATGCTGAGCATGTCTTTAAACATGCCAAGAGAAAAAAGAAAGCTTTTATTATTTTTTAGAAAATATTAGGTGAATGTAATTAACGAAGATTTCGTCTAAACAATTTATTTCTTGCAATTTATTTCTTGCGTTAATAAAAACAATAATTGGGCCATTAATTAAAAGAAGTAAAAATCATTGAAATAATGCTGGAGTTTATAATCTGTCCTACTAAAAACTTCATTAATAAATTGCGGGTCCAAAGGACAAAATGTCACTCAGCAAGAGTTCTCTAATTACATGTTTCTCTCTCCCTCCTTCTAACTATTTATATAACAATAAAATATAATATTTATCAAACAAGCCATCCACATCTATCGGACCGAATAATTCAATATAGATTTAAAAAGAAATTTATTTTAGCGGCAAGTTTACTGAAATAATGTAAGTACAAAATTTGCCAAGTTTAAAGTTTGCATCCTGCTTTTGCACATACTAAAAACATCAATATTTGTGTATAATAGAACATTGTGGATAAATGTGAAACATGAAATTAAATATTTATGATATTATGATCGAACATAAATTTAAACCATTACACTCGACTATTTATGCTGTTAATGTATTGAAATTTTAAGCTTATTAATCGTTCCAAAGTAACTCTCAAGGATAAGAATAAAAAAGCAAATATATTGTACTTGATAATTTATATGTCATTAGTTTGTGATGCTCTTTGATGATTTATTGAAGCTATTGTCTCGGGTAAACAAGTCATCCGTCTTTACGTGATTTGAGAAACATAACGCGTCAAAATCAACGGCGAAATCTTACGACTGCTTAGTTGGTAAAGTTATAAGTGGATCGTCTCTCATTAAAGCTCGGTCGGACTGCTTGGTAAAACTTGTGGAGTTCGTATCAACGCTTACCAATGTTTATTCACGCGAATGCGAGGGAAAGAATAATCCGGAGATTTCTTTAATGCAATTTATCATTAAGAACACTCGTCTACTTCTTGAACGATTCGACACCGGAAAAGATTCTTGCAATGAAGAAGAAATTAATTTCTCTCTTTGTTTCTTTCACGTACTTTTTGCAAGTGTTAATCTCCCATCCGAAATTGAATAATCGGCCGAGTGGGTTTATTATTATGACGGTAATCATCGATTATTACTACTATTGTCATTATACGGTCGTTTAAAAAAACTTAAATTGTTTAAAAAAATAGCATTTTTATTAATCGTAATATCCTTCAAGATTCTCATGTTGGAGCAGACGAGAGAAACTTTCCGTTTTATTTCATTGATTAAGTTTTTGATATTTTTATCTTCAGCTGCCATATAAAGTGCAATCATAGCTTACGAGAATGTTTTTTTGCACGACACACATTTTGTTTTTGCGCGATATAGCTAACGACTTCCGATGTGCAGAGGAAATTTAGGCGATTACTCGTGGATTCTGGTCGTAATTAACCGTTGCTGGACGGAGATTGAGTTTAATGAGACGTAACGTTGTCTTGGCGGTATGATTCTTGACAGATTTCTCGAAATAAGCCGATCCTCGAACAAATGAACGAACGTTATATCGTAATAGCGTGATACTTTACTAATACTTGGATGAATTGTATTCGAGTTTCGATAGAGCGAAAGAAGGGGATCAACAACAGACGAATCGCAGATACCGATGCGTAAATATTTACGTCGATCTACACACGACTCTCGTATCCGAATCGTACAATCGTTTAATTCTTTTCGTGCTATCGAGATTTCGTATCAAGGAACATTTCAATTTTCGGTCAGAGAGCGAAACGAATGGAAAACGATGTTCGTGCAAAACGATACGACTTTTAAAAGCGCCGAATCGCGGAAATTATATGCAGAGTTATATTAATGACACTCTCTTGGAGCGCGAATATCGCATTTGCGTCACTTTTCGACCGGTCGCTCTTCTCTTAACCGTGATAACGGGACGTTATAATATTATCGCTCCGAAGATTCCCGGAATAGTTAAATACGATTACGCGACGGGATAAGCTTGAAATCGCAATAAACTAATCTTGACGCACTCGCGAACGGTTGCACGCGGCATTATCTCAACAAACAGTGATTATGTAACGTGCTATAAGTGTGGTCAAATAAAAACTAATAGCTATAAATACGCGATTTGATTCATGTGCAAATGAACGGTATATATCGCATGACTTGTTATTTTCTTTTATTTTCAGCACAAATTTGATGAACTTCGAGTATATTCTCAGGTTTCTGAGGTTCCATAAGTTTTTTTTTATCGTTATCTATAAATATATAACATTAATCATTTGTCACATTGTCACACGTCGCTTCCATTTATTTCTCGTTTTTTTTTGTACATATATATTTTTTATGCGTTGATATATATTTTTCGTTTCTAATAAATTAATATCTGTCCCACTTTTCGCAAGAAACAACATTATATCGGATGAGTCATTCAGAGAATGCGGGAGAAGTAAAAATCGCTTTAAACGTCGCACGAAATGCAAATCGAATGACGAATCCGCTCGACAAATAAGAGAAAATAAAGTCCGATATAATTAGTCCGATAAAAGGAGGAATGCGATATCATTGCGTAACGCAAATTCCGTAATCGAAAAACGCCTTAAGCCGCCTTACTCCTCGGGATGTAATTGCGCGCGATAATACTGATTGGGCAAGACACACACGTCTTAAATAATAGCGCATGGCGAAGTTTAATTAAAAACTTGGCGCGCGACATAATTACTTTCCCTTCAGCGTCTCTTATTTTCGATTAATTACAGCCGCGTCTTTGTTACATCCATGTATTTGAAGAAATGAATGGGTGTGAAGAAAGGAAGAAACGGATTGAAACGAACGTGCGACAAGATTCTGTTTCTCATTCGATCGTCCAAGGACAAAAATTTTCAAGGATTCAAGAATCCATCGCGATTCTGTGTCGCGCGTGCCTAATTCTGGTATCTTTAAATTATTATGCTAAATTATGAGTGCAATATACGCAGTTCGTAGATTCGATCTGCATAACAGCGATTGAACTTGTGAAGCGTGAACCGGACATGCCTAACCATGCGTGACTGGGAACGTGGCACGATCCGATATTCTAGAACGCGCATTCTGAGCTCAAAGATTCTAAAGATCCGCGCTTCTTGACCCAATTCCGAGTAATTTCGTCCTTGATCGACAGCGGTTGAAGAATACACCTGTAGAATTTAATCCTATTTCACGAACGCACTATCTAAATTATATCATTCTATTTGAATTACATCACTCAAGCGTACATGGAATTTGAAATGTAGACATAATGATAAAAAAAAAAGCAGCGAATATCTCCGTGCTCCCATGTTTTCTAACACAATAACACTTTTATGTCAATATGTATCTAACCGCAAACTCTCTTCTGCATTATCTACTTTCAGATACTGGCGCGCCCTACGTATTGTACAAAGATAATATGGAGAGACCCCAGGGTCAATGGGGCCCGGGGCCGGGATCTCTCCAGGATGGCGGATTGTACCCGCAACAGCAACCACAACAACAACAACAGCAACAACAGGGTTCCTCCTCGTCGGGAAGCCCACAGCAGGCCTGTGGTCCTCCCGTCGAGGGTAGTGAAAACGGTCCCCCGCCCTCCTTAGCATCGCCTGTGCCCTCACCGTATCCCTCGGCGCCTCCCGAGCCTCAGTCCTTGACTCCACCGGACGATGATATACAATCGAGTCAGGCAACGTCCCAACAGCAGCAGCAGCAGCAAACGCAGCAGCAGGTCCAACAGCAGCAGCAGCAACAACAACAACAGCAGCAGCAGCAGCAGCAGCAGCAACAAGTTCAACAGCAGCAGCCTCAACAACAGCCGCAGCAACAACAAACACAACAAGATCATTCGCCGCAGCAACAATTGACTCCTCACGCGGAGGTGGACCGTAGCGATTGCTTTCCTGGCGCTGGGGAGCTGCAACAGTATCCGCAACACTATTTCAAAGAGGCTCGGCCGCATCCTTCGCCGTCCGTGCCACCTCACATGCTCACTCCCGGTGGCTTTTCCGCGCTGCACTATCTCAAACAGCCCGGGGTAATGCTGACATCCCTTGGCCAGGGCGACGGCGGGCCCGGCTTGGACGCGCATCAGTACGCCAGTCCGGGCGCGCCCAACATGGCGACCGGGCTGCCCGACATCGTGCAGCAGAGCGGCAAATCGTCCAAGTCCGGCAACAGCGATCTACGCCTGTTCAAATGTTTGACCTGCGGCAAAGACTTTAAGCAGAAGTCGACTCTGTTGCAACACGAGCGGATCCACACGGACAGCCGGCCGTACGGGTGTCCGGAGTGCGGCAAGCGGTTTCGACAACAATCCCACCTCACGCAGCATCTACGCATACACGCTAACGAGAAGCCGTACGCTTGCGTTTACTGCGAGCGTACGTTCCGGCAGCGCGCCATCCTCAACCAGCATCTGCGCATCCACTCGGGTGAGAAGCCATACCAATGTCCGGAGTGCGGAAAACACTTCCGTCAGAAGGCGATCCTGAATCAGCACGTCCGCACACACCAAGGCGAGCATTTCTCTCTGCCTCCCAGACTCCCCAGAGGGCGTCCATCACAACCACACACTGACCCACCCACCGGTTCTAACTCATTACTATCGCAACCGCCGTCACCACCGTCACCATCGGCGTCATCGTCATCGTCGTCATTATAATCACCACGTTCATTACCGCCGGCGGTACAATAACCCGCATACTAACGATTCTCTTACCTGTCCAGTGTTCGATGTACCAGTGGCGGATTTAGAGCTCGGGATATCGAATAATTGTAAATTGACAGGACAATGTGTGTCATTGAATAAAAACGGGATAAATTCACCACTGGTCTGTATCACCCATATCCCTCACCAGCCTACTAAAACAAGTTTTTCTTTGAAATATCGCGGAAACTAATATAGCGACGATTTATCAGAGACAATTTGCCGGAAGACATATCATCGGCCTCGTTGCCGCTAAGGCCAACCGGCGGGTAAGAACGGTTGAGCTGGACGCGAAAACGCTGGTGAGCTGTGAGATAGAGCAATCCCCGCCTCCCCTCCATTTCCTTCCGATCCTCTACGATCCGACTCGTCATCTAGTCTAAACCGCCTGCCCTCTAATAACTTTAGTTTCTCGCGTCAAGGTGGACATCGGCCTGCCAGCGACTGCTGCGTTTCTTCTCGTGCACCTATCGCTGCTAATAACTTTCACTGGGGATCGCGCGATAAATTGGATTCACGGTAGCTTCCCAAACAGCACAAAAGTCCAAAAGACGTGTAAATGCCGCGGAATAAATCAGGATCTCTCTTTAGACGTTTTTCTCGGACGTTTGTGTTGCCTGGGTGTTCTCGCTCGAATTCGAGCGATTTCTTAACGCCACGCTTGACTCGTGCTACAATTGACACGTAGTATTAATCTCGCTCCGTCTCATTAAACCGGACTAACGTTCTTCCTTCTCATTCCGTCCGCCGTGGAATACCGCCGATGAACGTGGACCGTACTTTCGTTACAGACGTGAGCCCGCACCTCATCTTCAAGAACGGGATGACGCCGACGCTCTGGCCGCAGGACGTTCCCTTTCCGCCCGAGGAGGGTAAGGAGGAGGTAGCGTCGACGTTCGGCGACACGGACACGCAGTCGGGCGCGTTCAGTCCGGCGCCGGACGCCAACTCCATCCAGTATCCCGCTTACTTCAAGGATCCGAAGGGCGGCAATCACACGGTCTTCGGCGCGGGCGGCCCGGGCAGCTTCGGCGCCCTGCAGTACATCAAGCAGCAGGGCGGCACGAAGAGCTGTCTACCTGATGTGATACAGCACGGCCGCTCGGCCGGCATGCCGCTGTATGTGCGCTGTCCAATTTGCCAGAAGGAGTTCAAGCAGAAGTCCACGCTGCTGCAACACGGATGCATACACATCGAGTCGCGACCGTATCCGTGCCCGGAGTGTGGCAAGAGGTTCCGCCAGCAGTCCCATCTCACGCAACACTTGCGTATCCATACGAACGAGAAGCCGTACGGCTGCGTGTACTGCGGGCGCAACTTCCGTCAGCGCACGATTCTTAATCAGCATCTGCGCATCCACACGGGCGAGAAGCCGTACAAGTGTCAGCAGTGCGGCAAGGACTTCCGTCAGAAAGCGATTCTGGATCAGCACACGCGCACCCATCAGGGCGACCGGCCGTTCTGCTGCCCGATGCCCAATTGCAGGCGGCGCTTCGCCACCGAGCCCGAGGTGAAGAAGCACATTGACAACCACATGAATCCGCACGCGGCCAAGGTGCGTCGGAACTCGAACGGTGACTCGAAGCCGCCCGGCACGCCCGCGGGCCTGGGCCCGGTCCCCGTACCCCGCGGTACCCTCACGCCCACGGTCGTCAAGCCGGAGCTCTACTTCCCGCAGTGCTACGCGCCCGCGTTCAATCATCAGCCGCCGGTGTCGACCGCGCAATTTCCTGGCGCCCAGGCGAACGGCGTATCCGTCACCGGCGAATTCAAGCCGCCGACCGGTCTGCCGCCGCAGTGACTAACCGTCCATCCTGCCGCCTACTAGCAAGCAGGAATCCCCGCGCTGAGGTTTCAGCGCTGTTTCGGCCCAGCCGCGTTGGAGGCCGACGCGACGTCGAACGCGATCGTCGCCGCCGCCGCCGCCGCTGCCGCCGCCGCGTCCAACCGATGCGGCCAGCAGCCGATGCAGCAACATTACCCGTGACATTTATCACTGTGCATTTAATAGGGTTGTCTTCTTTGTTTTCACAACTCGCTCGCTCTTCTTGTCCCATCGCTGCTTAACGGAGCCTCGGAACGCGTCGCCAGCTAGTCCCGGACTCGACGGTGAGAACGGCGCTCGGTTTTTCGCCTTTTGCGCGATCCCGTCCAAGGGGGTCCACAACACGAACGTCCAAGAAACATCGTTCCTCTCGTTTTTTCGCGCGCGATTCACCCATCGAATATAACGTTATCCGAATAATACCGTCTGTTTTTTCCATCTCTTTCGTAGCGCTCTTGCTATAATGCAAATAGAGAGATGAAACAACGTCGACGAATTGTCCAGATTTTTGCATTGTTTGGGAAGCAAGGGGGGGAATGTCGAGTCCGCTTTTACATATTCTGTGACGTTCGTGTATTAGAAGCAAATCGTATCCTCTCACGCGCCGGATGACACCGTGAAAAGAAACAACGTTCCGGGTAGGATCATTTATCATTGCATTTTCGCTACCGAGTGGCAAACGACGGTGCGCAATTATACTCGCTCAGGTGTCGGTCGCGACAACTCGTAATAATTTTTGTGACATGTGTGTTCTCTCGTTTACAGTCTCACGATTGCGATGCAATGGTTCGCGATTGTTACTCTTTATGCGTCGGATTAAGATTTGATCTCTAAAGGATACCATGATCCGTTATTACAGCGCGTATACATATATACTATAATTATATAATTCTAGCTAGTAAATTCATGGCAGGAAATACCGACTTCTACTACGATCCGCATCACCAAGTTATCGATCTCACACGGAAAATAGCTCGGAAAATCGTCCGCCACTCACCGTCGAGTTAATTCATTAGCCAGACCAAGGTAAAACAACCAACGAAGGATCTCGTCTGTTTCTCCGTACGTATTTTTTTATGATTAATCGATCATGTGACGTACCTTCTCGCGTTTCTTTCGTGGACAAGGGAATAGCACGTGAGGGTTCGGGGCTCTTATCCCCCCCCCCGCCCCGCGAGGCGCGTAGGCGAATTCGAAGAGATTGACAAAAAAGTGTTCCCGCGAATCCGTCTGTCTTTGCATGTCTCGCGGGATGATGGTGCATGCGTCGCCCGGGGCGCCGCCGCTCATCGTTCAAAACGCCACGTATCGCCAAACGGGTTGAAGATGTTCGATTTCGACCAGACTAAAATGATTGTGATACAATATTTAACTTGCCTATGTTTTAAAATGTTTCGCGAGAAAGAGAGAGAGAGAGAGAGAGAGTGAGAGAGATAGCGAGAAAGAGAGAGAGAGAGAGGTATGTTGTGCTTCTCAAGGGAAGCGTTTACACGACCACGTGAAGAATGCTTGTAAATATGTAAAGCCGTTCGCTCCAAACAAAGAAGAAAAGAAGGAGGAAGAAGAGGAAGCGGAGAAGCAGGAAGAAGAAGAAGAACGAAGAGAAAAACACACGACGGAGAAAGGTGAAGTATGCGAGTGTGTGCGAATGCGATTGAGTGCGAATGATGCGAGAAAAGAAAGAGTACCGAGTGAGAGGGTGGGAGAAAGAAGATATAGGGGGATAGTTGGGATGGGAAGAGAGAGGAGGGTGGGAATGATATGACAAGCGGAAGGAAGAAAGACACGAGAGATTATAGCTAGAATTTACGAGGACGACGTATCCTCCCACTGTGCTGAGCCATAGTTTTCGGGTAGATCGGTCAAGAATCGACGAAACGATGACTACCGCGATGCAGCGCGAAGGGGATAGAGGGGGTGGAGGGAGGTGCGCGCGACTCTTGTATACTATAGTAATATTTGAATGTATATTTATACGACAGGTTACATTATATTCTAACTATATATATATGACGATATTTTGAATCGGTTTTAAAAAATCAGATTGGTGCTGATATAAACAAAAAAAAACTAGATAAGCGAGTACACGAGACAGAAAAAAAAAAGAAAAAGAGGAGGGAACGTGGAAGAAGGCTGAGACACACCGTAGAGTTTAGCGTTTAAGTAGCGTAGACGATAGCGCATAGCTCAAGGTAAAGAAAAGACTTTGAAGGACCGTACACGGGTCCGTTCACATCTCGGAGAATTATCATCATCATTCTTAAGAAAGAGGAGGAGGGAAGAAAAAGAAAACACTTTGTGGCAATACTTAAGTGAAGAGCAAAAGGGAAAAATAGGAGGAAGAGGGTGGGGGCAGGAAGGTGGAGAGAGGAAGGTTTCAACGTACTAGAGAATAATCTTTTAAAATTTCTATATTAAGACGTGTGATCTCTCTAATTATTGTACATTACATTAATGAGTCTAAACCTAGAGACGACAAGATGCGTTAGCATAATTACGATTACGTATTAGGTGTTCTACAGTTAGTCTTTTGTCATTTTAGAGACACAGAGATCTGAAGATGATAATTGTGCGGCCATATTCTCTGTGGCCTGTTCGTAGTGCCTCGGAATTGCTGCTCGCGGCAGTGATTTGACCGTATTTTAGGAAGGTAATATTATATTATATCGAGGAACCGCAATTTTATCGATACACTTTCCAATATACAATATTGAGAAGGGAAAAAGGGGGAAATCGCGCGTCGTGAGGCGTCACGTTAATAAACGACTCTCGTTAAATTATTATAACGAAAGAAGATCTACTTATACACATCGCGTCGCGGAATGAAACGACGACGACAACGACGATATAATCGTGGTGGTTGTCCATTGTTATTTTTTTTTCTTTTTTTTTGTTATATTCTTATATTATTTTTTATTTTCTTTCTCTCGTTTATTACGTAAAATGCGAAGCTATGAAAAAAGAAAAAAAGAAAGACGACCAATGGGGAAATATCGAAGGCCAGGAATGGCGGGATCTCTTCTAATGGCCGTTCGTAATATTTACGAGTATTATTATCGACGTTAAAATTATATTTTTACATTTATCCGCGTGCCCTTTCTAGAATATCATTCTTGCGGTTAAATGAAATAAAAAGGCGCAAACAAGACTCGTTAGACATTAACGTTCTTCTAAGTCAAATCGAAACACATCGATTTCCGTATGCCTTCGTACATGTACGAGTATGTACTCGTATGTCTGCACGAGAATATAACAAGTTTATATTGTTATATCATTCGCAAATAGAGATTATACTGCAATAGCATTTTGAATGTTAAACGATCGAGCCCGGTGAACGATAATTTAACACTTTGAGATAATTTTTTTTTCTTTTATGTAAGTTTCAGGATAGAGAACTGGAATAAGTGTAAATTATATGGTCCATTTTAAATGTTTGCAGTTATATCCAAAGATCTTACAAATTATGAATTTATTTTATTTTTGCTCTTTCAATTGTCACGTTAATTTATAATTGTATTATGAAACTTTGCGTTTACCGTATTCCAAGTATTATGATGGATGCTCAATATCCCAGTAATGTTGAAAACCGCAACCGTCGTGTTTGCATAATACCGTGTTTACGCGCGGACATCGAAAGACTACAGATTTTCTACTTCAACATGTATCCTTCTTGGACTTCCACTTTAAGACTCTAGGTCGTTTTCGCGTGAAAACGACTTAAAATATAGTTGAATAAATAATTATTTTTTTTCCTTAGTTGGTTTTCTTTACTATAATCTGTTTACTAATCGCGCCGCAACCGTTTCTCAACTCGAAGAATAATAATTCATTTTTACCGCGAACATCTGTCCTCATTTACATGTTTGACTCGTTATTGAAGGCAGGCTATTTTTATCGATCGGATAAATGTCAATGTTCGGAATATGTTTCTCGCGCGCCTTTCATGAATAATAAATCAGTGATTTCTATTATAATCAAAACAAGTGATATCATATTTCGATAAAAACTGGACCTATTGTTTATAATTGTACCATTTTTTTAAAGAAATATTTATAATACTCATTAATTCGAATTTTTTTTCAAGAAAATTAAAAGCTTATCATTTCTTCATTGACATTTATGGCATAAAAAATTTTAAATAATGAAAGTCCTTGTAAAGCGTTTTTTGCGAGATTTGTTGTCAAAACATTCCGCAGTCGCGATTCATTTTTGTATATCATACGAGATACTAGTTTGTTTTTAATTTAAGGCTCTGAAAAGTTTTTTCTTTTATAGATCTGTAACATCGTTCGAATACACTTTTTTGCCACTAAATTACTCTATTTTTTCGGGATCTATATAAAACGGAAAAGTTAAAATACTCAACTTATAATTCAACTAACAAATGCACAACGCTTTATTAAATTCACATAAATATACACAATCACGATCACATTAAAATCATATTTATACTTAAATAGGGAACAGTTTTCAAAAGCGAGTCGAAAATTTTATCAACTATGTATTTAAAAAAAAAAAATTAATAAATGGCGCTGTATACGCGCTTTTCGTCCAGTCGAAATCAAATCGAGAGTCTTGCAACGAAAGTTTCGTACAATTGGATCGGTAAAACTCGTCCGTGGGGAAACATTGCGCGTAATGCTGGAAAGAATAGCACGCACGAGAATTTTTCTCGAATAAACGAAAAAACCGTAATATACATGTATAAAAGGGAAAAACGAAGAACGTGACAACATTTTGGACTCAGTACGGGACTTATCCATGTGCACGGCCGATTGTACTTTAAACTTTAATCCGTGATAACGAAAATAACTGATCACACACAAAAAAAGGCACATATGCCAAGCTTAGAGAAAGAAAAAGAAAAAGAAAGAGAGCAAGGGCACACATAGCACACACATATACATACATACATACATACATACATATATATGTTTTCCGACATAATCTTCTTTCTCTCTAATGAGTCAAGACGTTATATATCGAAGCGAATTGAGTTTGATCGCGATTGAGAATTGCGCAAACCGAAGAATGCGAAAAAGAAGATAACTGTTGTAGACAATGTGTAGATAAAAACAAATATTTGTTTTCTTTATTATTATTATTGCTACGATATACTCGATAAAATTGTATCATCATATTACTATTATTATTATTTTATTAATTATTTTTATTATTATATATATTACTATTTTATATATATATATATAATTATTATATTATATTATATATATATTATTATATTATTATTATTAATTATTAAGTTTACAAGATATTGCGTATGGTGCATTTTATTAGTTAGTATCATCATAAAGTTTTGATCACCTCTGTTTTTTTTATTACGCTGTATCCCGTTGACTGTACGAACTTTTTGTCACTCCGTTTTCATATCCGATATTGTAGGAATCTCCTTTTTTTATATATCGTATTATTATCGATAATAGACTATTAGTGCTTATGCTTATTATATTCTAATCTCGCAGTCACAAAATCCGCCGTGTGATATAAATAATACGTATATTCGAGTGTCGCGAACGAACAGGTAGCGATGTCGGATTAATGGTTTTTATTAATCTCTTTTTTTATATATATTATATATATATAAATATTTTATATACATATTGCAAGATGTACTTTTTGCAAGGAGGGAGGTCCAGAGGTTTTCTGCCGAGAATGACAGGGACGTTACTTGTTTATTTTAAGTTCCGTATACGCGCGAGATCACGAAATTTGTCGCGAGCCGACAATGGATTTATTTAAGGAAACAAACGTGCAACATTAAGATTACTTAAGGAGGGGAAACTGCAAGCGTCGATCTTAGAAACGTATGTTAATTTTTAGACGGAAAGAGCTAAGGAGAGAAGAGAAGATAAGACGATGTATTTGATATTTTTTTCCCTCGATCCTGTAAATATTATCGGCTTCAGGCTCCGAAAGATCGCCATCTCGAGCCCTCGTCTGCGAGCGAAACTGGTTCGGGTGGTTAGACGACGTCGGAAGATTGCGCAGTGCCATTTCGATCGACGAAAGGAAGAGAGAGAGATGCAGAAAGAGATAGAGAGAGAGAGCAAAGCGTACGTATTAAGTAGAATCAGCGATATACTGTGATAACGACCGCTAACGACCAGCAATATCCGCTTAACTTCGTATGATCCCACGACGGAATTACGCGTCAGTTGGCTTTCTCGAGTTGCGTATCGCGATTATTTCCCGCGAATGTCGTTCTTGCTCTCTCTCTTTCTCGCTTCCTTTTCCATTCGTATCGTAAAAGACGTAGGAGAATCAGCGTCGATCGATCGATTTACTATTTTGCAATAAACGGCTCTCGTCACCTCGGCGTCAGGCATTTACCTCCTTTTTTCGTTACTTTGATTGCATTTCGCGGATGTGTGCAATGAAAACGATTCGATTAATTTTGAAAAAAGGGATAGGATTTCGTCTGGTGCAAAATTCGACGGAAAAACGAAATGCAAGATGTTTAATTTATAAATTTAAATTTAAATTTATAAATAATTTACTCGATGGATACTCTTTTTCGATCTTGTTTTTTCGTCATCAAAAATTTGAATGGGTTTCCTTATATTTGTCCATAGATAGGACGCTCGGAGATTCGATGTGTCAGCTCGCGACGAATTTTGCGGTGAACGCGCAATCGTGTATCCGTATACGTAAACGGTACAATCTTGTTTCTTTTTCATTTTTCCTTTTCTTTTTTTTCCTCTGTTTTCTCTCTCTTTATAGTCAGATGTGCTTCGAAAGGCGCAGAAAGAAACAATGCGCTTTTTTTCATACCATAGGCTGCGTCACCCTCGTCGTTCACCGAATGCTCAACATAGATTAGGTTTAAGCTTTATATATATACATATATCTCTATATATACATATATTACTAACGATATATATATGTGTATAAATTATTGTTTTCTCTTTTCCCTTGTAAGACTCAGGGCACGTGCCCATCGACAGGGTGGCGCATCCGACGTAATTATTCATATTCATTTGATCAAAGATATCGTAAAAAGATGGGTGGATTAGAAAGAACCAATAGAAAGTCGTTCTATAAAATTGTGTTTCTCAGCTTCAAGTCAGAATTTAAAATTAAAGTTTTTTTCTATTTTATAAAAGATTAATTCAATCTTTAATAAGATTTAAAATACATTATGAGTTTCTTTTTCACATATTAAGTGTCCAATTATATTATCTCGTTTAATTTTAAAAGTACGGTTGCACCAAAATTAAATATATCTATTATAACAATTTGTTGCTCTTTTTAGATAAGATACACAATATATGATACAAAAAAAGAAAGTTTATTCTTGCTCTCTAAACTAGATTTACGTGATGTACGTGCATTCAAAAGGATTACTTCAAAATCGCTCTTGTGAGGAATATAAAGTAATATACTCGTGAAAAGATGGGAACAGAAAGAAATCAAATATTTGAAACTAATCCTGGCTATGGAAGAGATTAGGAATTTTTATGGAGCGAATTTCTTTGATAAAATTTCTTTTTTAATCTACCGATTTTTTTTTGCGGGAGAGAGAAAAAGAGAGAGAAAGAGACGAATCTCCGAAAACTTGATTTATGCGGACGCGAGAACACCGCGATAGAAATCTAACGGGTGTTCACTTATTACGTTACCCCGTCACACAAGATCTCGCTTTCAAAATTTAGCTTTAAAAAAAAAAAGAAAAAATAAAGCCCTCGAACGCGGATGCCCACGCAGGTGCAATACGTTTCACAGATGCGCATAAGTATACTTAGAATCGCGCCGTAATGCGTTGAAAACGTCGGAAGGAAAACGTACGGGTTAACAAATATCATTGAATAGCGTCGTTTAGCGCGCGTGCAATTTATACCAATTCAATTACGAGCCGCAAAACACATATATTCATGCACGTCCATCGATACCGGAAATATTCGTCCTATCCTACGCAAATCATTTTCCTGGAACGAATAAGAAAATTGAAAAGAAAGATGCGCCTCTCTTATCGAGATATGGATGTATTTTTTTTTAATCTCCTAAATGTCAAAAACATTGATTTTAAAAAATATCTCATTTTTATCTTTTCAATTTCTGTTCGTTTATTTTTATCTTTATGTGACGTGCAAAAAAATATATATATTTATTTATTTGAAAAAATAATATTAATTTGGTTGGTTTTAACTATCTTTAACGACGTTTTCAATGCGGGCGTAGCTCGCGCCTTATTTATGTAGATTTATATATATATACATATATATATATGTATACACACGTACACACACAGAGAGACGTAACTCGCACGATCGCAATTGTAAAAGGAAACCGAAATCATGGTGCCGCCAAGCGCCGGTGATGCACATATACTATTATTTACAAGTATATACGCGAGCAGCGAAATACTGCGCCAGGATCGACCTTACCTCGTTTTTCGTCGTTTCGCATGCAAATTTATTCGCGGCGCAACTTCCCTAATTATATTGCCGACGGTATACCTCTTGATTCATGTTTGACGGTACGATAAATTGTTGAGAATGATGTTACCTTTTCGGCCAGGCTTTTTAAAGACAACACTCCCCGTGAAAATATCAGCCATTAAAGAAATTGTGAATAATGTGCATAGCGAAATTAAAAATGTTTTTCTCACGCGTGCATGAGATATATGTTTTACGACGTCAAATTTTCCCTTGTTTGATTCGTATTTTTCGCGTTATCCTTGTATTTTTTAAGTTATGTGGAGTTAAGTTCTCGTGTTTGACATAGATCTGTCTTATCGAAATACTCGATTGCGTGTCGAAAGTCTGCGAAAGATTATTATTTAGTAATATCGTGGTGGAACATTATCGCGCCTGTATACGACGAGTAGACTTATTAATTTTAAAACACATTCTGAATTATTTTTTGTAACAGCCGATTTAACTTATTTGACTGTTTTTGTAATATTCTTCTTTAATATGCAATAATACATGCTATATTATATTCTTATTGTTAATCGTGTTATTTTATTTTCGTAACTTTATGACATATATATATATATATATATTACATTACGTTGCGTTGAAAATCTCGCTAGACACTGGACCGGTATGTATCTTCGGTTCGAGGAGTTAACTCGGCTGGATTCTGAGCGCAGAGTTTTCGCTGCAACAACGTTACGACGGAACCAGGTTCCTAATAGTAATTTAGGGAGTGGGAAGAGTGTGAAATAGAAATGTCAATTCGTCTCATATATTTTGTGACTGACGAGTGTCTCGGCGGCGCGGGTCCGATTCGGTACAGATTCCGACAGTGTTCCCAAAGATATATATCACAAGATGTACATCGTGAATATATAATCCTTTGTTCCCCTGACTTTGCTCTCCGCACTTTCCTTGTCCGTTTGATACTCTCTTTTATACAGCATCCCGCCTCATTTCCACTACCGTGTACATCCCTGTCCGCGAGATTCTCACGCTTCATTATATATATATATATACATATATATATATATATATATATATATATATATGTATATATATATATATAAAATACTAATCAACAAGTGTGGTAGTTCGTCACGAAACGGTCCCGCGTCCGTGCCCCGAACGTGTTCTGTTTTTCATTTTCACCTTTTTTTATACAAATAAAATTTACAAATAAAACCAGAGGAGCGCATGTCTTCAAACGCATCCCTCATTATTTTCCGTTACATTTTGGTTTTCGCGATGTTTACCGAGCCGTCTTTTTTTTATTCACAATTTTTGCTATAAGATTCTCAAGAGTGCTCTCTTGCTGACGTGATCCTTTTATTTTTTAATAAAGTTTAATATAAAAAAAAAGTCTACAGGAAATTTTTATATATAATAACGGTATATATTTCTTCCGAGATGAATCAAGGACGCGCGTTGAAGAAAACTGAAGATCAAAGAATTTCAAACGCTAATGCACGAAGTAAAAGCGTTCGTTGGCTTAACTCCAAACTTGCATAACTTAAATGCACTTTCGTTTTCGTCGGCATTTCGCCGTCAATTAGAAAGTAGCGCAATGAAAAACAATGTCTCGGTAAACATCGTCGCTATATAATTATTGCTTTGTTTCAGCTGGCAGTTACGTTGTTTCTCTTCGTGCTCGCTTCTTGCGCGCGTTTGCTTTAAATTGTTCAGGTTTTTCGACTAAGTTCTCCTGACTTTTATTTTTCGTTCTATTGTGTTTTCATGGACGAATTGACAACGTGGACAATTAATAACGTTTGTCGCGTTTAAAGATACTTCTCGCGTCAGTCTAAATAAATCTGAGATATAATTATGCACGATTTCAAAACACAAGTAGTTAATACTTGTGAGAGTAAATTGCGCGAAATCTAATTAATTGCATATTTTTTCACGTTTTGTTTTTCACCGACAACAAACCGCGGGTTTGCGAGAGGGAGAGAGAAGGATTAAGGAACGTCATCGAGATTTATTTATACGTCTTGTAATGCGATGAAAGAAGGCTTGAGATTCTTTTGAAAATTTTTATACATCGAAGCTTCCCTCGCAAAATTTCAACGGCGCGATTTCAGGGGCGACTTTATCGAGTCTACGACGCGCGGTGAATAAATTTCGAACGCGGCCGTAAATCTGAGAGAACCGACCGACCGGCCAGCCGTCGGAAACAGTCCGTCTCTCGCATGGTGCAACCAGTTTTGCACAGACACGTCAGATCAGCGGCTGCTTGTCAGAGGAACGCGCTTGTTCCGCGGTAACCTTGATTTGGATTATTTGCAATGCACTTTACGGAGCGCGCTTTAAATGATGTACGCGCTCGCGCGCGCGCGACTCTCTTATCTCCGCTAAACTCCATCGGATCCTGTAGAATCGTACATTAAAATCTTGCCCATCCGGACGCAGAAGCCACTTGCTCTCGTTCGCGCAAACCTGCCAGTGGTTCTCGTTTTAGCGTCGATACAAATGTATAAAATGAGACTAATTTTTAAAATTTAACACGTATTATTGTTTTTTTGAATTGAGTTACAGATAGATGAAATGAATCATGTATATATACTTCTACATTTGACACGCGAATCGATTACTGTTATCTGTCGAATATTACGAGACACTAATACCCGACGAGAAAGGATTTCCCGGTATACCCAGTTTTGTTAAAGCATAAATATGTAAATATGACAATGTGCCGTCCATTTATTCCCGGAAGCTCGAAAGGTTTCCGTGTATATCCGCGAAGGCAAACAAGAGGAAGGGATGCGATATGTAAATCTGACTTGTTCGCTAGTGCGGGAAATAACGTCGTCACTTTTGTCGGTTACTTTTGCATTACTCTCCTTGCACGGCAGTGAAAACGGAGCGTTTAAGTAGTTATTCGAAGGGAAGCGAGAGGCGATCATCTGAAGCGTACTTCAGAACTGGAGAACTGTTAAGCTATAATACGTTCGATCGATGCAAAAGTTTGAGCGGCCTATAAACACACGAGGGAGAGAGGAACAGGGAGAAGGAGAAAGAGAGACATACCGAAGGGAGAGAGGAAGAGAGAAGGAGAAAGCCGCGCGCTGTGTTTGAGAAACTCTGTCGTCTCTCTGCGTAGAAGCTGCTCGACTGCACTTGACTTTCCAACTTCACGACCACAGCCGCGGTACAAGTGAATCCCGCCCATACGAGGACTGTAAAAAGATCAAATTGAGATAGCCAAGAGAACTCGAACTGTCAAAGGAAAGGCGAAGTGAAAAGCGCCAGAGTTGCGCGCGACCGATGATTATGCCAAACAATCGAGAATAGATCGAGAGAGACAAATTTTCAACGACTAAGGAAACTTTTACACGGGCGGTTGAATAATTATGCAAATTTATAAAAGTCCAATTCCTGCCTGATGGATATTTCCGAGACGAAACAGGACTTCTTTCTCGCGCTATTAATAAGTCTATCAATGATGGTAGCTTCTCGCGTATGTATGATTTGCACGAGGAAAGAAGTCGCTGTCGATTCTATCGTCTTTTTATTTGGTCCTGCTGTTCATCTTTGATCGCTGCGATCCTTTGTAAAACGAGGCGCGAAGAGACGGCAATCTCCCTGACACCGCACTTGATCGGCAGGAATCGATTTAGCGATAGGAATTTGATTCACTCTTGCATCTCGGGACCGAGCAGTTAATGTAGTTATTGCCAAAAATGACGAGGAACGGGTTTACGCGGCGCACCGATCGGCGTACCATCTCTTAACCAGCCGCGTACACGCCGAATCCGGTTAGACCGGTTCGGCGAGACGTTAGATTTTCGCGTGATCGCACTTTCGGTTTCTGAATATTGTGTCCTTGAATGAGCCCCGCTTGCGGATCACGGTGCTCGTGGTGGTCGCGGAGTGTGTGATGCAAGAACGAATGCACCAAAAATTACAAAACGCACACACTCACACACACACACACACATCTCTATATATTATTTGGTTTACCATACTGCACATCGATCGAATTGTAACCTGCAATTTATTTTTTAGCAACGTTACATGTTGATTATTTATCAGTTTGCCTCGAGACACATATAATTTAATCTCCTTTAAAAAAAATTAGCTTTGACATAATGATTTGAAAATCTAATTAAGATAAACTAATTAAAATATCAAGAGAAAAGCTTTCACGAAGCTATTGGTCTTCGATTGTTTCATTTTTGTCGAATGCACGTAAACTCATTAATAAGCAATTATGCATATTCATTATTTATTATAATTATGAAACATTAAGGTTTCTATTATTAATAAAATAATGAAATTATTCCAGAACAAAAGAGAGAAAGATACAGGGAAAAGCTATTGTGTATAAAGTACATCTTTCTTTTTGCATCGAATTGTATTAACATAATATCGGAGCACAACATGTTTCTGTCTCAAGGTATTTGTAGAACTTGTGTTCCACAGAAACAAAAATGATGAAAAAATAGATAAATTTTTTTTGCAATACATATCAACGAAGTGAGACATTCTCTCTCGGGGTTCGCGAATACGAATTAATAATTACTATGCGGCAAATTAGCGAGGAGGTGGAACGAGCTGCAGTTCGCTGCGCCGCGAAATGCAAGCGAGCAAGTCGAAGGACAAGGAGCAGCCGGGTATCGGAACGGTGCGAAGAATGATGGATCATCATGCATGCCCGAAAACCCGTTGGGACTCGGCGGAGATGAAGAATGTTGACCGGGGAAGAGAGAAAGAAGGAGCGAGAGAGAGAAGAATCCAGCCAGAGAGCGGCGAAGAAGCGACTCACGACGATATCAGCGATCATGAAGTATGACTCTGATTCTGTTTTGAGCATCGTGGCCTGGATGCTCTCGATGGGAACGAGAGAAAATTATTATGCGTCTCGACGTAGACTTCCGATTGAGTGTAACGTCGCGCAGGACGAAATGTGTGTGGATAAAAAAATATATTTTTTTTCTTTTAAATTTATTTCTAATTTATAGCTCTTTTTTGTCTTTCGAAGTCTACAGGTTAATAGAACTTAATATCGCTATAAATCTCGCTTTTGTAAGATGTCATACGGATTTCAGATACTGAGGTGAAACAGATAGATCTCTAGTCGAGATCGGTATATTTAAAAGTAAATTAATCCTTTATAAATTATTATTTTCTAATCGTTAAAAATCTCTTGAGGATAAATATATCCAGAACAATCGAAAGAAAAATCCTTCTCAGTTGCTATAGATATATCTCTGCGGCTAACTGAATTAAACGCAACTGGATTAAGATCTTTGATCACTCTTAAAGCCGAGTTTTTCTCAGAAAAATTGAATCGCGAATTCTAATTCTGGTGAACTCAGTTCCTCGGAAGTTTGCAAAAAAATGCACCTCTTATGTCAATTATCACACTTTTATGGAATCAAATCTATATAAAGAACATCTTTACGCTTCGACGACCGAAATCTGACCTCGCCGTGATTGCGGTTTTGATTCGAATCGTCGGCGATAACCGCGCACAGATCAGTCGGATCATGAGGACGCTCGTAAAAGGCATTCTGCGCGATGGCAATATGAAATTCGCGTAGTTAAGCCGAGACTCGGTCGTCATTGTCGCCGTCGCGCGAAAACACAGACGGGAACCGGGAGCAAGAACGAAGAGAGAACGAAACGAGAGAAGAGAAAGACGGAGAAAGAGAGAGAGAGAGAGAGAGGCAAAATTACGCGTTCGCTATATGGACCACGCGAGGCGAAAGTGAGACGATGGGAGAGAGGACGAGAGGGTGAGAGCAAGAGAATCGCTATGGACGAGAGGAGGCACGCCGGAATGAGAGGGGACGCGAGGGGGTATCGCGAAGAAGAGAGAGAGAGAAAGACAAGATCCTCTCTCGGATCCCCCTCGGCTGCTCATAACTACTCGGGGCCGGGGGAACGGTGGGAGAAACGCCCTTGACTCGGACTTGGTGGTTGGC
Source organism: Camponotus floridanus (assembly GCF_003227725.1). Classification (NCBI taxonomy): domain Eukaryota; kingdom Metazoa; phylum Arthropoda; class Insecta; order Hymenoptera; family Formicidae; genus Camponotus; species Camponotus floridanus. The sequence continues at coordinate 899,875 of NW_020229337.1, forward strand.
GGGGGAGTGGGACCACGGCGCGGCCTTGAGTCGGCCCGTCTCGTTCCCCACGACCAGCGTTTCTCAATCTCGCGGTCTGGGGTCCATCCCGCCGAACCCGCCGCGCCGTAAGCGATGAAGATGCAGGAGCGTCTGTACAGGCTGATTTCTAGGGCTCGAGACGGGGAGCCATATATGAGACACCGTGGGATGGTTCCCACAACTCTCCCTTCGATGAAGAAATAAAATGAAGTAGGACAAGAGGAACGATATCGTACGATTTATCTTTGATTTTCTTATTGTTAGATCCGAAAGAACTTCTCGGTCGACATTGCGACGAAGAGATTGTATATTCGAGTCCAAGTGAGATTAAATACCCCATGTCCTTACGTCATTGTTTTCGACGTTCCTGTTATTTCTCGAGGCCGTCGCGTCGTGCTTCTTTTCGATGAAGCCGCGTCGCAAGACGGATCTGGAAGACGTATACAGGTGGACGTTACGTAGGTCAAGTATGTGAATGTACTCTAGATGTACTCGACCGAAAAGTCATTCTCCGCGCATCGAGGGAACGAGATGTCGCACTGAAGTATGAAATCTACTTCCAGAAGTGTAGTACATTTACATATCCTCTTCCTCAAATTTTCAAATCTCAGATTATTTCAGTGAATTATAAATAATATGACAGAGAGAGAGAAGGTGCAACCCATTTTATTTCCTCCCAAATTGGAGATGACATTTTATTTCCAGCGCGTTTGGGCATCTCAACGTATGCAACGAGCGCGTCCAGAGAGCGAACGGCATTAGCTGGCGAAAACCTAATCACCGACGGATCGTCAGTCACGCGGGCATCTCTCGAAACGAGTCGACGGGCAAAAGCGGGGTTCAAGGTTCATGAACTTGGCACGACGATCGTCGCGACGGCTCTTATGAGCGCGGCGCGGCTACAACGAGGAGGTGCTCCCTCCCTCCTTCCCCTGCGGCTCTCTCTTTCTCTGGGTCCCTCGCCCCTCTCGCGACTCTCGGCCACGTGAACGAAATTCCTCGTCGGCAAGAACGAGCGAAGAAGAATCTTTGGGAAAAAACACTCCGATACGATTGCGTCTACGGTGCAATTTCGCCGCACGAAATTTCGTTAAAGGATTAACGCAACGATAAGATTCGGCTCTCGATATTTCGAGTTGATTCTTCGAGACATTATTTCGAGCAAGATATCTCCAGCGCGACGCTAAAGATCGCTGAGAATTCGCAGAATCGGAGAAATCTTAATACAGCTTGTGTTCAAAATTAGCCGACTCTTCTCTCGACATCGGGAATCCACGCCCGGCTACGACGAATGCAACCGAATGCAGCTGGGATGTTGCAGATCCGTCGCGAATTCATGCGTCGCGCTCCGGAAGGCGCGATCGAGGAAGTTGAGAACACAGCGTTTCGTCTGCCAGAAGCGTCTGCGAGCGTCGTGGGATAGAGAGGAGGATGGGAGGAACGGGAGGAAGATATCGTGGAAGAGAAAGAGAAGACGGCGCGAAGGACCGACGAGGGAGATGCCGAGGAGCGGAAAGGGAGAAAGAAGCGAGCGAGAGAGGACGATCGGGATCAGCGAATTTCTCGAAAAGGGCACAGTTTTAAACGATTTAGATTCGACTAAGGGAGAGGACAAATTATTTAAAAAATCAAATCCCCTCATTCGTATTAATTCGTGATAATTATGGAAAATTCGCAATCCTCGCGAAAACGCATTTAATTTATGCATCATTCGTAATTATGTGTATTTTATATTCATCGATTCGATTTTTAATTCAAGATCTATGCCTCCTTTTTATCAGTAAAATTTTTGGGGCTCCGTGCACGTTAGATCCATCACTGATCGGGACGTCAAGGAGTCCCCCGGCGTCGTTCTCGTTGCGTCTCGTGCCGATCGTGTAGACCTCACGGTGCACCGGTGTGCGCCCTTTATACTTTATTTTGCCTCCGCGAAATGCCCGGCTGACAGTTACTCCGAACGAAATAAAAGGTGCCTCTCCTCTCCTTCTTCCTCTATCTGGCCCTTCTCTCTCTCTATCCCACGGTCTCTCGGAAGAGAATCGCGGCTCCGAGGAAGTTGCTGCCACTTGGCCTACTACTCCACTCCGCTCTCTTCGCTCCGGTCGCTTCGCGGACGCCTCTGCCGGGGCTTTTCTTTTTACGCGAACCCACTTCCTGCTCTCCGCGAGAGAACTTTGTTTTTCTTTCTTGTCCCCTCCCCTCGCCTTGTCCACCCTTTCCCGCACATCATCGGCCCATGTGCTCGCGGTTCTTTCTCTCTTTTCCCCTTTTTTGTCGTTCTACCCCGGGACCCAGTCACCGGGAGATTATGCAACGCATAACGGAGAAATCTAAACAAGCACGACGAAATTTGCCAGGATGGGACGGCCGGATCCGCGCGCCAGTTTACTTCCTTTCGTATCTCTTTCGCGTGTATCGCCTCCTGAATCATCGGGTTTAGAGATCACAAGACCGCGTGATTTTGAATTCTGACTCGCTAATATTAAATTGGTGCCACAATTTGTCATTCTACTAATGTTCTGTTTTACGTAAAATCACCCTCTTGAGTTTTTTTTTGAAAAAATATTAAAAAATCGGCTTCTAGATATGTGCGCGATATAGAAACGTATCGTGTAACCAATATAGTGTATGTGTGTTTATATTTTCAAAAATAAAGATATTATTAGAATCAGTTAAAAGAAGAAATTGAAATGAAAACTCGAGTTTCTTTGATTTTTTTAAGAGTTTGTAACCGAGCTAAGAAAGTCTTTAATACAGACTCTTATAAAGGAAATTCATGTCTTCATTTTATAAAATACTAGCGAGCCAGGATTCGCCGCAAACTTGCGATACTGTACTGTGGAATATATCCACATGTTAAAGATTTTAAAAAGTTTTAAAAATTCATAGATACTAAAAGAAAAAAATATGTGAGATGAAAGCTTCAATTTTTTGCCCTTCTCCTCTCTCTCTAAAAATTTAAAAATTCTAAAGAAGAAAATAGGAACTTGAGTTTTCTGTTTTTTTCCTAGGAGTCTATAGTACAGACTTTTTAAGAGTGGAAAGGTTGAATGTAACAATAGGGTGTAAACCAGTCTATTAGAAATTTGAGGAAATAAAATTTGAATTAATTTTCTCGATTCTTTAAAAAGAATCGATTTAAAAAAAATCAATAAATTGAACATTTTACAAGTTTTTAGCAATTGACCCGATATCGAGGGGTTAAAAGGCTAAAAAATTTTTAAATTAAGAATCTAAACAAGGATCTCAAGATTGTCGCCAACAGCTTCGCGGCCTTTGATGACGACGTAGCTTGCGTTTGGCGGGACTCTGCGTATGTGTGTGTGTGTGTGTATGCATGTGTGCGTTAGTAGTTACTACCGTCTGGCTGTTATTACGAGTCGCCGGGCCGCACCGGCGAAGGACTGCTATGCAAAGGACTCTCGCCAGCGGCGGCGTTTGCATACTAGTAGATTAGTTCGCCAGGTTTCGCTGTAGTTTCGTCGCGCGTCTCACCCAATTCCGGGACGGGGATGAATAAACCAACAGCAACAGGTTAATCGCTCGCCCGGGCTCGCAAAACGCGCGCCGCAAACGTTAATCGTTTTATTACTCCCCGTTACGCGCGTTCACCGTTCATCTCCAAGTTCGCGGGTCGCGCGAACGCGAAAATTGACACCGCGACGCACATCGCGTCCGTTATATACGCGTTTATTATTTTATTAATCGAGCGCGATTCATCGTTCTCTCTTCCTTTGTCGAGCTTCGCCATCGCCGCTGCTAATCGAAGCGCAAACAATTGATACACACACGCAATAAACATATGCAGCACACACATATACAGCCCGTCATGTACGTTGTATTATCCGTAATGCCCCGAGAAAGATTTAACGAAATATTTTTATCGGTTCTATTGTGTAATTTGATAACCCGATATATATATGCAACATATGTGATCGACGTGTCCGCCAACTTGTTGCCCCTTGGATTTAACTATCCTCCGCTCGTCAAAAATAATGCTTTAATGACAGTTTGACAAATCGATTTGTGGGAATTCGTGTCTCGCGAATTCTTCTTAAAAGTTACGAGTCTCTAATCGAAAAATCAAAAGTAATGGCAGAGAATAAAGCAATTGCTCTGGGGAACTTGAGAGATGAAATTTAGATTTTAATCTTCTCAATTTTCTAAAAAGAACTGGTTTACAGAGATCATCGATTGCATTCGACCACTCAAGTCCACTAGTCGCTAAATTATTTTAAATTACAATCAAAGAGAGATATTTTCCTTCGATATTTTTTTTTCAGAAATGCAATAAATCCAAAGTCTCCATTTTATGAGAGGTCGCTGGTTGACGATACAAACGGACCACCGCTGCGCTTTGTTTTTACGAGGCATGCCGCGTCGCGCATTTGTGCATCGAAGCCTGTCCGACTGTTTACCTGTTTAAAAACGTACCTCGTTTTATTTTTTTTAAATCGTAGCTACCTGCTACGCCAATGAAACGCTCGCCGACCTTCGAATCGGAGTCTGACCGTTTTTGTGTATCGTGCCAGTAGCCCGGAGGACGGGCCCCTCCTCTCTCTCAAGGAGTGGAAATAAACCTGGAGAGGAGGTGCACATGCAGAGAGGAGAGGGCTCTCCTAAGAAAGGATAGAAGGGAACAGCGCGAGTAGTCAGGAAGAAATGTGTGGTAGGAGAGTAACGACACACTACAGAGTGATTCATAAGTCTGCTCGCACAGACGAGGGTCTCCGATAGCTGAATCGTTAATAGTTTGCTGTAGCACGCAACAAGCGATTTTATGAATGTTGCCTTTGTTAGGGGGAGGGAATGTTGTAAATATTCTAAATATTTCTTTAAAACTCCCGTCCTCGCGTTAGAACGAAGGTATACGGATATCGGTGCAAGAATGTATCCATCACGATTGCATCTACTATGCATCTAACACATATATATGTATTTCTTTATACGATAATCTTCGATTTTTTATTGCTGACGATTTGAAAGATCCAGTCATACGATGACGTTAGCGCCTTCGATATTGCGGAATCGATAAATTCGATGGTTATACGAACAAAAATACAATTATCTATACGTATTCTACGTATAAAAGAAATAGATTATCACTGAGCCAAAAATCAAAGCTTGCCTTATAACGAGAAGCGTCCCTTTTTTTCTTCTTCATATAAGGCAGGCTCCCACGATTCTTTGATAATTCTCAATTTGAAATTGCTTTTCTTACGATGCGATATGATTATCGATTTGTAAATCTTTTTCTCCTCTTACGGACTTAAAAGTTCCCGACTATTGATTCTCATCTCAACTCGTAATATACGCAATTGACGAACGCTCGTTTGGTATACGCAAAATTAGATACAATTGTATATATAATTTTATAAAACGATTGTGCAGAGAGTATATAGTGAACAAGAGACAAAAAAAAATGTGATCGATCGATTAATACGTAGCGGTGTGCCATGATCTCTTACGAACGTTAGTCTCGCGGCATGTAAAAAATTCGCACGGGCGATAATTGACGAGTAAAAAGTGAAATCTCACCACGTCCAATCCGCATAGGTGAAAACGTGAGCTGACGCGTCGCGGCAATCAAATATCTATACAGATATATATATGTATATACATACATTCAGGAACTTTTAAACTATGCGCCAAGCGGAAATCAAATACCAAGGATCATGGTGGTTTTCTTTGAACATTGAAGAAAAATCGCTACAAATTTACGACACATGAAACACACAAAATATACATATACATATTAATATAATAATAGATCATCGCACAGATGCTCCGAGAACATTGCAGGCATCTTCCACGCTCTACCGAAGAATACGTAATTCAGTGTGACTTATAGAGAGAGATATGAATAATAATAATAGTAATAATAATAATAATAGTAATAATAATAATAATAATAATAATAATAATAATAATAATAGTGATAATAATAATAATAATAATTATAATTATAATAATAATAATTATAATAATAACAGTAATAATATTTACATTTTAATGACCGTTTTCAAGTCGTTTCCGACGTATCGATAAGACAATGCAAAGAAGTGACAATCCTGAAAGATGGTTTTTGAACAAGCCGGAAACAATTTTGTCGACAAGATGATAACGTCACGTCTTTATTTTTATCTGGCTTTGCTTTATTCTGTTTTTATCTTCATATCTTTATCAAATTCAAAAAATTATAATTTTTCGTGCAGGTATAAGAATTTAATATATATATATATATGTATATTAAGTGTGCATGACAATGATTTTCTCTAACAATCGAAAAAATATTTAGTCAGCTACCGACTTCAATTTTTTTTTATTGCAAATGCAACTATAGTATTTAAATATTCGTTAGAGATTGCAACGTGATCCGGACCTGATTTTCTTAAACTCGTAATGCACGAATGATTTTCTCATCGGACATATATATTCTCTTGTTGTATAAACTTTTGATTCCTTTCCGCAAACACGATGAGAAAAAAAATTCAGTCCACAGTTTCCGACTGATCTTAAATCGGTCTTTTAACACGGATTGCTCGACTCTTCAGCGCGCCACAATGTTTTTCATCCTTTTTCAATAAGACGGTTTCCCTCGTGAGATTGCACACGGTTACACGACACGTGTCACTTAATCAAAAAATGTTATACGTATTATATATAGATATATATATATAAATATATACTATAATAAATAATGCGGGGGAGGGAAGGGAGGGGGGAGCAGGACGGACGCGCTTGTATTACACATCGACTGATTAGGATTTCGTTCGACTGTCCAAGCGATAACTTTTCCAAAATTTTACGTTGCACTCATCTCGATTAGGTGATGTTTCTCCGAATCTTGTGTATTGAGACGGTCGAGCGCACATGAGAACAAAAAAAGATGTTTATACTATACATAATAAATAAATAAATAAATATATATATATATATATATATATATATATATATATATACACATGCACGTTACGCGAGAGACGGTAAGGTATTGGGACGCACGGAGATAACTAACTTCCGGAAATGTACAATTGCGCGGCGTCATTATTATTATTATTATTATTATTATTATTATTATTATTATTATTATTATTATTATTATTCTCGTAAACTGGACGCGCCGAACCAATTAAAATCCGGGGAGAGAGAAATCTGCCCGTCCGGTGATGTTATATCGCGACTCCGTTGATCGAAATTACGTAATCGAGATTTGGCAGATTGCGTTAACACACGTGTGTCGCAATACTATGTTGTTCTCGCGTATGCGTTTCTTGGTATACGCTAAACGATTAAAAAAATGGGAATCACTAGTGTGTGTGTGTAAATAGAGGACCACGGGTTCTGTAATTTTACAATTCTTGAGAATGACAGAGAGAGAGAGAGAGAGGAACAGAGAAAAAAGAATGTTCGTCAGAGTAATAATAACGATAATTCACACACACATACACACAACATATTGCGTATCTCGCGCCTAGTAGACTGCAAATAGTAGTCGTTCGAAAGTCCGTACGTATTTTGGGGGGCACGAGCAGGAAGTGTATAGTGTTTAATTGCAGCAAGTCCATACATCGACGGAAGTTTTGCGTCGCTTTCCGGACAATTACTTTTGTGATTTATTCGTATAATCGGAGGAGCGGCAAAAAGACAGGCACTCGGTGTCCGAAAAACCCCCGCAAAAAGAACATGAATTAAAAAAGAAATTGATAAATCGAATGATAAAGCATAGATTGCAAACGTGGCTTACGAAGAGCGATTGAAGAAATAATCCTTTTAATACCTTTCGCGGAATAAAGTATAACGATATAATAAAGTGCCGGATATGGAGAATTAGAAAGAAGTTTGCTCTCTCTCTGCAACGAAATAGAGTCTTAATTTTTATGAAAGAATTCGCCGTTGAAAGGATTAAAATGGATTGCACGGGGAAAAAAATTGATAAATTTTCAATCTCTGATAAATTTGTATGCGGAAAAGTGTGTATGTGAAAATCGATTTCTCTAAATTTTCATCTTTTTTTTACGGGGAAAAAGCTTTATTTAAAACCCAAAGACGCAGAAGTGAAGAAAACGTAGCCGAAGTTGTCTTCGCTCTTCGATAATTATATGAGTAATTGTCTTTTGTTTGACAGAAAAGCGATGCAGAAAGTTGGTCGCGTTGTACCTACATATATTACTCCGCATACCTTGTTATTCAGCAGCAGTTGAACAGATGAATATGATTTATTGCAGAGAACCGTAATACCACAAGTGAAACCGTTCTAAGTATATTTGTTATACACACATATTGTTACCATTGCCACATGAAAGCAATTATTAACTCCATAGTCTGGGCCATTGTTAGACGAACGAGAACTCGGGACTGTGTTTCTTGAAGTAGGATTGCTTACATAAAGCCGGGATTATTTTTTTAATATCCACGTGTAATTGCGTCCCTTTAGAATGTAGTAACTATTGTCCGAAGGACAATTAAGACAGAGGATCCCAAGAATCTAAGAAACAAAAATTTCTCGAGGACAATCGGATTTTAACGTTATTCTTTCAGCGCGAAAGAAAGATGCTCGCGCTGCGACACATTTCAATTTTTGTCCGATTATCTAGGAATAATCTCCTAACGGTTTGATTGTAGTAATTGTGTCTCTCTATAATTTCGCGTATTACATTTTTTCTCGGACCGTCGATTTTTTTTTAAACGGACGCACGCAATCCTACGTCAAGGAAGAAGACAAAGTTGAAGAGGAAAGTATGAGACAAGTTATCGTAATAGCCACCGATTACTCCGTAACAATGGCAACGCCCATACGTATGAAGTCTGTAATCGAAATGCTTTATATTTTTACACCGAACAAAGCAGTATATAACGTACAATAAAACAATAAAACATGTCCTTCCATAACATGCAACCTCAAGATGACAAATGTTAAATTTTTATTTTTACAACAGCCCACTATCACTTCCGATATCTGAGCTATATTTGGGCGTATAATTATATAGTTGAGATTATTAATTAGGATATTATAAAGTCGGCTAGATTCATTTTAATCGACTCACAATTTTACGATTTCTACACGAATGATCGTCTACTGTAATATACGCATTATATGATACGTATACATATGTTAGTCATATTATACCGTGCGGCCGTTAATCCGCGATCATCAAAAATTACGAAAGTGTTAATTTCTTCACGAGACACTCTTCTGCGAAATTGTGCGAAACGAGCTGGCCTGTCCAAATAGATATAGTTAGCATTCCATTCGTCCGTTGTCTTCACAGCACCGATTGTATTATATTATACATTGACGCTATAGTTAATTCCGAATATCTTCAAAATCGCGAGATGTGTATGCGCTTCGAAGCGAGGAAAATCAAAAAGACAGAGAGCAAATGGTACCAAAGGCGAACGCACGCGTTTAACTTTACGATCGACACAAAAAAATGTACATATGTATTTATTTAAAAAAAAATGATAGGTATACGAACGCGCACATATACACGTACACACTTACGCAAAGGTTTCCGTGCCGAATACCGTGTGTGTTAAATATTTTTCTCTCCGACATATTATTCTTTCGGCTATTTCTTATACGCGAGATATAAAATCAAACCAAGAGCGAGATGTCAACGTAATTTCACGGCAGATTTTGATGCTTTTGCTCCAATGTAATCCAAGTCGAAGATGACCGATCGATCGAATATTGCGAGATTAAAATACATAGCGATCGGAATTTCGATTTGATTTGCGCGATTGTCTTTCGAGGTAATCTCTAAATTTTACGGAAAGAATGTTCGCGTACATTTCACGCGATTAGAATGTGAAATAAGAGTTTTTTATTATTTAAACGCCGCGAGAGAGAGCTACTTCGAATACACTATCAAGAGTCACGCGACTTTACGTGGTATCTTTCTTTTTATCAGAATCTCTTTGCAGAAATTTCGACGAAACTAAAGTCGCAGTTCTGTTTAGTTTTTTTCATAGAACTCGTTGATAAAAATAACCTCGAAATATAATAATCCCTCCAAGAGATAAAAGCTGATTAGCTGATGCGAAATCATGGCAAACGTTTGCGTACAAGACACGTCTCTTCATCGGCAACAGTCATTGCTGTTGCATTATCTGATCGATCGATTTACAGTGTTTTATCGAGGTAGTTTCTCATCCGATAGAACACTGTGCACGGTTTTTATTATAGTCTAGATATATCGTATTTTTTATTTACATGATTTTTACATATACAGGCTGCGTCAAAAGTCTCGTGTTTTTTCACGTAACTCTCTGATGAATTTGAATTATTACTGCAAATCAAGGGTTTTTTTGACGATTTAGGACTTCGAGATATGAATGAACGATAAAATTTATCCTTGGAAATTAATTTTCCTGACAAACTCTTGATTTGCGATCTATGATTGAAAAATGTCGAAAATTACGATCGATTAAGCTTTGATCGAAGATTCTTTCCCGCTAACTTGAAGAAAACACGTGACTTTTGATACCATCCGATATGTTTGATAGTATACGTTACAAGAGACGATTTAAACGTATATAGTGGGAGACCACCGGCGGACGAATCAAATAAAATTCACGTTTTTTAGAACACCTCTGTAATATGTACTAAGAGAACAACAACAACCGTACTTACTTGTACGTGAAAGTATACGTATCCGGGGGAAGGAAACTTGAAATATATCCTCAAATCGCGACGGAATTTTCTTCGAACGGATGAAGCGAAACGTCGCATCGCGCCACAAAATTGGACATTTTGGTCGAGAACGAAGGGAGGTATCGATATATATCGAATCTACGACTGCGCGCGAAAATGAAGAGGAGACTGGGAGGAGGAAGGTAGCACGCGTTGATTTGAAAGCCTGAAATTAATAATCAAAATTAAACGACTGGCGAAACATGTGATTTACTATTTTATAAAAAAAAAAGATACGGGGTACGTCCTTAGGTATACTATAATTAAATGTGTGTAAAAAAAAGGAGATAGACCGAGGAAAATTCCCTTGTGAGAGAGCACGAGTGTGTATAAATAAAAAGATTTTTAAACATTTATCGTACGTTTTCATCGTATCCGTTTTCTCATCCGAACGAAATTGCAAAGTCCTTTTCGTTTCTAAGTTGATCGTTATTCATTTTGCGTGTGTGTTAAATCGAATTGGGATTGTGTTCGTGATGTTATTAGGCATTAGCAGAGATAAACATTTCTCTTTAAAAGTCATCGAAAGAAAAAGAATCGCGAATCGTTCCCAGAAAAAAAATTACATACCACACGCTTACTGGAAAACACGAATATAAAATGTATTTCAAGACGTCTTCATGCAAAGCTGATGAATGTTTTACGTGTATTAAAATGTTCCCTTTTAATCCTATTAAGACTTACAAAATATTATAAGTATTATACTTTACTTGTATATATACATATGTGATAAAAAAAAATACATATATATATATATCTATATATACATCTTGTTCTTGTGCGTAAAATTTATATTCGTGACCTGTTCTCCGTAAAGCAAGTGTATACGTTGAAACATATTATATGTGCATAGTTAATTCGTAATATAATACAGGTATATGTCAAAATCTTGATACCGTGACAAATATGATACCACTACAAATAAATTTGCAAATAAAAATTTTATATATTTACAGAAAAATATATTTTTGATTGTCTATATATTTTTATAATTTCGATTAGAATTCTGTCAAGTCTATGCTTTAATTTTAAACTAATAAAATGTGGAAAAATCTCAATATTTATGCAAAATATAGATACAAATTTTACGTTCCATCATTTCAATAGGAATGTGTGTGTTTATTGTAAACTATGTGTATTTAATACATATTTTAATTGTACTAACCAATTTCATTTAATCGCTTAAAAATTGCTTTAGCATTCATAGACTTTGTTATGAAGTAGAATATGTATTGTACGATTGCATATCACAGCTCTGCAACAAGATATAAGTTCGGATATATGTTCAGTGACTTAGCATACATAATTATCAGTAATTTTTCAAATGGGAAAACTTTGCAAAAATAGTTTAATTTAAGTCTATAGCTTCTTTAATATCGTTCGATGGCACTATGTCTAAACCGAAAGCTGTACTAACGCTAGGTAAACTACTGTCGCTCCAATCAGGATAAGGATAATCCCGTAATGGACTCGGTACATTAACAGGTATCCTATTATGCATATCGTATCCTTGTTTCCTTATGTCAGAAATAACTGGTTTAGATGTAACACTTTCAAGAATTTTCGATGTATTATGACAAAACGAATTTTTCGTGTTATCTTTTTGTCTTTCCTTAAATTTGGAAAATTTTCTCATTTTACACATATCGTTTTCTTTATTATGCCCTTTTTTCAAGGAATCATATAAGCATCTTTTCGGAATCACATCATTCACGTTTTGATAAGGAATAATATTACTTTTATTATTGTTGTGCACTGTTCCTTTATCATTCATCACTGTCAATATAAAATATAATGTAAATTATAAATCGCATTAAAACAACTTTATTAATAGCAATATTTTTGCAGTTATATAAAATAAATTCAAGTAGACTTGCCTTGACTTTGATCGGGTATTATAGTATGCGATGATTCCCCGTCGAGTAAGCTAACAAATTCTAAACGTGCCGAATCTCTAACGGGTACTTCTTCCTTTAGAGTAACATGTTCTCGAGAGGCATGTTCTACTGTAGAAATATCCGATAAATCATGCCAGGATTTATTAGAGTGATCTGAAAAACTCGATGTAGGAGATGAATATGCAAGTCCTATTTGAATAGCTGACACTTGAGAACTTGTACTTCCTCCTTTCGCAAATACTTCATCCAAATTATTCAATTTGAGATTTTCGAGTTGAGTTTGTAACTCCCTGTAATATATATTGTAAATTGATAATATATTAATTATATGATCTTTTAATGAACAAGTGTCAAATAAGGTTTCAAATTCATTGTGATGAATTCATTAGTTATTATACAATTTATATCATTAAAAATTTTTAGAAATATATATATATATATATATATATATATATATATATATATGGATTAATATAAAGATTAATAGAAGAATACTAACATTATTGTATTTTGATATTGAGTAATTAATGTATCCTTGCAAGAAGACAATTTTAAAAGTTTATCTTTATCTATTTTCAGACATTCATAACGTCGTGCAAATTCTGTTTGTTTACTCAGTTCTGCTTCTAAATCTGAGATTAGTTTTTCATTATTTATAATTTGTTCCTTTAATGCCGATATTACTTCATCTTTAGCTTTTGTTACACAAGTTACTTCCTCCAATTTTAGCATCTCTGCATGGAGTACAATCTCTTTTTGTTTTTGATTCGCTTCCTTGATTTGCGCGTCTCGCTCTCGAATTAAACTGATTTGAAATAGAACAGAAAAATTTAACAACTGAAACTAAATTCCCAATCTTTCTCATTATTATTGATGTATTGCACATCAAACCTTTGCAGTTTTTCTCGCTCTGATGCCCATGATTCCAACAAAGCCTTCACTTTTTTACTAGATTCCTTTAAATGAATTGCACCAGCTTCTAATGTGTCTAGTTTCTCCAAATCCTATAAATAACAGAATATATATAATGATAATGGCAGAAAAACTTAAGTTCAAAAATATGCATAAGATTTAAGTCACAAAACAATAAATACCTCTATTGGTTTTGCAGAGCCTACAGGTATCCTTAGCAATACTTGCTCCATTTCAGCAAATATTTCACAAGTTCTATCATCTTTCTTTGTAATTAAATCCTTCAGTTCTTTCATTAAAAAACTTAATGTATGCACTGGATTAAATTCAACAAATCTGTTGGCATTATTGCCTATTTCGGGACATTGTACAGCACGATCTTGAACAAGAACGTATAAATCTTTTGAATCCTTTTTTGATTTCTCTTGGGAAGGCATTCCTTTTGATTTTGTATCAGTATGTTTCTCAACATGCTATAACAAAAAAATAATTCAAATACAAAATTAAAAATACCTGTGTATATATATATATATATATATATATATATATATATATATAAATTTTATAAAATCATATTTGATATATACTCACATTATATCCATTTTGCTGCACTTTTTTAGCATTTGAATTCTTGTTGATCTCTTTATTTTCGCTATGTTTATAAGATTGTGCTGCTTTCATATATAATAAATTCTGCTCCCCGAGTATAGCACCCCAGCTTCGTGGAGCTTCACTATTACTAGTTGCAGATCTTTTTCTTTCAGCTTTCTGTCCAGGACTAGAAATTACAGGTGAAGTATGTTTTTGATCTTTAGCTTTTTCTTGCCTTTTTAACGTGACTTCCACAATATCACCTTTACTGAGAAATACAACTTCTTTGGCACTGCCTGCTGTTACATGCTGCGCATCAAAATGATAAGAATTATACAAATATATTATAAAGTTTGTAATAGAAATTGTACTATAAAGACATCTGTAAGACCTTATGTTCCACATCATGTGCCTTCAAAAGTTTCTTCCCAGTCTTTTTATTCGTAGCAGTTATCCTCTCAGTATTTGTATTTGTCTTAGTGCTCATTGTGTTACGTTGATTGCTAGACGTCGTTGCATATTCTTTTATAAATATTGGTTTTGCAAAATTCTATAAAAATACAAAGAAATGACATATTATTTCAATGATAGATGATTCGCATAGTTCTAATCAGAGAGAAACCTGAGAGCGGTCACCTCGCTTTAACGGGTATATTGTCCTAATGCGCTCCCTGACAAAGTGGACGTCAACTACATCCATTACAGTCGATAATAATACATGGTTCGTGTCTGAGCTATGGTTCATGTCCAAGCTATGGAGTGACCCCAAAAGTGATACTCCCTCTATGGACATACAAAACATGGACATGAACTACAAAAACAGAGGCCATGAATGTTCTCAGAGGGTAATATATAATTGCACAATTTCTGGTTTTGTTCCGTGCTATATGCACGAAATGCCGGTAGCACCAGTGCTATATAACAATTAAATACTTATGTGTGTAAATTGATAATAAATAAATTATTCAATCGCGACAGATACTGTAATATTCAAAGATGAAATAAATATTTTTCAAAATAAATTGGTAAATAATACGGCTCTATGTATTTATCAACATGATAATTAAGTAAAGAGCATTAAGAGCCCACAAAACGCGAATGGCAATGCGTAAATTATTTCGAACATTAATTGTTCGCGAAATTTTTTTTTTTTTTTTTTTTAAATGCGTTATTAGGAGAACATGATTTGTAAAGAGGTCATCAACGCATCTTCGACCTCCTCGCAAAATATATTCTCCTGATAATATAAAATAATAAGAAACGAATTTTCGAAAACTTTCGCGCTTGCGTTATTAGGAGAACATGATTTGTAAAGAAGTCATCAACGCATAATCGACCTCCTCGCACAATATATTCTCCTGATAATATAAAATAATCAGAAACGAATTATCGAAAATTTTCGCGCTTGCGTTATTAGGAGAACATGATTTGTAAAGAGGTCATCAACGCATCATCGACCTCCGCGCAAAATATATTCTCCTGATCATATAAATTATAAGAAACGAATTTTCGAAAATTTTCGCGCTTGCGTTATTAGGAGAACATGATTTGTAAAGAGGTCATCAACGCATCATCGACCTCCGCGCAAAATATATTCTCCTGATAATATAAAATAATAAGAAACGATTATCGAAAATTTTCACGCTTGCGTTATTAGGAGAACATGATTTGTAAAGAGGTCAACAACGCATCATCGACCTCCTCGCAAAATATATTCTCCTGATAATATAAATTATAAGAAACGAATTTTCAAATATTTTCACGTTTGCGTTATTAGGAGAACATGATTTGTAAAGAAGTCATCAAAACATCAATGACCTCCTCGCAAAATATATTCTCCTGATAATATAAAATAATAAGAAACGAATTTTCGAAAATTTTCGCGCTTGCGTTATTAGGAGAACATGATTTGTAAAGAGGTCATCAACGCATCATCGACCTCCGCGCAAAATATATTCTCCTGATCATATAAATTATAAGAAACGAATTTTCGAAAATTTTCGCGCTTGCGTTATTAGGAGAACATGATTTGTAAAGAGGTCATCAACGCATCATCGACCTCCTCGCACAATATATTCTCCTGATAACATAAAATAATAAGAAACGATTATCGAAAATTTTCACGCATGCGTTATTAGGAGAACATGATTTGTAAAGAGGTCATCAACGCATCATCGACCTCCTCGCACGATATATTCTCCTGATCATATAAATTATAAGAAACGAATTTTCGAAAATTTTCGCGCTTGCGTTATTAGGAGAACATGATTTGTAAAGAGGTCATCAACGCATCATCGACCTCCTCGCACGATATATTCTCCTGATCATATAAATTATAAGAAACGAATTTTCGAAAATTTTCACGCTTGCGTTATTAGGAGAACATGATTTGTAAAGAGGTCATCAACGCATCATCGACTTCCTCGCACGATATATTCTCCTGATAATATAAAATAATAAGAAACGAATTTTCGAAAATTTTCGCGCTTGCGTTATTAGGAGAACATGATTTGTAAAGAGGTCATCAACGCATCATCGACCTCCTCGCACGATATATTCTCCTGATCATATAAATTATAAGAAACGAATTTTCGAAAATTTTCACGCTTGCGTTATTAGGAGAACATGATTTGTAAAGAGGTCATCAACGCATCATCGACCTCCTCGCAAAATATATTCTCCTGATAATATAAATTATAAGAAACGAATTTTCGAAAATTTTCACGCTTGCGTTATTAGGAGAACATGATTTGTAAAGAGATCATCAACGCATCATCGACCTCCTCGCAAAACGTATTCTCCTGATTATATAAATTATAAGAAACGAATTTTCGAAAATTTTCGCGCTTGCGTTATTAGGAGAACATGATTTGTAAAGAGGTCATCAACGCATCATCGACCTCCTCGCAAAATATATTTTCCTGATAATATAAAATATTAAGAAACGAATTTTCGAAAATTTTCACGCTTGCGTTATTAGGAGAACATGATTTGTAAAGAGGTCATCAAAGCATCATCGACCTCCTCGCAAAATATATTCTCCTGATAATATAAATTATAAGAAACGAATTTTCGAAAATTTTCACGCTTGCGTTATTAGGAGAACATGATTTGTAAAGAGGTCATCAACGCATCATCGACCTCCTCGCAAAATATATTCTCCTGATAATATAAATTATAAGAAACGATTATCGAAAATTTTCACGCATGCGTTATTAGGAGAACATGATTTGTAAAGAGGTCATCAACGCATCATCGACCTCCTCGCAAAATATATTCTCCTGATAATATAAAATAATAAGAAACGAATTTTCGAAAATTTTCACGCTTGCGTTATTAGGAAAACATGATTTGTAAAGAGGTCATCAACGCATCTTCGACTTCCTCGCAAAATATATTCTCCTGATAATATAAAATAATAAGAAACGAATTTTCGAAAATTTTCACGCTTGCGTTATTAGGAGAACATGATTTGTAAAGAGGTCATCAACGCATCATCGACCTCCTCGCACAATATATTCTCTTGATAATATAAATTATAAGAAACGAATTTTCGAAAATTTTCGCGCTTGCGTTATTAGGAGAACATGATTTGTAAAGAGGTCATCAACGCATCATCGACCTCCTCGCACAATATATTCTCCTGATAACATAAAATAATAAGAAACGATTATCGAAAATTTTCACGCATGCGTTATTAGGAAAACATGATTTGTAAAGAGGTCATCAACGCATCATCGACCTCCTCGCAAAATATATTCTCCTGATAATATAAATTATAAGAAACGAATTTTCGAAAATTTTCGCGCTTGCGTTATTAGGAGAACATGATTTGTAAAGAGGTCATCAACGCATCATCGACCTCCTCGCAAAATATATTCTCCTGATAATATAAAATAATAAGAAACGATTATCGAAAATTTTCACGCATGCGTTATTAGGAGAACATGATTTGTAAAGAGGTCATCAACGCATCATCGACCTCCTCGCAAAATATATTCTCCTGATAATATAAAATAATAAGAAACGATTATCGAAAATTTTCACGCATGCGTTATTAGGAGAACATGATTTGTAAAGAGGTCATCAACGCATCATCGACCTCCTCGCAAAATATATTCTCCTGATAATATAAAATAATAAGAAACGAATTTTCGAAAATTTTCACGCTTGCGTTATTAGGAGAACATGATTTGTAAAGAGGTCATCAACGCATCTTCGACTTCCTCGCAAAATATATTCTCCTGATAATATAAAATAATAAGAAACGGATTTTCGAAAATTTTCTCGCTTGCGTTATTAGGAGAACATGATTTGTAAAGAGGTCATCAACGCATCATCGACCTCCTCGCACAATATATTCTCCTGATAATATAAAATAATAAGAAACGAATTATTGAAAATTTTCGCGCTTGCGTTATTAGGAGAACATGATTTGTAAAGAGGTCATCAACGCATCATCGACCTCCTCGCAAAATATATTCTCCTGATAATATAAAATAATAAGAAACGAATTTTCGAAAATTTTCGCGCATGCGTTATTAGGAGAACATGATTTGTAAAGAGGTCATCAACGCATCATCGACCTCCTCGCACGATATATTCTCCTGATAATATAAAATAATAAGAAACGAATTTTCGAAAATTTTCGCGCTTGCGTTATTAGGAGAACATGATTTGTAAAGAGGTCATCAACGCATCATCGACCTCCTCGCACGATATATTCTCCTGATCATATAAATTATCAGAAACGAATTTTCGAAAATTTTCACGCTTGCGTTATTAGGAGAACATGATTTGTAAAGAGGTCATCAACGCATCATCGACTTCCTCGCACAATATATTCTCCTGATAATATAAAATAATAAGAAACGAATTTTCGAAAATTTTCACGCTTGCGTTATTAGGAGAACATGATTTGTAAAGAGGTCATCAACGCATCATCGACCTCCTCGCACGATATATTCTCCTGATCATATAAATTATCAGAAACGAATTTTCGAAAATTTTCGCGCTTGCGTTATTAGGAGAACATGATTTGTAAAGAGGTCATCAACGCATCATCGACCTCCTCGCACGATATATTCTCCTGATCATATAAATTATCAGAAACGAATTTTCGAAAATTTTCGCGCTTGCGTTATTAGGAGAACATGATTTGTAAAGAGGTCATCAACGCATCATCGACCTCCTCGCAAAACGTATTCTCCTGATAATATAAATTATAAGAAACGAATTTTCGAAAATTTTCGCGCTTGCGTTATTAGGAGAACATGATTTGTAAAGAGGTCATCAACGCATCATCGACCTCCTCGCAAAACGTATTCTCCTGATAATATAAATTATAAGAAACGAATTTTCGAAAATTTTCGCGCTTGCGTTATTAGGAGAACATGATTTGTAAAGAGGTCATCAACGCATCATCGACCTCCTCGCAATATATATTCTTCTGATAATATAAAATAATAAGAAACGAATTTTCGAAAATTTTCGTGCTTGCGTTATTAGGAGAACATGATTTGTAAAGAGGTCATCAACGCATCATCGACCTCCTCGCAAAATATATTCTCCTGATAATATAAAATAATAAGAAACGATTATCGAAAATTTTCACGCATGCGTTATTAGGAGAACATGATTTGTAAAGAGGTCATCAACGCATCATCGACCTCCTCGCAAAATATATTCTCCTGATAATATAAAATAATAAGAAACGAATTTTCGAAAATTTTCACGCTTGCGTTATTAGGAGAACATGATTTGTAAAGAGGTCATCAACGCATCATCGACCTCCTCGCACAATATATTCTCTTGATAATATAAATTATAAGAAACGAATTTTCGAAAATTTTCGCGCTTGCGTTATTAGGAGAACATGATTTGTAAAGAGATCATCAACGCATCATCGACCTCCTCGCAAAATATATTCTCCTGATAATATAAATTATAAGAAACGAATTTTCGAAAATTTTCACGTTTGCGTTATTAGGAGAACATGATTTGTAAAGAGGTCATCAACGTATCATCGACCTCTTCGCACAATATATTCTCCTGATCATATAAATTATAAGAAACGAATTTTCGAAAATTTTCGCGTTTGCGTTATTAGGAGAACATGATTTGTAAAGAGGTCATCAACGCATCATCGACCTCCGCGCAAAATATATTCTCCTGATCATATAAATTATAAGAAACGAATTTTCGAAAATTTTCGCGCTTGCGTTATTAGGAGAACATGATTTGTAAAGAGGTCATCAACGCATCTTCGACCTTCTCGCGTAATATATTCTCCTGATAATATAAAATAATAAGAAACGAATTTTCGAAAATTTTCACGGTTGCGTTATTAGGAGAACATGATTTGTAAAGAGGTCATCAACGCATCATCGACCTCCTCGCAAAATATATTCTCCTGATAATATAAAATAATAAGAAACGAATTTTCGAAAATTTTCACTCTTGCGTTATTAGGAGAACATGATTTGTAAAGAGGTCATCAACGCATCATCGACCTCCTCGCAAAATATATTCTCCTGATAATATAAATTATAAGAAACGAATTTTCGAAAATTTTCACGTTTGCGTTATTAGGAGAACATGATTTATAAAGAGGTCATCAACGCATCATCGACCTCCTCGCAAAATATATTCTCCTGATAATATAAATTATAAGAAACGAATTTTCGAAAATTTTTACGTTTGCGTTATTAGGAGAACATGATTTGTAAAGAGGTCATCAACGCATCATCAACCTCCTCGCAAAATATATTCTCCTAATAATATAAATTATAAGAAACGAATTGGTTTGTGGGCTCTTAATGTTCTTTACTTAATTATCATTTTGTTAAATATTTTTCTATATTCGAGTGTCACCGTGTGAATGATGGCATAGCTATGACATGTATAGCCGCTTGCTATACGTCGTCAAGGCCAAACATATGATATTAATTGATAATTCTCTGCCGAAATATTTTGCTTACTATATATACACGCGACATTTTAAATTATAGAAGTATATTTTATTTTAAATTAATTAATTATGAACGATTGATGTATCACGGAACAATCGCGATATATCGCAAACCACCATCATGTTTCGGAGAGCGACCCGCCCACCGCTTCGCCGCGATCGTAGTATCTATATTTAATTAATTAATCGAACGATTGCATTCCGATTCATCTTTTCGTTCGGTATATATAAGTATTTAATCAATTAATCGAACGATTACATTCGGCTTGCCATTTTACTCGTCGCGTTACAGTGAATATTGCGCGAGATAGGCAGGCAACATGCGCGGCGTCGTGCACGATTTCGACCGTCCGTGCGCAGACGAAAAACAGCGAATTTATATCTCGACTTCCAGACGCGATTTCGTTCTTTTTGCATAAAATTCTACACCATTTCGCGGCACTACCGTTTAAATTTCGTCCTGATCGCCCGAAGAGCGGCTGACTTACAGTGAATATCCGAAATTTGCTTCTTGGACTCACACTTAAATGTAATATTTATACATATAATATAAATATATAATATAAATATATAATATTAATAATAGCAAGGAAAAGAGAGAACATATTAATATTTTTATATAATAAATTATTATTAATTAAATTATTTATATTTTTATTTATATTATTTATATTATCAGAGGGACATATATGTTATCCTCTGAGAACCTTCGTGGACATTTGTTTTGTAGTTCATATTTTGTTGTTAATGTTCATAGAGGGAGTATCACTTCCAGGGATAAAGCGAGCCACGACATCTCTCAGTCTCTCTGTGCACGCTCGGTCGGCTTCGGTCAGCTCCAATCAGCGTTGAGCGCATGCGCATCGCATCGCCTTCACGCTGTTGACAGATATGATTAAATGACTAACCTGAAGATCAAAAATACAATTTTATGTGTTCCCTCCACGATAAAAATTACAATATTTACAGTCAATATTAGAAATAAAAAGAAAAACAACAAGATTATCAGATATTTGACGCGTCGCCCGCGTCGGAAATATGTTTTGGATGAATATTAGGTGCAGTTTCTATAGAAAACGCGACAAAAAATTCTCTATTTTGTTACCAATAGGGACGCGAATGATCTAGTGATCCAACGTGATCGAATCCGCTGTCGTAAAGCGCGTTCGAAAATCTTACTGGTGGGATGGAGTAGGATTTGACCGACCAATCGGGCCGAAGAAATTTTTATCCCGATTGGTCAATCAAACGCCACTTTACTCTACGGGTAGGATTTCCGATCGCAGCCTAAATTGTTGGTGAGTCGCGCGAACGGCGTGGCCGAGATATATACATATATATATATATAAATATATATATATTCGTTTCCAGTGTCATTCAATTAACCGTACGAGCGCGTCGCAAAAACAGGGAGATGTGACCACATCGTCTTCCACGAGCGATAACGCGAAACGCTACGCAGGTTCCGAGAACGCGAGGTCGACGCACACACACGCACCAGACACACACACATGCACACATACTCGACGAAGAGATAAGTGCCTAGGTTGACGTCCGTAGTGCGTGTGGTTCCGATTTCGTTCTTGTAAACATGGTGTTTGGAATCGTGAAATAATTGTTTTTTTTCCCTCCTCCTTCTCCTCCCCCCTCACGAGATCGATCAGCGTGTGCGAGGAGCGGGCGCGAGTCTTACGGCGGTCGCGCGCTTCAACGAACCGAGACCGGTGGTGTATCATGTGATTCTCTCTCACATCGCGAATACACGAAAAGTATGGGCACATCTCCGTTACACGGTGAGCTTACTCGCGCTCTGCCATTAGACCGTCCCTTTGTGATTTTCGCCTTTTGAGGAATATCAATTCGCGGACAATTATCGAGCGTCCTTATCGATTACGTAGTCGCGGTACTAGATATTTGCTGCCGCTCGTGATAACGCGATTTCGTCTCCGCAACTTTGCCCCCCCCCGTGTGTGTACCATCGTCTCGATTGCCGCTATTGAAAGTTATGTTGGATCGTGCGGGAATTTTTAGAATTCTTAGATATTGTAGTCTACGTTTCGTTCGAGGATTTTCGGGGTAGTTGTTGCTCTTAAAGAATTTTGATTGTACGAACAACGTGGCTGATATATTCGCCGGCATCTGCGATGAATATATCGCTTATTAGGTTATGGCAGTTTTTATAAATACCGTACACTTTATCATGTCTGGACATTAATACTAAATGAATTAATACTAATTAAATTTATCGTGATATTATTATAATTTTTCTTTTTGTTGCTAAACAGGGAAACTCTGTATGATTTAGTAATAAATTTGGAGTATCTTGGTACTTTACCATGGAACAGTCAGACAGGGTGCAGATGCAAATTCTTCAGGTTGAAGAGATACCAACAGATATCAATGTGCAAACGATTCATGTTGATGAGAATTTAAAAGCCGCTACCTCTACAGAAGGTAGCCAAGATTCGCCAAAAGCCTGCAGGCCAGTGTCTACGGAATCTACGTTAGCAGATGATATCGATATCAAAGCAGAAGTCGCAGCAGAAGATTACTTGGACGCAAGCCATATCGAGGTATCCGTTAAAGATATTGACAGTGATGCTGGGTATAATAATCAGGTAAAATCTGAGTTGAACAAGTCTGAAACAAAAGTTTATACGTCAGAACAGGAACAGATTAAAATCTATGAACATATAAAAGATGAGACAATAGATTCGAATCATGAATTGCAACACTTGTGCACTGAGGAAGACCAAAGTCAAAATGTGATAACTGAATCTAAAGTAGTAGAAGCAACACAGGAAACAATAGATACTTTAGAAAGTGATTGTAATGTAGTAGGAGATGCAAATCAGTCTGATAGTATAGATAAACAGTGTTTAATACTAGACGAATCTAGACTTAGCGAACATTCTGGGGGCCAGATTCATGATGCGCATGAATCAGTTAAAGAAACAATCAGAGAAATACATGATAATGACAGTAACCAAAATAGCTCAATAGTAACGGATGCTGAACTGACTAAATTAGTACAAGAAGAGACGGAGGTAGTTGTAGTAGTAGAAACTATAGAACCAGCAACAACAGATGCAGCAGCAGACAATTTTATTGTCACTTTAGACGAAAAAGACGTTA
This sequence comes from Camponotus floridanus, assembly GCF_003227725.1. Classification (NCBI taxonomy): domain Eukaryota; kingdom Metazoa; phylum Arthropoda; class Insecta; order Hymenoptera; family Formicidae; genus Camponotus; species Camponotus floridanus. Next base: position 924,098 of record NW_020229337.1, read on the forward strand.
ACAAAGAGTGCAATCAAGAGACTATAGTTACTTTGCAGGAAAAAGAAACTACAAAATCCAGGCATGAAGACAATGAGATTGATCTAATTGATTACAGCCAAGAAAATGATGATACTATAATAGAAGTAACAGAAGTTATAGATGCTCCAGTTACAGAACAGTATGAGCAACAGGATAATAAGAACTGCGCAGAGAATAATGAATGTCATATAGAATCTGTAAAATTAACCGAAAGAATTGACGATCACAAAGATATAAGTGATGAAAATATCCAATTAGAGCCAATTGATGGGGAAACTCTGATCAGTTCTAGTAATAAAGATGATATCACTATTATCATAGATGAGAAAATTATAATCACAGAAGACGTTGATTCAGAAGTTACAACAAATCTGTCACAAATTGAAAATACCCATGAAGATATTGAAGATATTACTGAGCATAAACAAAATAATACACCTCCTTGCGAAATACCCCTAGTAGAATCGTCTGTGAAGAAGAGGAGCGTTATTCAAGATATTTTTGACGATTGGGGTGTCGAGAATACAGACGAAGATGCGCAATCGACTTCGAAAGTGCACGATACTGTAGAGATCGAATTGAAGAGTCTATTAGACGAAACGAAATCAGATCAGATTGTTATAAGTGAAACTCTTCCGGATAAAACTCCATTCTCAAACAAAGAATGTGCCACAGATGAGATACATAATGTAGATACAAGCGAGAAGAATATCAAAGATTCTGAACAAACGGAAAATAAAAAAAAAAATAAAGAGATCAATCAAGATGCAGTGCCATTAAATAGGAGCGAGAAAAATTCTCCAGCGAGCAAATCTCCTCAAAACGTAGAAACGCGTGCGTTTAACAAGACATCGCACATCGCCACATCGCTTCCTAAGAATCGTTCTCGGCATTTAACAAGTCAGATAGCATCACCAGCGGAAGTAACGGAGGTATTGAAGGAACGTCTTCGCGAGAAGCAGAAGACGGTGGTGGACACACCACGTGGACCAGACATATTCTTCGTGAAGAAATTAACGCAAAGACTGTCCAACAAATTAGCGGGTAGCTCAGTGAATCCGGTACCAGGACTTATCCCTCTGCCACAACAAACCACCCCTTCTTCTACACCTTCACAATCGACGGTGGATAACTGTGATAAGAAGATAACAAATGCGCCAGCGGAAACAAGTAAAGATGGCAATTCCGACAATAAGGAACTGTTGGCAATTTTAGAAGGTGACGTTGATCCCGATTGGTCCATCTTGAAGCCTCCGACTCTCACGGAAGAAGGCAAAACGCCGCCGAACGTCGAATCGCAATCGAATCATAGTGCACCACCAAAACTCGATCCATTAGTCGAACGGGAATTGGCGCTGAAGCAACTCCTCGAGTTGCCCGTAACGTCACCCAAGAAGATTTCACCGCGGAAGAAGAAAACTTTCCGTGCGGCACCCGGCAAAATGTCTAAGGATGTGGAAATTCCACTCGCCGCACAGAAGGAGAAGGAACTTGTCGGTATGGATTCGGCAAGCGAGAATGCGCAACCAAATACCAAACCTGTCGAGATAAACCTGTGTTCACCGCAAAAAAGCAATCAAAAAGATCACGGAATTGAAAAAATAGTTACACGAGAAGAATCGAGATCGGGTAGGAAGCGAAAACCTACCGAAAAAGCAAGGGAACACGAGCAGAATACGATAAAGCGGCAGAAGGTGTACAAGGGTAAGGTTTCGTTGAATAAGAAGCAAGCGCAGGAGAACATCTCCGAGGAGAACACGACGATGGAGAATCACGTTGTGACGAGCGACGAACTGACGGATACTGTAAATAATGAAAAAATCGTCGCGAAAGAAGTAACAAGTAAACAGGTCGAGGGTAAAATGGATCTGAGTTCGAGTAAAATCGAAAGTTCTCGGCCGAAACCGAGTCTTGTTAGGAAAGGCTCGCAACCTATCGCCAAGAGAAAGATGGTGGTGAAGAGATTGCTACGCCAGAAGATGCCGGCTAATGAAAAGTCCGTTCGATTGAAAGGTAAATTGACTCCTTCGCCAAAGAAATCTCCCCCGAAGACTGTCTCCAAGTCGCAGAAGCGAACGACCGAGAGTGCTTCTGGCGATGCAAAACCCAAGAAGAAGATTATAAACGAGATAGACCGGTTATTGCAAGACGAGGGAGTCGTCAATTTACTATACGATGTAGAGCAACCAGATAAAAAACGCCTGGTTCCCATCACGAAGTCGCGCGCGAAGGTCATGGACCTACAGAAGGTTCAGCGCGAACTCAAAATCAGAAAGAAATTGGTTCGCAACGCTGTATTGCGATTACGCACGTCGACAATCGCCGGTGTCACAAAAGTGTCACCAAGATCGAAGAGAGCGGCGATTTTGACTGATGTTCAAGCGGACAGAAAGGTAGGAGAGCAGATCACGTCTCCGAAAACCGCTGCCTCGCCTACGGAATTCATACTTCCAGCAAAGATTAGAAACGCAGCCGACGCGTCCATCATTATCAGGAGGCACTCATCTAGTTCGTTCTCGAGCGCGTCCGGAAGTCCCAGAGTTAGCGTCGACGCACCGGAGAAACCAACGGAAGTTGCCAAGACGGACGACGGAGCAGTTCACTCTTTGAGATCTGCCAAGAAGAGACGAGACTCGCAAGACGAGAAAATTATTAACGCGAAGAAGAGCAAGAAAAAAACAATACAAAAGTTTGATACAGAATCTGTTACCGCTGTTACTACTGGTACCATTAGTACTACTACCACAACTACCACGACTACTAGTAATACTATTCATAATGCGGATGAAAAAATCACTGTTGCTGCGCGTCCCAATAAGAAGTCGGAAATCAAAAAGCTCGACAAGATTGGTAAACAACAGGACAATGTTCACGCGTTTGAAGACAATGTTTCGAGCAAAGTTACGACCAGGTCCTCGAATGGCGCAGTAACGGGGAAGATAACGGCGAAGAGCAGGCGTGCCATGAAAAGCAAAGTGACTTTTATTAGAACAGGTGATCCGGATAATACTGAAAATTCTTCTAAAGAGGAGGATGAATTATCCGCTTGTCTTGCTGAAGCGGCTACCGCTCTTTCGATCGTCAATGCTGGTGGTCGATCTGGAAATGTTACTACTACACGAAAAAGCAAAGGTAGAAATTTCTATATCTCCACAATAGTATTTTCTTTTTTCTTAAAAAACAAAAATTATAATCGATTTGTTTACTTTTTTCTAACAAAAATATATTCAAATATATATTATATTCAAAATATATAATTTAATGAATTATATGAATTATATAATAATACACACGATACGATATTCCAGTGAATGCAAGTAAAATGGACTTGGATAGTAAAACAAAAGTGGAAACGCAAGGTCAATTTAGCAATAAAGAAATAAACGTACGTCGGCACGGTAATCTCGTACAATTAATACTTACGCCATCCTCTTCGACGAAAATCAGGAATGCTCTTACATTGCAGGTAAGTAAGCTTATAGATGCATATTTTCTCTTTCATCATGCTCTTAGAACATTTCTTTAAATTATTAAATATTATTTTCAATCCTATATTAGGTGATGCAAGAATTCAGAGAGGCCCTATCGATACTGAAAAGAGACGACGAATGTAGGGTAGTACTGTTTACCTCTACAGGAACAAGTTTCTGCGAAGGCCTCGACCTTTCGGAATTATTGCATACAAATAAAGAAGAACGCCGATCTGTCGCACAGGAATTGGCACACGCTGTCAAGTATGTATTTTTAATACTAAAAATCACGATCGCCGATTTTATTGTAATTTATCAAAACTTTTGTTTCTTGTTTCAAGGGACTTTATTAAAAGTTTGGCTACTTTTAATAAACCTATAGTAGCTGGTGTACAAGGCGCTGCGATTGGACTCGGAGTGACAATGTTGCCTCTCTTCGATCTTGTAATTGCTAGCGATAAAGCGACATTTTGTACCCCTTATGGGAAATTAGGACAAATCGCTGAAGGAGCTGCGGTCTTTACCCTTTCACACATACTGGGCAGTGCAATTGTAAGTTTTAAGCAGTTTTTGTAAACATGAAAAAAAGAAGGGAAAACAAAGCGTATCTACATTTTGATAGACGAGCGAACTTCTTTTGGGTGGAAGGACCTTAACGGCGAGCGAAGCGTTAAGAGCTGGTCTTGTTACTCGAGTTTTATGGCCTGATCGGTTTCAAGTAGAATTATTACCATCATTGCGAGCTATGAGTGATCAATCGTCACAGGTAAGTTGCATGTAATATTATCTTTTGACATTGTAATTTTAATAACAAGTTTCTGAAATATATATTTCGTGTGTATATTATATAATTTATACATTATATTTAATTACACATTTAACAATTTCTCTCAGATTCATTAAATCGTAACGTAATACCTTTGTATCTCTACAAACGATGACAGTAAGCCATGTAAGCTGGTCCAGAATAGAGCAATTCCTGTATATTTACTTGTGTCTGATCCTCGAAAATGCATATATGCTTTTCTGGGCATGTGCATCTATAATACGTCGAATACAGATCAGATCGTATGTAGCCGCAAAAGTCCAACGTCTCACACCTTCTTTTCTGTGCATTAAAAATATTCAATAAATAAACATGTTGAGGAAAATTAATAAATTAAAAAATATTAAATTAAGTCATATCATTGCATGGCTTAATTTTTTTTTCTTTTACATAAGAAGTGCTAGTAATTATGATGCTGTATAATTTAATATAACAAGAGATTTTTTAAATTATGCAGATATAATAAAGTATAATAGAGATATAAATTATTATCTTATAAAATGCGAAATTCTCTCTCTTGCTGCATATTACTATACGATGTACCTTGACACATTTGAATACTTGAGTGAGACCATATTCTTCATACGTATATTTTTGTAGCTTCCAATAATGTGTTTGGGGACATATGCAATTTATTGTTACATTATATGGTATTATATAGGTGTTACTTAAATCACTTTCTCCAAACACTATCACTGCCTCTTGTCTATGCGCGCAAATCTCTAATTCTTCCATTATTTGTGTACAAAACTAATAATGGGAGAGAAAAATGTTATTATTAAAAATATCAATTATAAAAATATTTTTAGCTTGATATTTTTGTACCTTTAGAATTGATTTGTTATTAAGTGATAAGGATGAATTATCAATGATTTTCGTCCATTGCCAAGGACATTCTTGTCCATGAGGACAACGACAAAGTCTCTCTGTCAAGCCGGACATCCAAAATCGGTCGTGAATTACGTTACATACCTCGTAAGGTTTACATTGATGTAAATCACTCTCCCCTTCAATCTGCTTCGACAAATAGAATAAAGATTTGTCATGAGAAATATCATACATTTTTGAAAGCTATTCAGTAATATTTACGTGATACAGATTTGTATATACGAACTCCCTTCATATACTTGAATGTAACATTGTTAGCCTTACTGCTGATTGTTGTATATACACCGACACTTGCACCTATTATCGAAATAAAGAGGTGGATTTTCACAAACATATTTGCACAACGACGTGTGTACTCTTGAATAAGCGCTAGATTCGAGTGTCGCGATCGGCACATTTATATTAACACAAATGGCGATAATGCTAATACATTCTCGATTCCACGTTTGCTCCCACATGACTCGTAATTACGAAACTTGTTAATATTTATGACATCATGCGGTTGTCTCCGCTTCAATTGTGAGATACAAAGGTGCTATAACGCGTGATAAATCAACATGTTGGAAAGAAATCCACTCTTTAATGCATACATGCATATTTTAACTATAAGAATATGCTTATATATGTACATAATTGAGAAAAAGCATATTTTAACTATGAGAATACGCTTATATATGTATATAATTGAGAAAAAGCAGCATTCCTATAGGATATTATAAAGATATATTTACATGTTTATGCTATTGCAATTTTTTTTTATTAATTATATATGTTTTTATTAAAATCTCTTCATTTCTAGTCCATGGAAGCAACAAAGGCTCTATTACGCCACAGTCTACGGAAAAAGTTAGACGCCGCGCTTGAATCAGAAACATATTTGTTGATTCAGCATTGGTGTTCCGTAGAGTGCCAGACTGCTATAAAAGCTTATATTGAAGGAAAAATACAATAAATGATGGTAAGCACGTGTTAAAAAATATGATGATCAATATATATTATATATATTAGTGCATCGTAATTATCTTCATTAAATATTTTATAATTTCAGTGTGCAAGTACTATTAATCGTGAGTCTGAAATATGTGTTAAAGAATGGAAGTGATTGATATTTGTGTGGATAATGATGAATAATCATACAAACAGCTGATGTCATACAAAAATTGTGTACTTCTGATACGACATTCTACGTCAATGCACGATATTCTTTAGATTTAAGATATAAATACTAAACCACCACAAAAAGATTGACTATTTTACTATTAGAAAAAAATCATTTAGATATAAATTTATCATATATAAATATGTATATGTATAAATCATATATATAAATCATATATAAATATGTATATGTATAAATAATATACATTTACATATACATATATGTAATATATATGATATATTCAATTAAACATGGAGTAAATCGTTGTTCTATAAAAATTAAATCTATGTTTCATTTGAATATACTATATATGTGTTATATGTATATATACATATACATATATATTACATACTATATAAATATACATACATTCTTTTCGCATTATGTTATTACTGTTAGATTAAAATAAAAGTACATTTATTGTAAGAAACAGTGCAACTTTTATTTAGTTGTCGCGTGTCAAATTTATATTTGGCTCGCGTGAAATATAATAATGCACTTTAAGAAAACTCTTTGCGATTGTTTAAAAAAAAAAGTTTGAAAAGAGTGCATGTCAGAGCAAACTTCACACAGACGAAACGTCAAATAAATCTATTTTCCTCTGTGTCGAGCAGTGTTTGGTATTTTTGCAAAATTAACAAGTCCTTAGATAATAAGAATGGCTGTATCGATGATACCATGTAAATACGAGTTTTCCAGAGGCCATGGCATCGGTGTAGCAGAAGCGCTTGGAAATTGGGGTTTCTCTAACAGAATATGTAATTCTGGTCAAGAGCTGCGACGCTTAAAGTGTCTCTTTGCGGAAATGGATTCTTTGTGAGAATATGAGCACGCAATTCATTGAAACAAATCAAGAAAAATTCATCGCAACTACTATTAGAACTGAGAAAAGAAATAAAAAAACGGGTATTAATTATAATTTCAGACGCAAAAAAAGAAAACCAGCAATGTGTGTTAAATATGATCCCAGATATGATCCTAACGCGTGGTACGTTAAGCCTAGCCCCGATAAATATAAACCCGCGTGGACATTTCCTGTAAACAGACCTCTCATTACTCATTCTTCGACTGTCACGGTTATGAAATTCTTTGATATTAATAAGTTCAAATCAGATATAGCGCAATTTACACCTGGTCGCAGTTACATCCGGCAAGGCGTATGTGTATATATATATATATATATATATATATATATATATATATATATATAATTTCTGAATGAATTCAATCGTTTTGTTAAAGCAAGTCAATGGTTTTTATTACGGATTTAAAATATAATAACAAAATTATAATATACATAATTATATACAAATTTTTAATTGCATTCTAAAACATACATGCATCATAATGTATCATATTTTAGACGGACAAGTGGTATCGTCGCAGTCCAAACTGTTGCTATCAACCAAGCTATTTAGCTCCGCAATGTCCTACATGATATTGTCAAAGACTGATTTGTTGATCTTTAAATTTATAAGATGATCATCTTTAATTGTATATTTGATAATATCAAATGTTTTCTAATATTAAAGTATATTTTTTTGCGACGTATATGTCACGTATAATGCAGTATAAAGTATATATTTGTGCCATATATTCAAAGAAGATATAGATGATGAAAGGATTAAGATATAGGGATACAAATAATGGAGCAGTTATAATAAATTATTAGATGATGAAATTTGAGAGAGTGAAGTCGTTGAATTTATTTTTCGCTTTAACGAACACGTGTCTCGAGCATTTGCATTGCGTGAGAACAATTATATTATCGTATGGTGGGGGCGAGTAATTTAACTGACTGTAAGATTTGTTAACATCTTTTTTTGCGCGTGACATACCGGTGAATGAAGAGTATATCTCTAAGCTATACTAGAGCTAGTATTACAACAATATACACATTCGAATTCCTTAAGTAGAAACTGATCTACACAAATAGCAATTCGTACAATCTTAAATAAGGAGCTCTGTGCTGCCTTTGCGATGGCTTTGCATATAAGAAAGCCTTTTCTCGAGATTCTTATGTACAAGAAAAAAATATAAAACTGAATTGATATGAGTCATGATACAATATAAATATGAAAACTGTAAGAATAACACACGATTTACGCGAATCAGTAACATATGTATGTTACGCGAGTTATTAAAAATATACTTACGATACCTTAAGCAAGTAATGTACATATCATAATATATAAATTAAGACTAGATAGAATATCGGAGACTTTACTTCTACAGCCAATACAGTAATCGAGTGTGACCGAAATATAACTTATAAGCTAATTATGCAGTAACATGCGGCACAATGACGGCTGAAAGCGTACTGGCAAGAAGAGAGCACGTGATATTTTTCTGACGCTCCTTTTATACTTTTCTTTTGGTGTATCCTTTTTTAAGTTGGACATAACACTATCGAAAAAATATATTAATTGTATATAAATATTTCTTAAATATTTATATCTAACATATTTATAAATTGACAATATACGTTAAGATTATTTCTGAATGAAAAAATTATTAAAATTCTCACACGTAAATGACATTCAATAAAATTAAATTAAATTCAGGAGTACCTTTAAGTATATAATCTGTTAGCAAGGTGGGTACTGTTGGACTATCCTCGCTAATGGCCTTTAATACTACAAATAAATTATTGACATATATAAATATATTATTGGCATATATAATGAGACATACATGATGATTAAGAATTGACGACTACTTACTTTTAATAAGTACTTGCAAGGCTTGATTGTCTGGCGGGCCGCTATCTGTATGATATGGAATAACAGTCGTCAGGTACTAGAACAAAAATAGTATTAAATTAGAATTATGTTACTTTATTATTCTTCCAAATTACAATTAAATTATATTAAAGATTATTTTTTTTTATTGAAAATTAGATTTTTTACATCCCTCCCCCCCACATATATATATATATATATATATATATATATATATAATGTAAAATATATTATGTAAATGCGCAATTCGACACGATGGTATAAGTTACCTTTGGCTCTTGCAAAGACCTATGTTGTGGTAACGGACTAGTACCATTCTGCATTTGATTTCGTTTCTTCGTAACATGATGCTGCCTACGTCGATTTTGCACAGCCAACAGTAAAGAGATGAACTGGTTCTTAAGTTCCTTCTCATATTCTAATTCATCCCTAAGTGCGAGCTCAGCGATTAGCGTTTCGCTCAAGGCCGCAACTAAGGATTCCATCTCGCCAAAAAGTTCAGTCAGTTGACTGGAGGAGAGTTGCTTCAATTCTAAAAACACATTCGACTCTTTAACACAGATTTTTATTTTAGAAAAAAATTAAATTTATATTTGTTATTGATATTTTTCTTTAAAAGAAAAAGAGCTTTTCAATACATACTTTTCTCGTGAAGCGGTGATCCAAGTACTTCTCTACTTCTTTCCAAAGCCTCGTCACTATCTAACATGGAACCTTCGGAATCTGGCGATCTTTCCATTGACGGACTTTCCTACGGTAACAAAAAATGCATTATTAATGCAAATCACTAGTTACTACTATATGAGTATACATCAGCACTGAAGAGATTACCTGCATTATGTCATCTATCTCGCGAAGAACCTCCTCGGCGGTCTTGAGAGGCTCCTCCGGACTGTGAGTATCAGTACTGCTAGATAAGATTAAAGCATGCATATCCAAATCTGTCGCAACTGCCTCGTCTTCGCTACTTAAATCCTCTAGTTCCGGTCTACAGCGAACAAAAAAAAACGAAAGCATTGAATTGACCAGCACCCCTAACACTGATTTAAATAAAGAAACAAAGTGAATTCATTGAAAAAGTAATTTCGATAAAAATTTAATGCGTAAAAAGATGCATAGTCGCTGCAAAGTAAAATCTTTGATGAAAATAATTAAACTGCGTATATGTAAAGCCGAAAAGTAGCTACCTCTCCGTCGAAGCGGGTGCTTCATTCAGATTCAACGCGGGCATGTGCATTTTTCTCGCATAAGATTTGCTCCAGTCGATCGGTAATATATTTCCAAAAGTTCCCGTGATCGTCCACCACATCCTTAAAAAAAAATCAAATATATATACGTTAATAATGCTTAAAAGACTTCGTGGTGCTTGCTAAAGACTTATTCAATCTTAACACAGTCGCTCTTCTCTTACGTCATTCAAATATGTATTAATGTAAACAGATGCGAAGCCTCTTCGCATGATTCATATCCTCCAATCTATAGTATCCTCACGGAAACGAATACGTCTTAAACTCGTGTGTCATTGGATTTGTTCGCTCGAATGATTCAATATTATGTTAGAATCATCGTATTTTTTTATCTTTAGCAAAAAATGTTCTTTGAAATATGTTATTTTTTCTTGCAACGAAAATAAGCAATCAATGTAGAAAATCGTCTTGTGCTTTATACAATTTTAATTGATTTGCGGAATGTCGCATAATGCTGTCTCATTATTATCTTAAAACAGCTCATTCACCGTGTTTTAATCTTCACATTCTATTTTGATCTTTTTCCATATAATACCTTAAATTTCTTTACCAAAATATCTATGTACAATGGTGACCAATGAAAGCACTTGCTTATAGAGATGTTACAAACAATTCCAGCCACCTAAAGGTTAATGAGAAAATGTATCTCATCATAATTTTAGCGTCAAGGACACGCAATTTACAAACGTGTTTGTTACAAGAGCGTGACGTCTGATACACGATCAATAAATGCAGATGCTCCCACGAGAATGGTATAATGTAGTAGTATTATTAAGTCGCTTCATATAATATGTTCCATCATGTAAAAACATATACCGGAGACATTCTTTACGTATAACTCCCGAGACAGACTCTCTCTCCTTTTTTTCTTCTCACGAAATCTTCGTCTTTCTTAATATGTGTTTCTCTCTTAATATATGTTTTACCTAATTTTAATATCTACATAATTTTCGTGAGAATACCTCCATTTAGGATATACTTAAGACATCTTTTATACAGCTGTCGTGAGAGCAACAGACTGTCCGTAAATTTCCCGTTTTCTAGGACGCCAAATAATGAATCATGAGAGGAGACTGTGGGTGTTTCCTGCGTTACGTATGCGCTGAATAGATAAGACATTTAATCACGTGCAAACAAAACGTAAGTCAATGATGCTACGGCAAGTAACGTGTCGTTTACTGAAGGGAAGTGATTCTTCACGCGGGGAACTAACACACCGGAACAAAGTAGCTTCTCGCGGCGCGAATTTGCGTACAATGTAATCGTGGGAGTCGACACAAAATGGCATCCAAATCTGCATGATATAATGTTCTTTTAAACCAAAATACTTCTCTCTCCTAACTCTTTCTGTCCCTCATAAATGTCCTTTCTTTTCACGGTTGATGAATAATATGAGCCATGTGTTTTGAAAGTGACTGAGCTTTGTCTTAAACAAACAGTTCAATTTCACTAATTTCAAATGCTGAAGTTTCACAAATGTTTCTTAAAGTTTCTTTATCGGGTATTCAATTCAATTAATGTTTACTGAAAGGATCGCGATTTCTTTTGATATGTATTATTCAACATTTAAAAAAATGTTAAATCGGTTCGTTAATCTTTTGAATTTAAAATACATGAAAATATATGAAAGCTTTCAATTTTTCTTCTTTGAAAAGATACCAGACTTTAAATAGAATAATATGACTAAAATTTATAACATGCATTGAAGAAATTAGATATTTTGATCTTTAAATATCTATTCTCTGTCCAAAATTCGCATATGTGTTTATGCTTGCCGAAATAGAAACAAAGAAAGAAATGATTGCGATGAATCAGAGTGAAAGCCAACGCACATTGATCGACCATTCGATGTCGTGAGTTAATAAATTGAGGTCAACCCAGTCTACTTGAGTTTCCGATTAATGTAAAGTGGCCTCATCTCCAACGCACACATTGTTCACATCAAATCGTCAAGCGCATTTCATGACAACGTATATGAAGCTTTATATGACACTGAGTTAATTTATTTTTTAATTTTAGCACGCTTGTAAAAATTGCAATAGATATATACAAAAATTAAAAACAGATAAGAAAAAACTCAAAAATCATAAAGTTTAATCATTAATTCTCAAAAAACAGGATTTCATATTTTTCCATGAACAGTTCTTAATAAATTCTTTTAAATCTGCTTGCTTTCTACAAGATTTGTGTTAAGAGGGAAATTTAAAATAATATAAATTCTTCTTTAATTAAAAGGAAACGATTCGTTTCATCTCTCTAGCGCTTTCATATCAATTCACCCCTGCAAAGCACCCTAGATTGCCGTTATCTGAGGCGCATGCGCGCCAATATTGACGTTCGCCCTCTGTTCAAGGGGTGGTGTATGGCTCGATATACGAACGAAGGAGCAAAACAGAGATTAAATTTTCATGCCACGCGTTTCATCAATATCAAAACATCGAAAAGAAATTATTTACTTCCAAATATATACATTAAAAGCGCTTAAAGCAAATGGAAAGTTTGGCGAGTAATTCAATTCTAGGAAAAAGTATATATTAGTCCCCCCCTCTCTCTCTCTCTTTCTTTGTATACTAGCCACGTAACAATAATTTGTGTTATATCATTTATACTAAACATTACATTGCATAACTAGACATTAACGCTTTCTCGTCTGGTTATGCTTTTTCCCTCGAAAATAATTCGAATTAAACTAAAAAACTCGAATCTGATTATTAAACGTCTTTACTTTTGACATCTAAATATATCCGTGAAATTTTTGAAGAATATAAGAGTCAAGCCACGTGATAAAATGTCAAATGCAGATCGAGGGAAAGGAATTGTATCAATCACCGTTTGATATCCGTTTCCGGTGTGACTTGGATATATCTGGGTGTCGTGCTCGGCCTCGTGCTAGAAAACGCAAATGTGAAATCACGAATGGGAATGAATGTAGAATTGCGTTTCAAACGCGTTAGATCGCGACGACGGAAAAACTCGATACGGATGTATCGCAGCGGAAACGCAGATGAGCTTTGCGAACGCATGGACTCGCATCGCTACCGCGGCTTTGTCGCGTGATGGACCTCGATGGAGTCGATGACCTTATTAGTCATCGGAATAGAGAGACCGTGCCATTTGGATATTGCCACCCCCCTCCTTTCACCTCCCGAGTGCCCTTTAATAATGTCATATATAAAACGGTATCGGTCGATGGCACATTTGAATCGGTCGTTCCAAGAAAGACATGAATCATAGAAGTGGACCTCTGGAGGGAGAAAAAACTTGGCAGTTTGTTTGTTTGTTATAGCTATGTAGTTTATTTTAATTGTATGTCCTTTTTCTTATATTTTTTTTATTTGTAATATTTCTCTTTTCATGCTCATTTTGCATATCTTTCGATACGCGTTTGAATTAAAAAATTATATATTTTTTGACTTATGTTTGTTTGAATACTCAAAATGTTTTTTTTCAAAAACAGAAAAATATACGCAATATATTGTTTCATCGATAAAAATTCAAATTTGACAAAAATTGCATGAAGATATCAAGATGTGCAGGAAGACCATCTTGCACCTGTCAAAGGATGTATAAGAAATTAACGAACGAAAATCGCGTTTGTGAAAAGAGATGATGAGGCAAATAATCCAATGTAAAATAAATTTAACGGCTTTGTGCGTGGTTGCGCACAGACGAAGAGACAATTTTGCGCTTCGTTGAATTTCACCTGCTGCTCGGTTATGCTCGTTAGGACGTGCAACCTTGTCCTGTCGGTGAATGCGTCGCGACTGTAATTTACACCCTATGATGAAAATATTTGGCCGGGTCGCTTGTCGGATTGTGAATCTTGAACCACCCTTCGATAATTAACAATCCGTAAAATTGTCTATAAGCTTGAAAGCATGTATGGCAAAATAGTCAAAATTCTTTCTTTTGATTTATTCGCGGAGCTTTGTGTGTCCATGATTCAAAATTTAATTTTAATGAATAAAATTTATTTCGTGTTTACGAAACTGTATAAATTCAAAAAAGTAATCGCTCATTTTTTTATTATGCCACGAATTTTTATTATGTTATGTCCTAAGAAAATTTCTAGCCTAGAGTCTAGTTTAACAACTCGAGTCACGCTTACGTCAGCACGTTTGAGTAAGAGATCCGGCAAGGTCACTACGAAAGATCTCGTCGTACCTTGTTAGGAGATGTACTTGTGAATCTTGTCAGGTTCATTATATATACATAGAGTAACTGGTAAAAATTAGTTGAAAATTGTGAAAAGATCAATGCGTTTAGAAAAACAAATATTTCTACTAAAATTCTTTTAATTAAATACATCTAAACGTCTTTAAATCTTGCAATATACCATCAAATATATTTTTCAACATTTTGATTTACAAGTAATCAATCAGTTTTTTTACTTTCCTCAAAAAAAAAAACGTAATCCATAGCACATTTTATTTATTCTTTTTCGAAATAACATAAAAAATATAATTGGCACTAATCAAACTCGATAGTGAATTAATTAGAGAAGGGAAATGTTAATACAGGGATTCATTTAATTAAGATGCATTTAGTCTCTCTCTCTCTCTCTCTCTCTCTTTCTTTCCCTGCCCCTTCCCCTCTCTTTCTTTCTCCTGATATGGAACGGCGACGCTACGGCTACTTCGGAGAGAAAGCTGCAAAGCGTGCCGTAAACATCGCGTAGAGAGTATTAACGGTGTCGACACACTTCTTCCATTGGAAAATCGATGGCTGCCATCAGACAGATTCGCGAGTAGAAGAAGAAATTCTGTCTTCTCTCTCGTTCCTCCTTTTCTTTGATACAACAATAGCGGCAAGGTCGAAACATTCTCTATCAGTCTGCTTACGAACTAATTAATGAGGGATTTTTAAATTATTCAATATATAAATGGCTAAAATTTGGCAAATATATATACACACATATATATCATTGATTAAAAAGTTGCATTTAATTATCTAAATATTCCTCTTTTTTCTAAACAATTCAATATATTGATGTTATTATAATTATACAAGCCTTATCTTGAACTTTAATTCAACTAATTCGTGACGACAATTAAAAACATTTTGACATTTAACATTTTACTCGCCGATACAATGATCGAGCAGCGAAATTATATACTACAATTAAATTGCACCGTATTACATTCACTGCGGCATTGCGTTAAATAGAACAGTAGGTGAAACTGCTGTCGCGTTTTTTCAGAAGGAAAGAGAGAGAGGAAGAAAGAGGAGGAGAGATGTCGTGTTTCTAGATAATCGAGATGCAAGATGAAGTGTATGGATCATGCTACTTCCCCTCGATACAGATATTCGCTCCCCGTTATTGCGCATTGCGTGTTACGCGTATTACGACGAGCGCAAACGGTAATGCGATAAGTGATTATTTCCGCGATGGTGAAATCACCACTTTCAGATGAGCTGTCGAACGAGCGAGAGAGTCCATCGAGTACGCAAAATGTAAACGTCAATGTTAATATATACGCACGTACATTACATTACGGGCAATTTTCAGACGTGCGTGCTCTCCCGTCGATGTATCGTCATTTATCTTTTACTGATTCGCGGGGAAACCGGTATACTGCAATATAATATCGGGTTTTCTCTATGAACCGAATATCGTACGACTTGCAACTACTGCGACCACTTACGTGCAGGTTAATTAGGGTTAACTGAGATAATTACGACCAATGGGATAAGCACGCGATATTGGAGTAGTAACGTTTTTAACGATACGAAGAAAAATTCTAAAAAACAGTCGCTGATATACATCCTTGTTGTAATTTACATAATAATAATTTTATCTTAAAAGGACATCTTTCAGGTATATATATATATATATATATATATATATATATATATATATATATCCCGCTTGAAATATCATATTATTAATATACTTACTGGCACTCGTTCATAATTTCCTCCTGCGTTCGCACCTGCACCGGCGCCAGCGATTCCACGTCGGTGCCATAATCGCGAAAGCAAGATGTGATTTTTTCATCGAAGGTGTTGACGAGATCCTCGAGGCTACCGCTGAACGGGCTGAACGTTCCTTCCTGGAGGATGTCAGTGCCATTTTCGTGTGTCGTTGGTGGTTCATTCGCGTTGCAATTCTCGCCGAAACTCGCATCCAGACTGGCATCCAATAGTTGTTCTACAGTATTAAAAAACAATCAAGAGATGTATAAAAAATTATGCGATTATTTATTATGCAACATGAAAAAGAGAATAAGTGTTTAATTTCCCAAAGATTTGATATTATAAATTATTATATATTATGTTATGAATAAATTCGCGTCAATTCAATTATTTATACATTAAAATGATTAGTTTTTATAAAATAATTATTTTTTGTAAGACTTGAATCAATAAGAAAAATATGCTTTAATTAATATTATTATTTTTACTAATAAACATTTAACTAAGGAAAAGATGAAAAATATTAATAACGTAACTTTAGTCGAAGAGAAGCAATTTTTTTAAATATTAACGATTTTTAAAATTAATATCATTATCGATTACACATATTATCATAATTTAGTATGTCTGATCGCTTTATTTGATATATATACATATTTATTTATTATAAGTGACAGTTAATATCAGTTACATCTCTCGATTCTGTTTGCGAAGTAAACTCTAAATTTAGCATCGGCTGTATGCTATTGCGATATTGACGAAACACAAGGATGACCCCGAGATCGCGACGACTGGCGTCGCGATATCGAACGTTATCGGACATGACACCGCTCGTCGTCGCTTTGATAAAAGTATCGCTCAACCCTCGACCCTACATACATCCCTCTTCTTGAGTCTACGACGCATATAACACAGAAAATAAAAATTCAAGAAATCCGTAATTTCTGTTTCATATATTATTATTTAGATCGCGGGAATATCCTATCATCACGTGGAAAAAAACAAATTGTGGCAAAAAGATGTTCGGCTAGTAATCTGGATTTTAAAATAAATCAAGTTGAATAGATTTTTAATAATTAAAATTCTTATTTTTTCATTCTTGTTTTTTTGGAGACAATAATTGAGAAAAGAGCGTTTTTATGATTATGATCTCGAAAGAAGCGCAGATAATCAGTCGCATCGCGAATGAAAATTAATGGAGTCCGGCGAACCTGACTCGTGTTGAAAATTCGAGGGATAGCTGTACTCGTGAATAAACACAATAGTTCGGATGGACTCGAAGGAATCTTTCCGCGAAGAATCTTAACCGGAGACAATTTCTCGACCGCGCCAATGCGACCGAACGACGAAAATAAATTCGAACAAGTAAGGACCCTCCGGCCGGTCTAACTTAAGTAAATCTGGCTTTTTCGTTGCCTCTCCTCGTTTCTCTCTGCGCAGGTAGAAAAGTTCGAGTGCAACCCAGTTGCAGCCAGGCCCGAAATTCTCCCGATTCGATTGCATGAAACTGCGAAATTCGTAACATCCAACATAACGAATGACTACTTTAATTAGAGAATCTATCATAAAATTAAGAATTATCTTTTTATTTTTTTAAACTTTTAATAATCGAAATTCTTGTATCGGAAACCTTTTAAACCTTGAAAACCTTTTAAGGAAAAAAACTCAATATTCTATCAATTATATAACACTTTTAAAAGCGTGTTATCTTCGTAGATATTTCAAGCGTGACGTCGTTGTTTTACGCCGGTTAACGTGAATAACAAATTGGAGCAACGTGTCGCGGTGTGTCTGTAAACTCGAGAGAATTTTCTCGCACAAACGACGGATTTGAAAAGGTTGACACACAGCCAAACAGAACACCATGCGAAATACAACTCCCACGTCAGACAACGCATAAAAGGAAGAAGGAGGGGAAGGGAAAAGAATAACAAGGTGGTTTGTTTCGCACCTGTCAGAAGGTTCATGTTCTTCAGGCTAGCGGTGTCCTCTTCCTCGAAACGCGCGAGGGGTGCCTCGAACTTCAACTCGGCGATCTTACCTGCCATGTCCCTCATTATTGAGCGTGAGAGGGAGTATCGGGGCGCGACCGGAGAATTCGGCGTCGCGGCCGAACGCGTGTCGGAGATCTCGCGGTTTCTTTTTTTTTTTTCTTTCGTCCCTTTTCTTTTCACGCGGCCGCGCGCCGCTTTACCCGACGAGGTCTCGCGAGTCTAGGTGACAGCGAAGACGACGATAACGCGGCCGAGACATGAAGGCGACGCGACGCACAAACACACCGCCCGAGACGCGCGTGCGATAACCTTCCTTCGTCGGTCTGGAATCAACTGAAATCGACTAACGTGGAGGGGGATGCTCTTCGCTACGCTCGCGGTGGTGGTCGCGGTGGTGGGGGATGATGGTGGTGCTGGGTGCTGGTGGAAGATGATCGCTGGTAGTCATGGCGACCGCTGGTGAGCGCGCTGATGTCACGAATCATCTCTCTCAGCCAGGGCCGACTACATCCTCGGGTCCTCGTTTTCCATCAAGCATCTCCCTTGTATCTCTGTTTGTTAATTAGATGTTTATCTCTCCTCGGCAAAGATGTCGGACATTCTCTCAGTATCGTATACAATTTTGCTCGTTTCAAGAAAAATTAGAGCGGCTGCCATTTCACGATTATCTACCTGGATCTTATCTAAAAAGAATGGAATAAATTATTATTCTGAGACGCATGGCAATTTTTAATCCAGTTCTTAATCCAGTTTTCTTAATTACGAGGAACTTTGGGGTGTTATTTTTATTAGATTTAATTATAAGAAAAATAGGACAAGAGAGATTAAAAAAAAGTTTATATAGTTTTTCGATAAATTTCAACAATTCAATTTGTAATAAAAAGTTTAACTATTTTACGAACGGATTGAAAACTTTTAAAATTGCATCACTGATGCATTGATGCAACCGGAATTTAATTGTATATACGGCATTGCGACATGCTTCGTCACTTGTGCTGGATAAGATACAATCTCGCGAAGAGAGAGCGGCAAGAGAGGGGTTGTGAGATGTCGTTGGTGAACGTTAAAAGGTGCCTACGTCGGTGTTGCAAAAAAAAAACCGAATATTTGAGATGACATCGTTATAAAAATCAATGTTTTTGGCGAAATTAAAATTACGACGGATTTGCTCCATTTTTTGCTTTCCCGTACCTTGCCTATCTTTTGCCTACGTCATTCTAACGGGATTTCCTTAACGGATAACAACTCCATCGTACAGTCTGTAGGTATCTTCGGCAATTATAATCAACAGTAGGTATTTGCCAGCAAATTTCATACATTTTCATATATCGATATGTATGTTACTCTGTAAAATGTGAGTACCTGATGACGTTTCTTATTTGAAATGTGAAGAAATAATTATTCGGTTTAATATTAATGTATAAAGATGAACTTCATTTATATTCTTCTTCAATTCGAATGAATTTCATATTATAATTATTAAAAACCCAGAAATAATCTTTTTTCAATAAAAATAATAAAACACGTAACTTTTGATGATTGATTAAAAGAACGACAAAATTATAAAAATAAATATTTTTTGAGAAAATGTGATAAAAATTCAATAAATTTCAATCAATCGATTTCGTTCATTCGATCATAATAAATACAATTCAATCTTAATAGAAATAAATGACTCGTTATGCAGTCTAAAATAGGATATTCCACTAAACGCTTTTAATAAATCCCTATCGAGATGAGTTAATAAATATTAATACCGACATTAATCTAACGTTGTAAAAAAGCAAAATAATTTGCATATTAGCAGTACTCAAAAGAATGACTCAAAAGAATATGTAATCTGATTTTTATCCTTGGCAAAGTGATGGATAATCATATGTCGCACGGAAAAGGAGGAAAAAACGTTATTTGTAACAGTAATTTACGGAATTAATGATTTTATTGCATCGCGTCACTGATATAACGTATGTTATTATAATCTACCGTATACAATTTCTGACGCATATTATTATTTATATTTTCATTATCTTATTTATTTATTAAATTATTTATTTATGTTTCGTATTACTTTTTCTATTATTTTTAATTTTTTAATTTCATTTTTCATTTGTTTATTAATTTTAATTAATTTTATTTTATTAAAAATTATTTATTTTTTATTATTATTTGCAATTATTTATTCAAATAATAGTCGATATTGACGTCTGGATCTCCCCACGTTTCGAATCGGCTTAATCGCATGTCATAGATCTCTCGACAACCGTCGCAATCTATTATTCATTCTCTCTCCTATCATCGGTATTGAAAAACAATCCCAATACATTATACGTGAAATACTTCAAAAGGAGCATGTGTATGTACATTGTGGGTGAACTATTTACAGTCCGCAGAAGGAAAGACGGCAGATTAGGGATTGTAGTCAGCCTTGACATCGCATCTCTCGCAATGTAAATCGCTTTGTCAACGCGCCGGACGTTTCAATAAAAATGATGCCTGAAAATACTTTGTATAGGAAACACCTGGCATTATCGAGTAATCGATTCCGCGATATAATTTTTCCCTCTTATATAAATAGAAATATTAATGAAATGCGTAAGTATTGTAATAAGGTCCTTGTAAATATACAACATCGAGCACACACTGTGAACGCAACACGCTATTCCTGTTATGACCTCTTTTGACCTGTTGCCTTTTACAAATAGTTTTATAATTTTTATAAAAGATAAAAGATAATCGCGATTATTGTCCCCATTTTTTTAATAAGTCACAAATTGTGCAATTTTCATAATCTCGGAAATAAATTCATAATAGTTTGATGTGTTTAAAATGTTAAAAAGATCTGTAATTTATGAGAGTTGCTTCAAATATACTCCTGTACCTCAATCATTTAAAATGGTCTTAAGAATTATATTTGATCCACTTCAATAGATTGAGAAACAAATAAATTAAAAAATATAATAAATAAAAATGAAGAAGCAATATATATATATATATATATATATATATATATATATATATATAATTTACAAATTACGTAGTAAATTTTAAAACCATTATGTTCATATATAGTGCATAATAATATTTTTGAAGCATTTTTTACACGTTTTACAGATTTCTTTCTACAGTCTTAATATATATAAATTAGAGAACAATTTATTTTAATTATTTATAAAAATTAATAAATAAGATTTTTATTTTATGCGTAAATGTTTGTTTTTCAGCCTGAATGCATAAGTAATATAATTATAATAATTTTAATTACATAAAAATAACTAAATAATAATTCTTAATTATTTATAAATGTTACAAATATCTTTTTTATTTTTTAACTTGAAAATTGAGTCTCCCAAGTTGGGAAATTACTGAATCGATATTAAATAAATAATTGCAAAAACATAGTATATTACCGTTAGATTTACCTTTATCTTATTCTCATAATTATAAAAAGAGACAGAAATTATACATATAAAAATATGTTTAAATATATGTTTATGTATCTACGCACATTGTAAAAAAAGATTAGAATGCAAGCGACATATATTACAATAACTCCACCATGGAGTATAATTACTTAATATTAGTGAACAATTTTAATATCTATATACGAAGCAATTAATCAGAAGGACTATAATTATATCGCATTTATTTCATCATATTTATCACTTACATATTTTATTACTCACTTACATATTTATAACTTGAGCGTTAATTATATATATGCGGAATATGCAATAAATTTCTATATAATTATTTACATATTTGTTATACATAGATACATATACAGGGTGTTTCATTTTAATCCGACCACCTAAATTTCTCGGAACCTAAGCAAGATAGAGAAAAATGTTTTAGACAAAAGTTGTATGGTTTCAAGGGGGACATAAGATGGTGTCATTAGTTTGATCTTGAAGAGCCACCTGAAGGACACGCGAAGGTCAGCTCCAACTTTTTAAATGGGACACCCTATATGCTTTTGCATATTCTTGTAGCTCATCTCAAGAGCTTTCCAAAACATTATAATTAAGTTAGTTTTCATTAAGTACTTTCCAAGTTATGAGGCTTGAAATCATTTTTTAATTTTACATAAACCGTAAAATATCTTGTAAAATATTCATTTTTCGATTATTTTACCTTAATACTTTTATGTACAAAATAATGAGAGGAATCAATTGGTGTAAAGAAAAGACATAGTTATGTTTAAGAAAAAATATGTAATTGTTAATTGCAAATTACATATTTTTTTTCGAAACAACGAATGAGTTTTCTTTACACCAATTGATTCTTCTCATTATTTTGTCGTAAAAAAATTGATGTGCAAAAGATGACACCGAACTATGTTATTGTTATTGGGAAAAAGTGGTAACCACCGATCCGAGCTCGATGAAACGCATATTCCCTCCGTTTTTTGCCAACCATAGGTTGGCAGTAGTCGGGAGTAAAAAAATCAACGATTTTAAAATATAAAAATCAGATAGTTAACGTTTAATGAAGTGTTGAGATAAAATAATCAATGATTTATCCCACAATCTCAAATCTCTCTTAATTAACTATTAAGTATGCAAAATGGTCATATATATAAGCGGATATATACATTCATTTTGCTCGTAACATGTCACCGAAGAATTCTTTCATTATCGCTGATACAATTTTCTCTGACTAAGTAAGTATGCACAAACACATTTAAGAGAAGTGCTTTAAAAATTTTTAATTTAAAAATGATTTAAACATGAGTTAAAGATTTTTAATTTTACTTTAAAATAACTTATATAATTTAGAAGATTTTCGGCGTCAATTTAAAGAAAAGAATCAAATATTATTCGATGCTGCAGAAAGAAAATTAAATTATTTATCATATATTAATGGAAATGAATACGAGTTTCTCGTATAAAAAAAACCGCAAATAGTTATCTAATAATATCCAATATAACGAAGGATGATTTTACCATGTCAAAAATTGATGGACCTGATGGTTATTTTTATATGTAAATCATCCTGTTTGGTCGCGGCAGATTCCGCGCTGAAAGTAATTGTTTGCGATGAGGCGACTTGTTCATGATGAAGAGTAAATCATGTTAAATCAACGCGCACCTTTTAATCCCATTAGATTAAATGGCTTTTTAATCATGATATAAAAGTATTATTAATATAAACAAGATATCGCGTGAAGATAATCCTGTTTAAGTCATACGCATTGAAAGTACATTGCGCAAATAATCCCGTAATACATCTAATCTTAAAGAAAAAGATAAATCGCAACAAGGAAAAGATTGATAAGAATCCAGCGGATTTCTATCTAGTAGGAAAATAGGCAAACAGTTCACTTTGATTAGAAAATTTTACAGAGTGCCTCGGAGTGCGATATATTACGTCAAACGATGCCATAATGAATCTGTCAATGCACGTGGCAGCAGATTTGCGTATACGAAGGGACTCGTTCCAAATACAAGTACATCAATGCAAGGGGAACCCATTTACTTTGATCGCCACAGATCTCACTTCCTAATCAAATTTAATGGAGAAATAAACGAGGGGGAGTCTCACAATATATTATATGTCACCGGATAGTAATGGCTCTCCCCTGATCATCCTTCTCACACTGTTGGTGCGTAGTTGACAGTACACGTTAAAGAGGACAGGGTACCGTGTGCATCTTTCGACGAGCAATACATGTCTGTTTCTCAAGCTAAGGTATGTACAAATGCAATAGAGAGAGAGTTTTTTAGAAAACGCGGAGAAAGTTTCAGTCTATTTCAAACATTATGCTACATGTACTTCCGTTTTTTTGACACTCTTTATATTGTAATAAAGTCATTGCGAATCGTTGACACGATTCGAGAGTAAACATCTAAGTTGAAGTCATTATGAATATGAAGTTCATTATGAATATCAATGCATATCATGACGGAAAAATGTCTTTTAATTTATATTCGTTGAAAATTCGGCGAATAAATATATCAATTAAAAGCTAATCTTGTTCACATATTACGAGACATCATCTTGCTATTTCTATGA
Source organism: Camponotus floridanus (assembly GCF_003227725.1). NCBI lineage: Eukaryota > Metazoa > Arthropoda > Insecta > Hymenoptera > Formicidae > Camponotus > Camponotus floridanus. The sequence continues at coordinate 948,372 of NW_020229337.1, forward strand.
AAAAATATACGCACAATCTTATCCGATAATATGTAAATATAAAAGAATAATTAGTAAATTTACTAGTTTACATCATTCTTATTTGAATGTAAGAAAAATTATGTATGTTAAATGTAAATGCAACACAACAATTTTTTATCACAATTCAAATTAGATTTATGGGGCTCTCTACTCATATTATATATTCTAGACATAATATAAATATAAATTAATGTAAAAACAATAAATATATATATATATATATATATTATGTAAACAATAAATAATAAATATAAATATATATATATTATAAACAAACAATAAATATATATATAAAATATATATATAAATAAACAATAAATATATATATATATATATATATATATATATTATGTGTGTGTAAACATAAAAATAAAATAACTAAATACATTAAAATACATTATTTTATTTTATTTTTTGCAGCAATTAAACATTCTACGTAGCAATATTAGTATCATAAATATTTTCCTAATTTTATACAGCAGTGTCCGGCTATTCTAAGTTCGGATTGCAAGGAATGCGTTGCATATGAACGACTATGCTAATAATAACTTTTACTAAGTACCTGAATACCTAAATTCTCAAAGTCAAGCTGAGACGAACGCACAATTCGAATATATTATGAAAATAAGTGTGTCTGAAAGTATTTCATACTCAAATTGTCATAACAAAATTATAATAAAAGATAAAAAAATACACATTTTTTTTCAAAATTTAACTTCGTTCAATTTACTTAATTTATAAAACTATTCGTAAATGCGATAAACGTGCGATGATGAAATAAATCTTGACAGCGGTGCAAATATCGTTGCTAAACTGTCGATTCGAATCATTCAATCAAAATCAATTATTACGCATTAACGATCAATTGAGCACCACGTGCCACAAGATATACATAATCGCAATATCATCAATACATATGACACAAAAGATAGCTTATACACCGCGTTGCCTATCGTCTACAGATTCTATTGACCGATGTCGAGACTCAATTTTTTTTCAATAAAAAATAAAGTCGTTCACAGTAAAACTTGAAAGATGCGAACAAATAAAAGATTTATTAGCAAAACTAAATTTTAATGTCTACGATCTCGTAATAATTTAAAATTTAAATTTAAATTTATGTAGATATTTATCAGTTCTTTGATGCTTGGTCTAAATAATTAATTTTAAAAATTAAGTATTTCTTTCAAAGAGATCTCATTTATATATCTTCGACAGATAAAAATTCAAAACTGAACAGAAAACTTTCGGATGAAATGTCCGAGACACTTGTAACTACTATATCACAGTAGTTTTTTATACAATAGAGTATTTTTCATCATATAGATTGTTAATACAACTGTTATCTCATCGATAAATAAAACGTTTATTTAAGTTCGATATCGTGTAGTCAAGCAAAAAATAACTGCATATACACGATAAACAGAAATGACTAAAAAAATCGAACGCGCCGATAACCGTTCACGACAATAATAAATATTCGTCGCGACGTTCGTTGCATTGCAGTTGCATGGGAGTCGCGATTTTATCCGCCGATTTTTTGCAGCGTGTTTTGACATTTTCGAAAACGTATAAAATTCATGGTTACTTATGCATTTGTTCTGGATGAACAAGATCGCAGCATCCGGCATCTGCGCGGATAAAATGCAAATCGAGTAGAGCAGAACAACAGAAGCAGATCGAGGCATTTCGCAGGTGCAATCAAGTGTGTACTTTACTCTTTATTCTGATGTAATGCACACGCGTGTGCAGATCTCGTGTGATACATAATGAATACATTATTTGCATCTGCTAATTGTTGAGCTTGTTTCGACAAATTTTCGCTCGCATCGAGCGATTACAATCACACTTAAATGTCAATGGCTTCAGACATTAGCTTAATTTTCACAAATTTCGACAAAAATCTTTTCAATACTTATTTTAATTATATTTTTGTGCTGCTATTTTTATATACATGCATATATAAAATACAAATATATATTGAGATTACTTTAAATCTAATCTTAAATCACACACATGCATGTAAAAAAATAATAAACATATTGAAGCATTTTGTATGCAATTTTTTATATATATTTAGTCTATTTAAGAACTCTGGATGGTATTGATATTGTATGGAGAACAAAATATTAGCGAAAACGAGCATTGTCTTTTATATGTTTCTAGTCATCTAATGTGAATTCATTACATAAAAAAAATTAATGGATTGATATAATAGAATAGCTATTTTTTCTTACATTATAATGTTTCCGTCCTCTTTTTCTATCAAATATACATTTATTTGAAAGAATAAAATTAAAGAGCTAATAAAAGAAATAATAAAAATTGATTTTTTATTAACAATTTTTTTTTACTTTTTACGGTTGATCAAGCAGGAATGATTGGTTTATTTTAAAAATACATCTTGTGCTATATAACTGTACTTTACTTAAATGTTCGAATTTATACGCGTTCTCACATCAGTATGCATCTAGTATCTGTCTAGTAGATCTGTCTAGTAAACAGTTTAATTCTTGCGTGCAATATAATGTCAATATTAGCCTGCAAAATAATTTCAAGGAGATTCGATAGACTTAAATGCCTTAGAAAACAGACATAAATGTAGATGATTCTCAAGTTACTATAATATTCTGATGATTTAAGCTACTAAAGTTGGATTGACTTTTAACACAATCTTAGTTAATAAATATATGTATGATATTGATTTTAATATATATCTGTAACAAAATTTTTATTTTTATTTAACAATCTAACAAATAAATTGCAAATTATTAAATCTATTGGTTATATGTTATACGATACATCGTATGATTATTTAGTTCATTTTGAAACAGTCGTGAATCAAATTTCACGAAGGATAGTGTTACATTAGCCACGTCGAAGACAACTTGTTCGTCAACATATGCAGATGATCAACACGATTTTAATTTTAAAATAAATAATGTCTTGCAAATTTCAATTTATTTAAAAAAACTAAAACATCAGACAGTTGCAGGCTTTAAATATTTTAATCTCTTTTTAATAATTTAAATTTTTATGTTTAAAATACAAACTTCAATTAATAATATATTTTTTTTTTCTGATATTGATTTTTCTAATACAAAATATTAAATACGAATAATGACCAAATAAGTAGAGCCAGATTTTATGTATTGGTATAATTTGATCTTTTTCGCACGATAAGGAATATGCAAAAGCACAGATGTGAAAGATATCGAAATTGACGTAAGATTCATTAAATTGGTATCATTTTCTAGCAGTTTATTAAAGCTGATATAAACTATTAATATTAATTTAGTTCATTTATATAATTAATTTATTCATCACAAAATCACATGGCATTACTTACTTGTATGTTAAATCGTACTTAATCCTAGATATCTAAATCTGTCTCATTTTTATTCCGATCGTTATGATTTTTAATATACTATTTATTATTTTCATAATTAATTTCTCAGATCTTAATTTTTCTTTAAAAAAGATTATTTGCAGAGTATTCAAATTTCTTGAAACAGTATTCTTTTCTATTCTAAAAAATGTGATACAATCTAATAAGAATTACAATCTCTAATAAATATAAATTTTTACTTTGAATCTCTAGCCAAGCTAAAGAACAAAATACTACACATGTGATGCCTTCTTTTTTGTTTTTATCATATAAACGGAAAGGTGTGTCTGATCATGTATCTAAAAATATTTTGTTTTTACTGAAGTATTACTGAAGTATTATCCGCGTCATGAATGGTATATAATATGTATTCGATAGACGCAATAGCAAAAACATAATCCTATTGACCGTTCACTCAAGGCCATAGTATTCCATCTATAATAGCGGCTTTAAAACCGATTTATCAAAACGCATAGTACGTTACGATCGCAGTAAGACGAACGGCTTCATGAAACGCTCTGAAGGTGCGCTAAATATAACCATTCAAATATAGGCGCGTGTTAAGTCAACATGGTAAAATTGACCTTCCCCCTTTTTAATTGAAGTCCGATTAAAGTCACAATCAATTAATTCCAGCTAAGGAATGTGCACTTGCGGTTATTTTATCAAACATCAATTTAATTTAATTGAACGGATTGAATATCGAATTTACGTTTAAATTACGTTTAAATTATCGCGTAATTTCAATATATTTTTTTCGACTGCAGCGAATATCATTTATTGGCAATTTTTTATGTTTATTTAATGTATTTTTTCTTTTTTATTTTTATAAATAATTTATTATAAATGTAAAATAATTTGTAATAATAAAAAATAATGAAATAAAATAATGAAACAAAATTCTGCCTTGAATATCGAGATACTTGATTCACTAGTAGATATACGATATATCGAGAAACGATCGACTTTCATGCCTCTAGCATTAAACTAAAAATTCTTGACTAAGAGAAAATAATATAAGAAATTAATATCGTACATAAAGATATAATAGCAAAAATTGCAATAATTTGGAGTGTAAAAATTCTAGTCCTTGTATGAAATTATCTAAGAAAATACAAAAATTTGCATTAATCACTAACGAGAGAAAATTTAAAACGATTGATACTTTTGAAATATATGATTCACCTTGCATTTCAAGGATAATCTCAATTTTTCGCTATTCTAATAAATCTGCTAAAGGCTCCCGTTTTTCGTACGATAAAATTTTATTATACATCGACCATACTATTCTTTTCTTACTCGAACGCGAAGGCTCTATTTAAAATATTTGTTCAGGAGTCGTTTCTGCATCCGGTTCGAGGAAAAACAAAGAGAATGTTCAAGAAAGACTTATATTTCATTGTCGATCGTTTATCGATAGTTTCGCTTATCGAATGTCGTGATCAAAGAACGCGATCATGATGCGATCATGATGCTTCGTACAATTCTTGCCGCACCTCCATGCAATTTAAATCACCATTGCTAAACGATACTGGTTCATTAGCAGTGGTGACTTAAGTTGTACAGAGCTTACAAAAGCTGATCGTTTTGTATCGAAAACGAATAATTTTTAATTATATTTAATCTGTAAATTATGTAAAAATTATCATTTTTCCCGATTTTTGTTGCAAAAAAATTTAACATGGATTTTAAATATGTTGTCCATATGTTAATACGACATTTTATATAAATAATTCTCTCATAGACATTTTTGCACATTTTGTATATGTGTATTAATGTCATGTGTTTATAAATTTATTTTTGCTTTTCGGAATTAATTGATGGCGAGAGAATCAATCAATCCTATATATTTAGAACAAGGATAGTCTTAATCTTGAATTATATATGATCCTTGTTATTATGATCTGTAAAGTCCTATTTCAGATACGATTGTGATCATTAGTGACCTTCGTGCCGAGAGATTAACGGGAGTGACCAATCATGTTTAACATGTCCCGTTCTACACTTATATATACAATCGTACTGTTGTACTGGGCGTAAACGACCTCAACGCAAATGCCATAAAAATGTATAGAGAAGATGTTATTCTTCATATTTATGGCAAACCGACTTTTTGATTTCCGTACACACCGTACAATTCAAATTACAATAACTAGATAGATTGCTGTTACGATAACGATTGTTCGATTTACTGTTATTTTAAGAATAGATTTACACTCTCTTCTCACGCTCCGCTCACGGTTCGATCAAATATTCTTCCATTATTTATAAATGTATGTATTCATGTATAGTAGGCGCCAATAATGCCTTAACATATGAAATTGATCGCATTCGAGACTAATAATAACTTAATAATAACTAATTATCAATCCCGAATGCGACCAATTTTATATGTTAAGGCGTTATTGGCGCCTATTGTGCATGCTCAACTGTTGATTTCATATTTGAGACATAATGTGAATACGTACATTTATAAACAATGGAAGAATATTTGATCGGACCGTGATCGGACCGTGATCGGACCGTGAGCGGACCAATAATGTCGAATCGATCTTAAAGTTGCAGATAATAAATTGCGAATAATGAAGCAATATTAATTTCACATGCTTTCTATTCGCTTCAAACAACATGTAGAAATATGTCGATTTGATAAAAATAGGCAAGTCGGACTCGTATTCGACGGATCTATTTGTAATACTTTCCGTCTCATTCCAAGAAACATGTGCATACAAGTGCAAGATAAATATTAATTTTACGTTAATTTAAACGCTTTTTGATGTTAGATAATGCGTGTCTCACATATACGTATAATAAAACAACTACGTTTGAGTGTTAAAAATATATGGATGTATCAATTAACGTTCATTATTTCTTACAATATGCGTCGCGTTACAATATATCCCATGTTACGTCAAACAGCAACATCAAACGGGAGTTATTCTCCGATTTTGTATACAACACGCGATGGTATATTTTTTATATTTTTAAATTCTAAATAGCAAACCGATCCGAAATCATATCGTCCTGCGGTTTATTATCTATCTACATGCAACGTAGAATCACGCACTGAACTCATGCAATCTATTTTTATCTATAAAAGTTTTTAATATTAAATTTTATTCGTATATTCTAATAACATAAACGTAAATAAAGGAAGTTATACATTTAAGTTAAAACATATAAAATATAAAATATGAAATGTTTATCAATAAAAAAATGTTTATATTATTCAAGAAATAATCGAAAAATTATTGCTCAATATATTCCTCCGAAATTTTCATCTGAAAGAATCTTATGCTTTCAATGTTACTTAGTAAAGACGTAAATCTAGTTTATGATAATATATTGTAGCAAAATTACAAAGCTTTCGCATAATTATTATCATGATGATAGTCATGATTGAGACATATTATTAATAGATACGCTTTTATATTAAAATGTGAACGGAGGCGTTTCCAATCCCAAGTATCCTAAGCTATGTCTGTCCCTGAACCTGCAAGAACGCCTTATGCTGCTGAGCGTATATATATATAAGATAGACAGCATGCTATCACAATGCAGTGTTAGATTACTGTTCGACGATAGCACCCGAGCATTGTGCTTGGAACTTGCTTCTACGAGCAACACGCAATTTATACAACGACGTTCTCGCGGTCGAACAATTTTCGAATATTATTTCATTGAACGAAGAAGTGCAATAAAATTCGTGAATCTTCTATTATTCATCATGGAGGAAGTACATGCATCAAATCTAGTTGATGCGATGCATATCGACAGCGACAAAACCACTACCAGTTTCGTAAAAAAAGCACCAAAAATTATGAGATACTCGGTAAGAAATTAGGGTGGATCAACTCAAATAAGAAATTGAAGATAAATTTGAAATAATATAAAAATTGAGATTAGCAATTGAACATCGTATTGTAATAGTTTAAAAAAATCCGAATTTTAAAATATAATAATTAAAATAATTATTAAATATTTAATTTAAATGTATCATATGAATGAATATGATTCGTGCTTATCATATCGACATTTTATTACAATACAATTTGGAGTCATTAAATACGATGACATTCTTTTCAAGAAATAAATCATACTTTTATGTAGAGAGAAAAAGAGAGAAAGGGTGAATATATTTCATTCTTTGTTCTTCGTATGATAAAATGTCCAGCGCGATGATCTAATCATTTTCCCACGGCAACTGTCTGAAATACGAGATTATTATGCAGATTATTAATTACGTTGAAAGAAGTTGAAATAAAATCTTCCTAGTGCAAGTAAGGATGAGCTACCCTTGATATGACGTAAGTCAAATGATGACAAAGGCAAATCCTTAGAAACGCAACGACGCGTAATGCTCAGGTACCGGTTACCTTAATTGCGACAAATATTATTAGCACATTACTTAACATCTTATCTTCGAAATAATTTGTCGGAGGAAGGACATTTCGAACTACACGCGAATATCATAACATTCAAGGCAAAAGAGTTTTGCACATTTAAGATTTATTTTAAATGTGTCGTGATGTTACGGTAATATTTAAAAAATAAAATTCATAATCTTAAATCTTCAAAATGATTAAAATTTAAAAATAAATATCCTGTTATAGAGAAACTTTTTACAGTTTTCTTTTAAATCTCTGTTCGCGAAGCTCGTGCCGAAACGCATGTTACACACGCAAGAACGATCTTATCGACTCTTGTAAATCACTGTCTAGAAGTAGATCAATGACGAATTAGCACTGAATGACGTTGACTGCTCAACGACCGATCAACGTAATAAAATAGAGTCGAATAAATAGGAATGTCACACGTGCATCATCGTCGACATTTAGTGTAACAAGTTGGAAAACACTCTCATGTATGAAAGTCTCTTCCGAATTCTCTACCTCAAAATTATGCTAGTTTTTCATATAAATTATGTTAAATTTTCTATTCTTATAATTACCTGTTTTTTACATCAACTCAATATCCTATCAAAAGTATATATAAAGCTTTAATTAAAATATTTTCATCTATGTTATATGTATACTATAAATAATGACATTCGATGCTAATAGTTTATAAAATAATTTCAGAATAGGATATCGACTGTTCGATTCATTATAAAATATCAACCAATTTCGAATAATTTTTTAATAATTTCTATATATATTTTATATATATTTTTATATATATTATAAAATTTAAATAAAAAAATATATCGCAATCTTTTCTTTTTCAAATATTAATTAAAAATTAAATAAATTATTATTAAATAAGAATTTCTCTATAAACTCTCTTACATTCAACTCATTACATATTATCCTTAATTTGGTAACATTTCTTATTTTAGTTGGCCGATTCGGCCGATGGATTGAGCAGTGGTATGGACTATCACATCGAGATGATTAACAAGGATGATAAATTAAAGGTGTTAAAATTCTTGAGAAGGTTCTTCTTCAGGGACGAACCGCTCAATCAGAGTATTCAATTGATTCCGGAAGGCGAGGACAGTACTTGCGACGAATTGGAAGATTATTGCAGCCATTCATCGTTTGAAAATAACTTGAGTCTAATGGCAGTTACTGCGAGTGGTGCAATAATTGGTGTTCTGCTCAATGGTAAGATCGCAACAGTAATTTTATGTTTTGTATTTTTTCAGCTTTTTCCGTATATATTTATTCGTACACGAGAGTTTTAAATTGTATATATATGGTAATTTTAACATCTCAATCGAGTAGAATTAGAGGAAGATGAAAATATGCTTATTCGTATGATTTAATGCTCTATGAAACGGGAATTTCTTCACTTGTAAACACATCTTCTCTTTAAATCTTACAAAAAAAACATTGCAATTATAATGAATTGTTTGATGCAATTGCAATTATAATGAATTTATTTGATGCACTTACAATGAATTTCAATAAACTTTTCATACATTTTACATAATCTAAAAAAATCATGTTGATGTATTTTTTGAGTATAGAGTGTTAGTCATTCTGCATAGAAATAAGTTTCTATGCATAAGACTTCTTAGAAATAAATTTGCGAAGACGAATAATTTTTTTTCAATTATGCTACAAAAAAAGGAAGAATTATCAATCTTTGAAAGTGTTCTTGCTTTGATTTTGCTGGTATCATTAAAGTGATTGAAAATATTTTATAATGTATAATATTACATTAAATGTTCTATAATCTATAATATTAAATATTCTTGTTGATTTTGATATCCTATAACTATGATCACAAATTGATGCATATATCGTTATTTATATACATTTATATATATTTATTTATATACATTTATTTTCATCTTCCTTTAATACGCACGTAGCTCGATAGAATAGATGCAAAAATTACCACTTAATTGGAGATCTATCGCATATTCAAATAAATGCAAAGAAAAAAACTAAGGAAATCCAACGGTACTTCGGTATTACGTAAAATCATCGGTATTACGTAAAATCTTACAAATCTTCAATCTCGTGAATTATTAATTCGATACCAGTTATGACTATAAAAACAATTGCAGCACAGATTTATCTGTTGATAAATATATATATTGCCATTTAAATGCTTGTAAGATATGCAAATAAGCTTATCCGATATTCGAAAATTAGAAGTGGAAATTATGCATTGCAAATAAGTCTCGTTTCTCGCTCTGTTTCATACTAACGGTATAAAACATTAAAAATATTTATCAAGAAAAAGATAAGTAAAAGCTTAAGTCAATGACATGAAAACATATAAACTAAAACCATCAATATTAGTTTGGATTTAAGCGAGACGTAAATATGAGTCTATTTTTATTTTTCTTTCTAAATAAAAAGAGACATATTTAAGTCTCGCTTAAAGTAAAAATAACATTGGTACAATTGGATTTAAAATAGGTATTTTTTAATTAAAATTTGTTTTTTCAAAGTAACATTTTTAAATAAAGAGAGTATTATATTTCTATATGTGAAAAGATTATAAAAATATTATGTTTTCAAAAATAATATCGGAATTCATTGATAGATTTATATATTACGATTTATAACGTTAAAGAAAAATATTAACTATGTCTATCCAGATATTGTGCATTTAATCTTTTAATATGATCAGTAATTTCATTGTAAAATTCATAAAAGTAGAAGGTAACGCATTCTTACAAAAGAGAAAAAAAAATATCTTTTCTCATTAAACTGAAAAGATAATTTAAATATATTTAAATTCAAAAAATAATTTGATTTTTTTAGATATTTTTTATCTTGTCAGCTAATAAAAAAATATATTATTGTTATATATAATATATTATTATATATTATTCTATACAATTATCCAAATAATTTTTTTAGAATAGATTTTTCTTTCCTTAATAGAAAGTGAAAAATGAATTTGAAATGTTTCATTTTTTCAACTAAATTTTTTATATTGTAATAATATATATTGTAATAAATAAATTGTAATATATATTGCAATAAATAAATTATTATATTTTAAACTGAAAAAGAGTTAAATTATTCTATATATGAAAGTATATTTTTCTTCTCTCTTTTTTACTTTTAACTGTATCATATATACCGTTATCTGCTATACCAATTATGCAATTATTAATTTAATTCATGGCTTAATTTGGTAATTAGCAGACGTCGTTAAAGTAATATGTAAACACCGTGCGTAGCTGTATGCATATATGTGCTATATATATAATGTATACTTATATATATATATAAGTATCGAACTATATTTATTAATATTATTTTCAAAACCTTATATGTGGAGCATTAAAATCCAAGCAGAATTAAATAAAAATCTATTACGTTAGAAACATCATGAATAACTGCTAATGATTGCAAATAATTTACATCATGGGAAAAGGAACTTTCAATCAATTATCTTAACTTAATAACTGCGTATTAATGGTAACGATAGTTCTATCTATAAGCAACACATATTGCATACATTATCGCTATTATACGCATTTAAAATAATTACATAAAGAATTTATATAATTATATACAATTATATAAAAAATTTATATCTTATTTTTTCTATAGGTAAATCAGAGCCTCCACCGGACGAAGAGCCAGAATACATAGAGTCATGTAAAAATGCAAAATTTAAAAAAATACTGAAGCTACTGCATTATGTAGATAAAAATGTGAATGTGAGTGGACGATTTCAAAATTTAAACGTCTTGGAGATCAAAATAATTTCAGTAGATACAAATTGGAGAGGAAAAGGCGTTGCAAAGGCTCTCATAGAAAAAACGCTGTGAGTATAGCTTAATAATAGGTTTAGAGCTCAACGATGTGTTCAAGCGATATATTTTTTATTTGTCTACTTTTGCAGAGAAATTGCAAAGGAGCAAGGATTTCATTATGTTAGGGCGGATTGCTCGTCTTCATTCTCCGGCAAACTTTGTGAACGAATTGGTTTTGACACGACATACAAACTCAATTATAGCGATTACGTGGATGAAGAAGGAAAACCAATCTTTTCACCTTCTTCGCCTCATACAGCAGTCGTCAGTTATATAAAGAAATTATGAAGAGAATAAGAAAGAAATTAAAAAAAGAGATTAAATTAAAAATTGAAATTATAATGAAAAGTTGATTCTTGAAAACGATAATAAGTTTAATTTGACAAGAAAATATTAAAGATATATAATTGATATATATACATAGAGAAAATTATTCTGTTTTATCTTTTCTTGATAAAGCAAATATCTTTAAATGCACACACAATTATGAGTAAAAAATACACTAATAGAATTGTTTCAAGCATAATTAATAAATGGAAACAACATTCTATACTTTTATGTATTTCTTGTCTTGTATTTAATATGTTATATGACACTTTTTAAATTTCTTTTTTAAAGTAAATAAGTCTGTAAGAAAAATCTAATAAAAAAAAAAGAGTATAAAGAAGTTTTCTTCTCTATCACATAAATAGGAATTTATGTTTATTTTTATTTTTAATAGAGTGGAAAAGGATTCCAAGAAAAAAGATGTGGAAAAAGAACACTATGTGATACAATAACTGACACTTTTTTAATTCAGTTTTTGTTAATATATTCATGATTCAAGAATCAATCATTACTCTTAGCCAGGTACTCGCTAAACTCCTTTGCAGAGTTAATATTTTCTATGATATATTGATTATTATTGGATTTACTATGTGCGATACTTCTAATCTTTTGGTATTTATTTTCCAATTCACTATTTTGCAAAATCAAAATCTTTCTTATCTTTAGAGAATGATACATAAATATAAAGTGTACCAACCCCAATGTAAAGATCAGAAAAGCTATTAGCTGACCGAAATATGCATTTGGATTTTGTTTAGGTGGTGGCCATGGTCCTCCCGCTGTACGCACCTCATATTCCCATCGACTCCCATATTGCCTAAAACAATATATTCCATTTTTTATCAATTATATTATACCTTTATACATGTAGTTATACAATGTAGAACCAATTGTAAAAATAAATCTCTAGGTAATTTTTTCAAAAAAAAACGTTATTCAGAATATTCTGTTTCTCAGTGTTACAATAATCACTGAAAATAATCATTGAATTAGGATTCATTTAAAGTATATTTTGAAAATAATATATGCAAGTACAAATGTGTTAAGTTTTGAAAATTTTAAATTTTTACAGATTTTTTATGAAAATAGAAAATATTAGTGATGTATAAATCTAACAAATAACAATTGTTTCTATGTTACATAATAAATTAATATAATCATCTCTTCAAATATTCGATGAATGTATAATATAGGAGCTAATTCAATTTATTTGAAATTTATATGCATATTTTATGTGTTTTAAGAAAGTAAATATGATCATACACATCTAACATTACTATAAATTTTAAAGCTAAAAATATTTATATCTTATTATCATTAAATAAATTCTAAATAAAGGTATTTGCGCTTTTGAATTACACATTTAGGGCCGGTTCCACAATCCAGTTAACCCGAGTTTAAGTAACGAATGGACTAATCAGGACCTAGTTTAACGTATTAAACTCGAGTTAACTCGAGTTGTGAAACCGGTCCTTATTCATTTAATAATATTTGCACTTACGGTCGCACGGAGTTTACTTAACGGAACTATCACACATTTCACTATCGACGCGTATGCTGTATCAACGTATAATAAGAATCGTCCAATACTTTTTTCGGTATTTTAACCCGTTTTTAACACGTTTAGTTGTAGACGAGAGAAAAAGTGAAATCTTTTCGATGATTTTATTAATGTTTAACATAATGGTTGAAACTACAATCGCGCGAAAATGTTTAACATAATGGTTGAAACTACAATCGCGCGAAATTCATTTGATAAAACTGTCACACATTCACATAATCAATGAGATATCCTATCAATCAATGTATAATACGATAATTGCCCGATATATTTTTCTCGTCACTCCCGATATATATTATACATTTACTTGCAGACGATGTTTATTTCTTTCTATGCAAAATTATAACACAAATACGAAATGATTTTTATAACTCTAATATAATAACCGATACAATTATGACTGTTATTGTAGTTTAATCGCACTGATTAACCGATCCTTCGATATCACAATCTCGATCACAATCTATAACTATAGGCGTCCCGATATTATTAAAAAATTGCACACAATACACCATATAAACGAGATGAAAAAATCTCAAGTCCCGATTCCGCATTCCGATCAAAATGCTGTGGTACAGTTCCGCGTTTGTAAAATTAGCTCTCATGACGTAATCATTTACATACGAGAATTTTTTCCTTTCTCTTATCCTTTCACGTATCATTCAAAGCGTTTTACGGATCTCAATTATCGAAGGTCTAAATTTTTCGCAATTATCACTCGTGTCATCACAATAATAATAATAATAACTATTATAATATAATTGTTATATATTTGCATTTTATATTTGTGATATACATATATTGTAAGCTGCGGTCGATTTGGCGCTATAAACGTTGGAATCATTCGATTGACCTATTGGAGCAAAGCAATCTTTGTCCTAATTGGTCAAACGCTTCACGAGCATTTATAGCGCCAAATCGAATGCAGTTTAAATATATATGTTAAATATAAGAAAAACAAATATTATATAACAATTTTTATCATTAATTATGAAATATTGTAATAGTCATTGATCAATTTTTAATAATATTACATATTGCGTGTGCATCTTTAATTACTCGACGCTCACTTACAATGTTTTTTTTTCAAGATTTTCTATATAGATTACATAAAATATGCAAGTTTAAATGAAAAATTGAATAGAGGAGTTTTGCATTCAACATTTACTCAATTTCCTTTAAAATATTATTCAAATTTTACCTGTTTTGTGTATTATATGTATAGGATGGATTGTATTTAGTATATTTCAAGTCTAAATCATAGTTGCGTCTGGTATTTTCTTTTCCCAAAACCGAATAAGCTTCGTTCAACTTTACAAAGTCAGCATGACTGTGTTTTCCACTAGTGTCAGGATGCAGCTAGAAAAACAAAATATGCAATTTATATTATTAACTTTATATTATTTAAAAATATAAAAACAGCTAAAATAAGCTGAAAAAGTACATTGTATGTGATTTTATTATATCAGACAAGTTAAAAAGTATTTTTATTTTTATTTTTAAATCTCATACACATTAAAAATAAATATCTATAACATTATTTATAACATACTTGTTTTGACAATCTGATGAAAGCTTGTCTGATTTCTTTCTGTGATGCATTGGATGAAACATTTAAGGTTTCATAATGATTTGAAGGTTGAGATCTTAAAAAGAAATTACATATTACATTGAAAATATTATCCATCTTTTTTTTTTATAGTGATACAACAATATACGAGTATATTATATTTTTAATACTCAAAATGAAATATATATTCCCATTATACATTAGAGAGAAATAAGAAAAGAAAACAAAAAAGTATATAGAAAATAAGGTAAAAAAAAACAGGTTTATTGTAAAAGTTTAACAGCAAAATGGATTAATAGAATAACTAACCTATGAGTTCCATAACTTCTAACTACATAACAGATTTCCGGTTTACACACTCGAAGAAGCTGTGCCATCATTTACAGCGTCTCCGAATGAAGCAGTCATTTCGGAGACATTGCAAAACATTTTGTGCAGAAATTAATATCAGAGAGATTAATATGTTAAACGAACTCTGTCATCTTCTACGCAATACAATAAAAATAACATATTGACATTGTCGATATTTCGAGAGAAGAATACGTAATTTGCACAAGTCGACAAGGTAAATTCCTTCATAATCGCCCGCTCGATATTTAGATTTACAGTTGATAAACAAGAAAACTGCTTGAATCTCTAAGCGATCGACAGTTATTTGACGTTTGGCGATTGAAAGCGATACGCCCTCAGTTAATCTAAAAAACGTGGACATGAACTACAAAGCCAAAATCCACAAAAGTTCTCAGAGAGTAACATATATGTGCACAATTTCTGATTCTGTTCCGTGCTATGTAAAAAATGCCTGTAGTACACGAAATGCCATCAGTGCTGTATAGCAAAACGCATATGTATATAAAAATAAATAAATTTTTAATTTTAATTTTTTAAATAAATTTTGTGGTCCTCTCTCTCTCCCTTTCTCTCTCTTTTTCTACACATACACAAATAAACACACACACACATATAATATATATATATATGTGTATATATAGTATAACGCTACAACTTTATTCTGAAATATCTACGTTATGTTTAGAAATATATATATATATATATATATATATATATATATATATATATATATTTAATTTAAAACATTACATGAAATACACGCGCTGGAATTACATATATATATTCTATGTGTACATAAATACAGATATATTATCTCTTTTCGAAAGATATGTTAACATTGAAAAATTTAAATATAATATATATTTAATTAATTGATTCATATCTATTTATGTCGTATCACAAAGTAAGAAATTAAAATTTGACTTCAATCCCGAAAAATACTGTGATCTTCCAATGTAATGTTCAAAGATAAAATAAATATCTTTCTATACATTCAATGTCATATTTATATATTTTTATTTACAAAAAAACAAAATGTCTGTTGTCGAATAAAAACCTTTTTAACCGTATTTCTATAAATTTTTTTAATTAGCAGTAAAATGATCTTTGATATTTATCAATCATTTTTTTTAATTATTTAAAAATGTAATTATTAATACATGTATAGAATTTGTTAAAGTACCCATACGGCACAGAAATATTGCAGCAACATTGCAGAAATATTTCTTTGCAAAATTGCAACATTGCAGAAATGTTGCAAAATATTGCTGCAACGTTGCTGCAATATTGCAGCAACGGTAAAATGTCCGCTTGTAGAAATATTGCAATGCAATATTGCAGCAATGTTACGGTGCAACGTATTTGTAATATTAAAACACGTTTTGCTACAAATGCAGACACCGTTTTAAATTTAATAAATAAACTTTGAAAATATAAAAAAATGTTTGTGTCAGAAAGATAGGAAAAAATGCCTTTAAAAAAACATCTATTAGTGTTTTTATTAGATGTTTCTTAAATATTTATCTCAATAATATTGCATATAATTATTTTACATACATTCGACATCAGAATATTTTAATATGTGCAATAAATTAATTATTTTCTATTATTTTCTATTTTCAATTAAGAAAAATCTGTTTAATATTCTGAAATCCAATAAAGGATCCAGATTATTAAATAAATTATTTGTTTAATATCTAGATCCCTCATTAGGATTAAGTAAATCAAGTCAGTTTATCGCCAGAAATTAAACTGACACAAGAAATATAATTACTACATTAATCCTTTGTAGACCTTATATCCATCTTAAATGAATTCGAATACGAGTTAGTTAAATTGGGTGTCACCGCGTAGCGGCAAGTAAAGAAACACATGTTATACATTTTCGCTATGTTAAAACGTTGCTACAACATTGCCAAAGTAATATTACAAAATAATGTCTCTGCATTAGTGCAGCAACATTACACTGCAGTGAGTAATATTGTAACATTGCAGCAACGTTGCAGCAAGCTTCTGTGCTATATGGGTAATCACTGATTCTTCTGAAGCTTTTATAATTAAGATTCGAAAAATATATGTTGCAAAATATTTTAAATATCTCTTCCTTTATATAAAATATAAAGAATTCATATGTTCAATTCTAATATAGTCAACATTATTTGTATACTTTTATTATAATTTTCTTACCAGCATAATATTTTTATTACGAAAGGGTACTTAGCTTTCAAGCACCTTAAGATTTATCATAAATAGAAAAATTTAAGATAAATCTCAAGACACCATCCAAGTACTAAGCCCTCCCACCGCAACAAGGTGTACCCCATGGGAGGGTTATATTATATATAATTTTATATATAATATAATATATACAATTGCAGCATTTAGTTTGCAATATAGTATATAAATTTAAATTTGCATAACAAGACCGTAAAACAAAATCATTGGCACGGTATTATTTATATCGGATATTATGTTATTTATTGTTGAAATTCATTATTAAAATATAATATAATTTGAAATGTAATACAACATAATTTAACAAGTTTTTTTTTTTTTTTTTTTTACGTGGGGAAAATGCTCCTTATGCACACCCCGACGGGACCGCTATAGCTTTAGCGGTCCCGTCGGGGTAGTGTTGGGCTCTCCCTGCCGCCATTTTAACGGCAGGGACTACCAACTAAAAACCCCACGCGCCTTTCCTTAGTCTTCCAACGGGCAAGTCCCCGGAACCATGTGCATAAGGAGCATTATATGGAGTAGCCCTAACAAACTACTATCCTATTATGTGTTCATAATATTCAATATTATATACATATTATACATAATATTATATAATATTATACATAATATTATACATAATATACATAATATTCAATATTATATATATTCAATATTATATACATTCAATATATATTCACAAATATCTGAAAAAAATAATTTTCTTAATATCTTCGATATTAAACTTTAATAATATAAGCTGTTTAGATAAATTTATATAAATAAAATTAATGAAATACAATTAATGAAATTATATATATCTCAAAAAATATATAAATATATAAATTTTATAAAAATTATTATTTAAATTAAAATTTTAAATACATAAATACACAAACATCTATATATAAGAAAATAAACATATAAATTTTATATAAAAATTATTATTTAAACTAAAACCTTAAATGTATATATAAGTATATAAATATATAAATTTTGTAAAAATTATTATTTAAATTAAAACCATAAATATATAAATAAATGAATATATAAATTTTCGAAAAGTTATTATTTATAAATATTATTTAAATCAAAATTTTTTTTGGAATTTTAATAATAAATCTTTTTCTATAAATTCTATTCATTCTTTAATATCTATAAATTCTATAAATTCTATTCATTCTTAATTCTATTTTAAATCTTTCAATTTCTATATTTAAAAATAACTTATAAATTCATAAATATACGAAATTTATTATTCATATTACTAAAACATAGCTTAATATATAAATTTATATTTTAAATTTTTTATAAAAAATCTCGTATTACATAAAAGTACATAAATTTCGTATTAGATAAGTACATAAAATTTCGCAAAAAAATTCGTATTACTATATAAATTATTGAGTGTTAACAATTTAATTTTCATCCTTATATAAATAAAATACCTATAAAAAAACACTCAAAAAATATTGATCCCTTAAAAATTCTTAATATTAATAATATAATTATTGATATATTTATTAATTTGTTTTCCCTAATATTATTTAAGCCTACATTTCCTGATTTCTTAAAAGATACATAATATAAAATCAGCTAAATTAATCACATAATAGCACTAACAATCCTCTACTTTTTGAAAAAAAAATTGAAAGGAAAAAAATCTAATGATGACCTAATAGCATGGCATAATAGAAAGGAATACCTAATGATGACCTAATAGCATGACATAATAGAAAGGAATTTGAAAGGAAAAAAACCTAATGATCACCTAATAGCCCTAACAATCCTATTTCTCGATTAAGTGAAATTATTCGAGGAAAGCCTATCTCTGATCACGTATATTTTAATTACGTGCCCTAATTACATTCTCTAACCGCGTAAATAAATGTCCGACATTACGTACTATTGTACGTAAAGCTTTTCTTCAGGCCAATTGAACTTACTTTTCGTTGATTCTGGCCACTTTCTCGCTCGATCTCTAATCAGAGATCGAAAAAGGAGATAAACACTCCTTCTTTTGCCGATTAATTACCGGCAAATGAGAGTAAATATTTCACGCTCATCGTAACGATCGCTCGATTTTACGATCGTTTCTTAAATATTTGAATATAACTTTATTTTAACTCAAATAAAGCCAAATTACTACAAATTTCTATATACTATATTTTCTAATAAAATATAAAATTCATGTATGTGTATAACTTTTATGATATTACAAATTATTTAATTAATTAAACGTTTGGCTTTATTTTAAGTTAAAGTAAAATTTAAAAACAATATCTACAAACAAATTCTACAATGGATGAGCTATGATATAAGAAATTAGAATAAAATAAGTGCGCGTTATAAGAATAAAGTAGTATCAAAAATTGATAAAATTGTTAAAATTATTAATGCGTGCTCTTGATTTAATAAACTAGTCAAGTATTTACAAAAAAAATTTTCTTTTCTTGATTCTCTTTTTTAAATTAATACTTCAATATATTTTCGCAATAGATGCAAAGCATTTCGAAAGAATTTATTAAAAGTTATTTAATTTAATCTATCCTAGCTCATCCATTTTAAGGCAACGGACTTACTCTACAATTCACAATCTACAATCTACAGTCTACCATCTACAATCTACATCTACAATCTACAGTCTACAATCTACAATCTACATCTACAATCTCTACGAATCCGTTACCTTAAAGTTAAATAAAAGTTTTTCTCACTCACCGGCACTGATGCGCAACAGCGGAGTTGTTGTTATCGAAGCTAGTTGTCTGTAACATACAAATATAAAATTCATTTATATTAATGCTCACAAAATGCAATCAATATTTCAAAAAATTTTTATCGCGCGGAATTTTATATCCGATGTGTAAAATAATAAGCAGAGATAAACACGTGTGGAAAATTTTTATAAAATTTTAAAACTGTTTTTTAAGAAAGTTTTTTAAAAAGTCTTATATAACTTTTATAAAAATCTTTCTCTCTAATTTTCTCTTTAATTCATTTAAATAATAAGATCGAATTATTATGCGTACGATTTATAACAATTGATATACAAATAATAAATATTCACCATCAGGTTGCTCCGCCGATGCAAGATGCCTCTCCCAGGCCTCCTCCTCCTCTCATGTTGTTGACGCGCGATACTTTCAACGGCACTCCCGCACTCACGAGCAATATTTTTATATCGCTATTTTCGTTATTTTACGCGCGATACTAAACGGCACTCCCGCACTAATTCGGTACGATTAAAAATTTTGTCGCGCGATGTATATATTTAATATATATATACTTTGTCCGACACTCCCGGTTTCGGTACGAGCGAAAATCCCATTTCATTTCGCGAGAATCAATTTCGAGCCAACAGGTCGGGAATGCAACGATACAACGAGCAAAGATTAGGCCCGAACCGGAAAGAAGACGAAACGATTGACGGAATAGAGGAAAATAAAGTTCACCAGCTCTTTTTCGCGCATAATTATCCTATCTCGTATCGAACCTGGACCCGCTAAGCACGATTTCAAGTGACCCGCACGGATGCTATATCACTAGCGCAGTACACAAGGCTGATAGACGGTAAAAGAAGAGGATACCCACATTTTTTAAAAGCTAACATTCAGCAATTTAGAAAATGGGGAGGCAACCCCTTTTACCGAGCGAAAATCGTGCCTAGGGGAATCCACTCGACTCCTCGACAGGGTTAACACACGCTAGGCGTGTGGCTGTAGGGTAGACGAGCAAAGAGAAGGGACCCATTGACGACCATTTCGAACAATCGATCGAGTTCTAACCGATTCGGGCCAAATCAATTGACGAAGCAGAGCGTGTTCATCACTAAGCCGATCGAGCGCGAAGCATCGAACCCGCGCGCCCATGTACATTTTGTACTGGACCTACGTTCTGCGCGGCCGGCATCACCAAGTGCCACGTTGCACAAGGCGCGAGTACGTCGCAAAGCAACGACTCGATGAAACATCCCACTTAGTTGGCGTCGGAAGGAGAGACTCGTTGACAAAAACGAAATTGGGATTTTGAAAACGCGAAAACGCGATAACGCGAGAATACTATAACGCGAAAACGCGGTTACGAAGCGCAGCCGTCCGCGACACGTTGACGGCACCGACGACGCGAAAGGGTACTTCGCTTCCCTTTCAGGCACCATAAGATTTATCGTAAATAGAAAAATTTAAAATAAATCTCAAGGCACCATCCAAGTACTAAGCCCTCCCACCACGACAAGGTGTACCCCATGGGAGGGTTATATTATATATAATTTTTTTTTATATATAATATAATATAATATAATAATTGTAATTAATAAGCTCTCTATAAAAAATAATTAAATGGAGTGAGAGTAAAAAAGCTCTCAAATCCTTTACTCTCACTCCATTTAATAATATAATATATAATATATAATATATAATATAATATATAATATAATATATAATATATAATATAATATATATATAATTTGGAATTTATTTTGAAATATAGTATATAAATTTAAATTTACATAATAAGATTTCGATTAAATTGTATATTTAATTAACAAAAATTGAGAAAATTTAAAGCATTGGTTGAAATATATTTAATTCTAATATTATATTCTAATATTATAAAGAAATATTATAATAAGCATCGATTATCGAAATATCAAAACATAATCTCTTATACTCTTTTATGCATAATCTGTTTCAATTTTTAATCGCAGTAATGAATGATTGCGATTCGATAAAGATTTATCGTTGCATTACAGTTTCATATCGTTAATTAATTTTTAATTAATTAACATTTATTAATATTCATAATAAATTATGTTTCAAGAATAATCATAATCGTGTTTAACAAAAAAAATTATAATATACGAAGCGTTTCTCACCACTACTTTATTACTCGAGAGTCACTGTGCGAATGATGACAAAGCGGTAACGTATAGAGCCCTATTATTTATATTTTATATTGTTAAAATCGAACGTCGTGTTATCGATAATTAGCTGAAATATTTTATTGTAAAATATACATTGTAAAATATACATTAACGCAGAATATTAAGTTAATAAAGTATTTTAATTTACTGATTAAAATTGATTATTTATTCAAAAATTTATTTAAAAATTTATTTAAAAATTTATCACGGAAACTTTTATTATACTAATTATGTGCATCCATAATTCGATTGTTTTACTTCGCGTTTTCTCATATCCCAAATTATATTTAGATTATCAAGTAGAACGATAAAGTAACACGGATAAAATATATTTGTGTTCTAATTATTAAAATAATAATTATTGTCCGTAAAAATCACAATTATCAAAGTGATTATTTAATATTTTAAATCCCTATAATTTCATCGATTTTCGATTAGAGAAATATTGTATTAAGTATCGATGATCGAAGTATCACAACATAATCTTTTATCCTCTTTTATGTATAACCTGTTTCAATTTTCAATCGCGGCAATCAATGATTGCGATTTGATAAAGATTTATCGTTGCTATACCGTTTCATGTCGCTAATTAATTTTTAGTTAATTAATTTTTATTAAAATTTATAGTAAATTATGTTTCCATACTAATTGTAATCATGTTTAGTAAAAAAATTACAATATACAAAGCGTTTCTTACCACTACTTTATTACTCGAGAATCACCGTACGAATGATGATAAAGCGGCACCGTATAGCGTGCTACTGTTTATATTTTATATTGCCAAAATCAAACATCGTGTTATCGATAATTCGTTACCGAAATATTTTATATATTATAAAATATACATTAACGTAAAATATTAAATTATGATAATATTTAATTTATTGATTAAAATTAATTATTAACGAACAATTTACACAGTCTTTTGTTATCCTAATTATTTGCTTCTATAAATCGATTGTTTTACTTCGCGTTCTCTCACATCTCAAATTATATTTAAATTATCAAGTAGAATGATAAAGTAACGTATGAAATATATTTGTCATTCTACATATTAATATAATAATTATTGTCTGTAAAAATCGCAATTATCGAAATAATTATTTAATAATTTGTATCCCTATAATTTAATCAATTTTCGATTAAATTGTGTATTTAATTAACAAAGATTGAGAAAATTTAAAGCATTAGTCAAACTATATTTAATTCTAATATTATATTCTAATATTATAAAGAAATATTATAATAAGGATCGATGATCGAAGTATCACAACATAATCTTTTATCCTCTTTTATGTATAACCTGTTTCAATTTTCAATCGCGGCAATCAATGATTGCGATTTGATAAAAATTTATCGTTGCTATACCGTTTCATGTCGCTAATTAATTTTTAGTTAATTAATTTTTATTAAAATTTATAGTAAATTATGTTTCCATGCTAATTGTAATCATGTTTAGTAAAAAAATTACAATATACAAAGCGTTTCTTACCACTACTTTATTACTCGAGAGTCACCGTACGAATGATGACAAAGCGGCACCATATATCGCGCTACTGTTTATATTTTATATTGCAAAAATCGTACATCGTGTCATCGATAATTCGTTACCGAAATATTTTATATATTATGAAATATACATTAACGTAAAATATTAAATTATGAAAGTATTTAATTTATTGATTGAAATTGATTATTTATCAAACAATTCGCGCAGTCTTTTGTTATGCTAATTATTTGCTTCTATAATTCGATTGTTTTACTTCGCGTTCTCTCACATCTCAAATTATATTTAAATTATCAAGTAGAATGATAAAGTAAACGAATGAAATATATTTGTGATTCTAAATATTAAAATAATAATTATTGTCCGTAGAAATCGCAATTATCAAAGTGATTATTTAATATTTTAAATCCCTATAATTTCATCGATTTTCGATTAAATTGTGTATTTAGAATGATTGAGAAATCTTATAGCATTGAATCGAAATATATTTGATTGTAATATTATATTCTAATATTATAGAGAAATATTGTAACAAGTATCGATGATCGAAATATCACAACATAATCTTTTATCCTCTTTTATGTATAACTTGTTTCAATTTTCAATCGCGATAATCAATGATTGCGATTTGATAAAGATTTATCGTTGCTATAATGTTTCATGTCGCTAATTAATTTTTAATTAATTAATTTTTATTTAAATTTATAGTAAATTATGTTTCCATACTAATTGTAATCATGTTTAGTAAAAAAATTACAATATACAAAGCGTTTCTTACCACTACTTTATTACTCGAGAGTCACCGTACGAATGATGATAAAGCGGCACGGTATAACGTACTACTGTTTATATTTTATATTGCCAAAATCAAACATTGTGTTATCGATAATTCGTTACCGAAATATTTTATATATTATAAAATATACATTAACGTAAAATATTAAATTATGAAAGTATTTAATTTATTGATTAAAATTAATTATTAACAAACAATTCACACATTCTTTTGTCATGCTAATTATTTGCTTCTATAAATCGATTGTTTTACTTCGCGTTCTCTCACATCTCAAATTAGATTTAGATTATCAAGTAGAACTATAAAGTAACACGGATAAAATATATTTGTGTTCTAATTATTAAAATAATAATTATAGTCCGTAAAAATCGCAATTATCAAAGTGTTTATTTAATATTTTAAATCCCTATAATTTCATCGATTTTCGATTAAATTGTGTATTTAGGAAAATTAAGAAAACTTAAAGCATTGAATCGAAATATATTTGATTCTAATATTATATTCTAATATTATAGAGGAATATTGTAATAAGTATCAATGATCGAAATATCACAACATAATCTCTTATCCTCTTTTATGTATAACCTGTTTCAATTTTCAATCGCGACAATCAATGATTGCGATTTGATAAAGATTTATCGTTGCTATACCGTTTGATGTCGCTAATTAATTTTTAGTTAATTAATTTTTATTTAAATTTATAGTAAATTATGTTTCCATACTAATTGTAATCATGTTTAGTAAAAAAATTACAATATACAAAGCGTTTCTTACCACTACTTTATTACTCGAGAGTCACCGTACGAATGATGACAAAGCGGCACCATATATCGCGCTACTGTTTATATTTTATATTGCAAAAATCGTACATCGTGTCATCGATAATTCGTTACCGAAATATTTTATATATTATGAAATATACATTAACGTAAAATATTAAATTATGAAAGTATTTAATTTATTGATTGAAATTGATTATTTATCAAACAATTCGCGCAGTCTTTTGTTATGCTAATTATTTGCTTCTATAATTCGATTGTTTTACTTCGCGTTCTCTCACATCTCAAATTATATTTAAATTATCAAGTAGAATGATAAAGTAAACGAATGAAATATATTTGTGATTCTAAATATTAAAATAATAATTATTGTCCGTAGAAATCGCAATTATCAAAGTGATTATTTAATATTTTAAATCCCTATAATTTCATCGATTTTCGATTAAATTGTGTATTTAGAATGATTGAGAAATCTTATAGCATTGAATCGAAATATATTTGATTGTAATATTATATTCTAATATTATAGAGAAATATTGTAACAAGTATCGATGATCGAAATATCACAACATAATCTTTTATCCTCTTTTATGTATAACCTGTTTCAATTTTCAATCGCGATAATCAATGATTGCGATTTGATAAAGATTTATCGTTGCTATAATGTTTCATGTCGCTAATTAATTTTTAATTAATTAATTTTTATTTAAATTTATAGTAAATTATGTTTCCATACTAATTGTAATCATGTTTAGTAAAAAAATTACAATATACAAAGCGTTTCTTACCACTACTTTATTACTCGAGAGTCACCGTACGAATGATGATAAAGCGGCACGGTATAACGTACTACTGTTTATATTTTATATTGCCAAAATCAAACATTGTGTTATCGATAATTCGTTACCGAAATATTTTATATATTATAAAATATACATTAACGTAAAATATTAAATTATGAAAGTATTTAATTTATTGATTAAAATTAATTATTAACAAACAATTCACACATTCTTTTGTCATGCTAATTATTTGCTTCTATAAATCGATTGTTTTACTTCGCGTTCTCTCACATCTCAAATTAGATTTAGATTATCAAGTAGAACTATAAAGTAACACGGATAAAATATATTTGTGTTCTAATTATTAAAATAATAATTATAGTCCGTAAAAATCGCAATTATCAAAGTGTTTATTTAATATTTTAAATCCCTATAATTTCATCGATTTTCGATTAAATTGTGTATTTAGGAAAATTAAGAAAACTTAAAGCATTGAATCGAAATATATTTGATTCTAATATTATATTCTAATATTATAGAGGAATATTGTAATAAGTATCAATGATCGAAATATCACAACATAATCTCTTATCCTCTTTTATGTATAACCTGTTTCAATTTTCAATCGCGACAATCAATGATTGCGATTTGATAAAGATTTATCGTTGCTATACCGTTTGATGTCGCTAATTAATTTTTAGTTAATTAATTTTTATTTAAATTTATAGTAAATTATGTTTCCATACTAATTGTAATCATGTTTAGTAAAAAAATTACAATATACAAAGCGTTTCTTACCACTACTTTATTACTCGAGAGTCACCGTACGAATGATGATAAAGCGGCACCGTATAGCGTGCTACTGTTTATATTTTATATTGCCAAAATCGAACATCGTGTCATCGATAATTCGTTACCGAAATATTTTATATATTATAAAATATATTGTACATTATCGTGAAATATTAAATTATAGAAGCATTCTAAGTTATGGATTAAAATTGATTATTTATTAAACAATTTGTCACAGGGCCTTTCGTTATGCTAATTATTTGCATATATTATTCGATTGTTTTACTTCATGTTACTTCATTTTACTCCGTATGTTCTAAACTTCCTTTCTTCTCTTATGTATCTTTCGTTATTTCTTTTTGTGGCATTCACTCACTCACGAAAACACGATTTAATTATAATTAATCAAATACGTGGCGCACTTTGCACGAAACTCTCAATAATCATACAAAATAATCATACTTATATACGTACTTAAATGATAAAAGAGCAACATGAGATTTACCTTTACACGAGATTAAAATTTTATTCGCTACTTGCTACAGCAATGCGTATGCTACTGATACGCATATTATATGCTGTATAATATACGAATTATAAGAATGAAAATATTAAAATAATAAATAAAGTTGTGATAGCAATCATTTAATTAATAATTAATTTATGTTCACATTTTAGAAAAATTTGAAGTTTAGTTGTTTGATTGTAACGCAAAATATTAAATTGTAGAAGTTTTTATATTTATAGATTAATTAAATGTTTATTTATTATTTAAACAATTAATTAGTATACGAAACGTTTCGTATCATTATTTATTGCTTGAATATCACCGAGCAAATGATAGCAAAACTGTAATATATAAACAACGCACTACTCTTGCCAAAGTCATGATTTTATTGATAATTCGTTGTCGAAATATTTTATATTCTGTAAAATACACACGCATAGAATGTTGAATTATAGAAGTGTTTTAATTGATTGATTAAAATTGATTATTTATTAAACAATTTATTCATTGTGGAATCTTTTATGCATAAAATATTTAAATATATTATTGTGAAGCAGTTTATGAAATATTACTATCTATGTAAAAGTGTTAAATAATATAAGAATATTTTATTATAGATATTTTAAGTATATTAAAATAAGATAATCCAGAATATTTTAGATATATGTTATACTAATATAATTTAAAAACTTAAATAATTTAGATAATTTACAATGAGAGAGAGAGAGAGAGAGAGAGAGAGAGAGAGAGAGAGAGAGGGAGAGGGAAAGAGAGAGAATCGTTATTGAGAAAACATGCAATATATATATGATCTGAATATAAATGACATATATATAATCTGAATATAAATGATAAAATGTTAAATAATTTATAAACTATTTACCGGATAATGTTGCTTAGTACGTGGCCCAGTGCTTTTTAGACTTGCTTTTCCTTTTCTTCGCTATTTTTTCGTTGCACTCACTTTTACTCCTGAAAACAAGATTAATTAAGATTAGTTAATTAATATTAGTATACGCAAAAATCGCGAGACATTTTGCACGGCATTCCCGATCGCGTAGTAATTACAATTAAAAGTTTAGCAAGTACTAATTATAATTATCATAGCGAATTATGTTTTAATACTAGTCATAATTGTGTTTTATCGTTAGAGAAAAAATTTAATAATATACGAAGTATTTCGCACCTTACTCTTCGAATGTTGCCGTGTGAATGATATCAAGACCGTACATGTAAACACAGCGCGTCATACGCCGCCAAAGCCGATCGTGTTATTATCCATTCACTGCTGATATATTTTACGTACTTTAACATATACACGAAATGTTAAAGTGTCTAAAAGTTTTAGATTACATGGATTAATTAAATAATATTTGTTAATTTCATGTATCGCAAAGCTTTTTATTATGTTAATTATTTCGATTTATGATTCGATTGTTTTGTTGTGCGTTTTGATTCTAAATTAAATAATTAAATTTTAAATAATTGAAAAATAAAACGAGATAAAGAGTCGCGGGAATTATATTTTATTCTATAAATATCATTAAAGTAATAATTGTTCATAAACAATGCGGATCACAAATGTTTATCAAAATATCTTCGTGTATCATCATTTGTGTGATAATAATTATGTCGCGCGCGTATCTATTGATAGTTTTGATTATCATATTATAAAAATTATACGTATATTTCTCGTAATCGAATATTCCTATTATTATCGATTTATTTATTCGCGTTTTCTCGCGAATTTTAAATCGCGATTTATTTTGTAATTTAATTGTTGATTTACATTGAAGCTTATTTTATTTTTTCGTATTTTGAATATTTCCTTTGATAATCTACACAAAATGCGCTAATAATGCAAATATTTTCTTCTACAATCGAAGAAATGATCAATAATTTTATTAATGATTCTTTTAATCACGATTATATATATTTACGTTACATAAAACTTATTAAATTCTATTATCGCATATCGATTATCAATGATAAATGTTGCATAATTAATTATCGCTAATCGGGCTTGTCTGGACTATATAAAAATATTTAGTAAATTTTATATTATATGTATGTTTTAGAGACATTTTCGTGTATTAAATTATTCCATGTAATAAATAAAAATTATTTTGTATTAAGTTTCAAATTATATTTTACATTCACTTTTGTATTAAACCCTGTATTGAAAGAAAATAAAAATAAAATTTAAAAAAAATCGTTTCCTCGTATCTCCACCTTACAGAGGCATTTGCCGGATGAGGTTTGAGTACTCTAATGAACCTAAGAGCTATGCCGGCAGTAACGTTTAATACGCCGATATTCATATATGTAGACTATTTTTATATTTAAAATAATCTTAAGTATGATCTTAGATCGCGTCTTGAGATTCCGATCAGTTAGTAAAATAGTTGTATTTTCCAACTTACTTAAAACGATCTTAAATATAAGAATGAATTATGAATGCCGGCCTTAGGGTTACCTATGCCGGACAAGTCGAAGGGAAAGAATCAGACTAAGAAAGATATCAAAATTATATATATGTTATTTTTAATTATATTAATATTTTTGAATAAAATAAAAGAAAAAGAGACAGTAATTGAGAAAATAGAAAAAAGACAACTACAGTGATTTGAATATCTCAAATCCTTTCTCCTCCTCTTTCTCTCTTTCTCTCTCTCTGAGTGATTTGAATATCTATACTCGAGAGAGAACAAATGTCCATAGAAAATATTTCGATGGGCTCCAGAAAGGAATAAAAATAAACATGACAAATGATGATAATCCCTATGATTTTAACACCAAGGAATATACAATGAACCATAATAATCCAAGAACTCGAAGAAGAAAATAATAGATAATAGAAATAGATAATAGAAATGCATAATGATTGGAAATGATTAGAAATTAAAAGACAGTATGAATACAACCTATTTATTAATAGTAATACTATTTTGTAATTATATTAAATTTTATAATTTAGTACATTGTATTATATAAAATATTAAGCATAAAAATATTATGCTGGTAAGAAAATTATAATAAAAGTATATAAATAATGTTGACTATATTAGAATGGAACATATGAATTCTTTATATTTTATATAAAGGAAGAGATATTTAAAATATTTTGCAACTATATTTTTCGAATCTTAATTATAAAAACTTTAGAACAATCAGTGATTAATTTAACAAATTCTATACATGTATTAATAATTAAATAAGTAATAAATAAATAAGTAAATAATTAATAATATAATAACTTTTTTAAATAATTAAAAAAGTGATTAATAAATCAAAGATCAGTTTATTGCTAATTAAGATTTATAGAAATAACGGTTAAAAATGTTTTTATTCCACAGCAGGCATTTCGTGTTTTGTAAATAAAAATATATAAACATGGCAATGAATATAGAAAAATATTTATTTCATCTTTGAACATTACATTAGAAGATTACAGTATCTTTCACGATTGCATAATTTATTTACTATCAATTTATATGAGTGCTTGTTATACTCTGGTGTTACCGACATTTCGTGCACATAGCACGGAACGAAACCAGAAATTGTGCACATGATACCCTCTGAGAACATTCATGGACATTGGCTTTGTAGTTCATGTTCACGTTTTCAATGTCCATAGAGGGAATATCGCTTTCAGGGATCACCTAAAAGCAGGCCATGACATCTCTCAGTTTTCTCTCTGGCACATACTGCGTGCGTATGTGCATCACTGATAACCGGCGCCGCCAGCAATAGGACTCGCCATTGGCTGCGGAAAGTTGTTTACGGCAGTTCAAAAAAGTTGGGTGTATGCGATCGGTTACGTTGTTGAAAGGCAAGACCCGGATATATTTTTAATATTTATGATCCGTCTTTCACGTGGCCGGGCTTCAGGATGGTGCGATACACCGCCCTTAAAGGATTGTACGATCTGGAAAAGACAATCGGTAGCGGCGGTTTCGCCAAAGTCAAATTGGCAACTCATGTCGCTACCGGTGAGAAGGTTGCCATCAAGATTATGGAGAAGACGACGTTAGGCGTAAGTCGGAGATTATAAATGTCAAAATAATTTTTATTATCTCTAAAGAATGCTCAAAATTTTATGACAATTTTCTCCTCTACCTGTGTCAAGTATCTACAAAATTCTTCATCTCTTTTGTTTATCAAAATACAATCTCACCGTATAATATTTATTTCAGGAAGATTTACCAAGAGTGAAGCTTGAAGTGGAAGCACTCAAGACACTGTTGCATCAACATATCTGTAGATTGTATCAAGTGATAGAGACAGAGAATCATTATTTTATGGTATTAGAATATTGTTCCGGTGGAGAACTATTTGATCATATAGGTAATATATATCTCTAAATATAATCTGGAAAATATTTTATTCTCATAAGAAAGTCTTAACAATATTGCAATATCTTTATGTTGCAGTTGAGAAAAACAGGTTGCCCGAAATTGAAGCTCGAAGGTTTTTTTGCCAGATAATTTCTGCTGTTGCATATATGCACAATTTAGGATATGCTCATAGAGATTTAAAACCTGTAAGCATATATATTTTCTGTTTCTTACAATAATTGTTATATGAATTACATTGCTTAGATAAATGAATTAGATTTATT
The DNA here is from genome assembly GCF_003227725.1 of Camponotus floridanus. Lineage (NCBI taxonomy): Eukaryota > Metazoa > Arthropoda > Insecta > Hymenoptera > Formicidae > Camponotus > Camponotus floridanus. The sequence continues at coordinate 980,746 of NW_020229337.1, forward strand.
AAATACATCTTTTTTAATAGGAGAATGTTTTATTGGATAAAGAAGAAAATTTAAAATTAATTGACTTTGGGCTATGCGCAAAACCCAAAATGGGAATGCAAGCACATTTATATACTTCTTGTGGTTCTCCTACTTATGCAGCACCAGAGCTCATAATGGGGAAGAAATATTTAGGTACATAAACTTTTAAAGTGTTCTTAATATACAAATTTTATTATTATTTAATACTTAATATACAAAATTTTTTTTCTGCAGGTTCAGAAGTAGACATTTGGAGCATGGGAGTTCTTCTTTATGCTTTATTATGTGGCTTTTTACCTTTTGATGACAATAGTTTAGAGAATTTATACAAAAAGATACTTGTAAGTTATTCACTTGTCATTTATACATTATAGCACAAGTAAGTAAATTGTATTATTCCAGAGTGGCAAATATGAGGAACCATATTGGCTTTCTCATGACAGTAAAGCATTAATCAAATCAATGCTACAAGTTGATCCAGTAAAGAGAATTACTATTCATGAATTATGTCATCATCCATGGATTACATCAAATTCTTTGAAGCCTGTAGTATTTATTCATAAAACAAAAGTAAGAGTTTTTTCAAAGTAGAAAAATTGATTTCATAAATAGATATAAATATTTTATAAGTTTTATTTTGTTTAAATATAGTTTGAAAAAGATGACGAAGTATTGAGCACTATGTCTGCTATTTGTGGTGAGAGTAATACAGACATATGGAAGAAACTTATGCGGAGTGATAGGACTGATTATAGAACAGCTACATATCTATTGTTGCTTGATAGAAAATTACGTGGACTTTCATTAAAAATAGCAACAAAATCTCATCTTAAGCCAGAAATGGTATGTTTCTTTTCAATGGTATATTTCTTTATGAAATTGATATATTAAATTGATACATATTTTATTTTTGTATAGAATGGTACCAGTTTTCCACAACGCGAAGCAGTAATCAACAATTTTATAACCAAACTCGATCATTCTCCAAGAAGTAAAATAAATAATAAGCTATCTCCCGTGGTTGATGTCACTTATAATCTTCTGCCCCAAAAAAGTGATGAAAATAACTTCACAGCACCATGTATACCAGCACGAAAAAGATTACGAAGCAGAGAACCTGATGATATATCACCCAGTAAGTATTTCGTCATTCTCCAATCGTTACATTTCATTGTAACATCCTAATTTTTAGTAGCATGTTTTTTTTATCAAGAAATAGATTCAAATTTTTAATGAATTTAATTGTGACTTTGATTTGTTTAATCTTTAAAGAAATTTTTTTGCGTATTTCTTTAATGTATCAATGTTAAACTATTATTTAAAGTATGTATATTTTACATACAATAAACATTTATCGAACGTATTGCAGCCGCAATTAGTCTCCTAGTGCGTTTTCTAAAGTTTTACTTCTAATTGGGTGATGCTAGCACACACCACCTAATTAAAACTTTAATGAAAGTTTCCGACCGTCATAAATTACAGTAGTCGCGCGAAAAGCAGATAATTACCTCGAAAAGAGGAACGACTTGCTAATAAACACAATTTAAACTTAAGAATCCCAGTGTACCTCTTCTTGAAAACTTCTTAGAAGATACAGCATCCCTCAAGCACTACTACATTTAAATCCTCACTACTCGAAAGTATATTAAACTTATATACATAGTATATCTTATATATATTCATTTATATTCTTTGTCAATAATATTTTGTGTTTATGATTTCGATTACTTATAATTTTATATAGTTCCAGCAAAAAGACCGCCCGAAAATAAATCAGTTACTACTCCTACACAATGTTTAACACCAGATTCTAGGTAAGAAAAATTTGTGAATTAGTGATATATAGGAATAATGTAATATATAGATATATAATATTTGAAATATAATATTTGTTTTTAGAACTTCACAAACATCTACACCCGGGAGTGCAAGAAAAGTTATAATGGGATTAGAACGAGGATTGAATCGAGTGAGATATGTTCTCACACCAAAGAGACGAGTGAAGAATGAAAATATAGATCCCGAGGAACCAAATGTACTGTCAGGAAAGGTATATTAACAGTAATAAACTTATAAAAATATTGTCAAAAGAAATCATTTTATCGTGAATGATGGTAAATGTTTTTTCGTTTCAAAGGGATTATCTAATGTGTCCGCGACGTGCAGCGGTTGTCCAAAGCATGTCCTCTCGAAATTGCGAAGAGCACTTCGACGAAAGGGTATAATGTGTCGTCAGAAAGGGTAATTCTAAATTTGTTTTAATACTTGATACATTTTCTACATAGTTGTGTTATCAAAAATTATGTATTATATATTGTGTAGATTTATTCTACAAGGAGAGACTGAAGAGTCGTTTTCGGAAGATAAGAAAAATTCGTCTAAGTCAGTCTCCTCTCAAAATTCCTGTTCCTTTGAGCTTGAAGTCTGCCTTTTGGAGATAGGTCCAGATGGAAAACGATTAGTTGGTATTCGCCGAAAAAGATTAAAAGGTGATGCGTGGGTCTATAAACGCGTCTGTGAAGAAATTCTTGCTCTCACAACAGAAGACATTTCTACAGATCCGGAAGATTCCTTCGAGTCCAAATGTCCTATTTGAGGTAGCTCTCATATATATTATTTATAACATAGATTTCTCGATATGTGCGTTCTGAATAATATAATAATGAGGGACACTTCCTTGATTTCTTATATGATACAAGATTTATGCTTTATTGTAAAAGAGAGACTGGGTGGGAGAATATATATGTGCAACGCATAGTGTATAAGCCTTAAAAAAATATGCAATTCCTAAGTGTACTTACATGTTCAATGTGTAATTATTGTGAAGAGAGATTATTTGATATAATATAACATTTATTTTCTAGACTTAAAAAATATATGACTAAAAAAATACAACAGATCTATAAAAGATATTCCCAAAAGATCTATAAAAATAAGATAAAGATCTATAAAAAATATTCCCAAAGTGCGGGTTATAATCGTATAAGCAAAATAATAATGTATTTATGCGATATCATAATTTAATAAATTTATATACTATATCCTTCTCAAATATATATTTTTTATTGTTTATATATAAATGGAAATAGAATATATTAAAATATATAAAATTAAAAAAAAAATGTGGAATACATACATATTAATACAATTCCAATATTATAATAAAAAATGCATTGTCGTATGATTTCGCGATAATCTTTATATCGAGAAGAAATAATTATTGAATTTTTTATTCCACGCAGGACGGCGATATCGATACTAAGAATGTTTCGACCGAAGCGACTATTCCACGTACAGCACAAAGAAATTTCTTGCGCGCATTTTAGAGCACTTTGAGCCCTTTCTGTCCAGAATATGTAAAGCTCAATTTCACGTTTATACCACAAATATAAAGTATCGCGGCCCGTTTGAAGCGATCCGCCACGGCCTGCCGATACATAGGGCTATATAGACAGGCGAGGATATAAAATCACCACAAATCGATCAGCATAAAGTGAAGTAGTGGCGCGTATACATCTTTGTTTTCGCTTTATGGGAGAGAAGATGAGAAAAGGAGAGAGACCGACCCTTTATATCTGCCTCTCGTTCGAATAATCGTCGAATCTTCCCTTTCTCGTGCACTCATACCCATATCCACAGCCATCGTTTTTTCCCCTCACCGATTCGGTACCGGCGCGAGACAAAGCCCGGTTGCTGGCGGCCCACGGTCTTGCAATTGTTGTACTCGCGGCGAAAAAGAGAAAAGACGATACGAGAAGACGATTGCCCGCAAAATTGCTATACGACGACGCGAAGCATCGTCTACGGAGTATCTTTCGGAAGTTTCTGCGAAAACTGGATATGATGGAATATTGGAAGAGAAAAAGGATGGAAAGAAAAAGAGCGAGTGCGTTTGAAAGGAATGTAAATATTCATAAAGAAGAAGAAAGACTTAAAACTTCTCGTGTGAAATCATAGGGGATAATCATATTTCGAGGTGGTAAGCCGCAACGATTAATTATAAACGTTTAAAATTAATTCGAGGCCACAGAAACCAACGAGAGAGTTGCGTAATGAAGTTACTCTACGCGCGTGATATATGTAAGCCTCTAAGTTGACGGGGTATAAATTACAATTAACTGCGCACGCACGTGCACGTTGCGATCTTCGATTCATCATTGCCGTTAAGCCGAAAGAACTGAAGCGAAGTATAAGAGTATATATATATATGGATGTCTAATTAATTTACATATATTTGTTTAAAATAATTCTATATCACGTCTATGTACAATCTGTGTGTGTATTCGACATTTGTAGATTGTATTGCATGACATAATTTGCTATATTAATTTATCTTAAGTTTGCTTTTGAGAATATCTCATTTTTAAAATCTTTTTATTCGATTTCTTATTGGAAGATTTGTGCACAAGAGATATTGTAAATAAAAATAAGACATTGATAAATCGAGGAGATGCAATATATAAAGAATATTTATAAGAAAGTATTATGGGAGAGACATGATTCTTATTTTTTTTAAATATCTCTTTGATTCTTCATTTTTGCGTAAGAGATTGTAAATAAAAATAATATAGCGATGAATATAGCAATCGAATATGAAAATAACAATTGAACGAGTACAACGTGTAAAAAGTATTCTAGAAAACAATAAAAACTATTGGAATAAATTATGGGAGACATAAAAAAAATTTTTTTTTCAAATCTTTATTCAATGTCTCACCTCATTGAAAGGCACTTTTGCATAAGAGACATTGTAAAGAAAAATAAGATATAAACGAGCGGATATACGCGTGAAAAGTGTTCTCAAAATAATTAATATAAAAACTATTGGAATAAATTATGGAGACAATTCTCATTTTTTTTTTTATTTCTATTCGATACTTTACTGGAAGACACTTTTATACAAGAAATATTGTAAAGAAAAATAAGATATCGATAAACGAGCGGATGCAACGCCTGAAAACTGTTCTGGAAAACGATAAAAACCATTGAGGTAAATTAATTAGGGGAGACATAATTAATTTAAGCGTCAAATCAATTTTGCCGCGCGTGAAAGATGGCGCTGTAGAACCGAGGACAAACTTCACATAGTACCGTCTCGTTCTCGCCAACATGTATCTACACGTCCGACACTGTCCGACACCGCTTCATACTAATTATCGTCTGGCCGGCAGCTAATTAAGGATTGGGGCAATGAGGCACGGCGATACAGTTTCCGCGATAATGATTATCTGCGATGGTAATTGAACAAGCGGCGCTAGAGAAGCGAAGGAAGGAAGAGACGCGCGAGCAAAAGAGATAAATCGCGTCGAACTAAAGACACGTAAGACAATATCTGCGCTTCTCATTTCTTCTGTTTCTTCACAATATTTAAATCCTCCAACAATTTTTATCAATTGAATTGAATGCAATTAATTTGTAAGTCTGAATTATAAATAATTATCGCCTATCGAGAAGATTAAAATCATAAAATCACATACAACACAGAATATTGCAGCAATATTATTAATATTGTCGTAGCATTATAATAACATTGCAATATTACCGCAATATTCGGTGCTGTATGGGACGACATCACGATTTTACAGGAAGACATTTCTCTCTCTAGAAAATTTTCTAACAATTCTCTAACAATTTTGTTTATACGTAGGAAGAAGGAGAGGCGCGCTCCTCGCCGACAAAGACAGGAAGAAAAAGCGACGACGGTGGAACCGAGAAAGAGGGAAGTCCTTATATTCGAGTGCTTGGAGTCAGGCGAGTTTGCGAGTGCGAAACGTGTTACCAAGTGGTAAGTGTAGGAACATGTACAAGACGATATACATACACACGTGCACGAGGAAGAAGAAGAGGAGGTAAGGGTGGCACGCGCGGCCCGCTTCTATCGCTTCCGGGCATCAGCGTGCTCGCGAGCCGCGGCTAATTGCTCTTTAATGCAAGCGAGCGAGCGGGTTGCTTTTCTTGGACGTATGTCGAGGAAGAGCCGACGTTGTTAACGACGAGAACGTCACGTTAGTATACAATAATTTTGCTCGGGGTGTCGCGATATGTATCACGGTAAGATCACCAGGTGTGTTTCGAGAAATTTTTGGAGAAACCGCGAATCAGAATTAAATTATTAATTAAACTCGTCTCGCGTCTCCCTCGTCTTTTAACGTTAGGAAACTCCTGGAGCGTTTCTTTGCACAGCGAAACGATATAATCGTGGCATTGCGGGTGAAAGTAAACATAGTTTCTTGTAGTTTCCTCGAGAATAATTGTGTTTTCTTGACAAGCGCGATTTCTTTAGAGTCGCGAGCGATTTCAAAATGACATTTGCATAAAGGCGCGATTTCTTCGTACATCTGCGTATTTAGACAAGTATATTTAACGATTTCTTTCTCGAATAATCAGTAACCACGTATCGTTATGTAGTTTTCACGGAAGGAAGATGGGAAACGCTAATCGTCCGGTTTGCCTATCTCTATTTTTTTTCTTTTCTTGCTTTCGAAATCGGTCCCAATGTTTATTCGTGAGAGGAAAGGGCGCGTTGTCGGTGAAAATACAGGGCAGAAAGCCCCGGATTCGTCGAGGCATGACCGGCGCGTCCACCAGAAGCTCATACATATGTACGCGGCTCGAACCGGACAGTGGCGAGAAACCCTCCTCCTCCTCCCCCTCTTCTTCCTCCCCTTTTATCCCTGGGAGAGACCCAGTAGGGAGGTCCCTCCGGAAAAATGAATATGCAGCGTCGCATGGGAGGATATTATTTTATAAAATTTACTATCTCGTGCCCGCGCATTATCCACCCTCGTCCGCGGCCAACTCGCCGCAAGTTTTCCGCGTTAAACCACAGACCTAGTCGCGGGATAAAATATTTCTCAAAGTGAGCAAAAACTTTCTATTCATAAATAGATATTTCTCTCTGAAAAAGAACGGATTTTTTTCCGTTCCAGAATTTTTTTGAAAATTATTCAAATCTTGATGCATATATGAATTCTATAGAAATTTAATAATACATTTTATATTAAAATATTTTTTAAAATATTAAATAAAAAAAAATATATATATTTTTATATAAAATATATACTTTAAAATAAGATGTGAAATATCCTATGAAAAAGGAATTCTTAGCGCTATTTTGATTGTGCACATTTTTTTTTGTAAACTTATTTTGATGATTTTTACGTTCTCATAATTTGTACGTTACATTTTCCCTTTTCACCCTACCTGTTCCTCAAGGCCTCTTTCCCCCTTTTCTTTGAGGGATGCCCTCAATCAAGATCTAATTATAGCGTCGACTCGCGAGCGTAACCGCTGGTGTTTTTTCAAGTTTGCTGCTATAAAACAACGCTTCTATAAAATTGTAGCCCCCTATCGTCGTAGAGGAAACGAAACATTAAATCGGCTCCGGTCGACGGGGGCGGGCTTGTTTCGGTGGGTGCGTCTGAGATTTCCTGTGTGGACTGTGGATGCTAGGAAAAGGATGGCTTCCTACGTAAAGGGTGCGTCCTCGTGTGCGTCCTCGCCGCGTGCTCGATTTATATACGCAAGAGGGGGAACGGGACCCGTGTGTCTTTACTGTATAAATATAAATATAGGTCGATTCTATTCCCATGATCCTTCGTGAGTTTCTCCTTTTGCCTTTTTTATTTTTTCATTTTTTTAGAAATGTCAGCACGATAACATAATGCATTTCTATAATGGGAATACGCATAGACATTCGTATATTTATTCGCTAGATACCTCATTCTCTATTGTATAAACCGTGTAACACACGACGGGATATATTCCTTCTATTCGTCGCGCACGAATCGCATTTTTGCGCGCGCTCCTCCCTTTTCGCCCCAATATCGCGATATCTAAACAACTTTATCATTAATGCAGCAGTAGCGCCGCATTACTAGGAATTTGTATATAATGGTGCTATGTGTTACGTATGTGATATATGTCGGACTTGCCAACACATAACGGCGATATCATAAGATACGAACCAATAGAGCCGCGATTGTATGGAAATATGTATCTATGAATGAAGACACTTTCATTTATGAAACCAGATACTTATGTACCGGACACGGGCGTTGTAACATCCTGCTATTATGTGTCCTTACCTACCTATTCGTTCTTTCCTTCTCTTTCTTTCTCTTGTTTTTTTTTCTCTCCCTTCGTCCTCTCATTCTTGCTTTCGCCAGAGCCCACTTTTAGTGCTCACCGTTCATATTAGGCATTATAGACATTGCGCTATCGTATCGATGCGTAAAATCCCGCGAATAATATACATCTTTTTTCGCCATTTTTTGTGATAAACGCAATATCGCAATCTTTCAAATCGCGTAACTCCTATCTTGACAATATTTGCGTAGTCTACGTCGGAGATTCTTATAATTAGCACTGATATTGTCGCAAATATTTGATCTTGACTTTAACATTCTTTCTTGTGCGCCTGACGCTGCGAGTAGGCACGTCGGAAACAACGTACAACCCTTTCATGGAGAAGATGGACGAAAACAGAAAAAGAAAGAAAGAAAGAGAAAGAGAGAAGTCGACTAAGCAGATAGCAGAAGGGAAAGGAGAGAACGAGGCTGAATGCGCCGACTGTGACGCTTTCCGGTCAGGTGCCGCCCTGACGATCCTTCTCCTTCCAATTTCCACGTCGAGATCCGCTCGCTCATTCACTTGCTCTTGCTCTTCCTGTTTTGCACTCCCTCGTCCTTCGCCATGTCCGAGAAAAACCGGCGGGAAAAAGGCAGGAAATGGATTGTTTCCGAATGTAGATCAGCAGGATTTCTTCTGAGGGTGCGTCACGAATGGCAGGAAGTAACGATATCGATATCTCTTCTTCTCTCGTGCAAAAAAAAAACGCGAGATGAAAACGCTCCGATATAAAAAGACGTCACTTGCGTATGTAATTACGTCACATTTTAGATTCCCGATTGACGTCACCGTCAGCGATTCGCCGTTTTTATTTCGCTGGTCAGCGAGATGATATCTGATTTTTTAATATCGGGATAAAGACAGTAGTCTCAGCGCTTCTTTTCTGTTTACTACATTATTACTCCGCGTCAGGTAATTATCACGCTGCCTCGGGAGGCCATTGTCACAATGGACGTCCGGAGTTTCCCTACGATTATCGTACCGAAAATCTCTTCGTGGTCGAGCTCCTCATCGACTTCCTGCCGGCGATGGACGATGATTATTTGTCGCAACGGCACGGTAGAAAACCGCGTATAAAAGTGATACGGCAACCCGATCTCTTCCATTGTCTACTATGTATTTCAAGCCCGTGTCGAAAAAATAATGGCTAAATAATGACTCTTGCGTCGTAATAAATATGTCCTTTATTAAATTTCGAAAAAATATCTAAAAAAGCTAGAGAATTTATTAACTTTGGCTAAAGAGACGCGATACAATCAACAACCGCGTTAAATCGATCATCGTTGGGAGATGACTCCATTTATATTTTTATGCTCCTACATCGCGGGGGAATGCATTTTTGCCATCCGCTATTGTTACTGTCAAGGTGTGATGTATAATCTGTTCTCTCCATCTAAATTCTCTTTGAACCAATGCAGAATGTCTCCGCATCGTAATTACGATCGCAAATATTATTTCGTTCGAATTCTAAGGAAGTAATTTCCTCGTTATATTAAATGAAAGCACAGCTAGCACTCTGCGCATTAGTATAAAAATAACTTCCATTTCACAATATCATCATCGAGTCATCGTCAACATCCATGATACAATCGACTTTGGTATATCGTTAATTAATCCCGCTAAAATTGCGTCGCGATCGCGGTTTCCTGTTTGTTATAGCGTCATCGTTTTTAATTCTAGAGGGAACTGGCATGAACAATATGTGCCATGAGATGTAATTTTACGTTGCCTATTGCACAGATCTCTCGATCGTTCAAAATCTAGCGTCTCAGAATTGAAGATTGAATTTGCCTTATTCCAAAGTTACTACTTAAGCTTCTGATGTGTGGATTTTTTTTAGAGTGGATGGTTCACTTTGTAATTGAAATAAATCAAAATTTATTTTTATTATATAATATTTATCATATTATTTTTATTATATAAATATATACATATATCTGTATTATATATTTTAAAAAATAAATTTTCATTTATTTCAATTAGCGATTCATCAGATAATATATGTATATATTTTTGCATATTTGATGTTGTAACTACAGTCAATTTAAAGATATCCCTCGATGCTACTTTAATTATATAATTATAATTATAGTTATTTAAATAAAAATTTAAATAAAAATAGAATGTTCACGATAATGCGAAAAGCAAAATTAGAAGAGCATTCAACTTGTCCCTTTTCTATGATTTTTTTCTAAGACGGCAGTCTCGGAGAATTTTACTCCATTCTACGTAGAATTAATCAATTCGATTCCTTCCTCACATTATGCATCGAGTACCGTTCTCTCCGCGTTATCATCATCGCGAGCGCGATAATCTGCGCCACGCGCGGTCTCGGGCCACGGTAGAGTTTCTCTCCGCGATTATCCTACCGAAAAATCTCTCGCGCTCCTCCCCTCCTCTCCTCACCTCACCCTCACTCGCGGTGCGCACATCGGGGTACGGGGCTCGGTCGTCGTCGACTTCCTGTACCCGCCGGTGGACAATGACCAGCACTTGCCGCAATGGTCAGAGAGCGGTGTGGTAGAGACGCGCTCCTAATATCTGTTCGGCCGATCTAGTTCGCGGAAGCCGCCGTTATTGTGGCACGGCGTGTGCGCGTGCTTGCGTGTATGTATATCTACGTATATGTGTGCCCCGCACGCGCGCACAATCGCATCGCGGATTCTACTGGGTGTACCAGGAAACGATCATCACGCGATTTCAACATTTCGCAATTTACTGCCAAGCACACGGCTCAGATATACGTCGTTGCGATTCGCGGCGGAGAATTTGCGAAAAGGGGAGAGATAAAACGACACGAAAACACGGGCGCATCATCCCCTATTCGCGTCCGAGATCGCGCGGAATTCATACACCCCGTATGAGCCACACCGACCGGCGTCAGGTACGCGTACGCACGTACGCGTATCGGCGGGGACCCGCGGCGTGTGCGTGCGTCGGCGGAACGAAGAGTAAAAAAAAAGAGAGAGAGAGAGAGAGAAGGTGAAGGAGGAGGACGGGAGGAGGAACACCTCCGGAGAACCTCTTTGGAAGGAGGATATGATGGCTCGTGGCGTTATGCTCCGCGAGCTGTTATGCTCCTCGGGCACCACCGGACCATAAGCGAGGCTACTTCGCTCCGGCGCAACAGCCGCCACGTTTCTCGTTATATCAACGCATCGGCGTCGGCCAAATAAAGTTCGCGCGCGAGAACGGCTTTTTACGGCACGCGCTCGCGCGCCGCCGAGAAATGCGCGAGCGGGGATGTTGAAATCTTTTTATCCAACGCCATTCTCTTTCTTTCTTTATTGTTAGAATACCATGTTAATTTAAAAATATTTGTCTCCCCAGCTCGATTTAAAATTCGCGATTCTATCAATCATATTTAATAATAAATTCAATAAATTTAATAAATAAATAATTGCGCTACATTAATATTCCAAGGAAGAGTAATCTGAGATTTTTGAATAAAAAGAAAGTTGAGAGAGTATTTTCTCTCATACGCAGAGATTATATGATTGATCGTAAATATGTAACGATCGTTGAACAAGATGTTGCAACCGTGGAAAGAAAAAAATTGTGCTCTTTCCATTGTTAGGCATGCAATCATGAATGTGTCGTTATCATGCGTTGTATACATATGTACGTGTCGCAACGTCGAGTGCGACGTTCATCGGATTTCTCGATGCCGCCTTCACCGGATGCAGACGCCAATGCATCTAGGCACGAGCCATTCGAGACTGCATGTGCCGCCGAGTGATCGCCGATAAATCACATCTTTTTTTTCTACAATTTTATAATCTACTACCGCGGTAGCTCCCCGACGAATTCCCCGCATTCATTATGGGCGTATGACAACGCGTGACAACGTGCGTGTGACAACGTGTCGATGATCGAGTTTTCCACCCACTTCTTCGAACCTTCTTCCGAATCCTTAGCTAATATAAAGAACGGATTCTTCGTTTCAGCGACAATATTTGACATAGAAATCTATTATTTATTATACCTTTATGTCATTTTAATACCTAAATTTCAATTCTTTGTTTCAATCATAGATCGGATAAAGATTTGATTGAAATTTTGAAAATTTTAAATATTCTCTATATTAATCGGTACGTCGGTTTTGCTCCCGTGATTACTTTCGGGCCCGTTTTCTCGTCTTCCTCGAGGGAGCCTCCCCGCGAGCTGCGCGCCTCGTCGCCGTCACGCTACGCGTAACTCCCGGCGAAGCCGGACGCCAATGGATCTAGGCACGAGCCACGAGTCTGCGTCGAATATGCCTCGCAGTCTCTGACCCGCAGTTCCTCTCGGGGGCTACAGCTCTTCCGAGGAGAAGAAGGAGGGCCCCGAAGAAGGCGGCGGCGGAGGCGGCGGAAGAAGGAACGTTCGAGAGGGTTGGCGACGACGAAGGGGGGAGGTTAGTGGCGTTCAGCATGCGTAAGGAGCTACGAGGCATTATGCTCGGGGGGCCCTCGCGAGGCTGGGCTTGAAACGAGCGAATAAGAAAGTAGTTAAAGTCTCGGAGGCGAGGGCGACGGAAGAAAGAAGGAGGCAAGGGGGGGACGGGGGGGAGAGAGAGAGGAAAAGGGGGTCCGTGCCTGCCACGCGCTACCTTCTCTCTCTCGCTCTCCTTCGCCTTCGCTTCCTCCTCCTCCTCCTCCCCCGCTCTAACTCCTTTGTCTCCCTCGATCCATCTCCCTCTTTCGTTCCCCCTTCTCCCCTCTCCCACCCTCCGCTTCGGGGGGCGATCATCTTCCGTGCCGCAATATGTAACAACGACTCGTCACACTCTGCTTGCCGGCGCACAAGATAATTGCCCTCATTATAGTTATTTAAAAAGCGCACCGCGTGCGCGAACGCGCGCCGCCGACGCGATCGGAGCCGCCGATATAAAGATGCTGCCGTGCGCGAATTAATCGCGTGAGGGGGGTGGAGGAAGTGTTAGCGGGAAGAGAAAAAAAAAATGCAAGCGACCGCGGCAACACACGTTGATTTCTGTCGCCGCGGACAGGTTGTTCTGCTTCGGGTACCCCAAGCACTTAGTACGCAACGAGCTGGACCGGAAAGACACGCGAAAGATAAGAATACGAAAATCGTGATTTAAGTATAACGGGTCAATCCATTCGCGTTTAAGTCCACTTTGCGTGATTTCTCCCTTGGTTTCTCTGCGCGAAGAGGACGAGATGCGGAGGAAATTATTTTCATCGATTGCATCACGTTTCCACGTCGAGTCTCCACAATTTCGCGTAAGATAACGAGGAAAGAACTCATTTTTCTAAGGAATATTAAATAATACGTTCATACGATTTACATAATGGATGAATATAGCGAGTTGGGATGAAATGTGCCGTTTTTACCGCGTACCGTGCTCTACGAGCGGTCGCGACGTCATTTTTTAACGAAGAACCGAAGGAGATAGGCACACGCTCTTAATTTTCTGGTCTGGTTGAGATGATGGTGTTGCAACGTTGCTATTTCAGATACAAAGCGCCGGAATGCGCGTTTATTAGCAGTCGCGGACTTTAATGCGCAGCAACGGCGAATTATCGGGTGTGCTGTATTTGTATAGCGAGTACCGTTTTAAGTAACGGTGAATATGCGAGAGAAAAAAAAGTTAGGGTGATAATTAAGGCACCATTGCGACCGTTTCCTACCGAATGCCAGATTAATTCTAAAAAAATTGGCTAAATAAAAAAAATGAAAAATCAAGATTATTATAATAAACATTAAAACACATGTGAGAAAGAGGCATATTAGAAAGAATAATTTTGACAAAGATACATCTCGTATATATTTTGACTTCTAAAGTTGTAAAAAGGAATTATCGTGCATATATATTGCAATGCGATAATGTACGTTACTTTGTATAGAAAAATTTCTAGAATCTAATTAAAATCTAGTTAGATTTTCCAAAAGAATTATATTTTCCAATTGGAACATCTATAGATTTCTTAAAAGTGTAATCTTGATTTTTTTTATTTTTCTTAAAACGCGATTTTAGGAGAGAAACTTTAAGCAAATTCCATTTGCTTTCTTCAAATGATCGTAATATATATCTATTTATGACAAATTTTTTTTGGAACCTGTGTCTTGGAAAATATTGGAAAATTTATGTATGGGACGATGCAAGATGTGTAACCGACAAGTAATATCACGGAATTAAAACGAGCGCAATTAAATCTGATTATTTTTTTAATCTTTCTGTCACAAGTCAACGCAAACAGCACATCCATTTCAACAAATTTTTATATTTGATCGTGCGCAGTTGCGTATCTTGCTACCATGAGTGTGTCAGAAACCAAAAACGGTAGCTTGCACTCGCGATTATATCTTTTTGTCAAAATTTTGTCTGCTTGACAACTACTTGACGCTCCCACGCGCTTAAATGCGCAATTTTTTAAAATTCTGCGCACGAATTCTGTTCTGTGACATTGCCTAACATTTAATAATCACCTCCTGATCAATTCGTTTTATCACCATTGAAATATTAAACAAATCTCTCATCCACAATAAATATCAGTGAATTTAATTTGAAATGAAGTATCAATTAATATTCAACATTTAATTTTTTTAACGCATTTGATTTTCATTCGTATGTAAACTCAAAAGTTAAAAGTTGTATTTTTTTCTTGCGCGACAAAAGCATCTTTGCGAATCGTTGCGAATCATTGCAGATGGATAATGCGCCGCGCATCTTGTATTCGTACTCGGCAAAATCGTGAGGACGATGTTATCCGATAAACATTTCGCAAGATACAAAGCGATTGTACTAGAGATACTACGTGGAACGTGGAAGCCGCGTGCGGAGAATACATCTGTGCCGAGGCCATTTTTTGATGATCTAAAATCGCGTTAGATTACGATGGATCGCTTTAACCAAGTCCTATCATCATGGGAATTCTTCCATCATTTCCATACTCTTATATAAGACTATATAAGATAAATTTAAGAACATCTCGACATACTAATATCAAAATAATAATTCTGGATTGATTGGTTAATATTTTTATGTTTCATAAATTTAAATAAATCTTCCTTTTTTTAAATTTCTTATATAAAAAAGGAGAATTACATAAAGCAAATATTTAAAAGTCAATTTATTTATTATATTCATGTGAAAGTGTATAAATTGCTCTTTTCTTGTTTTATTAAGGAAGATTTGAATACTCAGAGGAAGAAAAGTCAGACATTTTATTATGAATATTTAAATAATTCTTTTTAAAAATATAACTCTTGGAATAAATATGATTTTTTCGCAGATAAAATTCAATATTTCTTCATACATAGAAATTATTACACCACTTTCTTAAAATTAATGTAACATTTAACATTCTGTACAACATTGCCTAATCTTTTTTATTTACCTAATCTTTTTTATTTGCACATTATTATAACAAGAATATTTTTTATAATAATTATTAGTATATTTAAAATTTTAGTTTTAAAAATATTAAATTATAAAAGTATTAAAAATTTTCACATGTCAATATATTTTTAAATTGTTATTTTTCGTATACGATAACATTAATATATGACATTTAAATATTAAATATACGGAATTTGGAATTGATAAGATGTAGCTTAGAAATAGCATCATTCTTATCATTTCTGTTAAAAAATCATATGTTATATATTTATTATTAAGTCGATAATTTGAATATCGAATTTTGACTTCTGTTTACATTAGCCGGAAAGAGTACAGATGCTGGGATATTGCGTTAGCAATATCCCTCTGTTAAACAATCCCTGTTATTTAATATACTTCTATTATTAAACTCTCGGAATTCGTAGCTGGGTTGATCCCCTAAAGCGCGCGCATTTGCATACACTTGAGCCAAAGCACGGCCACATCCAGGAATCATTCGCAATCGTATAGGATTGCCAAGTTACCGTACGATGCAACTGCGGGGCACGCAGGTGGTGGATTTTCCGATCGATCCCCGCGCGATTTGTTCGGCGATGTCGGGGACTTCTCGCGCACGCGGGGCCGCGGGGGCCTCGGGGCCCCGTCAGTCGATTGTTCACGACGCGCAGCGCGTGCAGCAATGAAAGCTCGAGTAAAAGGCCTATAAGGTAGACATAAATAAATAGGTGGTAGGTGTGGTCGGGTGAGGCCGCACACATGGCGTCGTGACCCGTCGGTCTCCGTTCGTGAGCCTCGGGGCCCCCGGGCTCAACTTGTGCCCCGCGGAATGTTGCTCCCGCCGCGCGCGAGCAAGCTCTTTCGGTGTCGCGGTTAAACTGCAGTTTTACGTACACTTGTTCCCTTTCCCGTCCCCCTCCCCCGGTCTCGCAAACTGCATTCCTCGCCTCCGTATTTATTAATACTTAAGTTTATGCGAGAATCTTAGAAAACGGAGAATATTCGATTTTCATTCATCGATGGAGAAAAAATTTAAGATTTATAGGAAAACATGGAAACTGTAATAAGAGATAAAATAGTAAAATATTTTAAATATTTTAATTACATTTATATTTAATTATTACTATGATCTAATTATATTCAATATTATTAATATTCTAATCATTTAAATTTCTCAAAATTAAAATGCGAAAGGTACCATTGTCTCTCCCCTACAGCTACATGGGATTTTACGAAGAAGTTTTTTTCGGATACCTACGAAGCGTAACGAGGTCAGATTAGGGCTTCGTGTAAACGACCAAGGGTTGATCCGGAAATTCAGGAGGCTACAGGCATGCGCGCCGTTCGTTTCATGACTTAACACGGTACTCGGCTTCGCTTTGCCGCAGTGCTTCGTCGGTTGAGGCTGTCGGTACACAATGCCGCATTGTTTCGTCGTAGCCTATCTAGTCGGTAGCGCACACAGGTTCGGCCTGTGTGCGCGCCGATGTTTATTATCCTCCTCTCTTCGCGCGCGCAACAATACAAAATATCATCCCCCGCGCGTTTTATTATCCGCGCTCCCTGCGAGAGTTCGTGGTCGAATCACTTTGCCGGGATAAAATCCGGGAGGCCGATACTCCGTCGTATTTTCAGGCGATGCACGAAGCAACGAGACTCGACGATAGCCGGGGCTTCGGGCTCTATAGAATAGATGTAGATAGATGTAGCATAAAGCTAACAGAGTTACAATGCTGGACGATGGGCAAAGAATACATCGGTGTACATTACACAAGTAGAAAAGATATCGTTATAAAAGAAAACGGAAGAGAAAGGAACGGTCTAAATGTTACGCTGAATAAAAAAAGAGCGCGAATACGAAGCGAGATATCGGAGCGATTCGCATTTCTCGCACATTTCCCTACGTGTCCTACATGCGGAATCGAAAGAGGCCATGCGTCTACCTCTCGTACGAGTCAGGTTTCCACTTTCATGGATGGCTGCCGCCCGGACGGCGTCGCGATTTTATTTTCGTCGTCGGCAATGGCGACTCGTATATTTTGCGAACAATTAATACGTATATATTCTTTAGATGTGGAAAGTCTCCTTTCTGCCGAAAGCCTCGGACAAAGCGAAGAATCATCGCGATAGATGCGTAGACGGAGTTTCGTTGTGCTAAGACAGTGAAAGCCGCGATCTCCGATCAACCTTGGCACGATTAGATGCGAATCGAATTCTGCGTCTCGAATAAGAAAAAAGAGACGCGCGAATCTCTTTTTTTTTCTTCTCCTTTCAATTGAAAAGAGGAAAGGAAGGGGGAGGAGGAGCGTAAGGTAGCTGCGAAAGCATTATACGATATCGGCGGGGGAGAGCTGCAGATAGCTTTCTTATTTCCATGAAAATTGCGTTCGGCGATTTCGACGACAATGCCATTCCGGTGTTTTAAATGCAAATCCATAAAAGGAAAAACCGTAGAGGCATTATAATTTATATTACTACATGTGGCAGCGCGGCGCTTCCGGCGAAAGAGCATAGGCGCAGTTCCGGTCAGCACGGGTCGGAGAGATCCTACATCGCCAGATTATGAGCCCACCGCCGCTTTTACAATGGATTCGTCCGCCTCTGAGTCGTACGTCAGCAGGAATAATTCTGACGTTTTACCGCCGCACCCGCTCTTCTTTTTGCCAGAGAAAAAAATATAAACGAAATTCGCGTGCCCATCGCAAGAAGAATAAAATATTTCACATATTTCGTGTACGCAGGATATAATAATTCTCATCTTTACGGAGATATTTCCTAACGTTAACGTAATTACAAGCCACGCATCTAATGGCGAAAGGAAACAAATGATGTGCGCATAGTTTGCATGATTAAATCACAACTATATTTATCTATATTCTCTACATCTGTAACATTGATAGACAGGCAATAGCTTGCAATAAACAGCGAAAGAAATCGAAGATATTTAGCTCGGCCGAAAGGCCCAAAGCTTATTATATCGGTTCTTTCAAGAATTGGCCGTTTTTGATGAAATCCACGATTGCCTGAACAGTGGTCTGAAAGCGCGCGAAATTCTCTCGACCTTCCACGAGCGACTTGGATTTATAAATGGCGCTCGTGTACGCCGAGGTCAATTCAGACACCAGCAGTTGCGCTCTTTTCGCAGCCGCCTCGATCGATCCTGCGGGCGTCTTTATTTCCTCCGCGGTCCTCACGATCTCCTCCTTAATGATCTCGATGAGCTTCGTATCGTCCTTCGCGTTCGATTCCCCGCTCGAGATCTTCCGCAGGATGTCCCGGATGGCCGCGACATTCGCGTCTTGCGAGTAAACAGAATAACGAGTCTCTTTAAAAAAAGCTCGAGTATTCTTCGAGAATTAAAATCTTATTATATACTAATTAATATAATAATTTTGTAATTAATATAATGTCCGAATGAATTATCTTTCACCTGGGACTGGCGTGGACTCTTGCGTTTCTCTAATTATCCTTTGGGATTGCGAGCTGGCGCTCGCCAAGAGAACGATCGCGACGATCGCAAACTTCGCCATCTTCGGAAGTCGCATCGAACAACAAACTGTCAATCGTTCGTCCGGTGGCTCTCTCTTTCTTTTTATACGAACGTATATTTCCACGAGGACGAGTGCCTCGAGTAGGGATGGCATTATGTAAAATGTAATTTGTGCCGTTCGCCGTCGTACGCGGTCGTTGACCATTATAAATGATTCTAATGAGTGTCATTAAAAAAAAGAAGACGCGCGAGAGAAAGTGGAGCGTCGCAAACGGTACGTTTCAAGAAAGTACATTGTTTTGTTTTGATTTCTACCTGTTGACACAACCGGAAGAAATTGGCTCGAGCAATTTAAACAGGCCTCTTTTTTTCTCAAATTATTTGCGAGATGAATATCAATATCTGTATTAAAAGAGATATTAATTTCGACGCGTTTCTCTAAGAAAATATATTTGTATCAAAATTAATAGAAACTCTATATAAGACGCCAATCTAATTTGATATTTGTATTTTTATTACACACACGACACACAGACACAAAGATAGCTCCAAGATATATTATGAATATTTCTAAATTCGCGATGAGAGACGAACATCGCGATTTTACGACTCGAAGAAGCGGATCTCAACCGGAAGCGGCCGGATGTTTCTTGTCGGCGAATTGCGGGTCGCGAGGCGAGTTTTTCTTAACCGAGCAGCAATCGTCGTGCGCGCCGCTGCAATTTTTCGTTGCCGGTCGCTGTGTACATCATCGCGATACACGCAATCCCCTCTCGACACAACGACGACGCTCAACAGGTCCGCGCTCTCCCCCTCTTCGAAAAACGTAGGGGCAACGCCGATATTCGCCGACGGTAAAAGTGCGTGAACACAGGGAGGGAGTGCATCCAGCCATGATTCCTCCTCACCGATTTTTAGCCCCTTCCTGCCCCCTTTATTCTCCCCCTATCTCCTCGACGTTACTTTAACGCCGCGTCTCGCGTCAAATTAAAGGCTGTCGGGAATCGCTTTCCAAGATTCAAAGAGCGATTTGAGTTCTCGATTCGCGATAACGTTGCGTTACGAATCTACACCGGGTGTTTCCTAAGTAAAAGTCTCTGGAGGGTTTGGAAAATCGCGGTCTGGGACTTTGGATGACGTTCTGGTGCGGATGACGCGTCCATCGCATGCAGAAGGCACTCGCGAGGGACCTTAACGTCCATACCTTAATGTGGGATGAATGAAAATACGGGTACTTGAGTAAGCTTAAATTACATTTCATTCATGCAGGAAAAGCAGACACGCGGGAGTCGTCCTTCCGGCTCGCATTGCACAGGCAGAACGTTGGCGGACTTGTACATAATAACTGCCGGACTATAATGTGTATTATCCCGACATCCTGTGCGATGGCGACGGCTTCTTACGCGCATTTCTCTGTCTTTCTTCTCTTCTCTCTCTTATGCCTATACCGGCCCTTGTTGCGTATTACGACAGTGATTACAATCGTAGAGAGACGACCTTAATTTCCATGCGAACGCTCACTTTTCGCGGCGCAACACTTTCCTCCTTTTTTTCTTCTTTTTTATGATTTACATGTATCGTTCCGGGTATTACGCTAGACGTTCATGGATCTATGATCGTCATATAAATAATCTTTAAAAATTTCTGTGATTTGAGAAGTAGTTGCGCAAGATCGGCGGTGAAACGCCCAATTTTCCCGGCGCACAAAGAGAGGCGCGTTCAAGCGGAGACGCGAAAGCGAAATACCGATCGCATTGTGTGTCGATCGATCACGATCTTATCTGACGCAAGATTCACGTCGGCCAGCAACGGGATGACGGGGAAATACAGGTATTGGTATATAGATGATACAAAGTGTATCGCGTCGCGCTTTGGTACCACATCCATGATTGCCGATCGCCACGATCGCAATAAGAGGACCGGGACGTAGGAGGATCTGTCTCGCCGAAAGAAGCGACCGGGGGGAGAGGGGAGAGAAAATCAGAGCGACGAAGCAGCTCGGTCCACGGATGGTCTTTATTCTCGTATCAGACGCCGGACAACATCGATGGAAGCGACGTGGGCTTATTATGGTCTCGTACAATGATCGGTACCGCGACGTGCGAAGATCTTCTCGGGAGTCTCGACGAGAGAAGACACCGCCGCGTCGTCGCGTCGAACGGCGACCTCGTTGAATGGGGCCCCAGGTACGCGTTCATCTCGCACACGAGGGATTATGGCGAGAGCGCGGAGTCCGCCGAAGATCTACAATCCCGATTACGTTCGCGCTGACTTTATAAGCTGCTTTAAACGCTGCCATTCAAGCCGGACAGGCAGACCTCCTGACCTCATAGCTCGCGGTGCACCGATTTGGCGTTTCTTGCCGGTTCCTTTCTTGTCCTTTTCGTTGAACAATGCACGCCTCTCGCAAAAGCGAAGAGGACCTATATTCGGAAATGATCCTTGCGGCAAGTTACGAGCGACAACAAAATAATCATGCTTTTTTTCGCAACATGTTTTAACATGGAAATTGTGTTGCAAAAAATAGATAATCTGTTATGATTACATTAATTAACATCATTATAACATCATCTATTTTCTTAGATTAGGTGCTATAGGTACTACATCTATCTAAATTATTTTTTTTCTACCGAAGAGAAATATATTAAAAATATGTTTATTGTATCTTTATGTCTCTAATAAGAATTTTTACTATTTAATATGTTAGATTATAAATGATTAATGTGAAATAAAATAATTCATCCCTAAGTTAATTACAATTTTATCAAAAATAAATATTTCTCAAATACATATTTCTGATTTTTTGAAATAAAATGTTAAATAATTATTTATCCTATTACATTTTCATAAATTTGTAATTTTATTTATTTTCCTCTTATTTTTCTCTTAAATTCTTTTGTATTACAAATATTCGACAAGTGCACATAATTTATTAATGATAATCTAAAATTTAAAGAATTTTTATAGCAATAGTTGAAAATATATAAGAATTTCTTTGCAATTTTCTTGCGAATTTTCATAGCAATAGTTGAAAATATATAAGAATTTCTTTGGTGCGACCTTTTTTGCATCCAAGATCATTATATGACAACAATTATTATGATATGCAATAATCAAATAGCAGAGAAGAGAATTTTTTTATGGATGTAGACCCTGGAGGAATCTTTCTCTTAAATATTTTAGATACTCGGAAAATTAAAGCTCTCTAAAATAAATCCTAGTAAAAGGTCGTTTAGCTTAGACAACGGGAAGCCGAGATTCGGCACGGCCTGTGGGAGTTCCGCTCGATCAAACCATGCGATTCTCACATGCAGTCCGAGGGATCCGTGAAAAACAATTCCATGAAATTAATAAATCTCTCCTCCCAGGGAGGACCTCCTACGATGTAGGCGACTTTTTAGGACGACTGCGATTTCGCGAAACGTGGGTGATCCAATTAGGTGCAGCGGCGTACAAAAAAAATCGGTCACGAACGTTACTCCTATTTACACGCAACGAGATAAATTAGCACATGTCTTTTTGCATTAATGAGTTTTGCGGTGGAACAAAGCTTTTAGCGTAGAGCATCTTCGATACTAATAAAAATAATAAAAATAAATTGAGAGAATCAGTGTGCAGGACAATGAGATTAAAAAGACACGACAGATCGATTCATGGTAAATCACTTGTCGATGGATCGATCTGTTACCTGATTTCTCTTTTGCAGTATTGAGTCACGGTGCTTTTTGTCGTTACCATGGCGCATTGAAAGCAGGTGGTTTCTCACTCTCTTAAACTGAATCAGTGAAAATGTCATTGATTAATGCAAAGACACAAGATTTCACCGAAGATTAATGAGTATTTTACTGATCTTTTCGATAAAAATATACTTTGTTTCTTTTTTATCATATGTTTTACTGGTTATAATCAATAAGACTTTACTGAAAAATCAGTAATAATCATACATATTTGCAAAATGTAGCTTTTAAAGTTTTTTCTATTTATTTTCCTATTTATTTTATTTATTAGTATTTCATAAGAGAAAAGTCCACATATTTCTCTAAATATATATATATCTAAAATAAAAAAAATCATATTTAAAATAAAGTATATATGACTAATGTTCCAATTCTTTTGTATATTATTTTGGTACTCTGTATATTATCTGTAACAGCATAAAAAAATAATGATGCTTCGAAATATCGTTGCACATAAAATTACTTTCCATCGAGTGGCATTAATTTTTTCCAAGAGTAATGACAGCAGAAAGGAAATTAGACATTTTTCGAGTCGAAAAATTTTTCATTTACTTTCGATCTTTTTTTCTTCTCTCTTTGCCCTCTCAATATTCAATCTAATATCTATTTTAAACAGTCTTTAAACAATATTTTAAACAATCAGTTAATTTTATTTTGAAACTATTTAATCTATAGTTTTGCAAAAACTTTTCTTTTAAGTCTCTAAATGAAAAATTATTTATTTTAAATACAAAGCAATACAATTTCTATATAAAAGAAACTTTTCAAAACTTTCGAGAATAAACGTGAAAAAATAGAAATTGTTATTGTACGATTAATTAATTCCAAAATTCATAATAATATAATATATTTTGTAGTTTGTTTTAATAAAGATATTCTGTAAAAAATATTTTATAAAAAATATTTTATATCGGCGAAGTGTATATTTATATTGCATTTTTCGTGCGTTGAATGCAAACCCTCCCAATGGGTACACCTTGACGTTGGTGGGAGGGCTCAGTACCTGGAAGGTTTATCCTGAAGGGGAAGCCAAGTACCCAAACGATATCCGCGCTTTCGTGGTAATAATCTTAATTATTCCACGCATTCGAATTCGGGAGTGCCGTGAAAGTGTCGCGCGTCTATTTTTATCGTACTATTCGTCTTAATTTTCGAGGATGCCGTGCAAAGGCAATCAAAATGTGAATACCGAGATATCGATTTGAAATCGCGAATTTCGAGAATGCCGGAGAATTTTATCGCGGACGATTCGCGCGCGATTGTCATTATGAATCGTTTTTATCATGAGTGAATGCGCGAGTGTAACAAATCTTAAAGGAGAATAATCTGAGTCTGAGAGAAGGAGGAGGAGGCCCTCTCCATCGGGTAATAATGGATCAATTTAAGGTAATTTATTATTTGTAATTTATTTTTTTTCTTAATTGTATGTGCGTATCTATTTTTGTTTGTTTGATTCGTTTATTTGAATAATTTCAGACAAGAACTCAGAAAAAAGTTTTTATGTATTGGATCCTATTAAAACTTGTATTTAAAAAAAAGTTTTTTTTTTAAATTATTGTATAGTATTATTTTTTATTAAATATCTATTTATTATTACGTGAATTGAATACAAAATTTTTGATGCGTACAATTATAATTTTCAAAAGTATTATTTATTTTGAGATTCTTGCTATATAATTCGATATTATATTTTATGTTACAGATCAACCTATAACTCTATGCCAACTCGTTGTTGTTACATCTATTGGTGAGTGTGACAAATCTTTATTTTATCGTAAAAATCGTCAAGTATATAAAAAAGATTTTAATATATAGCATCTTAAATTTTTATTTTTTAACTTCTATTTGTTGCATATCTAAATATATGAATACTGTTATATACTTGGCATATGTTTTTATCCTTTTTTTAGAAAGTTTTTTAATATACTGTATGTATTTTGCATATTGTTTATTCTACATATATTTTGAAAATTCATAATCGCATCTTTTATTTTAGATTTAATCTATCAAATAAAATTTTGCTAAAATTTCTATTAACTATAAATACAGATAAATACAAGTTTAACAGTTTGTAAGGTACGTTTTAAATTTTTACACACATGCAGTATATTTTTCGGAAATCTTTTTATTTTCTTTTTATTTCTTTTAGAAATTAAAAATAAGAGCAAAATTTCTATTTGAAAAGGAAACTTTTCTCTCAACCGATTATATAATTAAGTAATTTTATTATTGTTTTTATAAAGTTTTGCTTTTATTTCGACACACAATTTTAAACTCCTAAATTAAATCTAGACGTTCTACATATATATATTTTTGAAATATATATATTACATATAATTACATTTTGCGCGAGATATCCTACATTAAAATTACCATGTTCGTGCGTAACTATCGCGAGATCTCTTTCAACGAAATAACTGCGTATGAATGCAAAATACTCGATACCTGACAGACGATCATTAAAACATTACGCGTGACGTGGATATGTAATCAAATTGATCGGACCAAGGCTGGACGAAGAGATATTCTCCAAGGAAATCTCTTCGCGAGGTGTGGCACTTGAAAAAAAAGACTGAATGTTTCGCTCAGGGGCAGGTGTCATCGTTGGCTTTGTCGGGTTAAGGAAGTTAAAGGAGTAGATAAAAGGATTTACGTTAAGTACTGGCTCATCATCGCTCGAGGGCCTCGTTATCGTGGTTTAATGACGGCGGGGCGTTTCAGTCGCAATGGATTACGGTACACGCCAGCTGGCAATATGAATGAATTAATAATCGCAAGGTGCCGGCGAGCTCGCCGAACTGATGAAATGTTGGCGTAAATCGACATAAAGATGCGTTTCAATTGAAAGATGGAATTTTTTTAAATATCTACACCTTATAATTAAATAACTGCGTAGAAAAATATTTTATGCACATATTTTATATATATATATATATATATATATATATATATATATGTATATGTATGAAATTTGTTAAAAAAAATAAAAGTGCCACTTAAAAATTAATTTAAAAAATTTACAGAAACTTTTTCTTAAATACTGTTATGATGTGCTATTCTTTATATTATTTTCCACTTTGATTTAATATTTTTTCTATCTTTATCGATATTTATCATTTTTCTCGCATACACACACTTGATAAATTTATTGATTTAATGAAAAGTTAGCTTATGCAAAGATTAGTTTGTGAGTTTTGTAGATATCTTGAGCTCACGACGTAGCACGATATCGGTTTCGTATGACAGGGAACGTGTATAGTATTCAGGTGGACAGTGTGGGAACGTGGATTTATCCTGAAAACGACGTCGTAGGCCGCGAAACGCGACAAGTCTGCACGAGCCTGGACGATGCATTGTGGTGTGTATCATAGACAAAGCCCGGATTATTTTTCGCGGTAGCAAAAGAAGCGTGCGGGTATTGTTACTGACCCCGCGAGCAACAATAGTTTCTCCTCTTGCCTTCTCGTCCTTGTTCGTGTTACACTAGTTTGGCTAGTCTTCTAGAAGAGCAGCTCGCGACGGCTGCTTTGTTTCCGAGTGTGCTTCGCTTATTAATCCGTTCTTCTAAATTATGCTAAGAGAGTATCTTTTCTTATGAATATTTTTTTAAATTTATTATTAATTAATATATTATAATTACACAGCGAGTATCTTTTCCTTCTTCTGTATCGTCATCATCTGATATAATTAATTTAGCATTTTTCATATTCGTGGAGAATTTTCAATAATAATTCTATGATTGACGATCTCTATTATGTCGCCGATACTTTTATTATCTATCTTAACATTAAACTTAATCATCCATAATAACAATCACTATATTTATGCTAGTCATTTGCGCCACGTTCTCCAGGATAATTCGAATCGTAATTTAAATCGCGATTTATACCGATTCCAATTACGACATTGAACTTTAACGTTACATAGAATGTTAATCAGTAGCGGAAAAATCGTCAGGTACATGATCGCCGAATAAACTACGCACGGATGTCATGAGGATATTGCAAATGTGTATATCAATTTATACCCGGGTGTGCCAGGACTAATAACACGGGCTCTCGGATAGATAAGACCAGGAGCCGCATTGAAAAGCTGCCGCTTAATCCCGGTCGGTTGGTCCGTTTACGAGGCAATTCAGGGGGCGAATTATGGGCGTGCGTACGAAGATTAATCAAGGGCCTCTATAGCGCGTGCACGAGAGTACACGCACATTCGCACATACGTACACCGGAACGCATTAATTCGTTGCTACTGAATGCATATTTTCGAGCGCAGATTTAGATTAGTTCTGCAATAACGAAAGAGTAAAAACCGCACAAAAATAATAATCTTATTCTTTTCGGTCATTTATATATTTGGCGATTATATTTTGGATCATACTAATTTTGTATTTATGTACTTTTTATTTTTCATGAATGAATTTGAATTGATTTTTTCTTCGATTCTTAAAACATAAATTTGTTATAAATTGGAGATAAATATCATTAACGAATTTCAGAATTATCGCGACATTCTAAAATAAAACGAGGAGTATTTTTGGACGGTTTTAAAGTTTACAGAACGAATGTACGTACACGCGATGCAGCAGCGAGATACGAGGGAGAGACACCGGGCCTCTAACGCACGTGTATACACGCACTTATCCGCACGCGAGTCATCGTCGTGCATTGGCCGACCTAATTCTGCGATTTGTCACGCCTCTTATTCCACACCTAGCTTTCACTGCTATACATCAGGGGGCGGACGCCGGAGGTATTAACAGCGTGACCTGGAAACCGAGAAAAATGCGAGACACACACGTTACATTCCCGAAGGGAATCTTTTTTACTGGTTAATCGTCGCATCTTATAGCAATTGTCGTCGCATAATAATCTTAGACATAAAGAAAGTCTCGATAAAAACATATATTTATTTTCCTTATATTTATTCTATAATTGTGCACTCCTAATTAATTAATTCCAAGTTATCTTTTTACAAAAAAAAAACACAATATTTATTTAAACATTTATTTTAAAAAATAATCATTTAATATCAATTTATAAAACTACTAATATTATACAAATAAAAATGAATGATCGAGGAGAAATTAGAATTTCATAAAAAAGAAATTAATAAAACGAGTATAAAATTGTAAAAGTATATAATCCT
The DNA here is from genome assembly GCF_003227725.1 of Camponotus floridanus. Lineage (NCBI taxonomy): Eukaryota > Metazoa > Arthropoda > Insecta > Hymenoptera > Formicidae > Camponotus > Camponotus floridanus. The sequence goes on from NW_020229337.1 coordinate 1,008,614, forward strand.
ATATAATGACAAAAATGATTATTGCAATTAATATTATTTGAAGTCACTAACGAGAAGTACATTTTCAATTTATCAAGTGAATATATCAAATAAGATTTTAATTACAAATGTTTATATTATTGTATATATTTTATATTAATTATTTATCTGATAAGATTTACGTATTTTTATTTTCTATTTCAAATACACTATTTCATCCACTCGTCTGCGCAATTTAAATGTTAAGATCGACTTCAAATTGCGCACTGTTTACATCCTTACAATTATATCTTCACATCTATAACGGAGAAAGAAAGAAGAAACGACTCGAGTGGGTGGTTTGAAATAATTATCGCGCTCGTTCCTCATCCGGCGCGATAATGACACCGACATTTACTGCATAATGTTAGGTACAACGTAGTAAAGCAACGCTATACTGCCCGACAAGCATTGTGGACACCGTAAAGGTGATAATTCAGCGGCTTTATCAAGCGCGGCCATGTAGTGTCTTTACTGCTGATCGCTATTAATACCATTGTTAAAGTCATTGATATCGATCAACGTGTCGATACGTAAATTTCACTAGAGACACACAAGTCGTTATGTGATTCAAAATTAATGTTGTACTGTCTGTTTCTATTCTCTCTTTTAACTTTCTCAAAAATCAAGAGATATAATAAAATTACACTGTACATGTTGAGATCTCAAGTAATCTTTACAAGCGATAATTTGAATAGAAACGTTCAGATGATATCACAACGGGTGATCAGGTTTCTGATCGCAGAGATAAAACTAGACCGACTAGTTTTTTTTTTAAGAATAGGATAGTGTATTGATATTATCTTGGAATCATGGTGTTAATTAGTTTTCATATTAAAATTTATTACGTTACATGATTGTGCAAAAATATATCTGTGCAAGTTTTCGTATTTGTTTCTCCTTTTATAGATTTGCGTTTATGTTTTGTATGTGAACATATTTCTTTTATCATATTATCATATTAGATATCTTTATTAGAATGATTAGAATTTAGCGTTTGCTGTAACAAATAAATATTGTTGCCTTTTATTAATACTTTTATTAATATCACTTCAAAGATATCTGGCATTGATAGCCCCGATAGTTCGGCTCTAATTCATCTTTAGTACCGCTATATGTAATATACATGATTCTTAGATTAATATACATGATTCTTAGATTACATATACTTTCTTTTAATTAATATAACATTAACTCTGCCTGATAAAGGCCCGATAAACTCTCCCGAGTGTCTAGAGCAGACCGGAATCTCAAGTTCCAAGTTGAACGATAAGAATTACTGAATCGATATTAGATTATTGGTTCCGATTATTGGTTATGTTTAAATAATACCAATATAAGAATGGAAATACCTGTGACAAGTTGAAGTATTTCACGATTCTTCTCTTTAGTCTTTGCAAAACCAGTTCGCAATTTTAAAATATTTTGCTTCTTCTTTTTGTCTCTCTCCACAAGAATGATCTACTACAGTAACGCTATATTCCTCGCACTTGTTTCTTCTTCCATCGCATGTTACAAGGATCATTGATTGCGTTCTTTCTCAAAGGACGACACTTTGTGTCCACTTTTGAACGGTTGTCCGTTTGTCGGCGATCCGTTTGTTGGGTCGAGTCGATCGATCCAACGATTGATCGATCGACGGTTGCATACTTGTTGGCCGGAATGCGCGCAAGAAAGTGGCGAGCAGGAAAAAGAACGCAATGCCGAAGACAGGAAGGAGGCTGGCCGCGGATCTACGTGGTTGACGAACTGTACGAGAGAGTGACGCGACGCTTTTGCCCGCGGATGAAAGGTCTCGTCCGGATTCCGAAACCTTTTTCTTTACATTCGAGGAAGTAATTGGCAAGAAAAGCGCTCGCGTCGAGCGTGCGACTATCTGGCTCGAAGTTTGCATGTTCTTTGCGCGTGTCGTGCCGACTTTTGTGTCATGTGACACGATTCCGCGAGCTTGCTTCTTCCTTCTGAATAGCGTCAATTTAGCGGCGGCGGAGTGACAGCGAAATTAAACGCGCGATCAAGTTCGCGGCGACAAAAAGCGTGGAGGAATCATTTCATAAAAAATACCTCATATATTGCGCGATGTATTTAGAAAGCGATGGCGCATCCGCTCCGAGTCTTCGCGCGCACGCGAGAAACAGCAATTAAAATCGGGAAGGATGTGGAATGTTAACGGATAATTTCTTGCGACGCATATATATATATGTCTATATGGTGGCGCATTCCTACCTCCTTATGCATATGCAAATATATCCAGCTTAACAAATTACAACGAGGACGCTCGTTGCGTCGTCGTCGCAGCAGCGAGACCTTGACAGAGGCAGGAAGATGTTCTAGGCGTACTTTTTATGTTGGCGCGTGATATTTTACACCTATTCGATTATACAACAAGCTTACTCGTCTCATTGCACGATAATTAATTATGTCGAATCATCCGTACAACGCAAAATATAGAATATTTATTTTAATCTTTGTTTTTAATTTTTTTATTTTAATATTTATTTTTATCTTTGTGTAATTGCCTGCAGTTTGAATGTGAATCAAATTTATATATCATTATACAATTATTACATTTATTTAATTTATTTTCATTAACCGTTTATTTAGAAATCTTGAGATTCGAAATGTCAAAATACGTGCGATATTGATGTCGAATTTTAAATAATAAATGTAATATAAGATAAAATATATATCAAATATAGTCTATATATAGATATAATCTAATATATAATATTTATAATTATAAAATATTCATCGACACACACATGCTTCAACCTTTTAAATCTCAAGAAATAAATAAATACAGACACATTATACTTATATAAATCTAGAGAGAGAAAGAGTCGACAGAATTATGGAATTGAAATGCTGATAGTTTCAATCAATAATATTTTTCATTGATATTTTTCTTTGATAATATTATTAACGGTGATATAAGATTTGAAATCTTTTAGAGCTTATTGTATAGATATAAATACGATAAGAATTATTAAGCTACTCCAAGATGGATATTATTTATACACGTTTTAAATATTTTTCAAAGGTAACTAGAGGTGGTTTGGCAACTTGTATACTGTCAAGCAGGATTAGATCCAGTTCTCATTCGATCTGCTCTTTTTGATACATTGACGATCGTACAGGTCAATATATTTTCTGATATTAAATAGATCTCTCTATATTTTTTTTATTTTGCATTATATTTTAATTTATTGCCTGATATTTTTCACAGCCTTTTCTTTCTCACTTTTTTCTCTAATTGCTTCTCATTTTATCTAATTATATTACATATCTTTCTATCCCTTTTTGTTATTTATATTTTTTTATCATGATTATTATTATACAAATTTAAATTTTATTTATTGTTTAAAAATTGGATAGAAAATGAAACAAATTTTTGACGACAATAACGATTTCTAAACGGTTTCTCTCTTTCTCTCTTTTTTCTCTTGGTGTTCCCTGTCAGATTGAGGATTCTCTCGACAGTCTGGAGTCCAAGAGTCATCTCTTTATAGCGCGTTTCCGGTCGCGTCGAGGCTGCACGTGACTCCGATACTCTTCAATTCACTTCACAGCTACCTGTCCCAATTTAATCTATATCCCGCGCTCTTCTTCGCCGCCATCGATTACCGATTCGGAGGGGGAAATCCACGCGACCGCAAGGTTCCCTCTTCTACACGTGTAAATAATACACCAGCGGGATACATTGATCCCCCGTCTTTCCCCGCGATCTTACACCTCGTGGCCTCGATCGTAGTAGTCGCGCTGTGAGTGATATTGCTGTAATGAGCGTCGGCCGAGTCTCTCACATCTGAAATCGCATTTCAGCCCTCCGCGAGTCGTGACTCGATCAAATTCGCCCTAGCCCTTTCCCTCCTCTCTCTTCTTTCTCCTCTAAATCTTTTTATTCCTTCAAATTTGCCTCTCTTATAGACTATGGGTGCAGACGCAATCGTCTTCGAACGCCAAACGTGCGCAAACAAAGTGAGAGAACTCTTGCAGAATTATACATATTGACACGTTGAATAAAATTTTACATCATAATTTTGTAACTATCACATCATAATTTTAATGACAATTTTTTTCCTCTTATCTCTCGCTTATAAAGATAAGCCAGATTCGCTTAGATTACGTTGCGGTCAAGGATCTCAAAGTGATGCAATAAAGCTGAATACGAGCTCGTACATGTACGTCGAGGTATTGATGAGCGTGCATGATTTTTAGCGATAAAAGAGAGGACGGTTACTGGCGATGATAATCGTCTGTCACGCGCTACGAGCGACCGGGAGCATAAAGTGCACGTCGGTCAATAAAGTGCACGTGCGTCGCGCCACGTTACGTTTATCTGGTGTCGTCGACGGTGCTCATTCAGAAGAGACGCTCCTCTCTTATGAATGAGTCTCGTACCGGTTAGATGTGTCATTAACATAGGCATGACCCGCGGCGACACCGCCGCGTCCTCGTCGTCCCGTTATCCCCGCTGCCTTGCCAACGGCGAATTGATCCCCCGATGTAAATTGCTCCGATGCAAATTGCGTAATCATCTCTAACGATTGCTCTTGTTACAATTACTCGCTCACGTCTCTCACGCGGACAAGAAGTCGCGCCTCTGCCTTCGGGTTCTCGCCTCGATCGACCTCGCGTCGAGTTCCGCGATCCTCCCAGTTTACTCTCGCCGACATGACGAGCTTAACCCTCTATCTATCTGTCAACTACCGTATTGAGTATATAGAATTCGCGGTAATTCTATCTACAATAATTTTTTACAATGCATGAAGCGATGTAATCGAGAAAAGTGCTTTCTTTTGAAGAAAGAATATATCAAAATATATTAACTTATTTTATTATAAAAGATATTTTATTTTTGCGACAATTGACTTTGACAATTGGAAATTTAATATGTGAGGCTCAAGTTGTCTTCAATTACAATTTTAATATCAAAATGTATATAAATAATGCGATTATTGAATAAATAAAAATTGTAAACACATATTTATATTAAATTTCTTTTCAAAGTTGAATTATTTTAAATTGTTCTTAGAACATTATTTTTTGTGATTTAATAGAAATTTTTTTATTTATGATTTAAGAGCTGCTGTGAAATTGAATTTAATTATATATGATATAAATTATTTGAGAAGCTATAATTTATTTTTCTTTCACGAAAAATCTATCACGAATAATCGTTCTACATTTGTACTTTTTTCGCACGGCATAAATATTTTCTCACGAAACATTAGACTGACAATCACAATATATACTTGAGAAATTTAATTTCAATGAAAAGCTGAGTCTTGTCACCGTAAACGTAAAAAGGAATACGTCAACAAGCGAGGGAACGATATACAAAAGCCAGCGGTCTAGCAGGTGTTTCGAAAGTGTAATCGGCCGCGGAATCGATATTCTCCGTTTGTACTTTCCTAATCGAACTTGGTAAAAAACGCCACGGTAAATTGTAGGCGGCAATTAGGACGACGATCAAAGGGGAGGCGCTCCCGGCCACTGCGGTTTGTATCCGAAACGATCGAATCAAATCTGTGTCGTAAAGAAGAAGGTATCGATCGGATCGATATTTGTCGTTTATTTGCACGTCGCGTTATTGTATCATATTGAGACATTATTGACCAGATAAATAATTTTACATAAAATTTAGAAAAATTATCGAGATTGATAATTTCATGCTAATAAACCATTGAAACAGTATTTTATAACATTCATAATGCTTCTTAATTTATCATATAACACCTCTTCGAAAACAAAGCAATATGATCATCGCGAATCCAAATAGCATTCAGTATCGAATGAAAGCGAAACGACGGGATCGGTCGATTCGCATCGAAATCTGCGCGTTCGTTCTGCTCTATGGGATAAAATAGCGGGGAGATGGGAGGGCGCCGCGTTTACCTGAAAGCATAACATCGGTCAGGAGTGTTTCTCCGTCATGGTCCGGCAATCGCCCAGCAACCCCCGACGATGCTCGCATCTTCTGCCCACGAACTGTTAAGCGCCGCCGCTGCTCCCGAAGCGAAGCGCGACAGGTGTGACCAGGTGGTGCGCTTTTCAGGTGCTTTGCACCGACTGTAGTAGGGATGACATCCTTTGAAGTCCGACAAGACCTCTATCGATTTCTTTGTTTACGTTCCATCTTGACACCTGCGATCTATCGTTCGTGCCGTGAGTCGAGTCGCCTTATCAGAGGAGAACCTCGTTCTTGAAAGATTCATCGGAAAATAGTGTTTTGAAATCAACGTATAAAATAAAGACCTTATAATGGAATAAAATCTTCACAATATTTATTGTATAATATCAATTAATTCTAATAATTAATAATTAATATTATTGTGCGCGCAATTTTATACCTACGTTAGTGAGATACGAATTATATATTATATGACGGCCCAGATTCGAAACGCGTGCACGTTTCGAAATTACTTATCATTTGACATCGGCAAATTAGCGTTACTGCGCAAAACTTATTTACAACGCTCTGTCTTTCGTATTAATAAAAGTCATGGCACCGTTACTCAGCTCGATTTCGCTTCATCGACTTTACGTAATCATTTTCTCTTACTCTCTAGAGAGAGAAAAAAGAAGAAGAGAGAGAGATGGAGATCGATTCGACTGTCAATTTCCCGAAAGAGGGATAATGATCGGTTTTGCGCTGTTGTTTATTAGTTTGTCGCGGTCATTGTCCGTATTGAGCATCGCGATCTTGCCTGGTCTTTACTATCGTGGGAGAGTCGTTCGATCTGGATCGCCACGAAAAGGAACGCTAGTAGAAAGAATCGCGGCTTCTCGCGCGGCATCGACCTGGTAGGTGAATAGGCCGTGTCACGGTCACTCGAGCAGAGAAACATTTAACGCTCGGCGAAATCAATGAAAACATTCTCACTAATGTTCTGAAGTTATCGAGATGTCCTGACAAGATAGTTTGGTCTAATAAGAGATGAGGATCTATAAAAGGGTCGTATAAATTTTATAGTACTTCTGTATTTTGGAGCTATGTATGTGGGATTTTCATTTTATAATAAACTGGATTTGTCAATTTCTCATATTAAAATTAACGGAACAGCATTTTCGCGCAGGAAATTGAAAAGTCGTTATGTATATATGAATATAAATATTATTAACTGTTTTCTTCAGTGAAATATTATTCCAGTGAATAATCATTGATAAGCTTAGTTATAAATATAGCAATATAAATAAATAAAATCTCATTGAAACATTTAGTCAATTAATCAATTAATAGTAATTATTTCACAATCAACAATATTTTAAATTTAACATTTTTTTTTGTAATATGTATATAAATCTTTGAATTTTTAAGTCTTATATGTTTCATTCCAGACATATATAATATATATAGCTTTTTCCACGAGAAGGACAATTCAAAATAAATACAAAAAATTTTAAAAATTACATTTTACAAATATGTATGATTAATAATTTGATTCTAGAATGATAAGTAACGATCCAGTAAAATGCTAGTACCATGATCAAATGAGATATAAGAAGGAAAAAAGAACAAATTATTTTATCTAAGAATTAATTAAATACTCATTGATCTTTGATAAAATCCATGTCACTGCTTTTTTTAATCAGTGACATTTTCGCTGATGCATTTGAAGAGAGTGTCGAGAGGTGATTTTGAGGTTGCATAAAGCTAGTTATACGCGAGCGCAGCGTAATACGATTATGATGCGATGTCGGCACCGCGTAATAATTTGTGCATTGCGTGGATATGACGTCGAAATAGCTCAGAAAAGAACGGCCGCTGTTACCGCGCGTTGGATCTCGCATATATCACGGACCCGGACGCTCGATTCGCGCTTCCGCCTGAAACGCGAAAGTAGGATGACGGCGGTCTATTATTCATAAATGGAAACCCACCCGCGCTTCGCTCGCGTCCGCGCTATTTTCACTTTGTTACGGGAGTGAAATTCTTTTTGCAACGAAATGCGAATCGCCGACAAAGAGAGAATCACGATGCAGACTCGATAAATCCTCGTAACGTATACGTATTTATTTATGGACGCAAATGTGCAAATACGCGCGCGTTGGTCGGACATAATTTCACGTGGAAATTCACGAATTTTCACGAAAAAAAGCATATGCGTGCGACGTAAAAATGCGATTTGCGTTCGCGACATATCATATTCGCGAATTAGCGCGTCATATCGTATCAGGAATTGCAATTTCTAGACTTTTGGGAAATAAAATTAAATCATCGAATAACTTTGATGTCGTATGTCGCGTGCGCTTTTATCACATCCGCGTAACAAGCTTGCAGATTTATGCAGTGAGCACCGCGGATCTTTGCATTCGTATTTATAAATTCGCGAAATAATTCAAGATGCTTTATATAAAAAACCGCAGCCACTGCATCATTAAACTCGAGATTCGATCCAAAGTTGATTATTATTCCGAGATCGTTCGCGAGATATATAAGCGACGCGGCGATCCGCAAATGAGTTATGCAAATCCAAGCTCGTTCTTAGATCGCAGCGAAATGTTCCATCGCGGGTGACAACGTTATCGCCTGAATTATCTCGTCGCCCGCAGAGAGAGAGTCGATGGAATTCCGAGGCAAATTTTCCCTGAAAAGTCGCATCGCATCGCGTGCTATCTCCGCGAATCGATTCCATCATCTCCTCTGATCACTCGCATCGTTCATTCTTTCGACTAACGGCAATCATCGAGCGCACCGCGCATATTAATCTCCTGGTCGCGGCGCGAAATGGTTGACGAATCAAATTCTAGCACCACGTGTCATCTTCCTCTGCAATTTACATATCGAGTATTTATGTTATATATTATCGAGCAGCGAATAACTGTTATCCACCAACGTGCGCGTCCCCTCTAGTCTTATCACATCGATTGCAACGAAAGAAGCGACTCGAATCATTATTGAAAAGTGCTTTTAACATTTTCCTATCTGTTTACATTATCGTGTTTACGATACCATAGGTTTTCTGATGCGATATTTGAATAACTGACGGCTTATAAGCGCATACCATGCGCTTTCCTTCTGGCGAACACGTTTGGAATATATTTCTTCGTCAATCTATCTACTCTTTTGACAATTACGCTTCATTCACCTCCTCGTCTTCCTCTTCTCGATCACGATAGTCACGTTGGTGGGGATACGAAAGGAATGGTCGCCTTTCGGGCAGGGCAGAGTATCCACTCTCGTAGCGTTTAAGAGCCGAACGAGGGCGGGCAACCGGCTAGGACCCTCTCCGAAAGAGGGACAAGAGGAAACGTAAAAAAGAAGGAACAAAACGGAAGAAGCACAAGGACGGGACGTGTCAAACAGAGACTCGCAGATGGACAGAGACGGACAGAGGTGGAAGCCAAGCGAACGTCGAAAGCTAGACAATGACGAATACCTCGTCGTGGCAGGAACGCGACGTCCGATTGGGAGGAACGAGAGGGAAAGAGCGAGTGTGAGACTGAGAGAGGGAGACAGAGAGAGACGAGACTGACGAGAGTGCCGAGAGAGGTCCGGAGGTGAGCTGAAACGAAAGAGAAGCCGCGGCGAGAAGCTGGTACGTTTCCTCGGCAGGGAGTCCCAGCCAATCGGAACGCGATGGGCCCCATGGGTAGGAGGAGACAGTTCCGCGCCGACAGACGACGTAATCACCCGCGGCCGCTGTTCTCTGAAACCCCTCCGGGGGCCTCTTCTCTCTCTGTCTCACTCTGCTCCGTCTCTCTTTGGCTCCTCCGTCCCGAGCCCCTCGACCCCGCAAACCGATTGAGCCAGCCGCCGGACTCTCTCCTGAACGAAGTGTCCCGAACCGACGGTCACCGGGTCCATCGGGTCACGAACTCCGCGCTGGCCACGCGACAACAAACGAGTCTGTCGACTCGCTTCAGCTTCCACTTGGGCGCTGCCCGTCGTTCGTCTGTCGGGTTGCCCTGCGATCAGGCGTTTACGGCTTGTACCCCCGGGGCACGTCGCAACATATGTCTTGCTGCGATTTTGCGAGGACTTGAATTTTTGTTTTTATTATTTTATTATATTTCGTAGATCATCGTTATATAACTTTTCCCGAGAATCAATCATTATCGATTTTTCAACTAATTCTATTAAAACATGATGATATATATTATGTAAATAGATTAAAAATGATGCTTAAAGGATGCCTAAAGTTGTAAACAACATTAAATAACAAAGATAAGTATAATATATTCATAATTATTAGATAATACACATTCTCGCGATGGAATTGCAGCATATTCCGAGAATATGATATCTAATAAAATAGTTGAGGATGCAGAAAAATGAATCACACTCATCTCTAACGGCGATACGCTAAACTGTTCACGCGAGAAGACGAGTATATCGCTTAAAGATTGTTTCATAAAGACGTAAAAGACGCGCATTTATGTCGCATCTTGCTCTTAGCACCCGCTAGAGTCCACTATAAATGTAGCTCGAGGCGAGATCTTCCTCTCTCTCTCTCTTTCTCTCGAGCGTCTGGATGAAGCATTAAATTGAGAGACCGGTTGAGTGTCCAGTAAGAACTTAACAACGTCTTTATATCCAACGATATATTTTCCATGCGTTGGTAGCTCGCTACATACTACCCTCGATGATGCTCGAGATGATCCTTGATAAATATTGTGATGGGCGAGTTTACGTCGTAAAGTTACTAGTGTCGTTTATTCCCTTAGTTCTCGTCGAACATATTACGAAAGTAATCAGGGTTCTCTCTCTCTTTTAACGTTCACCGAGGGACATGTATTTATGTGCCACAAACGTCGGCAACGTCGTTATTAGAAACTAATCAAACAAGAAATCATGTATGTGTGAACATAATTGTTCGCGGCAATTTATTGTGGGAATTTAAAAATACTTCACGCGGGGTGACTTCAGCCTCGTTGACTTCCTACCGAGCGTTTCAAATCGGAAGTCGAACGCGATGATAGAATGCGATGATAGAGCCGATGGTCAATATACACGCTCGAACGTAGTGTGTAATTTCGTGTTATTTTCTCATTACATTCGACGATAGAGTAAAGATGAGATGTACGCGGCTGGAGGCTGCGTAATCCGCTGCCGAAACGCGCCGTTCAAGCGATAGAGACGACAAGGCATTCTCTGATCGCGAAAATATGTTATTCAGTGGAATTTTCAAAATCTCGATAAATAAGTTCGCTAATTTAAAAATCTTACATTTTATAGAATTCCATGCAAACAGTTGATTTTTGAGCGATGAATATAAAATTTCCACCGATTCACATGCAAATGTCACGTAATGCGCGTATGCATAATATATACACATCGAGACTTGTATCGATAATAAATGCTTCTCATAGCGTTGCTAGCCATAATAAATTCCCCGTTGAAACGGGCGTGACGAATAAAAATAAAAGACCGCTCGGGCGCGCAAAGAGGGTCGAGAGATAGGAAGCGGAACAGGCAGAAAAGACATTACCTACCTACCCTTTACGTCCGGCGCGGTTGAAAGAAAACTGCACCTGCTGCTAATTCGCCTGCCTACGATTGCATCGCCGCCACGTCTAAGGAATTGTTTTTCCGAGTGATATAGATCTTGCGTGATGTTGTGATCGATGAGAATCCATTTTCGAAACACCTTTGACTGGTTTGACTAGAACAAATGGCACGCGTTATCGGTCATCGCCCTTTACTATCGTTCTATCACATTCGAGAGCATTTTTGATGTCTGGAAAAATGTATATTATACAAATCAACATCAAGGATTATATATGTTAAATAGAAATTTCTTATATTATTTTTCGCATTATACTAAGGCTATCGAAACTTATATAATTATATTTGTAAAATTTTTATACTAAAATAATATAAATTATGATTTTAATCTTATGTAAAAAAATATCTCAAATAATATTTTAGTATGCGAGGAGATTCTGTAGAATGTCATATAAATATTTAAATTAGAGAATAATTATTTTACTAATATTAAAATTTATATGACTTATAAATTACAGTACAACTTTTTATATTATAAATTTATTTATTTTTTGGGATAATGAAAAAATATATATATTTACATATACGTACACATATAAATTTTAAACTAAAACTTAACAAATTTAAGAATTGATATATTTATTACATTTTAATGTCGAATTTTAAGGATAGAAAACGTAGTATTTTCTTTAAGGATAAAAGATCCAGGAAATATAGCACTTTTTCTTTTTTCTAAGATTTGAATTTTACCTTTCTATAAAACGAGCTGTCGAGAACAACGACAACATTGTTTATTTATTCGTTCATTAGCCCGTAGCGAACGAAAGAGCCTGCTTTCACTCCGGCCGTCGCATACAGCACATCGCGTACCTCTTTCTATTTCTCGAGCCGTGTGTTATCAGCATCTCTTATATCCGCCCAATGCCGCGGGCGACCTGTCGATCGACGTTCACGGGGCACGCAGCTCCCCTTTTAACGTTAAGAGAAAAATAAGGCGCAGCTCGCGGTATCTCGCCGCCCTTATCTCTCCGCCGGTAATACGTGAAGCGAACGTGGATTCTTCGCGGTTGAATCGCGGCTGTAGAACGGTTCGGTCGCGCGTTAAGGTCTTTATTTACGTTATCCTCTGTTTGCACGCACCCCGGACGCATTATCTGGCGAGATCAAAAGTATACGTTGATGCGGCGGCGTAAATTCGCGCCAGCGGCTCCTCACCTCCTCAACGGAAGAGATTTCGCGGTCAGGCTTAGGTACCAATTCGCGCGAGTTCGTCGCTTCGAGGGTTGCTCGTTGCGTTCAACTCTGAGAACCGATCTTTGCGGACCGATCTCTCATCAAATAGGTTGTCAGCTGCAAATAATCCAATCTCTAACATTGAATTCAGTGTCGAAAGACGTACATATCGTTTTTTGAATTGATTTAGCGATTGTCTTAGTTTAATTTCGTGACTTAGTTTGATTTCTGGTTAATTAAAGTTAATTAAGTTAACGGATCAAGTGCTCGTTTGCATAATTATTAGTAATGCTCGACAAGGATAAGCATCTTTCCTGCTTATTATTTAATTTCCCCCCCCGCAAAATGACAGAGTACGCGCCAATTATTTACAATGTCTCCGTCCACGAAGAAATTGATTACGTGCGCTTCGCATCCTAATTAAATAATTCCAGACCACGCGGTGCTCGTATAGATCAACCGAAAATTTCGGGACCGTCCAATTACCCTATCGAGCATCTCCGTGTTGTGTTCTGGCCACGACCTGACTCATTTCGCATGCCGCCATCGTGGCCGGACGCGTGCAAGAAGGTCGCGGCTACCGGACTTGAGGGAGAGCGGACCTCCGTCTCGCGATCATGAACGAAAAAAAGGGAAGAGAGGGGCCCGCCCCTACGAAGAAGGGGCTCCCGACTCGTTGTAAGGCGTCAGGTGCCCGGAACCGTTGACGCGCGGCCGTTACCATCCCCGGAGGAACGCATCGCACGATAATAATGTATACCATTAGTGCGAATATACCGAGGGCGAGGAAGACGCGGAGTGTGCGTGTGTCTTGGAGAAACGGCGCGCCACCACCCTGCCCTTAGACTCGACATGGCCCGGGGCCATGTGCTCGCCTTCGCGATAGACAGAGGTGAAGGGCGTTTAACGGTTGGAGCGTACGCGTTTTTCGGGATCCGACGGGACGAGCACCAGCTGATCACCGTTCGGCCGCTCTCTATTTCGGGGGCCATGTGCTTCCCGCGCTTTTTCTACGGCCGCCCACCGGGCTAGACGATTTTTCATTTGCTTCTTTTTCGTACCCTCCGAGTTCGTTGACTTGTATCCTTGAGTATATCGTCACGTATAGTTCGAGACTGGCGTATAGAATGTTTGTGTATGGCTCGAAAATTGCTCGAAACTTAGAACAGGAATTGATCTCGTTTGTCATTTATTATAGGTATATTTCTATTATAGACATATTGTTTTTTAGACTAATAAAAATGTAAATTATAAGATTTATTCTGTTGATTCTGAGACGCGCACTAAAAATTACTCGTATCAAAAATAGTACGAGAAACAAACGTCTACAGATCTCCTCGTCAATTATTATAAAAATATTTGTTATATAAACAAATTTCAAAATCTAATTTATTAATTGTAAAATATACTGTACTAATTTTGTAATTAAATGAGCAAAAATGTGCATGTTTTCATTATTCGAGACGATGCCTCGAGCCCGCGTTTGCCGTCGGCGAGAGAATTCGCCAACAGTGAGACAGGAAAAGCAGACAAAAACGAGGCAAGGGGAGCGCGAGATATATCGAGATCGAGATATCATTAAAGCCAGAGGTCGAGTGATCTAGTCTGGCGAATATTAGTCTGGGGTCGAACCGACGATGGAGAGTCGAAATGACGGCAAGGGGTGTTGCGCGAGGGAAGTACGTTGCACCTTACCGAGGGAGGCACAGGTGCCACAGCTGTTTCAGCAAGTGCAACGAACGCCCGTAGAACACGCGGACATTAGAATTGTTGCAGACGGCGGACGGGGCGCAGGGAAACGCGCAGAGCCAAGGGGTGCATAACTATTCGACTAAAACGGACGCGCGAGGTGAGGTGTTGCTTTTTTACGGCGCGACCGTTGAAGCAGTTCGCGACAACAGGTTGCATGCACGTGCGACGCCATTTTCTTCATTAAGACAGCCTTCTTAATAGCCATTTATCAAATTGCAGAGATGCGGAAAGGCCGATATATATTTGCGAGCCTTCAAATAAATCGAAATACGAAACAAATGGGTCGATTTCCTTTTACTCAATTCGTCGATTGCAATCAATTCTCTCTTTATGGAACGAATCGATTTAAATGCAGAAGAGATGGCCGATAAAATATCAATTCGCTATGTCAATGAATCCGAAACGAATCGTCTTTGAATTTCGCCGGGATTATATTGCGTTTCCGCGATCTTCGACGATTTTACAAACACGATCGGCGCGTCGAATTTAATGTCGCTTCCGTTTCACACGCCCACGCGAGCGTCCCGACGACGCGCGTTGATTCGCAGTTAGTCGTATAATATCGTGCGCGTTGTGCGGAGCAACTTTGTCCAAAGTTCAATTTAGCCGACGACGACGGCGGCGGTGGCGGCGGCGGCGAGCGGGTGGGTGGGCGGACGGGGAGGAAAGTTTTGTTCTGCGCAGGAAGCGTAGTTCCGGCTCTCTCGGTTCCGCCCATAACGGTGACGGTGTGAACTTCGTGGATCCCGCGGCGATCGCCACGACGGGCTTTTTCGGCGGGATTTGATTGCCGGTGCCGCGCGCGGTAATTAAACGGGCGATCATTAAGCCGCCTTCCGTACGTGGAACCGTATGTGGAACATTAGCGGCGAACGATGAGATCATACGCAGGTTTGATCGCCTGTGTAGATATTCGCGTCTCGGGATAAAATCTCGATGACAATTTTTCCCGTCCTGTTATTTCAATCTTGCAACTTTGATTGAAGTTGCGAGATTTCTGGGAAAAGAGACTCAAATTATATTTTTTCCTTTTCTTTTCTGGTCTCATCGAAACCTTCTCTCTTTGGATTGAATCGCGATGTATTTTTAGAACGTCATTACTACTTCCGACCTAACCCACGCGGTATAATTTTAGTCACGAAGAGTTATCCACGAAGATCGATCAACGACTGTTCTTCGACGTTTTGTCATTCTCGTTTGATGCTCTTTGTCGACTATGAATTCTCAGATCTAACAACGATAGTTAAAAAACAATTAAATGGATTTCGATCGTTTATAATTGCCGATTTTAATTCTTTCGTCAATTAATATTCCTCAGCGACAAGATTAAAGCAAACTTAAAAGAGAGAAAAAGAAAATTGTGGAGCTATGTTTATTATTTCTGAGTAGAGGTATTCGAGACGTGTGAGTCAATATTTCTAACTTATTTTCGAGAAGTGATCGATGTTTTAATTTCACCCATCATTGACCTCAATGTTCAAGCCGCTCTAACGTTATAAGTGTTCCGACGGCTGTTAGAAGTCGAGGAAACATGGCACATTAAGTACGCCGATTCGCATTGTGGATACGACTTTAAATGGCCATTTTATCCTTTCTAGCGCAGCACGCGCGTGTTATCGCCTTAAAATGCAACCGCAAGAAATTGGTATCTTTAGTGGCATTGTTGTTAATTTGTCATAGCGCGTTGCGTAACGCAATATTGCGAATGTGTAATTGGCTAATATTTCTTATCCATTTTGATTCGTTTATCTATAAATGATCTATAATTTGTTCTACACGATATAAAATTTATAATAAAATTTTGTTCATAATTTCATATGTCATATATTTTTAGAAATTTTTTAAAGAATTCAATAAACGCGTATACAAAATCCAAGTCAGATAGCACATACCTATAATACGACACGCATAGAAATATATAAAATGATAAAATAAATAGATTTTTTCTCTTGAATTTTGTCGCGAATTTTATAGATCATTTAAAGTGGATTTAAAGAATGGATTTAGAATATAAGATGAGTCTGATATATACCTTTGCTATAAAGTAATAATTGAGGCGATCCTGTTATTAAAATAAACAAAATACGCTATATTGTAAAAAATTACAGAATTAAGAAACAATAAAATTACACAATAAATAATAGAACGTGTAACATTCTTGTGCAATTTTATATATTTATGTTTATGTGTAATTTTATATAATTTTTATAATGTATAAGATTCTTCCTGCGTTTTCTCGGTTAATGATTAGAATCACTTTCGAGCCTTTGTCGACGTTTCGGTAAACCCCTTAGGTCCCTGAAATCATAACGACGCGGAGGATTCTCTTGTCATATCTCGGTGGGGGCGTCGAGTGCGCGATACAAGATCGGGAAAGGGAAAAGAGAGGGGCCTCTTTTTCATCGTACCTCTCTCTTTCTCTGTCCTTCTCTCTCTCTCTGTCCTTCTCTCTCTCTCTTCCTCTCTTTATTCCTCTGTTCCCCCGTGCTAAACACCTCCTGATCTCTCCTTCTCTGTTCCTCTTGCTCACGGCCCACTGATATCGCGAGAGGTCGCGGCATAAGGGAGAGGGAGAGACAGGTAAGCAGCGTCGTTCCGCCGCGGCACACGAAGGCCCCCGGGAAAGAGGGAGAGGGCCCCGCGCGAGACCGACACAGAGGAAAAGAGAGAGAGAGAGAGAGAGAAAGAAAGAGTGAGAGGGGCACCTAAAGCAAGCGACGCGGCGACGGTGGAGGGAGGCCGGCGAAGCGGAGGTGAAGCGCGACCGGCCCTCTCTACTCCAGGGGCCCAGGCTAGTCCAGTCCGGGACAGCACGCCTCCTGCTGCACGCTCCACGAGGTACAACGACGAACGGTAGACACGACGACGTTTAGGACCGGTACGACGTTACGCGCGCGCGGACCCAGCTTCTCGTACGCATCGAGGGCCCCATTCTCTCGCCCTTCATCACGCATCGGTGCGTCGCGTCGCGTCACGTCACGCATCTCGTCGACCGCGACGAAATTTCGGACCTTTACCCGGGGGAGTACGCGCGCGAAAAGGTGTCCTCCTGGTCCTCCCGGTACCGTCGCTCCGGCACCTGACCGTCTCTTTTGTCATTCGGCCACAAGATCGGTGCGCGACTTTTCTGTCTCGGACGTCAGTCGATTTAAACGCGTCATTCCGGTGTATTTTTGACAGTATTAGGTATCGATTTGTGAACGGGGGATGATATCGTTTCCCCATCAAATTTTTTAAAGTCCCAAAGCGGAAGATTTCATGTCTCGATGTATGGAGTATTCGAATATTTAACGTAGATCGCAGGATTCGGTCTTGGAAATATCCTGATCAAAGTCCGCGACGAGTGACATTTCTATTCGGCAGTACCGTCAGTGCGATCTCGACGAGAGAATCTACCGCGATCTTCACGTTGCCGCGTATTTCCGACTCGCGACCGATCGCGACTGAACGATCGTCACCCCGTCGAAAGTTATAACCGATATATATCGGAACTCGCGACTCGGTTTCTCTCACCAAGACGACGACACATCGTCGTCCCCACCCACGGCTACCACGCGTTCAGCCACGCGATCAGTGGGACCAGCGATCCGGAAGGTTTCGCACGGCAACGGTGACCAACGAGCCGCGCATTCTTAATGGACACCTGATCCACGGTGATTGACCACGTCGCCCGAGCTACAACGTCATCAGGGTGACGATTATCTCGTCAGAATCCGAAGACTTTGACGAGATACTTTCGTATTTGCGAGGAGAAAATCAATCGCGGGGTGAATCGACTTGTTGAAAAGGCCTTCGGGTGGTGTTGTGACAATTTACACTTGTGTGGGACCTGTGCGGGTATGAGAGACCGTTGTAAACAGTGCGACGGACCGCCCAAACGGTGAAGTGAACCGCCGCGGGGTGTTTAGTGAGCGCGATTTCGAGAGACTTTAACGCCCGGCGAGGAAGTAACCGAGGGATATAACTAGACGGCAAAGACGACCACGACGACGACGACGACGACGACAAGGCTATTCGTATTCAGGTAAGTCCGATAAACCGGACTTCACGGACTCCTCCCATTGACACTGCGATAAAGAACCGTCATTATCGTTGACCAGTGATAATTTATTCGCCGCGGAACGGCGAATTGCAAAACTGTCACAGGACTTAGATCGTTTGCGCGAGATCAATCTGTCTTGCTGCTATTTGTGAGATTTATTCAGGGACGAGTCGTTCTGCGTGCGCGAGTTATATTGAATATTTATGAATTTAAAAAAGGAATTGACTCTATTATTATGGAAGAATTATTCTTACTTTTAGTGGATAGAAGATGAACTGGTTAAGAAAACCATCAATTCTCTTGAGACTGTTATTATTAATTTTCAGAATTTATGTATATATTTATTTATAGATATGCAGGATGAAAATCGAAAGAGCAAATTTGTTTTATTATGCGTATAGTTTCTCTCTTTAATCTTTTATATGTATAAAATAAAGATTAAAAAATTTATTTCATTAAAAAATATTAAAATGTCATTAATTTAGAATTATTACTTTTATGGCAATATGTCGAGGTGCTTCTAAATTACACCTTACGTCATGTAAGGCTAATAAATCTTTCCCTAGACACTTTCTAAACAGTTTTCAATCGATGCAAACTAATTTACCGTTCGGGATGTATAACGGGTCGACTCGTCATAAATCGCGTAAATCATACGCGCATTCCGTCTTCGAAAATCGTGAATGGGGCAGCACTCTACAGTCACCAGCACGCAAATCACGCACACACACATACGCACACGCGCGCGCGTGACCCGCGTACCGACACACGCAGCGGGTTACACTCTGTGTTTACATTCGCCAATTACAGATAGTCGTTCATACGCAATAATGATAGATCTACCGGCGTGGCTAATGACTGGCGAGTTGCCCAGTGCAAAAAGTGACGGGCATGATTTTCGAACGGAGAGGAGTATGATTCGCGAAGCCGTCGGCTCGATTGTGCGAAGGCACCGAAGAAAGAGAGAAAGAGAGCGAAAATACAGAGATGAGATTGAGAGAATTAAAATAGTTAGGTGTATATAGGCGCGTTATAAATTACCGCGCCAAGAGGCGCGTGTTTCCGGCGGCGTGTTTCTTGTTTTGGTAGCCGGTTAGATGCGATATCGCCAACTATGAAAAATCGAAAGAAAAAAAAGATCTCTCCGAGATCGACGGTTAGGAGCGATATTTTTACACAGCTTCGACGACAATCCTCAAGCATTCCGTTTGACGTTTCGAAAGAAGAACGCCGGTGTGATCTTTCCAGGTATATATATATATATATATATATATATGCGACGAGTGTCAGGAAGCGAGGCAAATGATAGATCGCGCACCTTCCGATATTCCCCGTCGGCGGTAAACTTCGCATTCCGGCCGCTTGCTTTTCTTTCTAGGATTCTATTCGCGCGATGCTACACGCAACGAAATGCACGTACATACGGGGGCCCGATGTAATCGCAGGTAAATTAGAGATCGTCGCACCGCAATTATTCAGTCAGACGTCTATGAAGAATGCGTTAGCGTTACCGACGGTATTAGGAACGTTATTCAAACAAAATTAACTCTATCAATTTTAAGACAGACCGGATTCCCGCCGGAGCTCTCCTCGTTCGTTCCTTGTTACGTCGCCGAAGTTATCGCTTTCGTCAAACCAGATTACCGCGCCGATAAAATACAAAGGATCGCGCGCGTGCTACTTCCTACTTGGAGTAATCCCCCGATTAATCGGCCGGCTCATAAATTGACCCGTCAAGATCCATCGATAAAGCGACACGCGAGTCTAGCGTGGCTCCGATATTTCGGCAGTGCGATCGGATCGCGTATGACAGGCTGGTATCGTCGTGCGTGTCCGATGTACGCTGACAGTTTTATTCGCTCATTACGTACTCAATAATTGGATCGACTACATAAATAAACGCGTATGTGAAGTCCAAAAATTGTGATCTCCCGACAACGACGCGTTTCGTGCTCGAGACACTCGTCGACAAGCGATATCTTTGCATCGAACGGATAAGATCGGGCCTGACGATGCACCCGATGCAAACTGGCCCCTTTTCTCATTATTTGAAAAAAAAATTCGTTTCTAATCGCGCGTACACGCATGCACACATATATACACACACAAACAGCATCTGCCCCGGCGCTTTCACCCTTACATCTTTTACCCTGTACGTTCACCCCAAGACAACTGCTCTTCCTTAGGGGCAGTTGCGGCGTCAGGTGGCACTCGTTAAAGTCAGCCGAAAGTCGTTGGCCAGTCGAGGGTACACGGTTGACAGTTGATAGTGACGACGACCTCGTACTGCCTTAATAATAGACGAGACCGTCATTAGAACCGATAATGGCGCGTCATCTGTCAACAGCGGCGATATGTGTATCGCGATAGTGGCGCGAAGAATGCTCCCGAGAGATTAATCTGTTACACCTTAAGGCGGCTTGTCTATTTTCTCCGATTCTCCTCCGACTGTGCTCCGAAACGAACGATAACCGTCGACGACGAATCTTTCGCGCCGATCGCGCGCATTCGTCAAGATTTCGATCTCTATTTGAGATCATCCGACAGAGCATCTTATCCGACATTCTTTTGTCCGGGAATGTCATTGTTGTAAATCTGTTCGCACGTTGATCGCGCGGATAACATCCGTCAGCGCGGACTCGACGGAATCCCAAGCCAATCGTAGGAATCGAGGAGAGAGAAGAGGCAACGGAGGAGGACGATGACGGTTTGTCGCGCGGTTGTCATTATCCCAGCTGGACATCCGCATAATTTCCTACTGTCATTCCGCGCCTAAGCGTCTATAACTCATTCCCTCTACGAGGGGAAGAGAGGATCCACAAGTGCAAGTGGCTCGATTGAGAATTTCAATAGCTGCCTCAACGTCATTCCGATGACGGCGCGTTCGAGACGCCGCGAGACAGAGTTGCAACGTAAGCGATTGTCACCACCATTAGCGCAAACAAAACATCGACTAGCAATCGTTAACGCGATGCGAAAGGTGCTATTTAATCGCTCCGACTGTTGTAACAGGGAAAAGATTAATATTTATAATTTAATCGCGGAAAAATATGATTTTGCGCAGCGAAATTGCAAAGTAACCGTCTACGCGATGTTTGTTATTCTGGAGAGTACTTTGATATTCTTGGGGTTGACTTGAGATATCGTGCGTGTGCCCTGGACATGTTGCATTCAGGGCACGAGTCCGTCGCGACTTTCTCAGATGGCTTTCTCGCGATACTCGTCGTCCACGGATGCAGCAAAGTTTTCTATTTTTCGACGGGGATTCTCGCGTCAGGAATCTCGATCGAGAATCGCGTGTCGGGATTCTCCGATGACGTTGCGAATCTGTCGCGCTGCCTGTCCCGCGGTCGGATTGAGATAACGTTCATCTTCGCGAGGGGAAATCGCACGATTTTCAATCGGAATACTATATGCATCTTCTCCTCACTATGTAATTTCAGCTTTTAAAACTGTTATTCGCTTGACTATTCGATCTATACGTGGTTTGTCCTCTAATGTTTTTTTCAAAATTTTCAAGTAGAAATTTGCAATGGTTCACTTTGATATTTATTTTTAATTTTTAAAGTTTTGAATTAATTAAAAAAGCCAAGAAATACCGATTATATAAATATTCTAAATTTTCTATCAAATTTAAGGCAATTAAATTTTAAAAACAGATATAATAATTTTTATTTTTAATTAGTGGCCATGTTTTGAAGACTCGATATTTAATGTATGATAGAAATTTAAATGCGAGAAATTGCGAGGCAATAGAAATTAATATACTTTTTATTTTAATTAAATTTTTATTTTTATTTTATTTTTATTAAAAGAATTCAATATATATAGTTAGTATAACAATTGATTGCATTTCTTATCCGCGATTCTATAAAAATATACTGACTTTACTAAATTTAAAATACTAAAACTTTTTTATTACGAGTATTTTATTACGATGCAAATTTCTACTTTTATTTGTAGATTCTAAATCGAAATTTAAATTCCGTGCTTGGAATTCCTATTAATATCATGATATGATAAATCTATTTAAGAAATTTAGGCATTTTAATTGAAATTCGCTATATATCTGGAAAAATCTGTATCTGGGAAATTTCTATGCAGATTACAATATTGCAAAATGGCTGGCCATTGCCGCAATCGCGTTCGCGGCCTAGTAACATTCCCTGTCTATGTAACGTTCTATGTGCGCTGCATTAACGCAGTTTTTTTTGTTTATATATTTTCTTACACGCGCGCTTGTGTAAGTATTTCGCGCGACTGACGAAGACTCTACCTTGCTATTATCTATTTGCGCCATTATGTCTTCTATGCGGTGCGGAATGTGGTTTCTATAACGATCTTGATTTAAAAACCCGATCCGTCCTAATGCAATCTGTCTGTCGATCCTTACCGCATCCAGGTACGCCTAATATCGAGCAATGTAACGTTATCGTGTTCCATTTTATATCACGTTCACGCGAGATTGTTTACTCGCGTCTACATAAAACGATTCAATAATACTTGCACAATCCATGTTAACACTTCGATATTATATAAAATCGACGAGCGATACTCGCGAAAATTAATTAACACTCAAAACCTACAAATGAGATTTACAACGGCATTAATATTGAGTTTGAGCACATAAACACAAATGGTGGATAATATTTCTAGATTATTATATTTTCCTTTCATGAAATATAGATTCCGAGGCAGGTAGATATAGTTTCCTCTCCTAATCAATCAGCTGTAATCGTTAGAATTACGGATAATTTACGAGCAACGGATATGACACGATATCGATCGCGGATGGATCGATTGCCCGATAGGCATCTAATTCATCGAGACCCGTTACGGAGATCCCGGACTGTCATCGGCAAAAGACTCGGCGACGAGATCCGCCGAGCGGACGAGATATCCAGCGAGATCTGAATGATGATCTACTCGATCGCGCGGCTCGCCTCGCCTTCGCCTCGTCTCGCTTCTCCCGCATTGTTCATCAACGGAGATCGTCGGGTGGTTAATTGCGGAACGGCCCTCGTCGCGCGGCTGTACAGTTAACCGGACGGCTGCGCCGCGTGCGTTCTCGCCGCATGCGGTGCGCAGCACGCAGCCGCGTCTCCCGCAACTGTGCTGCGTGGGACAACTGCCGTGGTACAGGTAGCTCTCCCGGGTCTATTTATAGTGTGCGGAGCCGGCCGGCGCTCTCTACACACGCTCGGTGAGTTCTCGGAGAGCGCGTTGCAATGCGTGCGTGCGCGCGCGCCACACCTATCTACGCGCGCGTATTCGCGAGCGAGCGGCAGCCTCCACCCGCGCTAATCGAGAGTAGCATCGCGCTCGGAAATGCTACGCGACGCTTTTGTCGACGCCGTTGACTTTTCACTGGACTGGCAATAATCCGGGCATTTAATCTCCCTCCCACAACGGGCTATCGCGATATAATTATTATCCCAGTGGAAGCATTTTTGGAATTTAATTGGGATCCAGAGAGAGATTTCTCGAAAGAATCACGGATTCCGGTTGGAAAATTGATAGAGATGACATATCTAGATTAGAAGTGTAATATTTTAGAAACGCGATTCTAAGTGGGAAATTTCTTTATAATTTATTGTTTCAATAAATATTCTTTTTCTTTCATTTAACGTTACAGTTAAGCAGAATATGTAAAATATTTTGCCTAGGTAAAAAATTATGATGGTCTAATCATCAATGCATAACTGTTACAAGCCTGGAATACTTAAATATTGCGCGAAGAAATTATTTAAATATTCTATCTTCTCTGGAAAATAGAAATAGAGGTGATAAAATCAAATATTTACATTTTATTTTAGTTATCACGTTATAAATTTTATATCCAGTTTATGGCGTGAATTTAAACGCGCGAAAATTGATACATCGCATAAAGAACGTACTTTTATTTTTTATTCTATTAAGAAAGCATGCACATATACGTATATATGTATACTCCTGGAAAAAAATTAACGCCTAATTTTTTTTTCACTTTTTCTTTTATCCGGAATATATATATATATATATATATATATATATATATATATATATATATAATATAAAATGGGATCTTTTTTCGATACCCCATAATATCGATATATAATATATAATTCGATATCCCATAATAAATTGATATTATAATATTTAATTTAATTTTAATCTGTTAAAAGATACGAATTTTTTTAACTTGTTTCTGTTTTAACTAAATTGAACTCATTTAGAATAAAAATGATAAATTTGGACATTTTGATCGGAACTTGAATCTGTCAAAATCTAATTAACTTTCTATGCGGAATATAAGAAAATACGTTTTATTTTATTTTTCGCATCCAAGATTCATTCATGGCGGTACGATATTTCGAGGTAAGCGATAGATGTGCCTTATATTTTGCGTGTGATGTTCATATTCTTAATCTACTTTCGTTAATGTCACGAAACGTGCGCGATTAATGAATCTTTATTGCGCTTGATTCGCGAATCCAGGAGATCGCGCGCAATCTCCTTTTTTCGCGGGAGAACTCGTTTCATCATGGGAAAAAAAAACAGTCGGCAACACTGGCCGTCTGGCCACCTGTGCGGTATGCAAATGCGTAACGACTAATTTCTAATTCACTACCGAACGTAAACGGTCCGGCCAGATGACGGCAATGCTGTTCGCACAGCGGGCGAATCGAATTGAAACTGGTACGCCGATATATTTCCTGGATTTTCGTCCTAATCAAAGATAACGACCGTTTTCATAAAACATACAGTAACCGGGCGTTAACCCGCGAATATTTATAAAAAATTAAAAAAAGGAAAAAGAGTGAAAAACGATCTGCACGGTCTGATGCCTCAGAATCTTAAAAGCGGTTAATTATCAAGAAATATATCAAATGATGATAATCCGATAAGTAACCTACTATTAAATATACTAAGTGAAATTGCGAAACGCATTTAATATCTTTATCGCGAATCGCATGTGCGAAATATCAAGTAGCGCGTGTTTCAAAGAGATAATTATGTCTTTCACATCGCGTGACTTTGTACCTGAATATCGCGGCTTTCGTTATTGTTTTTGAGCGATCCGTAATTATGCACAGGCTTTCTTCTCCGTTTACCGATCACCTGGTGGAGCCCGGTAGTCGCACAGCAAACGCATATACGTATAATCATTTATCACGCGGTGGGAAAGCAGTCGTTTAACTTTTAGCGAAAGACTTTAGTTTCTGCTATTTTTATACGCCACTTTATACGCTTGTTAGTAACCGTTAACAGGAGACGATTACACTATCGATATCTTTGTAACGCATGCTCGTTGATAGCCCCCGTTCTCACTTTGGACATGATCCAGACACGAAATCCATTTATCACATTATATTTTAGAGATCTCCGATTGAATCACTTATACTTCTTTATAGTTAATTTTAAATCAACAAATCGCCCGAGCGACTTGCTCCAGAGGAGAGAAAAAGAAGAGAAAGAGCGGATTGTTAAATATTTATGAGTGTAGTGAATGATTTAATCAAATGCAGTCACACTCGTTTCGAAATGTAGCATTAATACGGTATACGAAAAATTATGAAATTATGAATTTACAGAAATTATGATCAGAAATCCAGTTGTCTCTCTTTCTCTCTTTTTCTTTCCTTTCTTTCTTTATTATAAATGCTCTCGAGATACGATGCCAACCCATTGCTTCCGCTATATACATATCTGGAAAACATTTTTCCCAATTTCTCGTGAAATTTATTCGTTCGCGCGAGTTTATAACTTTAAAGTATTTGTTAATGACATTTGAGCGATATCAATTGCTCGAGCGGTCTTCCCTTTTTTTCAATATGTGAACCTGTTCTCGCGCATCTTCTTCGACATTCTACGAGTCGGATGTAGTTATCTGTATCAATCAGGAGGAGCGTGGCTACGAATATATTATACTGTCGTATATGTTTAATCTGTACGTGAACTTATGTGATGCACTAATACTAATTTGTTGCTCCAATCCCAAATTGCTACTATTAATTTAATTGAAAGTTGATATTAAAGATAAGAACAAGTTCTTTGACTTCTACGTTACTCAAGATTTCCAAGTGTAATCACTAATGTAATATGGCCAACATTACATATAAATTGTCTATTCACGAATAGCATGCATGACATTTTTATATAATCGATATTAGTAACAAAGTTCTTTTGTATTTTAAAAATTACTGTTTAAAATGGATAACCTTTTTTAACGTTTTTAAGAATTTAATAAATTAAATTCTTCTAATGACTATTAAATTTTTCAAGCACTTTTTGCTATAACATTTTAAAAAATAATTTCCGCATCGTTAAATTTTTATATTTATTTCTTTAATAAATATTTAATAACAAATACAGACTTTCAGAAAAATATTTTTTAGACATAAGTTTTTATATAAATTATATAAAACAAAAAAATAGAGAAATTTTATTTCTATAAAAATAATTTATAGAATTTTTAAATAATATGTTGAGAAATATAATTTATATTATAACTATTAATATTTTCCAGATGATTTATTATTTACTGTTATTTATTATTAAATATCTCAAAACTTTAAAATTTACAATATTTTATGCGCTACAAGACATAATGTGATTCGCCGAGAAGTGAATATTTAATTGTGTGAATAATAAGTACATAATAATTTAACAAAATTATAAATTGCTCACCTCATATTTGCTCCAACGTGGGCTGATGTCTTCCCGCGGACCCTTCTTTTTTATTCTTCATTGTTTCTTCATGGCACTTACTCACTCGCGAAAACATCGTTAATTACGATCACGCTTGTACTAATCGCGAATACGATTGCGCGACATTTTGCATTCCGGCGTTAATCGCGATGCGCACTTTATTTTACATTGTGACGAGAAAGAGAGAGAAAGAGAGGGAGCGCGAAAATCACGGTTGCTACGGTTCAGTCGGCACTGAACAATCGCGCATACCAAATTCACACACAAGGCTATCTCTATTGTTAAGTACGAATATATCCATTTTACCACAATTTTACTATTTCTAATTACACGAATAAACAGTTTCGAGAATTTATAATACGACGCGACACAATGTTACTACTTTCTCACTCGAGTGTCGCCGCGAGAATAACACGATCGCCGAATGTAAACAATGACGCGCCGCCGAATTTTTGCGCGTGACGTAGGCGTCCTTGTACGTTCCGTTGTCATTCTCGTAACTCGAGCTACGACAAAAAAAGCAACATTCCATAAGTCGACTTAGTCTTTCACGAGACACAGTCGCGATGAGTCGCTAAGAGACATCATGTATGATCGGTTATTATAATCGTTATCAGTTCGCGTGATGAATTAATTTTTATGATTATTGTCTCGATTAATTATTAAGTTGCACAGTATCGCGAGTTATATACAATACAAATATTCGCGTCGTGCGCGTTATTGTTCATAAATTAACCTTGTCGTCATTTCGTATCAAAAATCGAATGAGAAGGTAGTGGCGTTTCACGTGTCGTATTACTTTTCAAAACTCGTATTTACATTATAGTCAGAGATAAAATTGGCGTTAAATGCTTACTGTGTATGTGTTAACAATAGAGATAGCATTGTGTGAATTTCGCTGCGCAATCTTTCAGTGTCTGGTAACTCATAGTATTCATTAGATACTTAATCTAACCTAATTGTGATTTTTCGCGCTTTCTCATTACAGTGTAAAATAAAGTACGCGTTATGTGCGATTAAAGTCGGGATGTAAAGTGTCGTGCGATAATAATATTTTCGCGAGTGTTGAGTGCCAGGAAGGAACAGCAAAGGATAAATAAGAAAAAAGGAAGAGAAGCATTTGCCAATCATCTGGAGCAATCATGAGGTTTGTTATTTGTACAATTAATTGGTTATCTTTACGGTAGCGATTCATTTTACGTCATTATATAATCATATCATTAATACACATAAAATTTTAAATGTTATTTTAAGATATGTTTAATATATATTTAAAAAGTATTTATAATTAAAACTCTATGTAGAGGTTATATAAAATATTCTAACATTAATCGAAATTTATAAATCTTTATTTATCTATGAGATTACTTATTTATTAAGAGAATTAAGTTTTTATTTATTTATTAAGAGAATTAAGTTTTTATATCAAATTTCATATGTAAGACAATTTTTTTGAAATTTTATTTATTAAATATTTGTTTAAAGGACAAATAAAAACTTAATTGTACGGTAATTGCTTCTCAAAACATTAATTACTTTGGACATTACTTTATATAATTTGGAAATATTTTTCTATTTTCCAGATTAACATTGTGTGCTTTACAATTCCATCGTTGTGCATCGTATCGGTGAGTCTTAAATTATTTATATTATTTATATTCTTACTCCTTTAAGACAATAGATTTTGAGATATATCATATCACAGATAGCACTTAAATTTTTAAATTTGTAATGACATAAATTTTCTGAAAGATATATCCCTAAAATGCTCCAAAATTAGCGAAATAAAATATATATCAAATAAGTTTTTCGAAATTTAATGATAAAAATATTGAGAAAATATTTGAAATTTTTAAATTTTTAAAAAATAATATTTTGACATAAGAGCTTAACTTCTGGTTAGTATTTAGATAATCGCTCATCCATAATTAGCCGATTACGACGTATATGCAAAATAATTGTCGTGCTTAATAAATAAACAATTATTGCGTCGCTTATTAAAGTAATTAAAAACGACAATACTTTTTGTATTGTTCTGCAAAAATAAACTCTTAATACGCCAGCTACTCCTCGCCTTTTGTGCAACCAAATCGTGTTTATGATCCGTAAATCCGTCAGAAGCATCTCATACTGATCGTCCAGTTTCTCAATAACCAATCTTACGCTCCCGTTTGGTACAAAAAGGAAACTTTGATGCTTTGCGCGGTACTTCGCGTACGGAATGTTTATTAATCTCAGATTTCTCGCGTCTTAGAGTTCCTAGAGAGAGGAAGTTTTCGAAACAGCTGTATTTTCTTACATACATAACTCTCGTTGCACGACGAATCCTCCGGCAAAACCGTAAAATGAGATGATCGAACGTAATGCAGATTTTTCGCAAAACCTCCATCGCGTTACCGGCGTCGTCGCAGAAATAAAGGAGAGTTTAATCGCGTCTTAATATTCTTAAAGGATTTAATCAGACATGCCTCGCCGGATAATAATGAATTAAGCGGATACATGTTTCGCGATCGTTACGTGCAATAATTCAACGGTACAATCGAATGATCTGTCATATTTTCATCATTCAATTCTTAATTGATATTGCGCGTACTTAAATTTTTTGGCAAAGATCATAACAATTGAAATACACGCGAAATAGTGTAATATTAAAAATTGATTAAATTGATATTTATATCATTGCCATTTAATTATATCATAATCAGGGAATTTTATAGACTCTTTCAATATAAAAAAAAATATCCGGCATATTAAAAATTATGATCTTACAATTAGAGAAAAGTTGTCACGACCATTATTTTAGATCCTGTTTATATATTTTTAGATGCTATGTAAAAAGATTGACGTTTTTAATGAATATGATTAACGAATGTAAATATGTATACATAAATAAATATGTATACATGTATGCACAATCATATAGTTTATCGAAATTATATTTTCCTCATTTTAAATTCGCTTTACGATAATCAAACAAACGCGATACAAATGATTATCCATCTATATTCTGCACAGATTCACGTATAAAAAAAATTAAAAATACTAAAATTAAAAATATTAAAACTTTAAAAAGGAGACGTAAGACTTTTTTTCCACTGCATGTTATTTTGCATATTACTCGGAGGAGCTGTGTAATTAATGTCCTCCTTTGCCTCCTTTCCCCCGCCTGCGTCGACTCGCGGCGCAGCAGCATGCGATGCATCATGCAGCGCAATGAGGAATGCTCGCACGTCAAATGTGATATATTCACGATGCTCCGATTTAAAACTATTTACGACGTCGACGTAACATACGCTCTCGGCGGCCCTTGTTGCGCACGAAATACCTCGTGGTTTTCATGACGTGGCGATCGAACCTCGCGGTTTACAAATGCAAGAGTATCAGTAACCAGAGTGTCTACTCCCTGGGAAAATATGAAAAACTTGGCTTTCTCAGAGATTTCTTTTATACCTGGAAAGTGAGGAAATTTTATTGAAAGTTAAAGAAATTTTTTAAAAATTCTCTGAAAATTTTACTCTCATATTGTAACAGTTGGCAAGTCAAATGGATTATTAACGCTTAAAATATATTATATATCTATCTATCTTTACATTTTAACAAAATACTGAATATGCAGTGTATATTCTTTACTGTAAATTTTAGTGATAAAAAAAATGAAAATGATTATATCTTACGAAAACTATATTCAACTTTTTTCAATACATTTTCAAATCTAGCATTTGAAACTTAAGAGGCTCTGTGTTGTTCCTCTTCTTATAAAAAATACTAGAAAACGCATGCAATAAATAAATTTAATTTAAAAAATTGCATCAAAAAATCTTTAAAATATTTCCTTTATTTAGAATTTTGAATAAAAATATCTAGAGGATCAATTTTTTTACATTTGAATAGACACTCTGGTTAGTTGATCCGCGTGATTTAAAGAATCACCTGTATAGTATAAATCGAGGGGAAACAATGTGCATGAGAGCAACAGTGGACCAAGTAGAAAATTTCTTTCGAAATTTTCTCACTTCCGTTGCGAAAAATCTTATAAAAAACGATATCGCGAGTTCCAGTATCATGATTCAAACGGTAGCCGGTGTGTTACGCGATTAATTGTTCGCTGTTAGAAGAACAATTGAGCAATTAACGGGGCGTAAAAGTTAATCGTTAAATACAACGTAATGGAAACGGGGAAAAGGTGATGGAGAAGGCTCTGCGTATGTATATAGTTATGAAAGTTAACAGCGCGCGCTTGTTCCCGAGCTCACACGAACTCGCGAATCTCCTCTTCTGGCAGGCACGAAAAAGACTGCGCGAACCGCGCCAGCTCGGCGTCGCTCGCTATTGCATACCGAGAAAGTGTTACGGCGCCTTGTATGAGCGACCTTGGCACGACGTAGACGCACGTCGGGACGTCTCGCAAATTGCCGGAAATTTCCGTGGGAAACTATTCCGTTCGGCGGCGCGCACATTGTGCCTGCAATAGTGTGTAATAGTACGCACGTAATAAGCGAGAGACGGCGATCAACCGGCGAGTTGACGACGGCCGTGTATGTATCCCATACACAATCCCGCACTTAGCGGAGCTCTGCCAATCACGTTTTCGATCGCGGACAACCGATTGTGTACACGATCGGAAACGGCTTTACATAGTTCGGTCGTATAACACACGTAGAGAGAAATCTACGAGTATATGTTACAAGTCCTTTTTCAATGATAGATTGCTGACAGAAGGTAATAACGTGTAGTGTGGTTTAGAAATATATTAAGACATGCGATGAGACATAATTCAATAAAAAAAAACGAAAAGAAGAATAATTATTTTTGAATAAAAAGTTTTTTTTCACATCAAAGAACTATAGTATGATAAATAAAATAATTAAAAAGAAATTAAAAATATTAATTATATATTAATATAATTAATATAATTATATATTAAAAATAATTAAAAATAGTTTTGTTGCTATTTTGATTTTAAATTTCTCCAAATATTTACGGAGAGAAAAGAATAATTATATTCTCTCTTGCATGTATTTGAAGAAAAAAAAGATTATTTTTTGTCAAATTGCTTAATTAATATCGAGAAATGAAATTTTCTTCTACGAAAGATGGAAGTTATGACAACTGTATAGCACTTGTACTCAAGTATGGCGACGCAGACAGAACATAATTATACGGTTGTGGCTTAGGAATAATTTAAATTCCGCTTCGCGCGTCGTCGGGTCTAAAGCTTCGACTATTTGTAGCTCGCGGCAGGTGTATAAGGGGACGTTTCCCTCCGGTGTGTTTTCGCCCACCCCCATCAAATAACCGGATATTTCCCGTGTCGGTACGTGTGCGTCACCATAGGAAACGAGCGGTCGCGGATACGAATTAGCGTCGAGTAATGGCAGGGCGTGCAACAAGTGCGACGTTGTGGGGTATCAGGTGCATGTGTGCTGGAAATATGGGTGTGCGTTAAAAGCGCGACCGTTGGTGAGAGAGATCGGCCTTCAGCACGTGACCGAGACTGCGCCAGATGGACAGTCTATAGGAATGACACCTCGCTTTTTTTTTCCTTTCTTTCGGGTAATCGCTTCGAAATACCTCGGCCACGGTCGCGTGCGCGAAATTGCGGGACTCTTGCGGCAACCAGAACCTATCTTCCAGAGGAATAGGTCTTCGGTAAAATTCCGGTCCTCTTAACGATATAGCCGTTAATTCGTGGAAAAATTGTACCTCGCAATCACGCAAGAAAACGGATTAAACAATCATTTTGTTGATCTCGCTGGTCATCTTATTCCGCTTATCCTGTCGGAAGCGCGTTTCTCGACACACGCGTTAATAAGCCGAGGCAATTAAGCCGTGGCCCGCAAATTACTCGGTGCACGCTCCAATTCGGCTGGTCGAATACGGCGAGACGAAGAGAGAACCGGAAGCATCAGGATGCAATAATGCAAAGACGGCGAACCGACCTGCGGAACGGACAACGGTCGGTTGTGTCGGCCGAATATAGTCTTCTCTCTTTCTTTTTAATATCGGCGATCCTTTTTAACGATTTAAATCATGGAGGAGTATCGCTCGAGAAATATCAGCTAAGCAGTACTTAAGCGATGACCGTTTCTACTACACGGTATCAAGTGGAAAGCATACAGTCTTCGTGAAGGCACGCGAATGAGGTCTATTCAGTCGATCGGTTGAACCTAAGTTGATCGGGTATCGCGAGCAGCGCGGCATGCAAGGGGGCGGGTTGAGATTTATCTAGCAAATAACCTCCTGTTGCTCGCGCGTCCGTATACCATGTGTGGCAAAAGTTTCCAAACGGCGATCGTATGCTGAGAATGGCCGATTAGCCTCTCGTCATCGTATTGGAAATGGAAACAGCATGGCAACGGTTCGCGAATCGGTTGATGCATCGAACATAAGCGCGCTGAAGAGTTTAATATTTTAATAATATAATTCTAGAAAAAAAATTAAAAATTAATAATACAATTCTAAAACTCTTACGTTCTCAACCCCCCCTCTTCTTCTCCAGTTTCACTACTTAATCATTGTACAATTAATTTTATAGGTAATGTATCATTCTTATGGATTGTGAGTTAATAATGATGACATTCCAATTATCGAATATGATATATCAGATTTCGCTCGTCGAGAAAGTGACTTCTCGTTTGTTGAGAGTTATAAACGACTTTGCCGCTATCGATCATGTGCGATTTATTTCATGTTTGTTACATATTACCGTTAGCAGTATAAATAATAAGGAGATACGGCAAGAACCGTAATAACTGCGAAAAGAGACGTTTGTTGAAAGAAAATAGTGATGCGCATTTCATATATTAAATAAAATATTATTTGAAAATTTATATTTTTTCCGTGGAGATGATAATATCGATGCACACAGATAAATATATAATAATATTAAATATTTATTTGAAAAATCTAACAATTGAAATTATTAACAGAGACAATAATATAAAAAAAATTGAAACTAATTAAAATTAATTGGCCAATTTAAAAATGAAAACTATAACGAAACGAATTTAGAAGATTATAAATCGTAACAGAAAAGTAGAATAATACAAATTGGCAATAAAAAAATAAATTATTTTAAAGCAATAAAATAAAAATTATTATTTTAATTGATTATTTGAAGTTTCTTAACGAAAAATACATACAAAAATATATAATATATGAGATATTTATTTATAGTTTATAAAATTAATTAATTTAAATAACACGTAAATATATAAATATAAAAGTAAACTATATATATTTATTATAATTATTATTTTATGTATGTATATATTAACTATTTATATAATTTAATAGAAAAAATAGAAAATTTATATAATTTAATAGAAAAAAGAAAGTGCTTATAAATATAATATCTACATTTTTATTTTTTAGTCGAGTTCTGTTTATTAAATGTCTACTTCTGAA
The DNA here is from genome assembly GCF_003227725.1 of Camponotus floridanus. Classification (NCBI taxonomy): domain Eukaryota; kingdom Metazoa; phylum Arthropoda; class Insecta; order Hymenoptera; family Formicidae; genus Camponotus; species Camponotus floridanus. The sequence continues at coordinate 1,043,209 of NW_020229337.1, forward strand.
AGGGAAGCGGCAGCGAAAATGGGTCGAAAATAGTAATTAGTATTGTCGATTGATTTTGCTCTTGCATTTATCTTCAGTGTTCCGACAGTATGCAAGCATGGTTTATATCGGGCAACGTCCATGACCCCGAGGGGAGAACGATGATGAATACGCGTGTTACACAAAAAAATTCTCACGATGCGTCAGGACTAATTGGAGGTGTATGTCGCGATAGCACGTTCAGTTAAATAGAGCGTGGTGCTCTTGGTACGTTGGTATACCAACTCCTAGAGAGGTATCCGCGTGGAATGACTCGTGAAAATCAAGTTCAGAAAAAGCCTGTGTGATTCGATCTGCTTACGGACAATGTGTTCGCGCGCTTCGCTTTCGTTTCCAAGAGAGAAGAAAGAGACAAAGCGAGTTAGATGAAGAGAGATTGAAAGTTAGTCCCTTATTGCATTACGTTACATTAATTATGTTCCTTTGTCTACATGATGCAATCATTCGTTCACTTAGGTAAGAAACGATTAACACTCTGACGAGAGAAGGTGAATATTAATTTTTCCCGTAACGTTCAATGTTTATTGTATGCGAGCCTTTGTCGTAAAGATTGCGCGATTCACATTCAATATTTTCATCACACGAATGATAAAGGATGTCTTTGATTATCAGATTTCATACACGGATGTTCTTCGATGTTGTTAACGAGATATACACAGTTAAACATAAATTTAACATTTATGGTAGACACCATCGCGTCAAATAGCTGGTTGTAATCATACGCTGATTATAACAATCAATTGTTTAATAAGATATTTGCAAATCCGATATCACACGTTCCCTTTAACGCCATTATTTTTCTTTTCGCGCGATTTTAATTCTAAAATGCGTCGCGTTCCATTTCATTCGATGTCTTAAGATGAGATGACAAATAAAAAAATTTAAAGATGCAAAATCAAAAATTTATATAACATTTCATATTATCAGATACTGTCAGAAAATGCAAATGACATTAACCCGAAAGTCGAAGCGAATACTTCCAATTGGTTCGTCAGCAAGGTCGCATTAATTCGAATCTTCTCGCGATGTCAATTAAAAAGAAAAATACCGAATGTTCGACAATAATTCGCGACATACAAGTTCTTTGTATCTCTAACATATATGTATATCACGGTTCATGGATGTCTTATAAACGTCCCGCTGCCATGTCGCCCAGTTTGCCATTCTTATCCTCACTACGATCGCCCGATTGTTGTATTTAAATGTAATAAAACAATTATGAGACGACAATTCATTGTATGTTGATCAAAATTCTTTACATGAATTTTAATACGAAGACAGGCAGAGTTTTTCTCAAGGATATTTTAGAAAAAAAGTCAATGAAATCTATTTCGATATTTAATCTCAATGAGTCGCATCAAACGAATCATTCTTGTTGTCGGAAAAGAGTGTTTAAGTCGTGTCTATCTCGATATCTGTCTCGTAATTGCAATGTAAATTTGAGTGATGTAAATCAGTTCTACGTTGAAGCTCGAGTCGCGTAAGAACAAGCAGCAACAAAACAACTATAATCTTGTTTCGGTCATAAAGTGAGACGCAATTATAATTCGAGCTGTATATTTATTCCACATTTTCACACACTTGGCATTAAGTACGGCTGTTTGATGCTGAGAAGTTCTGTTTATCTACCAGCGAGATCTCGTACTCGGCATGAAATAAATATGTGATAAAACTGCGACACTTTGCATTAAAGGCGCGTGGAGAATGCAGGCCAATGTCGTTGCGGTGTCGCAGATTTCGATGTATCGCAAAGACCGATAATATCCCGCGATTAGAACGACTCGTATAAGTTTCTTCTTGACGTTTATCCACGACCTTGGCGCGTTATCGTAATTTTATTCCGATTATCGCGACGACAACTCACGGAGGAGAGACGTAAACGAGACTTAATTTTCCTTCAATCACGCCACACGGGCGGATACCGGACGAGTCTCGTCCGACAAAGAGAGGAAAAAAAAGAGGCTTTCGTTGGGAGCATCCGGTCGGACTCAGGGAATCCGTGAGAGTGAAATGGTAAAAGGTACACGCGGAACGGGAACGCGGAGGCGAATTTAATGGCGTTGAAATTTCGGGACTCGGAGAAAGAGAGAAGGGGGGAGAGGGAGGAGAGGAGGTCGTTTCGTCGTTAAGCCCTGGGTAACAATGAACGCCTCGTGTCGGCCCGATAAAAACCTTGTCGACTTCCTGTGTGTGCACGCCACCCGCCACTCTTCCCAAGGCTGTTGCCTCATTACGTGTCAGACAGACACTGGTCGAGTCCGCGCGTAGCAGAACTTACACGCTGTGATATCTCTCTCGACTAATCAACCCGCCAAGGCTGTTGACGAAAGCGCGCGGTAGATCTAGAAGCGCTTGGCTCCAATCACACGACCTTCGCGATAGGGATAAATGGCACAGGTAGTGCGAGGTTTTGGGCGTAGATAAGAGCAAATGGTGAAAATTTAAATCGCCTGCATCTCATTCTTTTACAAGATTAAATTTACGTAAGCCTTTAATTATATACAAATAAAAGGAAAAATCTATTTATTATTATATTTATAATTGTATTATTTAATTATATTTTTTACAATTTCTTTTTGCGTTCGGTATAATTCCTGTTCTGTCGTTACGCTTCGATAAAAAACCAGCTTCTTTGGCGTAATCATTTTAAGAAATCCATTTTAAAGCTTAAAATTATAGCTTAAAAAAGTTATTGAGGGAATAATTATTTTTTTGGAAATTTAAGAAAGATTATCATGTATATAAAAATACTGATGCAAGTACACAATGTGCACAAGTTGTTAACGATTATAACTTACGGCTAACAAGTTTACAAAGAGAAAATTATTATATCGTACACATTATACTCTCTGTTTATTGTCCAACGTTTTATTACAAGCCTTATAGTTGACGAAGACGGAACGTAAACAGCGAAGATGGTTGTCTTTCGGCCTGCAAAACGCGTGGGGAGTCGCTTTAACCACCAGCACCGTTAACACCGTTAACGTCATAATATATGTATGTGGAAGCGAGATACATACGGCGATCGTACGCGGAAAAGCGCCTCGATCGGCGCGTCCAGGGTATTGTTTCGATACCCGGCACTCGGGGCGGCTCGCGCTCGCGAGATCTCGACTATCGATCCGGCGATTCGCACGCGACCGGGGCCTCTTCTTCTTCCTGGTACCCCGCCCGGTGGTGGACGCCGACCGCCCTCGGCGACAAATCTCGGTTGAGATTCCGCACGAACTTAACGTTCACGTGTACCGTGCACGTACGCGAACCGGTGGCGTGGCCGATCTTAGGAGCGTAACGCACGTGTGTTACGGACCGATCCGCCGTGCATCTGCATCGCTGCACGTGCGCGGCGTGCCTCGTATGCGTGGGATGCGCGCGAATGCCCGTTGCGTGCGCGGGATCGCCGGGGACGGGGACGCGGGAGGAGAGGGGGAGGGAGCCGCAGCGGATAGAAGCGCTTATTTCGCTTGCGACGTGGAGCTTCGGGCTGTGTTGGGCGTAATGTGGAATTGCAGTCGAAGAGAGATATGAAGGTGGCGGCGCGACGCGCTTGGAGTTGACTGAACCGATAAATAATCGATCGGACGGGATAGATCTCGGATCTGAGTCATTTCGAACCTCCGCCCGAGGGGCATTTCGGGCCTTTTTTCCGCGCGCACCCTTTCTATACATTACGTATCTCGCTGTAAAAAGGAGCGCTTGTACAGCGCGACGCGTTTCAAAAAGGACCGCTGCGACTGCGAGTTATAAAATAGTGAAAGGACCCGGCGAAAGCAATGAGATCGACTCTTTTTTTTCTCCCTGTCGCGTGACGAATTCGCGCCACGCGTGGATAACGCGCTGGAACTGCTACGACACTTTACAGAGGCCGAAAGCTTCTGTTCGAAAGGCGAACATCCCGCCGCCTTTCTTGCGGCTCCCGTCGCAATTGGATTTTGCGCTAGCGTGATTACAATGGGAAAAGAAGAATCTTTGCTAAAACTTTGATCGGTGCAATTGATGCTCACGTTCGCGTCTTTTCAAGAAACAATCGCTTTTTCGAAAATACTCGTTGATGAGAAAGCGCAGTCGCGATCAGCTTCCTTCAAACGATCCGAGTATCGATGAGAGATTAGATCGGACATGTCAAAGAAACAACAGCAGATTGAAAAATTCATTTCTTTATTCGTGCGATAAAAAATTCTTAACAAAAATCTTACAATTAATATAGAATTTTCAATATAATTTTACAGATTTGTCAATTAAAAAAAATGAGAGGAAATTGAATTTAGATAATAACACGGAATATTGCAGACATATGATTATAGAATGAGATTAGATCGCATCAGCGGATATAACTTGACTGATCGAATGCTTCCTATTCGCGGTCGATAAATCGCGGAATAACAGAAATGATGGACCAGCCGAGGCCTGGCACCTCCTTCCTGGAGGTCCGGGCGATATGCGATCATAGGCTATACGTATCGTGGCGAACGCAGGCGAGCAAAGTCGGTCATCATCCACGAATCCAGTTACTCCGTGGCGCGTCGACCGGCAATCGATTCGTCTCCGTCGGGCATAACCGATCTGCTCGAGTATCGGGGCTTTCCTGCTTTTAGGCACGTCGGCGTTTCACCTGTGCATGTACTTGTACCTCGTAAACGGACGAACGCGACCTTCTCTTCCATATCTCGGCTGTATTTTGAACGTTTGTGAGTGAGACCCTCTGTTTCTTTCACGATTTTGAGCCGCAAATAATCACAACAGGTTTCGACCAAGATACGCGTCCTTGCTCTCCTCCCTTTCACGCCTCGATTTTATTTTACCTCTCGTTTTCCCACCGCGCTTTGTTTTGTCGATAGAAGAATCGAGGATACAGGTGGATAGATCGATATTAGTTTCGTAGGCGATCGAGAGGGATCCAGTTCAGGGAGGAGAGAGGGGAGCGAGAAAGCCGATTATGGCAGAGATGGACGAGCAACAAAAAGCGAGCGACGAACGACCGCGGTGGACGACTTTCCCATGAAAGGGGGGTGGAGGACGCGGGGGCAGGATGTGCCAGGACCAATCAATTGTACACGCCGGTCTCCTTCTTCTTTCTCCCGCTCCTCCGCTTCGCGCTATACACACATATATACACCTCAGTTGTGATTTTTTTCCTCTATTGGAACCGCTGTTTTCCTAGTGGCCGCTTTTCTGCAATCGATCGCCCTGAAACACACCGCCTACACCGAGCCTGAACCGCGTCTTTCCTAGATTATTTCACGCTTGCGAATGTACATCGATCTTACGCCTTCGAGAGGAACCCGAGCTTCGGCTTCTTCTCGTTCGACCTCCGCGATACTGACGTCTCGCTAATGAACTCCTGTAACGAATGTGTATCCACGCTCGATGATACGCCAACCATTTTAATCAGAGAGATCAATTGCTGAGAGTCGATTCGCGCGCAAGTTATAGTGTTAAGCCACTATAAAGAAGGGATCAGTCATTTTTTTTACGATGAATCAATGGACTTATTTACCCTCTGGGAATTATCCTTCGGTATCAATGCTTGAGCGCCGTAAATACTGTCAGCTTGAACGCTTTGTATTCCGCGTGCGGCGCTACTTTGTCGCTTGCTTTCCCAGTCGAAGATCGTGAAAGTGTAAGAAACCGCGCGACGACGGTTGGTTATCGATCAACAATCGGGAAAAATGCAACGTGGCACGCTGCCTGGATCTTCCCGTTGCACTGACTGCAACGGGAACAGTGGCAGCGCTCAGGATAGATGGCAAATTATAATACCCATTTTGTAATATCGTGATCTCTTAGGCGCAAATTTCGTTTATATCAAGAAAAAAAAAACAAAAAAAAGAAATATTCTAGTAATTGGATCAATATAATTCATATTACGGGGGTCTCTCGACCCCCTAAGTAGGTTGAAATAATAATCGCCACGTGCCAAGAAACGAAACAATCATAGGAAATCGTTTATAAAATTTATTTGCATTTCTTTTCTTCGCGACTTTCTCTAACAGTTTTGTTCGCCTATTAATCCCGAGGAAAAGTGCAAGAGTTTTTACCAATGGAACCTGAAAGTGTATTTGGAATCGTAAGAATTTCATACGGTTTTACCGCGCATAGTCTGGTATGCTGTCGCCCCGAGTCTTTCGAATGATAAGCCCGGATGGCAGGAAACGATTGCGCGAATCAAATGTGGATTTTATCCCCGAGCGGAATTTTGTAACGCTCTCAATCTTGCTGGCGATGTTAACGCGAACGCCAGTGGAAGCTGTAAATTGCACTAAAGACCGTACTTACGTGATATTTATGTACGAATGCTTCTCGATACGACGTCCGCGAAACTCTGCTGTAATTTTCTTTCGAGATTGTCTCGGGACGCGCCTTTCGAAGATCGAAGCGGTGCTAATACTTTTTTACGTTCGTTTAATATCCTCCTCCATCCATGTTTATAGAACATTGCGGCTTATTAGCTACTTTTAGCGGCTGTTACGCGTGTCAATCGTCGTGATATCATGTGCTTTGAGTTTGATTTGCGCTCATGAAGCCGCGCACTCGATATGCAGTCACATTCCGATGCAGGTGCGCGTGCATTCATCCAGGACATCTGAGGACACGATTGCTCGATGATAAGCATCATCGAAGGAAGGAAGGAAGCGGGACTGGAACTAGTCTCCTCTTGAGGAAGGAATATATATATGCGATGTTACAGTTAGACTAGTGTATACAATTCAGCCGATTATATACCCGATCGCGAACTATCGCGGCATTGTCGTGACGATTTAAAGAAAGAGAGAGACAAGTCGTACAATGAATTTATCGATTATACTTGGCTCTCGTACCAGTTTACCGTTAACGCGCGTGGAAGAGCTTCGATAAAAATCATGCATGCCTCGACATCTACATGACCGAGACGAAAGGCGGTTTTTCTTATGGTCAGGAAGTTGCTCTGGAACGGGTGTCACAAGAATCAATAGAAACAAATAATTATAGATGAATAAAAAGTAAATTTTAAATGACAACTATTAGCAGTAAATTTCAGAATTAATATTAATTTATGTTAATGTTAAAAACATTAACATAAATTAATATTAAAATCAATTTTGTAAATAAAAGTTTGAGAAGTACACAGAGTAAGAAAATATTTAAATTTGCATATGAAAAATAAAAAAGATGTGTAAAGTAATAATAAATGATATTAAATATTGCACAAGAGGCTAGTTTTACTTTGAAATTACTATCGCAAAATTGTAGAAATAATAAGTAAAATTAATTACACAAGGATAATTAAAAAATTAATAATAGAGCAATAATTAAATTATACAATACACGCGCTGCATTATCTTAAAAATAAAGGAAAAAAATAACAATGCAAGTGCGTTGAGATGCACTTTTCGCGCACTTTGCTCGAAATTACTCAGCACTGTGTGGAATTTCTCCCTGTGACTTGGGTCGGCTTTTCTATATTCACGCACGATCATCGCATCAGCTTGACCAGCGCTCTGGCTCGAATCGGGTATCTCGCGTACGGAATGAAATAAAAAAACTAAAGGAAAGAAAAAAACACGGCGATCATACCGCGGTCATCTTTATGCCGCGCATTAAATCCAATTTCCCCTTTTGGCGCGTTCGCGTTTCGTGATCGCGGCCGCCTCTCCGAGATCACCTACGTCTCTCCCAATTGCCTTTCCCCCTGTCTTCCGTCCTATAGGCATTCTCGATCGAGAGGGAACGAGGCTTTCCGTTAGAGCTGGCTATTACGCGGCTAGATGGCCGATTCGATAGACGATTGACTTTGTAATTATCAAATGGCGGTCGCGATTAAGGGCCGGCCAAGCTGATTGATGGCCGTGCGTAATCACACACACGGCACCGATCGACGCCTTTTTGCCTTTGTGCACGCGCGCGCCGCCATTAGCGCTTCTAACGATCGGGAATTACGCGGATCGATGATATCGTCCTGTTGCGAATCGGAGGAAAGTGAGCGCGATATTGCCTGTCTCGGCGACGGCGGTCTCGCCGGCAATCCATTCCTTACTTTAACGAGGAACGTTGCAGAGAAACACATATCGTAATTTCAATGATCATGATGATCTGATCTGAGACTCACGAAGCATAATGTGAACACGTCATTGAAATAGCAACGCGCTCATGCATATTTCATCTATGATAATTATGCGGTTTAGTATAAAATAGACGATTAAATTTTTCAAATGTCTTGTAAATGTCAATCGGTTGGCCCTAAAATTAATGAAAATATAAAGGGGAAAGAGGAACAATCGCGCACACAAGTGAAAATGCCGCGAGATAGAGATATTTCGAGAGGCTAGAGAGAAACGGTGAGATTCTCGGAGGAGTAGATAATCGGCGGCAACCGGTATTTATATGGGAAATGTAGATGTAATCGCGTCGGGGGTACCGGGACTCGGAGACGGACGGTAGGTGGACGGGACGCCGGCGTTACCAGACGCGGCGGCTGATCGTCCGCGCCGATGACGGTGAGATGCAACCGCGGGTACCTGTTTTACCTGCTACAGTACTCTCGTGTGCCGCATGACGGGGCCCCAAGGGAGCCCCCGACCTACGTCGGGATTAGCCCGACGGCGGCACGTGCCGACCACAGGTGGCTCTTTAAAACTCACTTTATCCGCCTCTTTCGCGGTCGCTCTCTCACCTCCGATGGAAAACCGGAATCGGAAGCCGCCGACGCGAGATCGGCTCGAGTTGCCGTTTATTCAGCAAATGTAGAGCATACGCGGTGAAATAGAAGTTGCAAGAATTCAAAGTAGCACGCGACAAACGTCGTATCGATATCTACAATCAGGTATAATCGCGCGATAATTATAAACGCTCCTCCGCATGATTTCCTGTAACGTTTTTTCTCTTATTCGCGTGCTGCTGTCGCTGCTGCTGCTGCTGCTGCTGGGTTGACAGATGTTACAGATTAAACGGCTTTGCGCGAGATAAACGATACGTCGACGCGCTCGGGAAATAACGTAACTATCTCGGCTTAAAATAATCTTCCGGCGAGTTTTATAAATTAAGATCGAACGCGTTGCCGAGTACTGTTAATCGTTGGACAGGATACTGGCAGAATCTTGTACGATATCAGAATTTCTCGATATGTTTCTCGATATGTCATCCTTCCTCTTCTCTTTTCCTGCTTCCCTGCTGCCAGGAACAGGGAAACGACGCGCTCGGCGCATCGTTCACGGCTCTGAATTGAAGCTTGGACACGCAACTAATTGCAATAAATATCTCGCTCGGACGCGCTCGACCTCAGCTGTATGAGGGATAACGCGTCGGATATATCGGTACCCGGTTTTCTTCCTTCGAACGCTTGTATATCCCGCCTCCGGCTCACGAGATCGTATATATTCCGCGGGATAGCCTGCGCAACGAGCAACGAGCTGCTACTTTATTGCAGGTGACTCCGCCGATAGTCACTTATATTTCCCGCCGTCTCTCCTCCCCGTCTCTTGGTGTCCGCCTTTGCGGCGGAAAACTGGAATTGGCATCGCGCGAGGAACCGAGGCAATCACGCGGGAAGGGGAGGGCGGCAGCGCGCCCTCGATTCTCGTCCAAGCCCCTGGAAATAAGGATCTCGCGCGCGTGCAAGAGAAACAATATTCCCCCTTGTATCTCTTTAATCTCTTACCGTTATGCGCTCGTATTATTTGAAGGCGAACTTATCGGCGAGTCTTACCAGGCGCGGTAGATCTCTCCTTCCATTAATACAACGTCCGATATATTCACGAGGCGATTTTATTTTCGTCCCGTACGTTGATGTTGCGGAAGCAACGCAACGAAATGAATGAAGCTTATTTCCGGAACATAATTTTTCTTTTTTTATTTTCATGTATTATGTATTATTACTTTTATTATAATTTTATTCCGACCAGTAATAATTACTTGCAAATATCAATATACCGTTACAATTTGCAGTTGTTCCTCCAGGTCACTTCCTGGAATAATTTCCATAAAAAATAGAATTATATTATGATACAAAGGTTTAGTATCGAATAAAAATTTCGCTATTATAGCGGAGAATGCATTCTTCTCTCATTTGTCCCCATCTTCTCTTCCATTTCTTTCTACCTTTCTGGCTTCCTCTCTCGCAACGAAATGAAGCTTTTTTCCGGAACATAATTTTTCTTTCTTTTTTTTATTTTTATATATTATTACTTTTATTACAATTTTATTCGACCAGTAATAATTACTTGCAAATATCAATATACCGTTACAATTTGCAGTTGTTCCTCCAGGTCACTTCCTGGATTAATTTCCATAAAAAATAGAATTATATTATGGCAAAAAGTTTAGTATCTAATAAAAATGTTGCTATTACAGCGGAGAATGCATTCTTCTCTCATTCGTCCCCATCTTCTCTTCCTTTTCTTCCTACCTCTCTGGCTTCCTCTCTCGCGGCCCGCGATTACAACCCTTGAAATTGCCGTGTATTGCATACATATAAATAAGAGAGGTCGGGTCCGCGCAAAAGAAAACAGTATCCGCGCTCACCTGTTACACACCCACGCCGCATACGGCGGCGACGGATATCGAGGCATTCGCGCACGTACGGACACGCAAGGGAGCACGTTAATGGCACGTGCCACAGGTGGTTCTTCGAAAGTCACTTATCCACGAAAGCCGCACGTCTCTTTTCCCTTTTACTCGGCCGGCCGTTCTCGCGCAACTTATATTTACCTACATACGTTTCTCTCCGTGACGGTGCCCCGGTCGCCATCGTCGTCGTCGACGACGACGACGACGACGACCAAGAGAACTGGAATTATTTGACCCGAGTCCGCGTGCATGACAGACAAACCGCCGCTGTCAGACACACGACCGATACAGAGCCGCGAGTGTGTAAACGGGTTCTCGCGTAGCACCTCACGTGGGTTGTGCTCTCTCGCCATGCTCCAGTAGACTCGCCAATTTTTGTTCATTAACAGGACACCGCGCCCGTTGTGCCGCGAGTTTGTTGTCGATCGTCGTATCAGAGACCGATAACGATGCTCGGCTTTTACGATTGGCTTTTGATAAGCTCTGGAGAAAGAAGAAAGAGACAGATAAATTGATAGGTACTTCAATAAACTATGCTGTGATATGGTGTTTCCTTAAGCTACTATTAAATATACAATAAAATACAAGTAATAGTTACACAAAATTAAAAGAAAAATAAGTGAGAAAAAAGAAATTTACACATTTACATTTTAATGTAATAGCAATAGATGTTTAGAATGGTATGAAATGGAAGAATAAAAACGAGCTTAAACATGCTGTATACATATAAATTAGTTATTTTGTAAAGCTATTTTAAGTGAGTGACTTGAATTAATTTCAAGTAAATTAAATGATTCGAGTAACGTAGATTTAAATGTCAAAAGAAACAATAATTTCAATCACTGATAACAATTGAAAAAGATTTATCAAATTATTTTGCAAATTATAATAATACATATCAATTGTTCAAGAGATGATAATTTTTCACAAATCTTTCTGATAATAAAAATTCCCTAACTTAAGGCATCTTAGTTTAGAAAAAATGGGAAAAATATAAGAGAAGGGCAAATATTTTCTATAGGTAATTTTTAATCAATCTGTCCGATTTATAGCGACAGTAAAAGAGAAGCAGGAGGACAATCAAAGTTTATTATGCATCGAAAAAAAAAATTCTCAGGAGAAGCGCCTAATTGGCGATAAAATTTCGCGTTTTATCCGCATAGATATTAACGTTCGCGTAGGTGTATCAGAGGCTGACCGATATTTACGAGACGTGTTGTATTAACATATGCAGATATATGCTCTTGCGATTTGTTAGTGTGATGCCGTGTATGTACACGCATTCATGCGGCGGCCAAGTACGGGTAATGAGGTTAATAAACGAGAAAGAAAGGGAGATACCCTTGTCTCTTGAAAACTTGATCGAGCATGGACGGTATCTATACCTCTGTTGAATCGCGTCCAGTGGAGGTAGACTTCGACGTGAATATTCAAAAGGCATTCATAAAACACCTGCGAGATAATTAAATTTTTGTCGCGTATTGAGTAGAGTACGTTTTACGATACTTCAAACACTTGTGTTCTACATTGTTAGATATCAGCGTGAGAAAGAATGCTCTCGCAGATCCGTGAGGAAAATCGCGAGGATTGCTAGGGTATTTTACATGCGATCAGCTTAATAAACATGACCGACCGCCCCGCGAAAACTCCGACTGCCCGCGTTCTGGATAGTCGATGCATGCCGGGTGCTTCTCAGGATTCCGCCGTGGATTCCTGGCGGGAGCGTTCGTTTATGGACCGAGAAGTTGCATAATATATCGACGGTTTTCGCGTGAGAGTCCGAAGCGGAAAGCGCGAACACGCGCCGTTCCGTCACAAAGACGAGCACGCACACACAAAGCGGAGAATACGCGTGTACGCACCTACGTCTCTTCTGCTTCTTCTTCCTTCTTCGTAGGTGCGCGGTTACGAAGGGAGAGAAAGAAGGAGAAACAGGGAAAGAAAGAGGAACGCGGCCAAAGTTGTGCTCCGCGCTCGAGCAATTCCTTGATGCATATTGTCACGCGTTGTTAAGCCCCGAGAGCACCGGCCATTACCAGCCGGGGAGGGAATCGACGCTGACGCGAAGGCTGAAGAGTGCAGACAGAAGGTGCGGATGGTAGCCGCACATTTCGTCGGTTGTTATACACCTCTCTTCGACCAGTTCAACTCCCTCGGAGTCATCACTGTTTACGCTGTAACAGCTCTATACGAATATCAACGTTTCGTTTTGCCTTCGTTGTGCTAATTAAAGAGATATATCTGCAGCAAATTAAGTGTCTTAATAGATTTCGTTATCGATTACGACACGATCAATGTAAATCTGCTCCCAAACAAAGATATAATATAATATTGTATGAAATATATACATGTAATATAAAATATATTTCATATAAATATTAATATATACGAAATATATATTGGAATAATATTAAATATATATTATGTATATAGTAAATTATATAATATTATATAAATACTGAGAATTTTTACTGATGTCTTTCCCTCTTTCTCTTTCTCATTAGAGAAAGTTATTTTATTTGAAGCTATTTTATTTTAATCTTCTAACGACATTTTCTAACTGGCCGCTCGTCGGTGGATGCATACGTTATAATTGAAAGAGGGCTGCTTCAAACAGATCGATGGCCAGTTATTTATCTCCGCTGGGTCATCTCCGCGATCCCGACCACACGCAAGCTGCACGTCGATCGCGAACCTGGTTACGAACGATCCGCTTTCGCTGGACGGCGTGACGTTTTCTGCGTCAGTTACTTTCGTCCTTAAGACATGCGGAGTAACCGGCGTGCGGTCCGGTCCCCGCGGCGCGGGGCCCGCGAGAGTAGGGTCCAGTCCTTAGCAAAGTGCGCAGGCCGTAAATAATGGTTTTAGCGAGTGCGTAGACACCGTAAGCGCGCTGGTGGCCGACTCCCACGGTTCATAGGGACGAGTATCTCCCTCTAAGCCTGGTCTTTACGCGTACTTTGGCTGTCCGCGACTCACCCATTTTGCTTTACTTAAGGCCTGTTGGTGCACAAGTCGCTAACTGCTCCGTCTTTCTCTCTCTCTCGTCTTCTCGTCAAACGATCACCCGCCTGTTACCTGACGTTTATTCGTCCGCGAGGTACCTTCGCTACATTCCAGCTTCCATCAGCGACGTTGGTAACGAGTCCCTGAGAGAAGCGAGCTCCGGTCAGAAAACCGCGACATTAAACAATCATCTCTCACTTTCCCGATAAACCAAAGATGGGATTTTTTTGCCACTGAAAAATTGAGAATGTAATTTTTTATTAAATTTTATTAAATTAAAATTGCACTCGCAGTCTTCCTGTCAAGATTAAAATAATTTAACCGGATTAAGGCGCTGCAAAAGTGACACTTTAAAAAGGTTGGTGATATAAATGAAGCAAATGATAGTTACTTTTTTTATTTTACACATTTTTAAATCTTACGCGTATAATGTATAAATCATTTGGTGTGACTTTCTATGAATCTATTATTTTAAAAATGATGAAATAACTTTCCCTTGGCGGAGACTCGCGCTCAAAGACGACCGACTCCCTCACGCAAATTAGAGCCTGTCGAGGCGTTTTAATCGTCAACGGAGATACAAAGGCAGCACCGCCTGCTGCGGTGGACAGTCGTTGACCGCAGACTCGGTAACCGTTCCCGAGTCTCACTCCCACGCGTTATGAGATCCGCGCATTTCGCGATGTAAAACGGCGGAACGCGGGAGCAGTTTCGAATTTCACGGATGGTCGCCCGATGACGATTGGTGCGCTTACCGACGGTTGTTCTTGACTCCTTGCTTCACGTCTCTTTACTGTCTCCCCCTGCGTAAGACAATGTAATGGATCCCACGGGAAGGAAGAAGGCATCAACTTTCTTTACCAACTGTGAACGTTTGTCTTATAATACATTCGTGGAATGCACATGAATATTTTGATTTTAATACGTATCTCAATGTTTTGATCAAAGTGGAGATCCCTGTTTTGATTAATGAATAAAAAACGTTAATTAATATACATATTTTACGATAGAAAAAATATTGTTGAACATTTCGATAAAACTATTTGACAAATAGATTATCGCAATTTAGGACAGTAGAACTTGCCGTTCCCTCGTCAACGAAGCGCCCTTTCTTTTCCATTGTACAGCAGCTGCTTGAAGCTGCGCATTGTAAGGATTCGTAATCGCGTCCGGACCTAGACACTGCTCTCGAAGATGGGAAGAAAACGGTCCTACTGGTAGATGAACGTTGCCGACAACGTGAACGACGAAATTACGCTCCATTCATTCTTTCATTCATAGTGGGATCTCACCTTCCAACTTAAAACGATGTGTCGCTCTTCGCGGCGGCCTCTCTCTCGATGTAATAAGCAAAAAAGGCATCACCCGGCTAGATCATTACGTAGAGAGGAACGAAGAAATTATCCACTCGACGCGTAAAAAGCGTGGCGAAGGCAATCCCATCGCGGCTGGGACCGTCGAGTCCTTATTTTTGTGCCGCGTGGAGCTCGATAGGAGAAGGCGAAAGGAAAAGAGGGGTACGCCTAGATCAGGATCTCGGGATCTTTGTCTACGGTATTCTTGTACCATTGATTCGACTCTGCGAGTCACTGACCGAAAATCCATGTCCGTTGCTTAACGGAAGCGATCGGCATCTGCGACGAATCGTGCTCGAGAACGTTAAATCTTTTCCCCGCGAGAGAAATCGGACATTTTTTCTATTTTTCTCTTTTTTTTTAGATTATTAATCGAGTATTTTAATTTTTTTTTTCAGAAGGCGACGAGGAGTTGAACGGACGCCTCGTCCAACTCGGCGAGGTATTGTCCGAGATAGAGGAAGGAGGTGGCGGGAGGAGAGGGTTGGAAGAAGGGTGGCGTGCTATGATCAGCATGGAGCTTCCGGCACACGCGACGCAGCATGGTGCTCTACACCTGGGGGTCGGAGTCGGGGTCAATCCAGGTGACCCTGCCGGAAGTGCCCTAGCTGCCATTCATCCGCATCCCCAAGACCCTCTAGCCCTCCACCATCATAATCACGGCGCTGCGACACCCGGAGGTATGCATGAGGACTCCAAGAAAAAACGTATGTTTCTTCTTACGAATCCACTTTTCCTTATTAACGTAGAACGTTAAGACGATTATCGCAGGAGACCAGTTGAAGCGGGAAATTAAACAAAATATTTTCAATCATAATTAATTTTAACGTAAAGAAATTGTTTTTCCGATAAATGAGATGATCATTTCCTGCGATAATCAATTTATATAATAGTAATATTTTTTTCTGGCTTAAAATAAAACGTTACGTTATCGGCAAATTCTTGATGAGTAGTGATATATAAATGATTGCCTTTTTGATACCGCTCCGATTGTCTCGAGAACGAAACAATGTACGCGACGAACGGCAATGACGAGGTACACAGCCGATAGGAATGTCGCGATCGCAAAAAAGGGCAGGCACGTGCCATGCGAAATACCGGCGATAAATCTTCGTCTCAGAAGCGCGGCAACGCTTCTATTACTAGCGACTCGTGCGATGACGATGCATCACGTTCGCCAAGTCAACGGCTGTAACTGGAATTCAGGATTCCGTCTCTCTTTCTCTCTCTTTCTCTTTCTTTCATTTTTTTATCGATTGAACAGATTTCCAAAGTACGGTTTTAAAATTGACAAACGACAACTATCTAAATAGTAATCATCTCATAATTAATTATCGTTCACGATACATTAATCTTGTAAGAGAACTTGCAAACGCGATTACCTGTCGCGAATTCTATGTGCGATCATTAATATTGTCGAGGGCACGAATTGCGCGTAAAAGCGCGTTGAGCGCAAAAATCCGGATTCCCGCACCCGCCGTTAACTCCTACCGTTTATCATCATTACCTCGCTGTAAACCGCAAGCTTATTAAATCCTGGTATCGACGGCGCGTATATCCGGTAAAGAGATGTTACCGTGTATCGGGGAGACACCGATGCGAGCAATGATTCCGCCATCAAAGTTCCGAGACTGCCGCGTGAAAGAGCTCCTTGTTCCGTAAGGAACAATCGAGTTAGCTGAACTTGCCTGGTACTCGTCATACACAGACGTACCGTAGAAGTCGGTAGTCTCTTCTTTGGTGGCCGATCGTCACAGGTATATTTTTGAGCCCGCATACAGACGTCCGAACGTACGTGAGACACACGGATACGCGTCCCGGGATCATCTTCGAGGCGGTAGTTTCTTCCAGCCAACAGTTGGTTACGCCGACGTGGAAGCTCGTTGTCTTCCTTCGTTCTCCGCGGATGTGTATGCGTGATGGAAGAGAGTGGTGCTGGTTAAGGAAGATGAAAGGCTGCCGCCGTGGCAGCGACCAGTGACGCGGCATGAGCCACGAGACCCGAAGAAAGAGAGGGAGAGGAAGATAGAGTCAGGGGGTCATTAAATCTAATGATATCAACGTATTTGACGGAGAGAGAATCGTGGATCTCAATTTTAGGGCCCCACGCGAGACGCGCGTCCAGTACACATCGTTATCTACTTTATTAATGACCGAGTTTCCGCGTAACACCTTCGTGCTCGCAGGTCCTCTTCCTACTTGTCGTCGACCGAGGGACAAATATGTTTTTAATTACATATCCGAAGTCATCCATGCACAACGCCGATGACTTCGATTATCCCTAATGATGCGTAAACACGCGCGATGGCATTAATTTATAATTAATGCGCGTGAATCTTAATAAATTTATACGAATTATCGACTTTGCGACGATTGCGATTATTTGATTATACCTCGCGAGAAATTGGATCAGCTATGTCATTTCGATTTCGCAGTTTTTTTTTTCGTGATTAATCAATATTCCATTTAGATTCTGAGTTCTTCGTCATTCGACGATTGAAAGGTCTACCGTTATTTGATGCGATGTTACCTGAGAAAGCGTAGTAAAATAATTTCTTTTTTTTTTCTTTTTTTTTCGGGAAAAGAAAGTGATATTTTAAAAGCGGAACTGAGCGTGAAACGAACACCTGAATTTAGCGAACATTTCATTTTCGCTCTATATATATGTACTGTATAAAATTAAAAAAAATATCTCTTTAAAAATTCACGCCTCTCTCTGATAGATTATGCGTCGACTTGGAATTATTACGCAAAACGTGTATAAATCCTTTGATACATTTGACCACTTGATTCTACCTATTTGGCAATCCGTATTAATGTATTCAATAATCTGATATTCAAGAATGCAGCGTTACATGAAAAACGACTTCAGTCTCTAATTATTGCCTACGTCCTCCTTGCGAGACGTATTTGTAATTGTATTTGTATTTGCATACGTGAAACCGCGTGCGACATCAATCGCTTGTGTCATCGCGTTTGAGTAAACGTTTTAATCTTTTTATTTCGGCAATCTTTACGGATAATGGGCGTGTATGAACAGCGTAATGTCGCAAGAAGAGAAAGAAAAAAGAAACGGTACATCTCATACTTTGAGGCCACACAGCTGAATGAGGAGGAAGGGATTAAACGCGCCAATATCGAGCGGGTAACGCATCACGCTTGAATCTCTTCGCGAAAGTTATTCTTTCTGCTGTGGACGGGAATCGCTTATGGGGGATTCGCGTCGGAGAATGACTGGCAGCATCCAATATACAGGGTGTAACTGAAAGGTCTGTTCAAACTTTGAGAACGAGTTTTACGCATCAGTAAAGATTATGAGATAACAGTCATTAAAAAATTGGAAATCGCATAATTTTTTCATCATTAACGCAATCACAATAATTTAAATCTTTAAAAAAAAGGATGTTCAAAATGTTCTTAAGAATTTACACGAGCGTGAAAAATTCCAAGATTATTACGCAACCGTTGACAATTCATCGCAGATTGTCCACGTCGTTAACAGAAGTTAAAACTAACTGTTAGATAACTTTACATAAAAATCTAGTGAATTTAAATGTAGCGAGTGCGGATGAAATCATGATAAGATTCCAATTTTACGGAGCTTTACTGCATTTCCTTCCCTCGTAATCTTCTTTTCATTGCACAGAACTTACCCTCAAGTTCGCCCAAATCTCTCACTCGTTTACACCCTGTATATATTTCGTTTTGCAGTGCACATTATACGCACGCGTATACACGTGTTGCCGCTTATAGGAGGAGCATGAAGAAGCGCGGGGTAAGAAGCGACGGTTATTTATGGGGTTAAATAAAGGAACACTCTGCGCGCGCGATCGCGCGATACCGGGACCCGCCGAGTACAAATAAGTTGCCGTGCAGGTTGCTGCTATCATCCGGACGCGAGTCGTCATGATCCGAGACGGCTACGCGATCGCCTCCTGCTGCCCGCGATATTCTCTCGAGGGGTGGAAAGGGGAGGGGGACAGGACTGTCGCGGGGTCTCCCTTCGATAGATTTATACTCGTCGGATGCGCGAGATCGATGAAAAATATTCCGCTTAATATTAGATCGCGCCGATTTATAAGAGACGCATGTATTATATTATATTTGCAAAAGGCATCCGGAAATGTCATTAACGTCTGCCTACTTTATATTAACATAGGTTATTTATTGCTCCCGCTGTACAAGTACCGCTTTATCGGGAACACTGATTATATTCAGAGAATGACATGACACATGATTACGCAGCTGCAACGTTTTAATTAACGCATCGCAGGTCAGGCTTTTCTCGAATAAATGAAGAGATAAACGCGTATCCCGCTTTTGTATTGTTCGCTTAAATGTACGTGTATGTACGTTTCGTCGGTGTAATCTCGATTATACGTATCTCTCTCTTTTTCTCGTCGGATTTCAATTACATCTCGATTAATTCCCTTTTTTTTCTGTTTGAAACAGATGATGGCAGCCACGGGATGAACCAGGATGGTGAGTGTACTCTTTTGATTTTCACGTATATATATATTTAATTATAATTGCAATTCTATAACGTGAATGGATATTTTTATCCATCTATCGGCTACGATTAGGCTAACGAAAAATCGGACGAGGAAAATGAGCGCGATGTTCGGATAAACGTATCGCGGACCGTTATCGATACGCATCGCGTATAATCCCGTTATAATCAACTGCGATAATTAAATACGGATGGAAGCGAGAAAGTCGTCCGAAAAGCGTCGACCGCTTTGCCGATATCGATATCGATATCGATTCCCAATTATCTCAACGCGCGGTTCTTAAGCGGTGTGCTATAGCCGCGATGCGGAATCGACCTCGCGATTCCCTCGATATCGCCAAGATCTTCCAAATAATTGTTAATAATCATGCGAGATGCGCCGCCGAGCGTTATCGCGTCTTGAATCCGTAAAGTGATAAACGATTCAACGCGCATCTTTGAAATATCAGCGTCAATTAGGTGGATGTAAAGTAACAGTGCAACTCTATAATTTGCAGAGATAATATCTCGTCTTTAGAGCTTCTTTTCATTTGATTAAATTAAATCTGCGCTGGATTTTAATTCACTTAGCTGTCAAACCGAAAAACTCGATATCACGATAAAGGAGCTCGCGCATTCCCAGCTCGTCCTTCTTAAAGGATCTCGCGCGTGTCAAGGATGTTTCGATCGTTTCTCGCGGGCCGGAGGGATACCTCCTCGACGAAGTTGCGAGGAAGGATCCCCGCTGCACCGATGTTCGCGTATAATTTATGCCGATGTGACTTACACGCCTCGCCGCGGTAGGTGGGAGACGGCGCTGGATGGTAATCACGAGTTTAAAGGGTAAACGATCGCAAGGTGTTGGGGGACCGCGGCGTGGGGCCCCGTGGGCCCCGCCAGCGCGCTCAATATTCAACAGGTATTTACATTCGCAAATTGTTTACGTCAGCCCCACGATGAAACCTGTCAGGATTTCGTTTCGTCGGCAGCTCGATTCTCTCTATCTCTCCGTCGGTCCTTGTTTCCTCTCGTCTCTTTCCTCCTGCGCGATGCGCCTTCCTCCCACACTCGGTGATCTCGGCGAGAGGAGAAGAGCTGCCCTCTTCTCTCGCGCCTCATCCGTCCTTCCCCCGAGGCAGCGCGTAATTACATCTGGATATTAATCAAGCGCACGTCGAGAACAAGCACGGCGAGATCTTGATTTTCGCCCGCGTCCGTCCGATCGCGCGGATATCGTTTCGGCGGATATCTATCAGCGCGAGAGCGAGCGATTGCTAATTTAGTAAGCGTGTGTCCGTTTAGTGGCGCTTAGTCGGAGATTAATTACAAGGGATAAAGGGGTGGCCGCAACATTAACAGGCTACCTGCTTAATATAGCTAGAGTTTGTTCTCTTCGATTATGCTTTTCAAAAATTTTTTTTTAATTTTTATTGCTTTATAAATGAACACGTGTGTATAATTTAGAAATTTATTTAGGAAAAGTTGGTGCAATTTTCTCTTCTTTCATCTATACTAAATTGATGACGAAATCTTTCAGAGGTTCATTATTGTTGTTTATTGCATAAGAGAGAGCATACATCAATTAGCAAGGCTCGCGCGATTCTGTACCGCGTGCCTTTGATATCACAATACGGTATCGTGGCTTTCCGCGATTTTTCCGCTCGCTCGCAAGATCGAGGCTACAGATAAACCGGGCACCGGTCAAACGCTCGTACACGGTGCAGAACCAGTTTACTTTCCTTAATGCCGGACGATTACGCGGACATTTGAGAAAAGAAAAAAAAGAGAAACGCGCGCTCGCGCATACGATCTGCACACAATCAGCAACGAACTATCTGTTGCTCGATACCCGAATCGCACCGAGTCACTCTTAACAGCCGCTAATTCCAGCAAACCGTGAGATTGAATTCCAAATATTCCAATTAATACACACTCGATTCGCTGTGGGAGACCCAAGCTGTACTTTGATAAGGCGAGCGGAAGATGGGCTCGATGCGAACAACCTCTCTTCCTCTCGAAAAGCGCTCTCTAATCCTGGGTTGTCCGATTAACCCGGCGATAGGCGGCAGTTTATGATACTCTTCTCGAGGAGAATCGGACGGCGGTTAACATTTATCGTTGCGGTTATTAATACGCGGATTACGCGGCATAAGTAACGTCGCGGCGCATATACGGTGTACACACATACATGCATGTGCGCGATACACGCCGGCCGGCCCGATCCTAATTATAGCGTAATACAAGCGCAATCGCATGCGGCACGGCGCTTACGTAATCCCGCGATAATGCGGCTCTCCGCGAGTGCGCTTATGAGCGCGGCGTAAGGTTGCATACCACGCCTGCCGATGGAAGCGTTCGCCCCTGTTCGCCTGTTCGTGGGATTCGTGGGATGGGGCGACGTTATCTCGTTATCTCGCCGAGATGGTGGCATCGAGGCAGATTTTTCGCGCGAATTTTTCCTCCGATAAGGAAGGAAAGGGACACGCGGGATCCGCGATTGCTCGAGAGACAAATTTCCTCTTGGAAATTTTAAATCCCCTGCTCTTGCGTGAAACTGGATTTTTCAGAAAGGAGAGAGATGAACGCGAGATACGCGACGCTAAAAATGTAATTGCGTAAAATTACGAACGAGATTTTCGCTGCGATTAAAACTAACGCTTTTGCTCCGGCGGATACGCTCGCGCCGAGCCGAGTATTGTAATTAATTTATAATTAATTTATACTACTGAAATATCTACAATTGCTGCATAAGTTTCACTAGAGAGTTTCAACGTAATATATTTTTTTTTATTCTCCATAACTTTGCGAGAAAAAGAATTAAGCAGCTTATGTATTAGATTGAAAAATTATTAGGAATCAATTAATTAAAGTTGAATATATTCTCCGAGATAAAACTTCGAAACTTGTTAAAAATGGTGACAGTTGATTCCTGTTTTGAATTTACGCAGCTCAGTCGAGACTGGAATTACAGGATTCGATAACGCGAGATGAAAATTGATTAGTTAATTAATTAATCGAATTCGTAATAAGTTATATAAAAGCCGTACCACACAAGCGCGTCGCGGAGAACCGGAGTGTCCGAATAACACGTAACGATAAAGGGTGGCACGAGTTGACATATCGCCGACTGAATTCGCGGTGATATTATCCCGCTTGATTTCGCCGGTTGCACGAGCGCAGGTTGCACGATCTCCGCGAGACGTTGTCTGCGCAGCGCGTTCGCTCGGAGCCTGCTCGTAGAGATGCCACCGCCCTGAACGATTCAGGAAGCGAGGTCAGCACCCCGGCCTCTTC
This sequence comes from Camponotus floridanus, assembly GCF_003227725.1. Taxonomy (NCBI): domain Eukaryota; kingdom Metazoa; phylum Arthropoda; class Insecta; order Hymenoptera; family Formicidae; genus Camponotus; species Camponotus floridanus. The sequence goes on from NW_020229337.1 coordinate 1,065,934, forward strand.
CTTTTCTCCCTTTCTCGCTTGTCCCGATTAGCCGAGAGTATAGCGGAGAGATCCGATAACATCGACTAGCCGGCGAGCAGCCGCGCCGATAACGCGCTATCGCGGCTCCCGCGGTGAATCACCGAATGCACTCGGAAAGGTCATAATATTCTAATGCGTCTCTGTTATCGATTCCCGACTTGATCGGTCCGGGAAGACGGGAAGCGCGGACGCGCGTGATTAACGACGCGGAGCCGATCGTAAATTATATCCGGTGATATTTGAGTTAATTAATTGCGTGCGGCGTGACGGCGAAGAATTCCGAAAGAGCGATTTATTTACCGATAGCTGTCTCGAATATGAATATTTTATTTGTTCAAGAAAGAGACAAGAGGGGGAGAAAGAGATCGCGCGAGAAAAATCGATTCGATCAGATGGTATCGGAGAGATATTTCCGAGGAATGCATCGCGGATAATGATAATTGTCGACAAACTTACCGAGAGATTTTCGCGTGTAATAAATATAACGTGACGTTATAGAGCAAAGATAAAAATTTATATAAAATTTACATAAAATTTAATCATACATTTCGTTGATTTCTCTGAAACATCCGGACACGCGACATGTCAGCTATTTACGATTACTTACGAAAGATACCTGGAACTCGCCAATGAGAACTTTCTTCGGCGATGCGACAATGTAATACAGCCGGTTTCAACGAATACGCTAATCAACAAAACTGTTTCTATCGGTTGATACCTGATGCACACGCCGTGCACAAGAGAGTGTACACGTGTGTATGTGTGTGTGTTTGTGTTATTCACCTCTCTCTCGCGCGCATAAGTGGTACGTGCAGTACCACGCCCGCGCACGCGAGCGGGAACTCGCTCGACAGAACGAGAAAAACGAAAGAGAGAGAGAGAGAGAGAAAGCGAGAGGAGAGAGAGAAAGAGAGAGGGAAAGGTACGCACTCGCGCGCTCGGCGAGAATGATTTGTATTGCTAAATAATCAGCGCCAGTTGTCTCTCGAGCAGTTGGTTTAATGAGGACCGCGGGGGAAGCGAGCTGGATAGAGGAGAGAAGTTATAACACGCGAGAAGAGAAGTCGGAAGGAGATCGTGCTCTCGTGCCATCGCGCAAACTTCAGCTATGGCAATCGCATAATTCCCGACCAGGCTATCGTACATTCGATATTTCAATATTGCGAGCAAGTAATCGGCTGGTATATGTGCACGGGTATGCGTATGTGTTGGCAGGACAAACATTGCTCAATCGAAATTCCATCGTTTATACTTCATCGATATCGTTTATGGGGAAAAAAATATTCATATATATAATTCATACATATTTTTGTTATTCAACATCGCTGCGAGACAAGTTGCTCTCGATATCCTTCCACGATTTTCTTCCAATTACGCGAATTATCTGGACCGTATTTCATGACGAACCATTAACAGAGAGAGAAAGATGATGACTCTTTCGCGCGGAAATTGGAGGTTTCAAGAGTAGATGAATCTAGAAGCGCGACTTGTTGACTCGATACATTGATCGAGATTACGCGGAGGTGGCTTTGCCTAGGATTTTCTCCGGTTCCTAGGCACGTCGGTGGACGCTGCAGATAGAATCGGTACAACTCCAGGTGTATGCACGGAGTCACGTGTAGAGTCCGCCGCCGTCGTGTGTATCGATACACGTACATATCTTTGTACACAGACGAGGGTGTGGCTGTTCTGCAACGGTATCATCGTAGGTGCATATCTCCTGTACCATCGAGACGAAATTCTCGCTGCGTTTCGACGATTGTGACCTTTCGAAGGAAGCACGTGCGCTCATTCGTGATATAAGCAACATCTTATTGAAGGTGAAAATAATAAGTCAACTTTCATAAATCCTCGGAGAGGAAGGAACCGGGTGCAGCTGTTTTCTGAACGTTTATTAATCGTAAATTCGCACATGACGAGATATCGTAAGAATTTTCTTACTTTATCTTTTCCGAATTAAAAAGCAATAATTCCGGGCATTTTTCAACCGGCAATTTTATTCGCGTGTAAGCTTTCCGCGGTGATTATCATTGCTGTTCCGTATCGTCGAGATTGCTGGTTATATCGGCGGCGTCTCTCTTGGTCTCTCAAGGTGTAAGGCCCCACTTAATTCGAACCCCCCGGGTCCTCTCGAGTACCTTCGTTTAACCTGCGTTAGCACTGCTGACGCTCGGTCGTGTTCCTCCGTACGTTTGTGCACGTGAACGCATACATATATACAGCCACGAGACTGGTACCTGCTTCTTCGCCAATGCAAACGCCGGCTCGTAATACTCGAGTACTGAGTAGTACGCGGATACTTGCGCAAACAGTCGGAGGAAGTGCGGTTGCGAGACCGATCTATCGGTGAACGAGTCTGAATGCGCTTTTGCTATTGAAAATGCGTGTTGTATTTTAACGGTTTTGCGTGCCATGTTGCATAGACTCCCGATGTCGTCGCCACATTTATTTTTCAACATGCATTATCGACTCAAATTTCCTTTATGATGAACAATTTACTTTCAATTTTAATTCAATTTTTTTGTTGCCGATTGTTTTTAAACAATAATAAGTCGTAAAGTTATAAATATACTTTATATTTTTTTAAATATTATTTAGTATATTTTCTCAATATTTTAGCCCCTTGTTTATAAGTTGCAATAATGCACTTTATTTCTTTATTTTATTTATTAACGAAAAGCTCCAACGATAGAAAAAAGTATATTATTATAGAAATATCTATAACATAGAAGATGAATGCATTTTTTAAAATAGAAATAAAATAGATATAGCAATAATACAAAAAAACTGAAAATAAACATATTATAACGCGATCATATCGTAGCTATCAGAGTTGAAGCAGATTTAAAAAAATTGTTGAGTACGTGTAAAAGACTAGAAAAGAAGTTGACTGACACGTGTAAAAATAAATCTCACGGAAAAAGTATTTCTCTTTGACATTAAATTTGATAATTTCGAGAATTTAATTCTATTACTCAAGATGAAAAAAAAAATATCCGCACGCCTATGTGTCTCGAGAAGCTTATAAAACGATCCAACATACGCTTTGATGTATAGTCACGATCCAGTCTCCGCATATTCCGACGCGTAAAAATCCACGCTGCATACTTTCCACACATAGAGCGCTTTATGAGAGTATCAATTCTACGTAGGATTGACCGCGCGCAATCTCCTCGCGGGACGTAATAACGTGCGAAAACAAGAAATCTTAGATCGCTCTGACACCTGCCACCCACGGAGGTGCACACGTCTCCGAGAAGGATGGAGAAACGGACGGGCTGAGAAAGGACGTTTTCTGACGCGGGTACGCAAACGCACGTGCGTAAACCATTGACGTGGCCCGTCGCGGGTGGAAGTCCGATCATGCGTAACAAGCTGTTCGGTAGCCGTGTTCGCGGGCCTTTTACGGATCGCGTGTTGCGTGCCCGTTTTTAACGAGCGAGCAAAAAGTCACGCGGCGCCTCGATCATTATCGGGCGCGAGGGGATAAAACGATCGCTACGAGGACCCTTCGCGCCGAGACGAGAAGTCAGCGTCCCGTGTTCCTGGAGATACATTCGCTCGCGGCCGGCAGATTAATAATTATCGGGGTGGTCGTGAATGCTAATGGTTTCTACGGACTCTAGAAATAGTCTGCATGGGATTTAGCTTGTAGATGTTAGCTTCCTTGCTCGACACATTGCTTCTTCTTCTTCTTCGTCTCGACTTTCTCGGTGGCAACTTATGCGCATTTAACTGTTAGTCATTTAATGCTATGACTATTTTGAAATGAGAAAACGTTGTGTTCGAGACAAAGTCTAATAGAAGTAAGATGTAATGAGATATAATTTAAGATATAATTTTGAAGATATAATTTTGAATTCTAATTCTTAGAGTTGAAAACAAGATAATTTATATTCACAAAAAGAAATTTAATATTATTTTTTATTAAAATGTATCACGGTTCCAAATACTTTTAAACTCTTCTTAAAAACGGATGAAATGTACAGTCTGAAAAGTTGATCTCGAAGATCGTCACTTATCGAAAATTAGAAAAACATGGAAATCACGATAAAAAAGATAAAAATTAAAATCAAATCCGTTTTAAATGCTTACAAACATATAAAATAATATGAAAAAAATTTTTTTCTTATTAAAATTATGTAATTTCTCTAGAGAAAGTCAAAAAGAGCAGAAAAATTAACGAGCAAGGAATGCATAAATTATGGACTTTTAATGAGTAGTATAAACTAAAAGATTAATAAAATGTAAATATTTAATTGCTGAGAAAAATAGATATCCCGATTTAGGAGAAATCTAGGTCGATTTTAGTATCTTTCCTCTACTAAACAAAACGAATGATTAGAGCGATCGTTGTCCCGTTACAAATCTGAAAACTGGATAAGTCGCTTATGAATATTATGAAAAGTTCTAGTGGCAATTATCGATGACGCGCGATCAAAAACGAAGGTGTTTCTCCGCTGCAACCACGCAATTATTCGCTCTCATCTCGATTATTGCAAATTATACAAGCGCGCACCAACTGTATCGTTCACACATACTACACGTACAGTCTTTCTTCTGCGAATCTCTCTGGGATTTATTAATAAGCTGAGGAGACGCCCAATGTCGATTAACGTCCCAATGACGGAAGTCGAACAGGTTCGTCTCTCCAAGCTTAATTATTAATCGCAGCACTCAACGTGTACTCTCGAGTCCTTAAAAATGAACTCGATATGAAGAAATGCAAACAGTAATACGATCCTTCCAGTGATTTTTATAAACATTGACATCTGTAATTAATGTTGCATAATCATATCAATATATTGGCAGGCATCTTTTCAAAACAAGGAAATTCATGAGTCTACACTTTCATCAATCATTAATAATAATGTACGTTGTGGTCCGCTGTATTTTCCTGATTAACACAATTATCTCTTTAGACTAGTTCGATATCGAGATACAGGATTTCGTTCGCATGGACAGCATCTTTACGAAGGTTTCCCGGGAGGCAGGCGGGCTTCTCCGAGTCGTTTCGTAGCTTGCATCGCCAGTCGGTTGAGAGCCAGCTAGTCAGCGGAGTAGTCTGTGGGGCGCCAGAGCATGACGCCATTAACGTAACGAGGCCACACGTTGCACCCTCGCGAGCACTGGACTATATCAGCCCCGAGTGCCGGCAATGGACTCCTAGACCTAGACCTCCGCGTCGCGCGCGCGCGCGCGCGCGCGCGAGAGAGAGAGAGAGAGAGAGAGAGAGAGAGAGAGAGAGCCCGATATCTCGCGCAATTATACTCCAATGGAGAGATACGCTTGTACGTACGGTTCGCCGGTTCGAGTGCATCGGCCGATCGCGACCGGCTGCCAATAGCACGACTGAAGCGAATGTCGCGTCTCTGTTTATAGAGTACGCGGGTGCGCACGTGCGGCACGCATGGTTTTCCGCTTCAACTGATTGCGAACTGGTTTTTGAACCATCCAACCGTTCGCGTTTCCTCCGCCGGCGGATCGTGTCCGCTCTCAGATTGTCGCGCCTGGTCAGCGAGAACGGACAAGTGCGGGAACGTCGACAGTTTACCGCGAGTGTCGGGATACCAAGGATTCCAAATGGAATTGGAATTGTACATTTAACCAGACGTCGACGTCGAACATCGTCGAAATATCGTTAAGTATCGTGTAATCGTATAAACGATGGAGGTAAAATCGCGGACGATGGTATCCGCTGCATCACCGGAAGCGGGAACAAGCGGCGAGGCGGGGTCAGACTCGAGGTCGGCTCGACGTGCTCGCAACAAATCAGCGACGGAATCAAAAGTTACGTGGCTTGTCTCACAGTCGAATTACGGTAAATTAGCGGGAGTAAAGAGCCAACGCCGACGAGAGAGCAGCAGGTACCTACCTACATCGAAGAGAAGCAGAGTCGTACAGAACGGACGGACGGACGGACGGATGGACGGATGGGCAGGGGCAAACATAAATTAAGATGGGGGACTGATTATGAGGCGAGGGCAGGCTATCATTACCCGAGCCATCGTGACCGGTCGACCCTGCAGCAGCCGCGGCTGCTGAACACACCGCGTTTTCTCTCTCTCTCTCTCTCTCCTTCTCACTCTCTTCCTGCCTCTTTCTGTGCTAGTACACGATCCGCCTGCCTCGTGCCCCGATAATTCCGGGGTGGGAAACTGCAAATTATTAATCTCTCCGTTCCCTGCATTACATAGTTCAGCGAATATGAAACGAGTATTGTCAGAGAGATGCGAAACCACCGTTCCGCGGCTGGTCGAAGCGCCGCCGTCCGTACAAGTTTTTCTCCCGGCCCGATTCATGGATATAAAATGGACCGCTGAAGAATTTTTGCGTTCATGTGCACCTTGAAAGTGTCATTTTGAGTTTTCGTTATTATTTTTTAAAGGGAGAAAATATATACAAATCCATGCGCTTGTGAGTTAAAAAATGAAGAAGAGTAGAGCGAGCGTAGAAAATGAAATGGGTCGGTGATAATAATAAGATTTGCGTTGGGCCGCAGGTGGCGATACCCGCCTACGGGACGAGGTCGCGGCGAGGACGATCGAAAAGGACTCGGCCGAGTTTCTGCAACGCAACGCGAGCAAGAGAAAGTGTGACATTAAGCACCGCGCGCATTTCCTCAGCCGGGAGTCGGGAATCGCGATCGACGCCGAGCACTTCTAAAAGCTGTTCGTCCACCGCGAGGCGACGCGATAAAGAGCAATATTATATATGCATGCATACACGCATTGCCCACGCAGTTTCTTACGCGTGTATGCATACATATATTCACGTGTTTCTCGTTTTTCCGCCTGCGGAATCGCGGTACCTTCCGCGGCACCAGCGAGCAAACTGGGTCGCTCTTCGTAATTTCCGGTGAAATGCAATTATGATACTTTGCACCTGATCTGACTGCGTTGCTGGTCCAAACAGGATATTTCCCGAGCGGGAAATCTTCGTGTAATTATTCAAATTTTGCAAATGAAATAAATAATCGCGTTTATCTCGGTTTTCATACATGAAACATTTAATTTAAAATATCGAAATTATTTCAATCTCCGATTTCAACACATTCAAGTTATAAAGAGAGATTACGGAATTGTCAATTGTTTAAAAAATTTTTTTATTAAAATATTTGATAAATTTTTTACTGAAAAATTGAAGCTTTTAAAAACAAAACATGCATTAGAAGATTTCGAAAGAATTCCGCGAGTCAGAATCGAAGATCAGCTGATCGCGGCTGCGGATTTGCACCATGTGACAGTCGCGTGCGTGCTCGCAATTTAATTCGCGTATTCGCTGATATATTTCGCACTCTCGTGAAGCAAGCGGTTACGAAACTGTTGGCTGGGCCTTTCGATATTGATATTTCACCTTTCAATTTATAAACAGGAAATTCCTTAACGAATATTCAAATCATAGATTTTTTTATCAATTTTGAATCAATTTTCTCTGCAACAAAATTATCGCGGACACCAACGTACATAATTTTCGAATAATTAGTATTAAGAAATTATTTTGCAAAAGTAGAACACATTCTGGTGATACTGTTCGCTTAAAAGTATTCGCGTGTTCACAATAACACGCGAGTTGGTTCAGCGGCTAGTTTGATTGCTAACAATTAGAGATTGTATCTCGATTTCTCTCTTTTCGATGTTCTTCTTTCTCTTTCTCTTTTTGTTCTCTCTCTCACTTTCTTTTTTATTTCTTTCGATATAGAAGGAAGAGAAAGAAATTCGCGATTCAAGACAAAAGTATTACTTGTGTCATTGATAGTAAAAAAACAATTGCATGTCTTTTTTTCTATTCATAATTTTTTCATTTATGATCAACCGCATGGCTGAACGTCCGAGTGGAATTCCGATTCATCGATGAAACTCACATTCGTTTTTTGACGATATTAACGCTGCTTGCACATGGATCTCCCGTTTATAATATCGCTTAATAATATTGGTTTACGATGTTTATGTTTTCCCGCTGAAAATGTAGACGGAGAAACATAAAACGCACGTTACGGAATCGGAAAAAAATTACGCCGCGAAATCGCGCGCAACGCGATTCTCGGTTAGTTAACCATTGGCTTTTTGCTGAATTAATGGTTCGAGCACGGCGGACAAAATGTTTGCTCCTCGGCTTCGACGTAACGGAATCGAGAGACGATCTCGCGAGACCGTCGAGCCTGCGCGCCCGGCGCAGTATGGTATAAAACTTTTATAGGCCATTAACAGTCAAGCTAATAACTATAATTGAGGATGTAACGTGCATATAAGTGTCGCTACTTGCTGCTGCGGGGAACGACCCCGTAATCTGCCCCGACCTGGTCGATCCGTCCGCGAAACGAGCGCGAAAAATTGCCGCGATTCTTTGAAAAAAATTCAAAAGATTATCTCATTTGCATCTGGTATGAATATTACTTTTGTTGCCGATTTCAGGTATTATACTTTCGATCTCGGAATCATTAGGGCGACGTTTCGTTTAATCGGCAACGAGGATTGCCCGCCGGATCTTGACAGACGTGAATGTCGTCGGTGCATCAAACTTCTGATCGGGAACGCCGAGTCTGGCCGCCGGGGTTTATCCTGCCTGTTGATATATCGGTCGTTCGGCACGACGCAAAACTCCGCTCCTTCCCGCGGGCTCCGACATCTCGCGAATTATCATAATCTCGCCGCGCGCGCCAGCGGATAATGCGGATGATCTCAAGCGCTAGAGAGCCCGGGAGCGGAATCGCCGAGTTCCGTGGCCCCGAGCTGCACTGGCACTCGTCTTAAGATGTTTCCCGCTTGCAAATTGTGTTGATTGGCTTCACGGAGATAGTTTAGCTAAACCATCCTTTGAATCGATACGTTCCGGCAGTCATATGTTATACGATTTACGTCAATCTTTGTCAGCAAAAAAATCGTCGTCGCATTCCAATTTATAAAATATATCGGTACAGATTTAAAAGAATTTTTATTTAAAGAAACATTTTGAAAAAAAACGCTTTAGATAGTAGTAGCAAATTTATAGAATGTTCGATAAATCATTGGGATGCGAGGATTAAGAACGATGATTGACTCGTTATGTTGCGCGTACGATAAAATTTGTGGGCATCGCGCACGATGATTTATTCGGAGATTTTCATCGCGGACACGCGAGATCTCTGAGATCGAACATTAAAGCCAGTTCGAGCCGCGGCTATACGTTAAAACGACACCGGTTGGCAAAGGGGCGTTCGCCAGAAGGGCTTTATGGTAAGACCCCGACCACGCCATGAACGCTCTCGTTATAAAAACAATGAGAGAGTAGAGAAGGAGTAGAGAAGAAAAGAGAGAGAGAAAGAGAGACAGGCGGCTCTATTTGCATAACCGCCTCTACTCACAAAAGTCTATGATAAGTTGGCCCGATAAAGACGACCGCTTGTAATCCCCGGCTTCCGCGCTCGCGGGACGTCGTGTACATGTATATATATGTATATATTTCAGAATAGAATGCTACGAGAGCTCTCGCGGCTGTTTCTGAGCGAATATTACGTTGCATGGTCTTCGATTAGTGTCGATATTGCGCATGCGAAGGGTCCTGCAAATTTATTCTCGCCTCTTAATCTCGATCCAGTTACAATATCGCGCTGCCTCGATAACACAATTTGATGAGAAAGAAAAACTTTTTTTCAAAATCCGAGAAAGTAAGAAAGCAATTTTCAATATTTAAGAACGTATTAAAAAACCTATAAAGAATGGCTATTTTTTTCTTTTTGTTTTGATAAACTATATGATCGAAGATGTGACGTAATATATAGACCGTAAAAAGGGCGCAATCGATCCCTGATATTGAGTCATTTTCTTATGCAAAGTCGCTCGCGATTACCTTTACCTTAATTTCGCAACGGTTATGCATGGCCCGGTTTTAGTTTCACTAAAACAGGTGCGGATTATGATATTTCGCGGTGAATAGATCCGCGTGTCGCGAACAATAGCGGCAGTGTCTTATCCGACAGGTGATAGGTGGACGTGAGTGGCAAGTAGCGTGTCACTTGTAAGTGAGAATGTGTCTGCTTAGCGAATGCGTTATCCCCGTGTTACATATATACCGGGTGCACGCGTGCGTCTACATTCAGAATTATCAAAATTTTTTTTCAAGAAATACATTTTTTATTTCCTACATAATTGAAAGAAGAAAAAAAGCTTGCTCGTAGAATTGAACAAAATTATGCGAAAGTCACTTGCCTTGATTCTGACAATAAGATTGGCATCTCGTAAACGCGTGCTTTAATTGCGACTCGATTTCGCTCAGAATTTTACCGTTCGGAGGCATATATATCGATCGCCGTACATTTCGAAACGACTGTTTCTCCGAGACAAGGCGGAGAATAAAGATCGAGATTCTATCGGACGAAGGCGGACACCTGGTGTACGAATGGAACGCGGGGAACACGGGGGCGCGTGCTCACGCGTGTGCAGGTGACAATCTCGTTTGTGTTCACATGATAAACGGCTCCCCGCTGGTGTTATGGACGTTTGACGTGCCGCGCTGAAACCGTTCACTGTATAGGTGAAGTGGACTACGTTTAGTAAACCACATTCCAAAGATGTCTTGCCTGTTTCTTATCGTTCTGTACATGTTACTTGTTAAAAAGGGTGCGATACGAAAAAATTAAATTCTGCTTTCTTTGGAAAAAAAAGATACGAAAGACCGATATTAATTAAAAAGAAAAATAAGTAGAAAAATATTTCTAGGTAATTAAACGCTATTTCTAGGCAATTAAGCAATTTTATTAGTGCTAATATGATTTGCTAATATGAATTTATTCCGCTTAATTTATTCAGAAGTATATAATTTGCGCATTCTAAGTCAATTTATATCGAAAATTAAAAATCAGAATTTTTGTCCTATGATTCTTTTCGTCGAATTACATAATTTAAATATAACGGTATAATATAATAGTAGAGTAATAGAATACGTATATTTATAGATCCTAGATTTATTTCATTTTTAATTTTATCTTGTAGTTTTCAACAGATAAATTATTTTTAGAGACAATAATTAAAACTAAGATGCAATTTGATAAGAAACGCAATAATATTCGTAGCTATAAATTGTCATTTTAAACAAAATTGCATACTATTTGAAAACAAAATCGTTTTAATAATGTTCTTTTCCATTAAGGTGATAATGGAGGGCGCATTAGATCGCTTAATCGTTTCGATAAGAAACGCGGATGGAAAATGAGCCAGCAATCACTTCCGCGCTTGGCGTTCACCGCGAATGACAATCTATTTCCTCCTTCGTGCGTTCGCACGATAAACCACTCTCGATAGAATTGCCCGAACGTTTCATGCTGCTTGTACGAGCGTGTGCTACCTAAGCGAGGCCTACCATCTGCGCTCTACACGCATACCGGAGGCCTCGTTCACTCGGCTTATGTTAGTAACGCCGTCGTCCCTTTTCATATCCGCGTTAACCTCCGCGCGCCGTTCGGTTAATTGATCCGGAATACCATTCGAGCCTCTTCTTAAGCTTCTCCGCCTCTCCCTCTCGCCCTTGGTCGATCATCATCCCAGTCTGAAACGAAGCTCCCGGTCGGTCCGTCCTTTGACTCGCGGGGAGCGGAATTTCTACGCGTCCTATGGCGGTTTTTTCGCAATCTCGTGTATAGTGTACCTCCATGGTTATTCTCATAGTTAACGTTAGCGCGCCGCGATTTATCGGCGTTTCGGTTGAGTAGTAGAAAAAGCCCCAGGCAAGTATCTAATCTGGCAGCTTCCACTCGGTGACGCGAAGATGACACCCAAGTGCCAAGAATGTTCCTCTATCTATTCGACATGCGTACAATTTCGCACGGAATTCGACTCCCGGCATTGAAGGTTCATCCAAAGGATCCGTTGCATCGTCTCTACGAGGAGCAAGGATGCCTAAAACTAGCGCGAAGCATCGTTAAACGCCCGTTTCCGCGGACTCGAAAGCCCAGTCTTGCCCCAGCGATGCACGACGACGCGAGAGCGAGCATTAAATAGGCGGTTCCGCGGCTTAAAGACGAGTTTGCGGAAAATCGGAGTAGAGCGAGGGCGGTTATTACTTAATCCTAAAGGCGGGCCTTTAACATTACGTACGATTAACCGGCCGCTCGCAATCAGCGATCCACGGGGATCGATCTCTCGCGGATCGCGCGGGATCAATATAGAGCTCGAGTACCTGCGTGCACAACACAGCTCACATCCCGTGTATCGTGTGTGGTAATCCCGGGTATACACCTAACTACGTGATGCTGCGAGCGCGGAGAGACCGGCCCCGGCCAGACCGATCTGCTTAGCGCGATGCAGGGCCGCTCTCTCTCTATGACCGGTCTATAAATCTAGTAAATCTTAAAACGATGGCTGTTTTATCGAGCAACAAACAGGTTACTAATGCGCCACGCTCCAATCACGAGCTCGCGTGACGCTCCGGATAATGCCGCCATGGGGCTTCTTTTTCTTTCTTTCTCTCTCTCTCTCTCTCATTTTCTCGCTCTCCTTTTATTTCGGTCCACTATCTCATGCTCACGCTTTTCCAACCGATCTAGTAGCTTAAAGGTTAATTCACAATTCGTTCGTGATTTCCGTCTCGAGAATAGTTTCGATCGGCATATTTCAAATGGGAAGCTTTGAAAATGAACGTTTAAATAGCGTTTTATTTGAAGAATATATAATATTATTTGAAAATTTATTTTTTTTATTATAATGATGATATAAATATATTTACTTGAAATGTAATAATGGAAAATAATTGATTAGGCCAATACATGTAGAGTTTTAAATGACATTTATTTTCGACTTAAAATAATAATTGGAGCTAAAACAAATACGCATTTATTTCAAAAATATTATTACTATTTATCGCTAATTTATCCAAAGACAACATGATTAAATAAGATATAGAATAAAAATAAATCTGCGAAACGTAAGACGGAAAAATAAATAAAATCGTAAGTTTTCTGATCGTGTCGCAATACAAAAAAAAATGTCGGTGCACTTAATATTTACTGTTCCACCCGATCGGAATTTTTCCAAGACCGCGCTTACACGCGGAAGCATGCGACGCGCGTATTACATTGTCGCAAAAAGCACCGCACGACACGCGCCGCATCGGCGTACACGCGCAAGAAGCGTTAAAGAATTCCCCATATATCTGTGTAATCGTGGCCACTCGGCGTATCTGGTCACATTTCGACGTTGTACCGGAAGAGCGGTGTAAGAGCCTTAAATCAATTTCAAGGCAATCCGTGCAAATTCCAAGGTGTCCGTGTGCGTGCGTCATTATTGCGTGTCGAAGATGTTGCGGATGTCGAGGAAGAATGGCATCTCGATTATTACACGCATACGTCTACACATTTTAAATATTCAAATATTTAAGCAGTACGCTGAGACAGTATATTAGTATCGCGCCGCATTTCTATTGCATTTTTTAAAGCATTTGATAAAACAAAGTATACCATTCAATCTCGAACGCGTTGGCGTTCCACCTTCGCGTCTTATCGCGCAAACGTGAGTTAGCCTTAAGCTCCGGCGAGAGCTACTAGCCGAGATCGCGGTCGTGTAATTTATTTAAGAAACGACAGGCGCGTTGTCTCTGCGGCGTCGGTGTACTTCCTGTTTATCGTGGAACGCGCGCTGTTAATCCTTGCACCTCTGTGCGCGATTAAGGGGGATTAATAATTGGGATGATGATTACATACGCACAACGAGCTCAGCCGCTCACTTTTTTGCGATATTATTTCGATAGTTGTAGCATTATTATTATATATAAATAAGATTGCATTGATATTTGTATTTATATTCATGCTGAATATTTGCACACGTGTCATGTGCTTTTTTTAATTTCCTTGCCATTTTCTTGGTAAAAGTTGTGGACTAGTTATTAAGGGAAAATTGAACGATGAGAAGTATCAAACGTGACGCAAAGTGCATTCGTTACGAGCAATTAGAGGACCTCGACTGTAACAAATTTCAAGTACGCTCTCCGGAAAGTATATACCATGGACGATCTCTGTGTTCCGTAAATAAGTTATTAAAGCGTTCCGGAAAGGATAAAGCCGTTCCTCGCTCACTTTTCCATCCTCTCTATCGCCCGGTTTGCGATCGTTAACAAACCAGAACGCATCGTATTGTCGCAAATTGTTCGAAAATGCATCATCCCGCGAAGTAGAAAGCATGGCAAAAGCGAAAATCCGACGACGGTGGTACCGACCGAGTTTCCAGGCTCGCTTTCCGACGAAATCACCGCACGAAGTTTATCCTCGCTCGCTTTGATCGGGAATAGTATGGAGATCACTTCCGGATCGGAGACGTAATAAAAGATAGGCAAAAATCGACTTTGGAAAGTCGCGGAACCCCCGGGCAATCCTTCGTATTTTGTCGCCGACCGAAACCGCAAAGCCTTCTCGAAGAAACGTCGTGAAAGTCGCGATTTTACAATTAGTTTCGTCGAACTGTGTCCACGATAGAATCGCTCTTCCGGATTGGAGTAAATCTTTAGGTGCGAATAAAATTGCCGATAGTTTTTAATATCGTATTGCGATATTATTTTTACCTCATTCGTTCGCACTCTCGCATTCTCGAATCGAAAGTTTCGTCCGATTGATGAAAATATACTCGAGAGCTAACGTCGAACAAGAGATCTTTTAATAAAGACCGCTTTAATAATAACGTCCGCAGTATTCGCGCTACCAACTAGACAGGAGGTTACCTTCGGGAGGTTTAGAAACAGTTGACCGGACGTGGATAATGGCTGGCGTGGCCACAGCTGAGTACGGCGACCCATCCTCCTTACTGTGGCACGCGGGTGTGCAATAAGCGTGATTGCGGTTTTAGGATGATAGGCTGTCACGCCGCATCGCAAATTATTTCGGTGGAAGATACGACGTTCCTTCGTTCTCTTCGGATTATACGAGGAAGGTGAAACGGCACGAGAATAACTCCCTCTCCCCCGTTTTTGGCCCGAATCCCATTCACGAAATTCTGCAAAATGTTCAGAATTAATTCAAGAGAAAGTGCAGACGAGAAATTGATTCCGAGCAATCGGAGCGTGGCGCGATGCGAATTTACGCGATTCTACGCGAATCGTCGCGTTTAATCCCGCGATGAACAACTAACATTGATCGGTTTCGCAGTAAAACTCTTTATGGCACATTGCGAGAAATTGTAGCGCGAGATTTCGAAATCTGGTTACACTTAAATAACAGCTATAGATAACGGATATAAATATAAGAGTGACAACGGGCTTTGCACAATGGGAGGAGAGCGATGTTAGCGATGGCTAACAATAGTCGGATGCATGCGTATTTCGCTATGGCTCGTTGATTCCACGCGTGCTATGCGCGTTCACGGCTCCTTAACAGCCGCCAACGATCGTTGCGCTATTACGCGTCGTTATCACTATATAGCACTATACTGCTCTATCGCGATACTCTATTCTATTTTGCCGCTGAAGATAAATCTTATCAAGTATTACGTCTCGTTGAACATGAAATATACGTACGATATTACCTCATTAAGAGAAAAGTATACTTGCATTCGACAGTTTTCTTTCCGTTAATGAAGTGACGAGTTTATCTTTCAAGAATTGTCCAATAATAAATCTCGTCGAGAACGAGAGTGAATAAGAGCGAATTATTTCCGCGTCAAAGCTGCCAAAACGATGAGATTCGCTCAAAAAGACCATTTTTTCTGATAATGAAAGATAAAGTTCCTTTCTATTAAGGAGAAACTGTAATTTGACAAGATTATGTTCTCGATGGAACGAAGAAAATGTCTTTTCAAACTATATTTATGTATATACACATTTGCGTGAGCTATCTAATAAATAATGTAGCGGGAGAGTTTATCGCGAAATATGCTTACGATGGGATAAACGGCTGAGAGAGACGGAAAACAATAACTCGGCATTATGGCGAAAGGCTTCTTGTCGCGCTTCACACTCCCGGAAGTTGGCGGCTACCCTTGAAAAATTAAATAAAAACGTCAATGAACGGGGAAATATCCCTTTTCCATATATAATATTTTACGATCGTATGCGGCAGAAAAATCTGTAATTCCTCGCGGAAAGATGAAACGTAAATAATCTAAGAGCCCTTCAATTCAATTAAATAAATGCGAGATTTTGATGTGTAATCTGAAGTCGAAATTTCCTAAATTAAAAGTGTCTGTTCGCAAATCCGAATCAGTGAGCTGCTTATGATTTGATAGTCAATGTGATTGTGATTTTGGACAAAATTGAAATGAAATTAAATCAAGTCGGCGGACATGAATTGCGTATGCAATTTATGTAGGCGACTTTTATATTAATAAAACATCATTGCTATAGAAGATGCCTACAAAACTAGAGGAAAGAATCGATACTTGAAACTGCGTTATGATATTCGATTTAATATGAACTCGCGACACGTGATTTGTATGCAACATTGCACGAATAAAGTAAAACAGTACAATTCGCAGAACGTACATTTTATGGCTTATTGAGAGTCTAAGCTATGCCATGTCGTCATCCTGGAATATCCGGGCGCAAATCGAGAAGAATACAGCTCGCGCGCGACATAATTTCCGGGCTAAACGACTCGCATCGATTTTCTGCGGGAAAGGCCGACGGAAAGAGCGAAATACGCGACTTAATGTTCGAGTGGGCTACGGATATTAATGGAAATGTCCGGCGGATTTTATGGCGTGCGAGGGGGAAGAGAATTATCGAAGTTTCATGCATACATGAGGATGCGTCCGTTTCTCCTTCCCGGAATCAGAATCCTTTACCTGCGTGTAATCAACGGTGCAGGTGTTATTTCGTTAAAAACAGGAGACCATTTCTGAGAGAAGACGTTGGGAAAATGCAGCAGCATATTCGACTATTGTGAGAGTCCACATTATTCGTACTATGATAGCTTGACGAGTATCTGGCAGATGCGTAACGACAAAACAAGAGGTGAAATAACGGCCGAATTCATCCGCATTCGTCCTAATAACTTTACATCTTGACAGAGAAGAAGCCACGATCGTAGCATCGTAAAAGGCAAGGTAGGAATACCGACATCCGTGGCTGGACGTAAAAAAGTCGTGGAAATAAAAACCCGGTGTAATTATGTTTACGAGTCGCGGCTGCGACAATATAACTGCAGGAAGAAGGCAAAGAGGATACAACGTCAGAGAGGAGCTGTCAGAAAGGAAAACGGAGGAGAAGGAGGAGAAGGAGGAGGACGAGGGAGAACAACATGGATGACGTCGCTGTGGCTATAAGACCAGGAATGACAACCGCGTGTATGCGAAAATTTCATAATCGCCGAATGGCGCTCAGTTTTCTCGGTAATTTCGAATAAACTAGCTCGAAAGAAAAGAATCGCGCTTGTCGGTCTACTCGTGTATTAGTACTTTTTACGAGAGACCTGTAATAGAAATAGTTTCTAACTAAAAAAAAATATGCATGTGTATATTCGTGATTAATTTTTACACAAAATCGAGCGTATGATCGAGATCTCTAGCAAATGGCGACGATGAAATTGTGCAATAAAAATAGATAACGGCAAATTATATCGGCGAAATACCAATCGTTATCTTAAATGGGATAAGCGCGGCAATTATCCTACCGATTAATTACAAGAAACGAAATCATAAAATATATAAAGAGCGAATGTGTGCGACCGTATTACGTTACGTTTTGCGACGCAAGAATGCTGAACGGACTACGATTTCATTCCTCGTTATTACGCGCAGTTAATTGCCAATCGATTCTTGTACCGCTACAGTTGGCGATCACACAATGTGGTACGACCCTGAAGAGAGCCTTCGCAGGCAAAGTAACGATCCTAATCGTTTCATCGTTAGAGATAATTCTCGCGACGTATACGCGGCTTCCGCTTCGCTCCGACTTCCTGCTCGAGGCTGGAAATGGCGTGATCTTTCAGAAAGGATCGGAGCGAGAAACGAGCGAGTCTATCGACGGTTTATTCATCGCGATTTTTTTCGTTTCTTTGTATCGATTAGATCGCTACAAGTCGAGAGCTACGTACAGTTTACGCTCGCGTGAAGCGAATACGCTCAACGAGATAATGACGGATTCGCATTCGCTGTTTGACTTTGAATTTGCAGGTCGTTTTGCGAGTCGCATACAAATTATATAGTTAAATAAGTTACCTACAGATATCTGAAGGGCCTCCATCGATTACGTCACGTAATCTCCGCATAATAATCGCGGTGAAACGGTACTCGCGAGAATCCGCGGCATCGAATAATCGGCGATCGATACGCTGACGTCCCGCTTCGATCGATTTCTCTTGGAAATCGCGAAGCTACGTAGCTATTCTTCGATGATATCATCAACGTCCACTTTTCGACAGAAGCGAGATATCCTCGGATCGCTCGAATGCGCGAGATCGTAGGCGGATACGAAATGTATTCGCGTCATCGCCGGGCGAGCATCGATCTTCTCTCCTCGATCCTGCGATCAATCTTTCCTCCGTCGTAGGTTGCATCGAGATGCCCGCGTCGTAGGTACTCATTGAACAGGCTACCATACCGCCGATGCAACCCCGGTGCTTCCTATACTTTGATCCCTATTTATGAGACGAGAAACACGACGAGGGGAAGTCGCGGGAGGAGGAACGGGAATGAAGAGCGCTTCTAAACGGCGATTATCGTCCGGTCGGGCGGATCGATAAATCCCGTCATATCGCGAAATTCGCATCATACGAGGCATCTGTAACGTCGAAATTCTGAATACGCTCATCTGCGATACTCATCTCACTCGTCGAATTCTGATCTCGCGACGTTCCAAGATCTGATCCTCTTGCATGCTGATCATTTTGCGTAACTATCTAATCTGAGTGCCAAACTGCGTTGGCAGTGCATAATGGTAGTCACTTTCAATGGCATGCTATTAAGAGTAACCATTTAAATAGTTTCGTTTATGAATAAAATATTATTTGAAAGAATTTATTATATTCTGTAGAGAGAGAGAAAGAGAGAGGAATGATGATACATAGATGATAGATAGATGATAGGTAGAAATACGTAAAAAATATTTATTTGAAATGTACTAATTATACTTGAAATTATTAATGAAAGTGATAGTTTTTTACAAAAAATCTTGAAGAAATTCACTAAAGATTAATTGACATAATTATTGGAAGATTTCAAACTTACATTGACGAATTATATAAATAATATTTCTTGTATTACTTTAAATATTATTCAAAAATAACTCTGGTTTATTTTTTCAACGTTAATTTTGAAAAATAATTAATTTTTAATGAAATTTAATGTGAAATATAAATAAAAACGAATTTAAAAGACATAAGTTATAAGAGAGAAATGAATAATATGAAAATGGTATTTTTTAAAATATTTCATATTTTCTAGCGTAATAAATTTTATTTTTCCAACGAGAAATATATACATATTACATCTACATATATTTAAAAAAAACTCATTTTCCAAAAACAAATATTTTCAATAATGCGTTTATTAAGATATAAATGAATTTTTATTTCAAATTAATTATTACATTAATGGGGGCGTAGAGAAAGAGAAGTAGATCGAAACATTCATTATATTTAGAATAAACAATACAAGAAAACAATAGAGGCAGACTATTACTTCTTATTTTATAAATACCAAAAAGTATAAAATAATAATTGAAAGAAATTACCGGTAATTCGGATTATATATATAATTGTGTTTCAAATAAGATTGAACATCTAATATACAAATAGCCGAAGCAGATACGACGCGCGCACGATGTAGAATATCAATATTATTTTCTCGGACGCCGCCGCAGCTTATCTCGAACGGAGGAATACGAGCAAGTAAACGCGCGATTTACCATTCCCGTCTGGACGAACACCGGCATCGTAACAGGTGGAGAGAGAGGAAGCTAGAAAGGGAGAGAGAGGAAGAGAGTGGATCCGCGGGGCGCCGGGTTTGGACCGACGTGGTACACGTACTGTGTGTATATACCTAAGTCCTAGTTCAAGGGATTCAAATTGCCCTTCAATCCGCTAGTGCCTCGCTGCACTTGGACTGAGGGCACTTAGGCGGCCCGCAGTCGGCTGAATCATGTTTCACGATCCCTCTTTACTGTCGGTACTCAGGCTCTTAACACTGTTCTCTAAGTGGCGCTTCGCCGGCAAATCGATTCCACCTTCCATCCCCCTTCCCCAAATAGATCCCGACTGAGAGAGAGGAAGAGAAATGGACATTACCGTGCTCTCAAGTTGGACGACGATATTAATCCAGCCAATAGGCATTGGTAGGATATGTTCTTCTTGCGATTCGATCGAACTCTAACGTGTCAATCGATAAGAACGTTTGCGCACACCTTCGATCATTCCATTCGGCTTGAAACACTTCCATTTGTTTGTGCATGTTTTCTCGTATTAACGCGGAGATTCGATCTCTGGTAGATTCGATCAATGTAAACCGATCGTTCAATCTCGATAGAATCACGGGATGACGATATTAATTTCGCCAGCAATACCGCACGATCGACTTTTAACGCAACATCGATAAGAGCCATTCCGTTCATTTTCGATCGCTCCCCTCGTTTCGCTCGAATCCTAAAAGGCTCTCAACATAAGCGCGCGATGTATCGGAAAATAGGTGATACGTTTATCTAGTTTCACGGCTCCGGAAGAGGAAATAAGGTTCACAGCCGGCAGATTATCGCGGATTACGAGACCTTAATTCGCGGCAATGGAATTCTCCAATGAAATTTCTCTCAGGAAATAATCATTATTGTTTCACCCCATCGCGGAGAATCGGTAAGAGACAGCTCGAGCTCTCACGTTCGACTTTGTGAGAATCGAAGAACCGAAAAAGAGAAGAAAGAAAGCTGCGCCGGACACGGAGGTAGGAGAAAAACGGGAAATTCGCCCTTCGATGGCAGTCTCGATTCCGCCGCGAACGGACCTTCCGATCGTCGCGCGTCCTTTTCTGCGGTCGCAACTACCGGATATTGGTTATTGCGAGCGATGCCAAGAACTGTATCGAGCCTCATGAAAACTTCTCCGGTGACCGGATCATTTCTGTGTCGATTAGCCGATTTTATCCTTCTTTTTGTCGTTTTTACGAAAGGGTGGGAATCAAGGCGATCGCAGAATTCTTTTCTTCAATATTTGCCGCGAAATTTTGCTGATGGAAATACACTTCATTTACCTCTGATTTATTTTACAAGTTAATTTTTCTAACAATCGCATACAAATGCAAAATAAATTTGAAACATACATGTTTCATTATCCATTGTTGAGGAGCCGATAGGTGTAATCTCGGAAATGTTTTCCGAGATACTTTGGAGCGCCAGAAGAAAACTATAGTAGATAGAGCGAATAGTAGGTGGACGATGAAGAGAAGGAGGAGGAAGAGGGAGTGGTTACCTTCTCTCGTACTTCGAAGATCTCGTTTAGATCGGAATCGGATACTCACGGCGGAGACGTCTAAATCGGCACGCGGAAGAGACCAACGACCGACTTGGTCGAAAGAGAGGAGGGAGAGGTAAAGCAGAAGAGGATGAAAAGGAGGAGGATGGATGGATGGATAGATGGAAAAAAAGGCAGCAGCTCCTCGCGTGACTACGTTCGAGCGGCCGACACGTAGCTACGCTACGTCGAGGCCTGTCCGTGTTTATCAGCCATCACCCTCGGCGAGTCGCGCCGGCGGAAACGTGGACGAGCCGCGGCCGTTTGACCCTTTCGAGCAGCGATTCGGGAGGAAAGGGCGATTCGTCTTTCTATCGTAACCTAACCAGCTGGCGAATGTCGATTGAAATGGAGAAGTCAAGTAGCTATCGGAAACCGGGTAGTTAACCGGTTAATTATCAGTGAGCGATATGTTTAGATTGGACCTGGTCCGAGAAATTATGTAAGTGTCCTTACGTAATTATAACTCCAGGCTACTAGCGTGATCAGTAGCCGCATTTCGTCGCTTTCTTAGGACCGTAAATAGATCGATACGCTTGTCGCATGAAATAATCTGTCTCCGCGAAAATTATGAATTTGCGAATACGCGACTCATCGCTCGGCGAATTTAGCCTCCAGGTTGGACGAGAAGAATAAAGCGGATGACTCAATATCCGCAAAACTTTGCGCGGAGAAGGACACTCGCAATAAAGACTCTCGCGCAAAGAGATCAAGGACTTCCTCGAAGCTCAATCTATAGCGATGGGAATTTGTCCGACGGAGACGGACAACAACACCTCGCTCGAAGGCGGAATGTGAGGAGGAGGCTGAAGCAGAAGGGAAAAGAAACATCGCAGATTAGCACATTTTACATATAGCACTTTGGACGCTTGAAGACAGCTGGCAGCGACGAGTAACGAGAGACATACTATTATCAGATTCTTGGTATTCTTCGATTAATTGGCCGGTACAGTTAAGGGATAGGTGGAGAAAAGAAAGAATCCCCTCGCGGCGATCGCTCGAGGCCCTCCCATGGTTAATTTATTGCGACAGCCACGGTGGATCGTGTAGACTATGTCGTCCGCGATCGCGACAACGCGAATGAAGACTCTTGAACTGTCCGTGATGCACACAAACAAATGGAAGAACGCCAGCTTCAATATTTGTTAATTAACACCCTTGGGAATTTCTGCTTGTCGTCGCGAAGAAAAGGTTCTTCTTATATGAAGCATTTGTTCGAGAATCACTCTCGCGAGTTGAGATATGTATATATTTTTATCCTTCAATTTATACGCGTTGAACGCGTGATTCAGTAACGATTTCTTGCATCTGTTCACCGATAAAAAGTTGACCGCGTTTGCATCGTGTTGGCGGCCGACGTCAAGAACTGATAGTCGTTCTTTTCGTACTTATTTATGCTGCTGGCTGAATGACGTGAATGAGTAACATCGAAGGCACTTTCGAGAGATAGATAAAGTCTATCATTTGAAATAGGAAATACTAAATTGTTAACATGAAATAATTATTCACTTGTATTAATTAAGATTCGATCTGAATGATTTAATCGACATTTAGAACGATATTTGATAAAATATAAGAAATGATAGGTGGTCGAAATGGTCAATGCTAGTTTGAAAGTTTCGTAACATTATTTAAAATAAGAGTTTCTAATTTTTTAAGATTTATTAGAATTAATAATTTCAATTATATAATATATATATTTATTGCGTTAAATAACATTTTATTTAACAATTTTTTTAAAGGTTGCTTTTAATAGTTTGTATTTTTTAATGTGCTCACTGCATTTAGAAAGTGGATAAATTTCCACATGAGTGATCTTACCGCTTAATCCACTCTATTCGCACCTCCGCTGAGTCATTCGACGTGATGTCACTTATGTCACGGTTATCGACATAACGATATGATCCTGCCGAAGCAAATGTCCTTTGTGTACAAACCCACGGATATAAAACGAGATACAAGTAATCAAATGTATTAAACTATTTCCTTCCACGTATATATTTCTCGTTAATCATCTTCTTATCAACCGTGGGGAGAACCAAAGAAGATACGTGGACTCGTTATCTTTGCCGTGTCGTTCCTTCCATCCTTGCCAACGACAAGTGTTTCGCTCGCCTGTCGAGGATAGGTAACCCCGGGGACCTTAGCGCGATAGTTAGAAGTTGCAACTTCCACTTTCTTGCTGTTCCTGTTTTCCTTGCCTTTCGCAGCTTCAGAAACGGACGGGTATCGCGTTACTTGGCAATTTCCTGGTGTCCGGAGCACGCACGTGGACCAAGCGGATGATTCCTTGGGAGGGGCACGCATTTAACTGCACGGATACAACGGTTGTTTCGTTGCTAGATGCTTCGTTTTTGGCTCACGCACACACGCACACGCGCGCCCAAGCATCAGACCCTGCCCGTTCCTCGCCGTCTCGATCTACTCTCTCGCCTCGTTAGGCAAAAAGCAACGTATTGCGGTAGATATACCGGAAAGTGTTGTCCGTGATATTCTTCCCGCCTTGTACCTTATCATATGGCAATTAAAATGGGAATCTACCTACCGTTCTTTACGAGACATACGAGTATCATTACAAATAGCTGACGTGGGTCGCGGGTTAACACGTGAGCTAATTTCAGTCGGAATTTTATCCCCGATTTTAGAACAGCCGCCGCAAACATCGCGCTTAAGAAGCTCCACTTAAGAAATTGCCTTACCAAATATTATTACGAGATTTCTCTCTCTTTTTAAGATGAATTATAATTAAAATATTCCAATTACGGAGCCGATCGACCGAGAAATTCGATAACGGCATCTCGTCCCCACGATTATTTATATTCGACAGCTTCTCTATTACGTGTATACACTTTTTTTAAGTAAAATCGAAATCGTAGCCGTGTATAATATCGTCGTTACGACACGTGGAATGGATTTCGAAGACCTTGGAACCGACCAGTATCGGCTCCGTCGAGAGAGAACGCGGTACAAGCCATGACGATGCTTTATTTCCCAACATCGGTGTGAAGAGGTAGCGGATATATCGCGTTACTCGAGTAATTTCCCGAGTGTCCGGTCTGCATCATCGCGGGGAGAGGGAGAGACGAGGTCAGGAAAACATCTCGTGGCGCATAAATCTGACGATTGTTCCGCGATATAATTTGCCGCGCTCTTTCTCTCGCTCGATGAATCTCTTGAATTGTTGAAAGTGATTGGATTCCATGCTGAACTGATTTTTAATTGCACACGTTTTGAGAATTTTGTGGAATAATATTTTTTAATTAGCAAAATTAATACATAATACTTTTTAAATTTCAATCAAAATTTATAAGCTTGATAAAATTAAATCTCTGATTTTTTATTTAAATCAGCGATTTCTAATATTAAGGATGTTTTGTATGTACAATCCCAGCAAAGGGTAGCTGAAAATTAATATTGACGAGTATCCACTTTTGGTGTATTTTGAGTATGAGAAATTGTGTGGAATATTTATTGCGTTTTTACTGAAATATTCCGAATTTTGTTAATCGAAATGATTAATTTTTGGCAGAGAATTTCGCCTTGTGTTAGTACTTGTATAATACTATTTGACCAAATATTTCCTCTGTATCTAAACTTTTGTAAATTTTAAACAAATTCTGAATATTATTTCCATGTGTTTTTGTGATTTGAATCGACGTGGTTATACGTTTCCCATAAGAACACATATTAATTCGGTGCAAATTAAAATCCTTATAACTTGTGAACGCTTTAGCGAATCGATTTAAAAATTGTACTGAAGATTCTAAACATATATAAGGACATTCTGTACAATTTTCATTAAATTCTCAATATTTTGAAAATAGGTACAAAACATCCTTAAAGAAATAAAAAAAATTGCTCGAAATCCCATCACATTTGCTCTTGCTCTCGCGCACAACTTTTATTCGTGGGAGACACGCAGTCGGATCGAATCGGACAATAATCGTGCATAAACTCCGCGTCTCGAGCGTGTAAACTAGATAATACAACCCGGTTCTCTCTCGCATGTGAAGTGCCGCCGGACGTATTATACGTAATGCGTGAAGTCGCGCAACAAAAGTTATTATGCGTGAGCATAACCGATGCATACCGGTCCGCCTCTTTTAACACCGAGTAAACAAAGCCATATTGCGATTTTCCGCGGAATCGTCTCGTTCATCGATATATAATCTTCTCCCTCAATAATCTAAATTACTTTTATGCCAGAGACTTTGTCATATTTGATCTCACAATGCTCTGAAAAATCATCACACGTTGTTGAACGACGTGGAGATGTATTACACGTACTTTGCGAGTCGAGTCATTAATCTAGCATGACTATATCCAGTATATTCTTGCGGATAGTTACCGGAGTTGAATATATAAACTATCTGCATGCGGATGAAATTACTTAATCTACGACGTGTAAGTCGATGAATATTACACCGGGCAAAAAGCCGATCTGCCTTTCCGCTGATCCGGATGACCCCGCCGGCGGACACACCCTTGGTACTCATTAACATCCGCGCGGCAGAGGATCCTTCATCCGTTGGGAATCGATGAGCGAGCACAAAAGCGCATAAATTCGTCATCCCGATAGTCGAATCATTACCTGGCAAATAAGCATCTGTATCCGACGAAGAATGCAAATTGAACCGCGTGGATAAACTTACCTAATTTACGTCGTGTCGACGATGGACATTGCAGAGCTTGCGTGCGCGCGAGAGAGAAGGAGAGAACGCTATCCAGCTATCGCTTCTCGAATATCGCGGTAGGAGAAGAAACAACAAAGTTGCAACGACCTCCCCTTCCGCGTCCGGATGACCTTACCTCGCCCGCAGTTATACGCCGTTGCTGATACGCTTCCGCCGTCTTTTTGCACGCCCGCGAGCAACATGCGGGCATACACGCACACGCGCATGCATATACACACGTTACTCGTGTGTGCCTGGTGTATGTACTCTATCCGCGCGGGTTCGATAGAGGTAGATGGGAGAGAGACGCGGAGGGAGTGCGTGCAACGCGCCGCGTGTGGACACGTCGGAGGAGATGGAGAATATACGTAGCCGCGTAGGTAGCGCATTAGTCGTCGATCGCGTTGCTCCTGTTGCCGCACAGGATAGCGGAATGCGCGAATTCTTCGGGGAGGGAGCGAGATAGCGACGGAGATAGCGGCCGTGCGGTCGCTCGGTGCCGCTGGCCTGCACGAGTCGCTGTTGCAGGAGCGGCGACCGAGCAGATGTTGGCGGAGGTGAGGGAACTGTGGGCGTCCTTGCCCCGGGGAACAGGGACGTGCAGAGCCTCGAGGGGCACAGGTACAGGCTGACCTCTCGAGCGGGACCGGTGTTCCCTTCCGGTGATCCGGGTCTCCCCGGGGAAACGCGGTCGTTATTCATCTCCGAAAATGTTTCGAAACCGAGGAGTACGTACGTATCTTTTTCTTCGATTTTTTATTGATCCCTTGGGCGTTTCTTTCTGAAAAATTTACAGTTACCTGAATATTTATTCATGGAAGTCTAATGAGATAAGATACGTTTATATGTCGTAAAAGAAATATTCTGAAAGAAGCTCGAGTTATTTGGAAACCAAAGAAATTAGTCTCGTGCAGCGAAAGTGCGAGGCTCATAACTTGTTTATATATGATCGAGCTTGTCCATGGTATATCTTCCATCAGGGAAGAGATCGGTAAGGAGAAAAAGAAAGAGAGAGAAAGAGAGAGCCAGCCAGCCAGCTACCGGTTAGCCCAGGTCAGGGTTGCCCGCGAGCTACAATTTGGCATTTCTCGTGGATCCTGCCGTAGTGTAATTTGCTTGGCTCTGCCCTGCCGAGGAATCCGGTCCATCGGAGAGGTCGATCGCCGATCGATACATAGTTGGACGGACGCGAGACACGCGATGGAGAAAGCAGATAATTATACAATCGGCGTTTAATGAGGTACGGGTAGGTCCCGTTGTTGATTTTAATAATGCAACGTTGAACGATTTTCCACGAATGTGACGTTCGCGATCGATCTAAAAGTATCAAGAGTTGTAGATAGAAACGGTAGATGTACGAGAAAATAATTGTCAGAAAAATCGAATTCCCCATAGATTCGGTGTTGGAAAAGTATCCCTCACGCATAACGACTGACGTTTATCCGATCGCTTCGACGGGACCTCCTCAGCGTACGCGATGGAGATCTTAATGAAGCCGATGCAACGCACACTACTATTGCGCGCAATCTGTAATGCGCCGATACGGCGCCCAGTGCAATTTTATTATCGACGATGTTAGGCCCTCGCGATCTCGACGAACCTTCTTCCGGGCTTTAAGGCCGGCTGTTACGCCTGCCGCGCCTCTACGTAGCGGATGCGGCCCGTTCCCGTTTCTAGAGTCCGCCGAGGAGAGCACGAGATATGCAATCTCTGTTCTTATCTCGTTTCCCCTCCGTCTGAAATTCCAAGTTGATCCTTGATCCTCCGCGCGAAGGATCGGGGATCGTCGATCGGTGTTTTCGATCTCGCGATCGTACGAGTCTCATCTAAACGCAACACCTGTGCGTACGATTCCAATAATCGCCACGCGTCAGCGCAGTCTGTCGCTCGCCGCTATCCTGCCCCGTGTCCCGTAACGGTAAAGCTAATTAATATCTCCTCTCTTCTCGCGAGAGCGCGGCTAATTCGCGTTACGCGCGAAGCGCAATCGTGGAATCGCGCCGCCGATTTCGCGAGATCGATCGACCCGTTTCACCGAGCTGCATCAACCTCGAAGATCGCCGCCGCGCTCGCATCTAGCGAGAGGGAAGAGAAAGAGAGAGAGAATACGCGCTCATATTTCCTCGTTTATATTCTCCCCCGTCATATATCAGCTATATTTGTTATTCCATTCGCGAAGAGATCCGAGATAACACGAGGGTGTTGGTTCGCGTTGCACGCGCGCGCGGTTATTACTGTCTCGGGCGAATTCGCGTCGCATCTCGACTCGCCTTCCGCGTCGGGCCTTCCGCATCGAACGAGCGAATACCGGAGCGTACACACTCGTTGCCGGGAACGAGGAAGTATAAAACTGCCGATGGTTTTTTTATTCCACATTTTATTTTCCGATTATACAGATTTCACAACGGGAGCCGAATATAAAAAAAAGAATAATTACTCCTCGTTCTTTTTCTCCGTTATTTTAATTTTTCTCGTCTCGATATAAATCCGATCTTTAGAAAATGTCTTATTAAAATTGTGGAAAATTTTCAATGCGTCAAAATCATTTTAAGTCATATAGCCTTTTATTTTAATCACAAATTTTTCTGTGACATTAATATTTTAGAGAGGTCGGAATTATAACAATGAGACCTGCGATTATTCTCTTATTTTGAATTAAAGAAATTATCTAGTAAATTATGCCCGATATGTTCGCGTAGAACTATGTATCAGCTGCTCCGTTTCTTGCATAGCTAACATTCTGTTTTAATGTCGCACGATTGAACATTTCCGTCCGTGATTGCCAGACGACGACCATTAAGTCTCCGGCATAAACAGCGGGGAAAGGAAGAAATAACAAACTATTAAAAGATATTTATAAGCCGAAGATAATAAGGCTCCTCCCTGCGTTATAATTGCTCGTAGGTTCTCTTAACGAGGCACTGACGTGTACGGTGTGGCATTCCAGCTTTGACAATTCCAATTTTCAGTCGCAACTCATATTCGACTGCTCATTTAAAGCGTAGCAACTCCATTAAAGTCTACTACTATTACTACTACTGTTCGGTTTCGCTTTGGTGCAAAGATACAATATGCTGCATTTGACTTGCGCCACAAAATGGAAATCAGCATGACGTGGCGAACGATCGATTAAACGATCGTAGCAATCGGCAACATTAGATCTTTCGAGAGCTAACAAGTTGCGAATTAAACTCAGTTTCCTTTTAACGAGAACAAAACAACACAGCGAACAAAATAATGACGTTTATTAAAATGTAGAATTTTATGAAACTCATTTTGTTAAAATGTAGAATTTTATGAAACTCATTTTACACTTTATTAACATTACTTTGTTTCTTATAATCATAACAGCGTAAATGCGAACTGCAAAGCTACACATGTCTATCAAGATGAATTATGAAACGAAATCTCGCGGAGAGCAGATCTGATAAAGATTATCATTCGAAACGATCGTTTTCTGCGTCTAATTGTTCGCGCTGCAATATTGCGCTGCGTTTTGAGGAAGTTTGCAGTTTACAGTTCAGGAAAATGCAGCCCGGGGTACGCGATAAGGAGCGGTAACGGCTCGCGAAGGTCTCGAGACCTTAGGGACAACGGTTCTTAGAAGTGCAAGAGAGCTGTAATCGTTCCCTCCTCGTGGCAGTATACGAATCACTGTCGGCAGAAAAGTAGCAGCCCGCGGGCTCCGCAATTTCCGTAAATACACAGTGAAAACATTGCTCGTCCCCGTAGCCGTTCGCCGTGTCTCGCTTCTCTGGACGAGGAGAAAAGGTGAGGGGAAGAGAGGGAGAGCCTCAATATAGAGATCCGCTTAGCGCGCGCAAAAACTCGCGATTCGTATATTTATCCATACCGCAGGATATTATATTTTTTTGTAGAATTTTTGATTAATTTTGGAATTAGATTCTCGCGCTTGTCGCTAAACGTTCGAACAGAGCGATTGCCGTATACGAGTATGTACGCGGATTCCTTTATTTGCGAGCCGCACACTCTCGTGTCCGGTGAAGAATCTCCCCGAGGGCGAGCCCGAAGCTCCAACACTCTCTGGACATAGTCACGAAGCGCACGGAAGCCGGGCTTCCGTCTCATCGGGCGGGCCACGATTGCACTTTGACTGACTCCCGTTGAGTCGTCGCGTCGAGCACGACACGATACAGCACGGCACGTCGACAGTCGGCGTGTATGAACGATAATTTATTCGGAATGGGTTGCAGACCGCGAAAGTCGTGCGGCCCGATCACGGCTTTTCTGGTCCGCGTGCCGGCTTCGTAGACCGAGAAATCGTTTCAGCAGCGTAAGCGACGAGCTGCATGGCGAGCACGTGGATTCGTTCAACTGTCATTGTTGTGAATGAGGAGTTTATTGCATCGAGATTCGAACCGTGAAGCAAAACTGATCCAACTCTCTGATGAATTTCTTGAAGAGTGAAAATTATATCTACATAAAAAGTAATATAAGGGGAGATTATTTCGAAAGTTTTGAATTTTTATTTTAAAATATTAGGAAGAGAAGGGCATAAATTTGTCTATAAATTATTATTGATTGATACGAATTGTACATCACGTGTGATATTATGTAAACATATGTTACATTAATCGCGCAGATCATCTGATTCATCCAGACGAGAGGACTTTCAACGCTGGCGCGAGATTGAATGTTTCGCAGACATTTACGGAGAAACTCCCATTAGCGCAGGACGTTGTCGTTACGTCGTTACGCGCTGAATTCACCCCGCTTTTTGCGACGATTCGAGCGTACAATTACGAAGGCACGAGCAGCCATCCGCGTATGTAACTTGAACGAACCTTGTTCCTTTCAGGCACGGACTAATGACAAGGGCGTCTGGCGTTAGCGCCGGATCTACGAGAAGATCTGCGCAATCAGGGGCAGGAAATAAAATGCCCGGTGTCCTGTGGTTGTTTGAAAATCGACAAAAATTGCCGGTCGAAAATGCACGTTAACGAGCGTCATTACGTCGTCATTACGCCAGAAAATGCGTGAGATCGAGGAATCTAAACGCGGAATCTACAAACTGGTTTGACGGCGCCCCGCGCGGGTGTTAATGCCCCCCGTGACCCTTAATTTAGCTTCTTCATCAATCTCGGGGAGGCTCGCGATAACTCGCGATCTCCCTCCGCCACCATATCGCGCTTAATTTAACGGTACTTATCGATAGCGTCGGAAGTTGAACTATAACGATTACAATTTCTTTTGGGATTGCAACGCAATCATAAAACGCATATTTCATATTTCTCAGTCTCACGTCTATACGGATTGCGTAATCGAGTAACAATTAACAGCGCTAAACATAACGTTTCACTCGTATATACTCGTATATACTCGTTAATATTAATTGTATATAATTTATATGAAATAATTCGATTAAAAAAACATTAACGATCGTACATTTTATGTACTATTTTATCGCCGTGTACTCGATATCGTGGTAAGCTCTGGAATACTACGTTCTCTACGTTGACTTCATCCGATCAACATTATCATTAGCATAATAGTTGATGGGGGACAACGAGGCACACGTAGACCGCTATGGTATGGGAGAAAGAGGGCGAGGTTTCTCCCATCGCGCTCGATCGTCGGTTCAAGGTTCAGAAAAGTGATATCGATGTAAACAGGTAACACACCGCGAGAAATCGAATCGAAAGGCTCGACAATGTGGAATCGTAAGTTCGTGTGCGTTATACGCATCTCGCATACGCGGGTTTATCGCGAATCGGCAAATATCGCTATTACTTCCTCCCCTTGGTTTTACAACCTGGAGGCAACTCCAGGCGAACTCTGGGCGGATATGTGCGCATCGTTGCACGCCTCGAAGCACGTCCTTAAACTTGCGCACGCAGCGACGTAATACTAACGCTTTACGTTCGACCTGCAACGTAGCGCGAATTCCGTATTTCGTTTCGCATTAAATAATACATAGTCGCTTCCTGAAGTACACGAGTGATGTGTTCCCACGTTTCCGATTGGAAGTTAAAACGTTTAATACGCGTAATTAAATGCACATCTCTAGACTCCATTGGCAGATTGAGAGCAATCATTTTGTTGAAATATAAAATATCATTTGAAAATTTATTTTCCGTAAAGATGGGTAGAAATAGATCAGGAAATTAACTGAGAAGTAATAATTAAAAAAAAAATTTCATAGAGATATTTTAATTAAAAGTAATATTTAAAATTTTCTAGAGAACTTGCATTAGTTTATATTTTAAATATATTTTTTACATTATTTCAAATGTCATATAATAAAAAAATAATAAGAAAAATTAGTACAAAGACAAATATAAAAATGTATCTCAAAAGTAATGATCGTTTGATATTCATTTGCAAAAGCATGCGACAATTATTTAACGGAACATAAAGAAGAATAAATCTAAAAAACACAATCGAAAGAAATAGAAACTGAATACAAAAATGCAAAAAAATAGTATTCAAATATTATATTTTATTATTCTCGTACACACAATGATACAGAAATAATTGTTTCAATTGACTATTTAAAATTCCTAACGAGAAGTACGTTTGAAATTTATATATAGTTTATGTGTGCATGTATTATATATGCGATTCTGTGTTTTCTATTTCAAACACACACTATTTTATCTACTTGCAAATAATACATCTACCAGAAGCCTGTGAGAGAAGACTCATGCTGCGTTCACTTTTAATTTTAAATTCGCAAGAGTGGACACTCCACCGGTGAAAATCAGTGCATCCTGGCGCCTTCTTTTCCATACATATTTTGCAATCTGCTCTCGGTATCAACGCGGCCTCTCCGACCTCTCCCACGGTGCGTGATCGAGCCTGAAAGATAGGCCAGCGAACGAGCTCAGACCGGGGGAGGAAGAGCGCGCGTAATGAAATCGGCTCGCATCTGAAACGCAGACCTCTATCGCGGGGAACACTAGAGAGAAAAAGAGAGGGAATGGCGGTGGCGGCAACGAGGCGACGTGTGGGATCGTCCTTGTCTGCGCTCCCGCGGCCCCCATTGTTCGCGCCGGCGACTTCGCTTTGCTCGCCGGCAGCGCGCGCGAGTGTGTATGCGCGGGTATCGAAAGTAGTTCACTTTGCTCGGCGAATTGTCTCGCCGCGGCGCGTCGAGTCGTGCTTCGCTCCCGGTAATCCAGAAAGAAAGTGAATTTCTTGCCGCGACTCGCGATTAGAGCGGAAAACGAGCGCGAATACCTCGCCGATATCTTTGCGCGAGGACTATGTATAAAGAGTTAAAATTTCGTTGTAATTGAATATGAATTTTACTTTTATTTTTCGAATAATAGTATCTTTCAAACATTAAACTAAACTCTTAATTAGAACTCACCCAAATTATTTCTTTATTTTGTCATTTTTTTTCAAAAATAATTGATAGATTTTGTAGATAATTCGTTATAAAGAAATAATAATGTTGCTGAAAAAGAATATCCACTTGTTGCATAAACCAACGAGTGGATTTATTGGCCGAAGGGAGGAAGAGCGAGAGGAAATAACTGATTTATCTTGTAGATTACTCAATATCGAGACAATAGACTCTAGTAAACAATATCTAGTGCAATTGAAATGTCGATCAAAAATGAATGCGTTTTTTTCCTTTTTTAGCATTCTAACATTTTTCCATCTTCTGGCAACTAAGCTTCTGGCGATTTCACTGTAATTCACTATAAAACTAAAGATTGGGAAAAAAAGTGTCTTCAATATCTTTACACAATCCGCATGACAAATTAATTAAATAAATTTTTAATAATCAATAATTATTTTATTAAAATTGGAAGGGATTACGTAATAAGTATTTGTACGGAATTACAAATATAAAATCCAATTAACGCGCAATTTCTCACAAAAGGAATGATTTTCCCTCGCACCTCGCGAAAACTCAAGCGTGAGTAATCACACATCGCTGTAATCACCACGTATAATAAACACGTACGAGCGTGCTTATCTCGCTATCGCGCGACATCGATTTCACAAGATGTTCCCAAGGAGAGGCGCAATCGCGCGTCTCCCTTTCGCAATTGTTTGTGCAGTCGATGCTTGAAAAAGGAAATGACGAGATGCGGAGATTAGGGAAAGAAGCAAAAACGAAAAAAAAAATAACGCATTTGATTTCCACGCGATCAATCTCCACGCAATTCGTAAGCTAAGTAACTCGAGAATCTTTCTATCCTCAATCAAATTTGATACCGCGTGAATTTTGTAACCGCGTCACGCGATCATGTTAAAAAAAATACCACGTTATGACATCTCAAATAAAAGGGATATTACCCGCGTAATGCGACATCGATTTCTTCTGCGCGTGGCTTTACAATCTCTCAGGAAGTGGTGAGCGGGGGAGGTTGTGAACCAAAGCCGCCTTGATGGGAACCGCGAGATAGCTCTCTCCGCCCGCATTGATTTTCAAGAACGCCAAATTGCAGGAAGCGAGAGGTCAGATCTACTCGAGTGGCGCAGACCGTGGGGAACCGGTCGAAGGTACAACAATCAGGGGGGAAATTCACCTGTGCACCTGCAGCCGAATCGTCCAATGACGGTCAGATTCCTCGCGGCACTTCCGGAAGCCGGCAACTTTTGCCGCATCGAAATCTCCTCGACACTAAGATAATCATTTTGCGAAAAAAATTTTCTCTCCTCGAATGAAAGTAAAATAATTCAGAAATATTTTAACGTACGCGAGATCTTGATAAATCTTATAAAATGACATAAATAATTTTTAGCAATATTAAAAAAAATAATTGGGATTTCAAAAACACTAATTACTATAGAGCATTTTAATTAAATAATTAAAATAAGTCTTCTAATCAACTGGTTGGTTTTCAGAATCATATTTTTATCGAAATATAATTAAATCAACTCGAATTTAGAATTCTTATACAAATGAAGATTCATTTAATATGTGAATCATTTTTTTGAACATTTGCAAAATTATAATATATTCTCGTGCGGTACCGAGAATCATTCTATGGAAGGGGTTTACAGATGGAAGGAGAGGTCAGACGAGGTTGCGCATATTGTGCGGCGAAAGTGTGTAACGACCGCCCTAACCACGAGTACGGATTGCGGAGCGCGTGCTACCACCACGCACGGCAACTGTCTAATTGCGTTAACCGGCAATGCCACGAATGGCAGTCGCGATACGCGAATGACACCGATTTACTGGACGACGATAGGATCTCGCAGAATTTCGCAAAAACGCGCGCAGGCACCCGGTGTCCCGGTCACGCTTTCGTTATCGCCGATCGATAATTGAAAAGTACAATTGATAATCTTATCACACTGTCCGAATCGGACAGTCCGATATGCAATATTCTCTCTCTCTCCCCTTCTTTCTATCTCTCTTTTTCTCTTTGTATTTAACACGGGATGCCACGAGAAAACGTGATGGAAACCGAAAGCGTTCCGGTTGACCCGCATCTTCGAAAACACAATAGGCATCTCTCCCGCGATCTACGATCAACAATTTCGTTTCGCAATGCTTCTTCAGCACCGCATTTCGCATACAATGCCGTCATAAGCGGCCCGCCACTCTTATGAAACGCGTAAGCGACTATTACGAGACGGCGAAACGGTTAATCGTCCGTCTCGCTTTCCACCGCCTCGGTGATCCAATTTAGAGCGCGAGCGTAATTATAATAAAAAAAAAAGAAAGCGGATTCGTAAGTAAAAATCGACCACGTTACGAATTTCGCGCGAGCGGACGGGAAAACGAGTCCAACGGAGAAAGGGGGCCGCGGGGAGGAGATCCGCGAATAGGGAACGGAAGGAAAAGGGGAGAGTGTGTGCGACGCACGCACACACACGCGCCCGACGAGTGTGTTGCTCTCTCGCTTGGGAACCCGACGCCGAGCACGTCCTTGACCGGGTCTATCGTGTGACCGATCTCCGGGCGCATCACAATGCCTCTTCCCCTTCACCGTGCCCACCTCCAGCGCGACCCTCTTCTTCTGGGACCCTGCGACGAGGCCCGCGCGCGCCTCGCACCGCGGCCACTTTGTCCCTGCTGAACGCAACCCCGTCGCACGCACACGCGCGTGTTCGGCCCTAACCCCGTCCCGGCCAAACAATGCGAGATCTAGCACGTTCGCCATTTTTCGCGACTATTGTTCGCGCGGTATTAATTACTCGCGATGTGCAACACACAGGTGAGATAGATTTCCGCCGCGCGGGAGGATAGGAAGGCACATTTCGTGTCCAAGTAACGACTTGGTGGAAGCTCGTATTTTTCAGATACGCTTCCTCGCGTTGACCTTAAGATTCATTATGCAGCGTTCTCGCGTTTGTTTCATCTGGATCATCGCCGGTATGAGACATAAATTAAGATTTGAATACAGTATCCCCTTATTAAAAAAAGAGTCAAGAGCTCGGCCACGTGACAGTCGTTCGATAAAGAATATAATATATATAAATAAATAAATATAAATAAACATATATATATATATATATATATATTTATTTATTTTATAATAAAGTGAAAAATTTTTCAATAAGAAAATATGTTAATCCCGATTAAAAAATGGAATGATTGATATCCATCTGAACGAATAGTCTCCATTTTTAATCGGCCCGCGATGAGAACCGCTGTTCATAGTTAAAATAGTGGGAGTAGACTGGGAGTAGTCCGGTACGATGTACGGCGAGGCGGGAGGGGAGCTGAGACAATGGAGCATTAAAGCCACGGCGTGGTTTTCTAGACAGGAAATTACAGGGATCACGCGGAGATTGACAGAAAAACGGCCCTGGCGAGCACGTAGATGGCGAGCGCACGAAACACCCCCGTTCCCATTTCTCTTTCTCTCTATCTCTCTCTTTCTGTTTCTTGGGCACACGTGAGAACCAACCCCCTCCAAGCTCTTACCGAGTTTGCTCTCCGCGAATCAAGAATCTTCCCAAATTTTTGAGATTCCGCGGCTATTAATCGATCCGCTATTAAAAGATCCCGCATGTGAAAGCAACGTACACTTGAATAACAACACGATTAATCGCGGCCGCGTATAATCCGAATAAAGAAACGATGTATGCGCCTAATAGGGGATCGCGGTTGTTACACCGTCGATTCCGCCGTAACTACCATAAGTAAGCGTGCGCATCTCCGAGTAATGTCTCAATAATCACGCGTGGCGAGGGGAGGAAAGATTTCCCGTTCTTGCGCATGCATGATTTACGACGCACTTCATTATCACCAATCGAACCGGCCGATAAACCGGCGCATCGCGAGGCCATCGCGCACTCCATCATTCCGACCGATGCGGGAAAAATAAAGGATATCGATTCGCGGGAGGAGAGAAGAGCCGCGAAGAAGAGAGGAACAAATTTGCGTCATCTCGAGCACAGGTGCACCACAATAGTTATTTCTAAATCAGGAACTAGAAAATTTGATAAACAAATACCCCTAATCGATGCTTGGCCGAAACATATGGGAATAAACGGATATGGAGGGAAAAAATGCAATTTTTTTTATATGCTTTGGGTAATTTTCAAATTTTCGAGGATCCAATAAATTCTGTGTACCTGCAAATAATATAATATCGACAACTGGAGAGTTTTTATTTACATGAGAGATATACCGTTTGTTATCTTTTCTTAGATTTTAAAGCCCGGATCTGCTCCGAACGGGACTGCGATAATTCATTGACGTCGTGATTCAGTCCGAACCGTCATCCATTATCGAAGCGGCGTTAAATCCGCGCGAGGATGTACCTGCCTGCATCCTTCTTCCCGGAACGCGTCGATTTAACCCGACGCAACGCTAAGCCGATCGATCTCGTTGGGTGGTAGACGCGTCTCGGCTTATACCCGCGAAACGTATCAATCAATCAGGATGACGTCGCGTTTGAATTTCAGAGAAGCTTCCAACGAGCACGATAATTGACGAATACCCACCTCGTCATCCCTTTTCTCTTTGGATAGTTTTAGATATCCGATTAATTACGGCGATCCTCTTTTACATCTGCGGAAAATTGTTTATATTTGCAAAGATAATTTTTCGATTACGCTCAAGAGGGTTGTAAGAGATAGCGAAATGCAATTTGCCAGATATAATTCGCGAGATATAATAGCACGACAGATTTCGAATCTATACGACGTACAGCGCGGGTTGTGCGGCCGCGATCTCCGCGCTTGATCCCCGAGAAATCTTAGCGCTCGCTTAACCCCTTACACGAGAGAGACGTCGATGACGTACGGCGTCGTGGCTATCCATTATCGGAGGAACGATAAATTCGCCCTGGCCGGGGTTGACCGGGTGAACCGGCCAAGTGCGGCGTGTCGTACTTGCGCGCTCGATCTTGCCGGGTGGTGGGTCTCTCGGCTAATAAAGAGAGTAAAGGGAAGCATGGGGAAAGGAGAAGGAATAGGCAGAGGGGATCAAACGGGATATTGGCAACATTAAGTATAAATGCAACCTACCGAGATTTATGCCCGTCGAGGAGAGGAGAGCATGCCGGCGAGAAGAAGAAGAAGAGGAAGAAACGGAGTAGAGGGAGAACGAGCATAGAAGGGATGAGGTCGCCGCGAGGCGGAGGACCACACGGAGAGCCGGGGCCCGCTCGTGGGGGGCCCTCACTTCGACTTTCCTCCGCGAGTCCCCTCGCGAGCATCTCGCTCTTTCCGTCCTCCTCTCGCGCTCCGCCCTACTCCCCTTTCTTTGCATAACCGCGATTTGCCGCGATGTCGATACCGGAAGGTAATGAAAGGGAAACATCGACAAGGGTCAGTGTATCCAGGATTCTCCCGAACAGTATTATCCGATTATCGAGGGGGGTAATGCGCGTCTCGGGGACTTTACTATGGAGCAATGCTGAAAATTAATATATATATATATATATCTACGCTATGGTAAATTTCGCGAGGAAGCAATTGAGAATTTCGATTCGCGTTAATATCTCGAGGGATGAGACGTGACGTGCAGCAATCTTCCATGATTATCTTCCGCGTTTTATTTCGATAGACGGATGAACATGCGCTATAAAACCATCGTATCCCGAGTGCATCTCGAAAGATCATTAACAAGCGATTTCTCGATGCATACGCTCGCTCTCCATCCTTCCTCTCGCTCTGTTTACCCTTCTGTCTCTTCCCATCTGGTGTACAATTTGTATTTGTTTACAACAATTGTATGTAAAAAGAGAGAAGAAAAGTTATCTTAGATGAAACTGTGAGTTCTGTACAAGTGATGAGAAGAAATATAGATCCTCTCATATATAACTAGGCCCTTGGTTTCCTTCCAACTTTAGATAGAAATTATTAATCCATTCGTTATAAATATATTTCCTGTGCAAATTTTTCTTTTCCGCGGATTCCGAACTTATCGATCTCGTTAATTCTAATTTCAAATGTGCTTGTTTATCGAGCAAGCCACCTCGCAAGCCATCTGTTTTCTCGATATTTACAACTCGATAAATTATAAACTGTGGCACTTTTATCTCTGCATTTCTTTTTTGAGACGCAAGAAGCACGATCGCGCGTAGAATTAACTCCGATCGATCCATCAATCGATCGAAATCAGCGCGCAGGACGACTGGACGGAAAGACAAACATGGAGAAAGATGGATATACGTTCGTTATGTCGGTAGCCATAAAGATAACCTGCCACTCTTGCATACGTAACGCATAACGTTACGCAATCATTACGATGTCGTGTCTAATGATCCTTGCTCGGGCCCGACGAGACGACTCGTCAGGAAAAAGCGAATCCGATCGTTACCGCGGCGAAAACCGGTTCGTACAATAACACGGCATGATTTTAAGTCGAACTCCGACATCGCTTAATTCGATCCCGCTCAAGAGTATCGAGGGATAATTAATTAAATTACCGAACAACACCTGGCCAATTGGATATAATATAGAATAACAAGATTAACAGGATTTGTTAACAATATTGCCGAGATCTCCCGACCTCGGACACGTCGATCTCGGTCGCCTCGGAATCGCCGCCGGAAGTGTCCCGATTTTTCGCGAGCGAAAGTAATGAAGCGTGCCGGTTCGATTCAAGATGATAGATACCCTCATACAATCGATATATACCGATATCGGTGTCTCGTGCACCCGGCGCACGCTCGTTACGCGAATTACAAAAGTATCCGCGAACATCGGCACAATAGCTTTTATAGACAAGTGATATGTATATTTGAAATGCAGAAAATTATTATTTCAGCAATTTTGTTTAAAAGAATATTATTTAGAAATTTCTTTTTCATAGAGACACATGCACAAGAAAAATGTTTATTTCAAATGTAATCATCAGAATTATTAATTGAAATAATAAGTGAAAGAATTTTGTCATAAATGCTTATTTTAAATGGTATTTGAATTTTGAATGGTATTTTTAGAACTTTTTTTGCGTACTAATAATTAAAAAAATATTCTCGAATTATTTTAAAATATATATAATAAAAAAACAATAAGGAAAGTAACGAAAAAATATGCATTTTTCAAAAATAAAACATGAATAAAAGATAATTCTTTCTCAGACAGAAGTTCCGTAAAGAAGCAGTAATAAATTAATGCAAAAATATTTGTATTTAAAAATTTTATTGCTGTCATCATGAGAAAAATAATTATCTCAATTGTGATTTGAAACCCTAATGAAATATATACATGTATATGTATATAGTCGTGTACTTGTGTTTAGTGATTTTATTCTTGACTCGAAATTAAATGTTTCATTTAAAAAATTTTAATTAACGTATAAATAACGTACAATTAAGCTATCATCTCTTCCATTTACATAAAGTTAATATAAATAAGAAAGTTGATAATAAATTATTGATAATAAGTCGGTAAAAAGCAAGTAATAATAAATAATGAGATTATAACAGTGGAAAGATAACAGGAGAAATATCTTGCGTAAATATCTTTCTATTTTTACTTGGAATAAGCTTTCTCTTTTTTACCTACATTTCTTCTGGATTTACGAGCATTCCAGCGGCGCGAGAAACAAATTGAGCGATACGCGCGGGGACAGCTCGCGCCATTAATGCCGATCGTGGCCGATGATCGCTGTCAGAGGAAGCGATTCATCAGCGAATCAGGCCCGTTATCGCGCGATCGCTTCCTCAATATAATCGAATTGATAAAATTGAGACGCCGGCGCTCGTAAGAGACGCATCAGATCTGGATGAAACTTGTACGCGTGTATCTAATATATCCGCGAGAGAGAGAGAAGGGAGACAATTCATTAGAATCATAATAACAGTCGTTTCCCAGTTTACAAATTAACGGGGACTACCTGCCTTCCGATAAACGGATGCGGAAACGTAGCGAAGAGAGAGATTCATGCGCGGGACTCGTTTTATCGCGATTCTCAACGCAATTGCGGAATATATACGATCGCATGCCGATCGCGAATTGGCACATCTGTTATTCCGCGTCACTTAACGATTATGGTATTGATCTTGTTTTAGCTCGCGCCTCTATGTTAGGAATGTAAATATAATATATCAAGCCCATCGGACTTTCTTCGTGGAAAGATTACGTTCGCCATTCGTCGAGAAAAAATTCCGCGGAGCTTCGAAAACAGCACGCATGTATCTTGCACGGTTCCATTAACAAGTACGCCTATGATATACGAGTGCTTTCAAATGGAAAAAAAATGCGCAATCTTTATATATACCTTAATTTATTATTGAAATTGATAAAAGTTTAGGTGATTTTTCTCAGGGATTCAATCGATTAATAATTCTAATGGTCTAATGATCGTGGAATACACGTGCAAGACAAGGAACATGGCTCATAGCAACGAAGCGAGTTGTAGCCGCGGCTAGACAAGCGACTGACATCATCCGCGAAACGTAAAACAGTTTGCAGAAAACGCGTCGCGTGCACGCGTCAGACGCTAGACACGTCGGGTGCACGCCGTATGCACTCGAGCGTGAGATGCGTTGCGCGTTGTTCCACATATACAGCGACGCGCGCGCGTACCGTACGCATACGCGAACGTGAAGGCGGATAGATAGGGATATGTACGGCAGGAAATGATTCGTGTTGTATATCTCCTCGTCCGGCCGAACAATGCCGACGTGACTCATCCTCCGACTGTGCCCGCGATCCGACGAGCTACGAAATGAGCTCTAAAATAAATCCGCGGCTCATCGTCAACTACGACGCAATTTTACTAATGCCAAAGATGCTATTTGATAATATCTAAGAAAATAATTGCTTTATATATAGGATGTACGTACCTTCAAAATCAGCTGGCAGGTGAGATAATTTCACGTGATACGCTAAACTGAAGAGGTAGAATAAATATTTTTTGTACAAAAACTTCAAGATAAATAATTTTAAAAATTAACAAATTAATATGTGTAACATGCAGGATTATCGTGATTTATAATTCATGAGAAAATTTTGTAGAATTTTATTTACAATTTTGTATAGATCATACATCCGCTATATATCTTGCTATATATTTTATGCATATTTTATGTTTGCTGTATTAGACGACGTATAGAATTATAAATAAACTGTCGAGAATTTTAGATAGTCTATAAAAATAAATTGACTTGACATACATGTTATGTACAGCGGCTATCAGAATAATAGTTATTTTATTGAAAAAAAAAAAAAGAAAGCGATCTTATAATTATATCTTATATAATCTCTTCAGTGATTCTTAAATCGTTTTACAAAATGAAATATTATATAAGGGCTATCGCGACGAATTTTTTGCAATATATGATATAAGATTGTCAGACCTCTCACTCGAATTTAAAGAAATGTAAATGTATTATTAATTTTTTCGCGTTTTCGCAAAAGCGAAGCCTTGTAAAAATGCGTTCTAAATTTTCGATTTAATTTTACATCAGAAGAGAGAGAAATCAATTCTCTTTATATCATTGATATATCAGTATCCTCATATGATTCATATTACCGTTGTTACCAACACGTTTCAAAACACAGTAATACAGATAGTATAATATCAATCGCAAAATTCTCAGAGTGAATCGCGCCTCGCACGAATTACGAGACTTTTCTCGCCGCGTTAGAAGCGCAGCGAGCGTCTCTCTCTCTCTCTCTCTCTCTCGACACGAGGTCCAATTTCTACCGCTCTCCTGCAGGTATAAAGAAGACGGTTATACACACCGGCGGTACGTGTATATAGCGATGTAATATTGGTATATAATACCGGGGTGTAATTACGGCGTCTAATAGGGATTACGGCTCGGCCGAGGGGAATCGAACATTGAGAGAGAGAGAAGGGTAGCCCGATGATGATCGATACCCATTGGTATCATCGCGCGGTAATTATGGGCGCGGTGGCGGTGACGGCTACGAGGGGAAGGGGAGGGCGAGCTCGGAGGCCGTAGTAGGTGCCCGGGGGAGTCCAGAAGTAAAGAGCAAAGTAAAGGGGTTCCTGCGGTCGGAGGCGCGTTGTTGCGGTTAAAGCCGTAACACGTCGCGTCCGAGCAGCAGCCGCTTCTTAACTACCCGCTCGCCGCGAAGCGCGCACGGATACCTTGCTCTTGGTAGCCCCGCGCCGCGCATTTATTATAATATACGCGCCCAGGAGAGAAAGAGAGAGAAAGAGAGAGAGACGAACGCGCGTCGATTATTGGCCGGACACGACCGCAGAGCTCGCCGGACACCCTCTCTGTCTCTTTCTCTCTCTATCTCTTGCTCTCCTCGTCGAGCTGGTGGATTCGTAGTATCGAGAATTTTCGATAAACAAAAACCGCGGGACGAGAACTCGTTCGATTCGAAAGCCCGGCAAAAGAAAGAGCACGGGCGCAATTATAATATACAGGCCGCGGGGATGAACCGCGATCATCGTATACAACACGGCCGCGCGTGTTTCTCGAGACTTTTATTACACAAAGTATATCGCGCATCGCAAGAACCGAGACTTGCCCAATCTCGACGGTGCGGAGATGATTATTCGTTCGTACAGGAATAATCGCACTTATCGCGACATTATAGCGGCGGAATAAAAAGGAATAAAAAGAGATTGTTTTTGCGAGGAATAAGAGCGTTCGAGATTTTACGGCATCGTCCGCGCGGAGATTCGCGATCGGCAACCAATTCGCGCGGCTTGATGACGATTATAAATCGATCATAAATCGTAATAAAAAAATGTGATACACGAATTCCGTGATGCGAGCTAACGCGCGAGAGGGATTTTATGCGCGCCGCGCGCGCAATTATAATGCACACAAGTCGGAATAAATGGCGACGGATTGGGCCGAGGCGACCGCAAGATTCCCGACGACTTTCAGCGATATCCGGTTGCGTACGGGATAGATGGTCACTCTGAAATGCTCGACGAAGAAAAAGCCGCACCGATCTGTCACGTGCAATTATACCGCA
Source organism: Camponotus floridanus (assembly GCF_003227725.1). Lineage (NCBI taxonomy): Eukaryota > Metazoa > Arthropoda > Insecta > Hymenoptera > Formicidae > Camponotus > Camponotus floridanus. Next base: position 1,110,322 of record NW_020229337.1, read on the forward strand.
GTCCCTAAAAGCGTATAAAGCAAACGCGACCGCAGAGTCCTGTTTGTCCATTTAAATTTTACAGGAAACACACATGTACATATATAATATGTATAAATCGCGACCGCGAGTTTCGGCGTAAAAAAAAAATGCCGAGCGTGATGAGAAACAATTTAGTCGCGCGTACGAGATTATTATTACGGTATCGCGATCGCGTATAAATATGTGCGCGAATCTCGTCGCGAGCGGACGAATTGTAATTTGCGGCGAAAAAAGAAAACGCGATTGTTCAATTTTCTGTGACTCTTTTGCACTCGCGACGTCCTTGCGATTAGCGGCGTAATGTAGTGTCGCGTTTTTCCTGCGCCATCGTCCTTGCTTTGCGCGCGAATCGGGAGAAAACGCTCGATATTCGTGCTCGATTAATGCCCGATTTATGCTCGATTAGTACTCGGCGAGTTGCGCCGATTTCCATCCGTCGATTGCAAAAGCGATTTCGTCGGTTCATTAATCTCGCGCCGGGACCTTCGGCAATTAAAATCGAAGAAATCGACTGCGACGCTTGCACACGTATAATCGCGTGAAATTCGCTAAAGCATAAAATTCGCGTAAAACGTGATCGATGGCGGGTTTCTTTTTTTTTTGTCATTCAGCGAATTACCATAAACCGTTTTTATCGCGCGATTAAGAATCGTATGAAAATCGTAAAGCGGCGATTTCGCATCCAACTTCATCGGTCACCATCAATAGGACGAGATAACGGCGTGCATTAAGATCGCGAGCAGCGATAAATGGATCCCTCGTGTCGATCAACGGACTTTACGCGACTGGTTTTTACTGAAATGAGTAAAGCATTAAGCTTGGCGCAGTAATCGGAACATAACGCGTAATATGGAGCCCAATCGGATCACTCTTTGCTTTCCACTCTAATGCCCGTTTGATGCCCGGCTGTTAACGATGCTGTCTAAATGTCAATTCCCCCATGTGGTTTTTCAGTCCCGGAAGAATTTTCGCGTTTTGCTCGTCGACGCTCTTCGCCGAGACAGGCGTACCGTTACGACAATCTAAAAGATCTGATAGAGGAGATCTTGATGAAGGAACGATTTACATATTTACCTAGTAAGAAGAACCATCCGTGAAATATAGGATCTCGCACGTTTAACGGCACACGAGGGAGAGAAGAGAGAGAAAAAAAGAACCTTGCGAACTTTCGCAGTAAGTTAAAGCGCGTTAATGGAATCGTGATCGGCAGTTGCGAATGCGTTTCAAAGTAATTTGCCTCCTCGCTCCCCTGCCCCGCGTTTGCGCGCGCCGATAGAGCCAACGAACCGCTTCTGCGTGTTGCGCAAGGCCTTCTTTTAGAAACTAATTTTTACGGGCTCGAGCACAATAAGCGGAACTAATACGCGTGCGGCCCAACGATCGTTTCAGAACGAGCGTCGATTCTGCCGGCGCACGAAGGGAGATCGTCTCCCGCCGAAAGGCACGCGTGCTGGGGAAGAAAAAAAAATTATAGAAAAATGCAAAGGAAAAAAAGAGCAGCCCACCTGGAAGAAACGAAGCCGTTATATTCCGTCGCAATTTACGAACTGCTATCTTCGAATGTTTTCTTTTTTTTCTCTCGATAAATCTGCGACCCTGTCATTATTGCGACGTGATCTATCTGGATCGTAAATCGTCGACATGGGCTGGATTTAGCGACAACCTCCATCTGCTGCCATCTGCGACTTACCACGGGTTGAAACGCGAAACTCGTCCGTACCTTTGGTCGAGGCCTGGGTCGAGCTCGGTGGATAAGAACGTTTCGCGATGGTTCTTTGATGTTGGAGCGATGCGGAGCAAATAATTGATAACAGGATAGCGGCAGTTTAATGCGCCGCAATCGATGTCTCGAGGTGCGATAGGGCGAAAAAATGAGCAAGACACCAAGGGAGAAAGAGTATGAATAGATCGAGCGATCGAGGCGAATATCGATACAATTAATAACGTCAATTAAAACAAGCTGCATCCATTAATAGATGCTTCTCTTGCAAGAGAATCTCACCGTGGAACAAGTTACCTACCCTAAGAGAGAAAATGCGGAAGAAACGGCAAATTATTAATTTCTCCTTCTCGCCTCTCTTTCCATCGCCCGGAAACTTAAACCCAGGATCCAGGTGATTTTTCGACCTATCGGAATACACATAGAGTGGCCGTGCTTATGTCAACGGCCACACGTGGGCGACGCGATATGAAAGATTGCCTCGTTATCTCATAAAGTAGACTCACTTCCAGAACTGGAACAGTCTTGTTCGAGAACAGGTTACTCCATAAACGAACATGTTTGCGAATATCTGTACTCGCATAACATCATCCTTTCTCATCGGGTGTCGAACTCGCAGCATCCGAAATGAAACTGCCTCTGAAAAATTCTTATCTTTTATAAAAATCGCGAAACTTTCTCTAGAATAGAAATGATGTCACTTGTCGGATGTGTCTCTTGATTAATACACGCCTACCTACTTTGTAATTAATTGCTCGAGGGTCAAATTCAAAGGACACTCTAGCCGCTCGCAGATTAATGCTGCTTCCAGCGTCTAATTCTGATCCTTTCACAGTGATATGACGAATAGTTGCGTTATCCACGCGAGGCCGTTGCTCGAGTTTCGGCTTGCTGGGACCAAGGGCTGACGATTCTCTTGCTCTTCGGTCCGACGTAGAGGGGTGATGGAGGCTGAAGGGGGTGGCAGATTGATCCGTCACGGAGCACGAGCACAATCACCCCCATTAGACATTATGTGCCTCCCGGCCACACGCATGGGTATACGGGCATGCGTGTGCGTGCGTGCTAGCGTTACCGTGCCGGCCACCGAAATGTATCCGCTTTCTCTGTCTCTCTCTCTCTCCCTGAGCTACGATATTTGCTCTAATCTACTGTGCTGGCCACGATGTAGGGACGAGTCCGGATTTGCGGCGAATTTGCAAGCTCGCGTCCGATGAGAGACGGTCGAGAGAAAAATCGACGGGGGTGAAATATACGGGTCGCGTCGCGTTAGTCTGGGTTTCGCCTTTGGATTAGAGCGCGAGGAGAGCGCGAAAGCGCGCGCGGCGACACGGCGCGCTGCTCACCATTTCCCGCGGCCACCGAAGCCACCCACGTAGCCCGCCGCTCGTTTGTCATCCGACAAATAGCCTTTCTGCCGCGCGCGAGAGGAGCCAAGTGCGTGTGCGACGCGCGTACACGCTTTCGCGCGCGCCTCGTTCATCTCTCGCGCGGGCCCGGGACCTCTGCTACGCCCGTAAGATTATTATTATCTTAACGGTCAGGGCCGCGTCCAACCAACGAGATTCGACATTTTCTCCTTCCCTCTTCTCCTTCCAGTTCTATCGGAGCACTCGACAGAATTTTATCTAAATATATCGTAATGTGTAGCAAAAACAATATATGATTCGCGAACAGGGATTTTACCTCTCCAATTTTGATCCGATGATAGAATTTCCAGATTGAGAAATAATCTTCGAATTATAACGAAATATGTTAAATAACAGAAAAATATAATTTTAAAGAAAAAAGCAAACACGATAATATCTTTGCAGAAATGCGTATCGAAATGTCAAACCAGATCGTGAAAGTGTGTTTGCGTAAACTCGTGTTATGCGTCGACAATTTAAAGTGCGCGTTACAGTAATATTACTCTCGTCACACGAATGTGTGTTAAAAAAAGATCCTGTCAGCTTCTTCCTCCGTGTTTTCGACACCGATCCCTCATCGATGCAGTTACGCAGCGTCGCAAGCAACATCTGGCGCTAAAACCAGAACGAGGAGGAGAGTGTCGCACGGAGAAGAACGCTGCGAGAATTCGCATATAAATTAGACGCTATTCGGAGAATGCGAGGCGAGCAATACGTTGTGCTCAATTAATATTTTCTTTTTGAAGTAGTCCCATGATACGTCTACGTATTACACGAAACGACAAACTAGAGATGATAATTCATTTCCCTCGTTTGTTAATGCGAAAATATCTCCACTTCTATTACATAAGCGATTGCAACAAATTTACTTATTATCTATTAGTCAACGTTATTTTTTTCCATGCCATCTCGCTTTTTGAGACTTTCCTCGAGTTTCTCAAAAAGAAAAATGAATACATTCTTACAACGAGAAAAATTTTTTTCGGTAGAAAAGTGAGCACCGTGCCAAGTTGCAAAGGGATAACGCTTGGGAGTCGGTTCGGCGGACGAAAGGCTGGAGAAAGTCAGTAAAAGAAGGTAAGATAGAGATAGAGAGAGATAGAGAACGAAGAGGCGAGCGAAGCAGCGGACGAGGTGAGATGAATAAATAAGAGGGTTTTGAAAGGAGCTCGTTGTGGCCCGGGAAGTTATTACGTGGCGTCACACGATGATGTATCCACGCTGGTTCAGATTGTCTCCGCGAGATGGGACCGCAGACCGTGAAATATGCACCAACCCCTGGGTTAAACCCCCTGGAGGCACCAGCCAGCCCGCCCTTATTCACGACCGCATCACTACCTTTAGACATCGAGGATGATCGCCGGGTCTTTTTGGAGGAGGGTCGAAGCGCGACTCTGCCTTTCAATCGTCGAATTATATAAGAAAGAAATAGAGCTTAATGCTCTCTCTCTTTATAAATATTCGCAATACAATATTTATATAATAATTAGCAGCGTTGTCTTCCGAACAAGATGTGGAACTTTGAATCTGCTTTCATTTCGATATTTCGCGAATCGTGCTTCTCATATAAAATCATACATCATTCAGCGTTGCGGAATTTTGATAAAAGCGCGCCGCGACGAGTAAAATAGCGCGACGCAACGCAATATGTCCCCGCGATGATTAACGAGCAGAAGAATTTTTATCGCTCGCGGCGCATCGAAGGCTCTCTCTCGCATCGTCGCCGATCGATAGCTTTTAAAATACTCCGTTAAATCGAGATGGGTCGGTGATGCGCGTATAGTGCGCTATAGTGGAAAAGGGCGTATCCGGATTGCGCGTGGCAATAATTTCCATATATAGGCGTATGCGCGTGTATGGGTGGATGTTTTTGTGCGTGAGGGACATGTAGTGACGGAGCATAGATCACGGCACGCGACAGCACGTGCCCGCGCTCGCGCTCGTCCGCCACCCCCTCGCGTGTCCGCCACACTCAGAACGAATCCTCCACTGGGCTTTTCCACCCACCGCAAGACGACGACAAACCACTCAAGTGCGGCATGTCTCCCTCCATCCCCTACTCTCCCGCCTTATGCGCGCGACATAACCCTTCTTCCAGCCATTACCGTAACGCTATTCACGCTTAATACGGGGAGCTTCTAAAATGCAACTCGCACGCGGGGAAACGCGTGGACCCAATTGCTCTCTCGGTTATTTCCCAGCCGGTGGTGTGGACGTATTTCAAATGTTGATTTTCAAAAAATGATCATTAAATAGTCTTGTTTCTCTGAAAGTATTATTTGAAAATTGATTTTTTTTAGGGTGATAAGGAAAATATATATAAGTAAAAATGTAAAAGATTAAAAGATGAGAAGTTACATTTGGAAGATAACGCTCGATTATTTCCGCAATTGAATCCCGTTCGGTATTACATTGTCATAAATTCCTCGACGCACAATAATAATCGCGTCTCTAAACAAGGGGATAACGAACAGAACGTAATCATATTATGATGCTATGGCCTTTAACTCCCGCGGGAACGTCGGAGGGTTGTGTGTTTGACATTTAGCATTTCCCGCGGGAAGGTTGCCTCTTTGTCTGTCGTCGAGGAATCCCATTCTCATAACATTATCACAGTATTTCCAAGAGACAAACGTACGCATATACAGATCTCATCGGTAAAAAAACCTCGTATGTAATATTAATTATGAAGCTGATCCATTATCGATTCTTATTGATTTTTAAAATATAAAAAAATCTCTTATAACTTACTAATTAATTAATTCAATTAAAAATTGTATTATCGAAAATCTGCAATCTAACTGATAAAATATCGTCACTTTGCGCCGATAAACTCACGCGAAGCGACGGGGATTTATTTCAGAGCGTCGCAATTTCTTTCTGTATCAAGCGGACGCGTCTAACCGGTCTGTCCGGGCGAAAGTAAGAGCTCCTCTTCTTAAGATTAACGATACTTTAGTGCTCTTTTAAAGAGATCGTCCTTCCATACCCGCCGTTCCCCTCCGGCAGGAATGCTCGGGATTAACCGCCACCTCAACCGCCCCCTCTCATTCTCTCTCGGCATCTCCCGCTTCACGATCTCCACTTCGTTATTCTCCGCCCCCGCGAGCTACCCTCGGAACAGGAGGACCAGGGAAAAAAAGTAGCAATCGTCGGAACTTGAAAGCAGGGCATTTTATGATGACTACAAAAGTGGTCGCGGCCACCATTGGGGTGGCGAGGAAGAGGGTGAAACACGGCGAAACGCGAGGGTGAACCGCCATCGCTACCTCTACCTACCGCCTCCTTTCCTCCTTGGTCCTTAACAGGACCAAGCTACGTAAGGGAGAATAGGAGCGAGACGAAGGGCTCGAGAAAGAGAAAGAAGGAGCGACTATCCACTCTCGGCGGGACGGCGGAGGCGGTAGGGACTTGAATTGATTGCTTTCATTACGCAAAAAAGTCGCCTTCTCTTCCCGCGAACGAGCCACCACCCCTCACCCTTACCCTTCGTATTTTTAACTTCTGTCGCGCGACACTGGCGAATAAGTAAGTGCGCTATTTACATCAAATCTCGTGAGTTATCGCCGCCCACCTTTCTTTCCCTCCCCTTCCTACCGCCGGTTTTCCGCGAATCGAAGAGGGTAAATCCTTTGTGTATCCGTTGTCCAAAGTCTCGCGCGCGATCAAAAATGTCTTTTGGATGTTAGGGTTAAATAAGAAAGAATATTCTTTATTTTCTTGGAAAGTAAATTCGCCCCAATCACTCCAATTTCTGAATCGCGAAAGAAGCCAACATATATTATCGCATGACACGGATATAGTCTAACAACATCGTCAATTTCGCAGACGTCCCGTTTGCTTCGCAAACTCTTCGATCTCGCGCGCTATGATAAAGGAGATTAATGCGGCGGTCGGTCGGCGGATTAGGAAGGATAGCGGCTCATTCGGGTACCGATTAGGGACAGCCAAGAGCACGATGCGGCCGCATTACCCCAATGATCGATGCACCCCGCACGACGACCTCATCTGCATCTGCCCCGCGCGTGCACCGCAGCGCGATGCCCCTTCTCATCTCCCCCGCCTCCGCCTCCCCCTTTTCCTCCTCCACCGCCCGCACCGCGGATGCGTCCCTATTCGCCTGCAAATGCGTCGTCTCAGCGTCGGGCAGACCGGTGCAATCATGTAGAGGACATATTACCCGTCAACGCGGCCGGTGCCGCTCGTTCGTTCAGGCAAATGATATGCCAAAGCGTAATCTCGAACGAGATCCTCGAGAGATTAGGTCCGGTGTAGTAATGACGAATGGAGGGTCCCTGCTCGTGAGGATCACGCGTCAGGTGAAGCAGTAATTTTTGCGAGGGGCGAAAGTAAGCCTCTCTCTGTCTTCTTCCCTCTCGAAGGAATTCCCTCTGCGAAAAACTGATTTATCACCACCTCGCTTCCGTCAAAAAAGTATAGAAAGAAGAGGGAATTGTAAATGGCGCTCTTCTCCGGAAATTAAAGATCTCATTTCTGATTGTTGAATTAAAGCTCATAATTGCGGGGGAAAAGATAAAAAACCAAAGAAAAGATTTCTTCCTCCCGTACGTGTCGAATAACTTTGTACGCGCTCGAGATGCATCCCACGCGAGTTTCTCGATATTCTCACGAACTGACAGCACGAATCGATCGTGCTGTCGTTACCGAAGTGTTCCTCGCCCCGCGTCCCCGAGTCTGAGTGTCGGTGTCGCGTACACGCACCGCGTTACGCAACGCGAACGCCGTTTGACAAGGCGCACTGTTTCGCGATCTCGGGTATCTAGTGTCAGCGCGAGCTGGACGGAAAGAGAAAGAAATCTCGCGAAGGAACGCACTCGAATGTAAACCGGACCCTTGTGAGATTCGCGACCCAGCGACGGTCCCACCGACGACGACGGCTGACCGCACCTTCCGGGCAATCCGGCCCGATCCGCGCAGCTCGGAATGGGGCCCAATCCTTCCCAGCGTAACATTTAGAAAGGTAGTGGTATCCTCTACCCTTCTTTGATCGCTTCGACGGAAGAGCGATGCGAAATAAATCCTTTGTTTTTAACTTTTCATCAAATCTATTTCACGCCCTACATCATAAGTATTATTACTACTCAATTTTATAATTTTGCTTGAAATTTAATGTGTTCGAGAAGAAAAAAATATATAAATTATAAATAAAATATAAAGATGCGGGCATCTATTTACGAGCGGTTTGTGCCATTCGAACTTTTAAGCGTCATAAACCGTAAGTCTCTTCCGGCGAATAAGTATCTATATATTTCGCGATACGTATCATGTCCGAGAATAAGTTCCCAAGGAACGCATGCAGGAGGAAAGCGAATACGCCGCACTTTGTAAACCAGTATACCGTCGCGCCCCACCTTCCGCATCTCAACTTCCCCACCTATCGTTCGTTCGCGACTTGCAGATATTGCGAGTGCCCTTTTCTCCCTCGGTCACCTTCGCCATCCCTCCGTAGCGTCCACGGCGTTTGTCTCCACGTAATCAGTCTCGTAATTAGTCGCGGCGATGCATGCCGCGGGACGTCGCGCGATGCGCTCCGGGAGTGTTAACCCTTTCAGTGCTAAGTTGCCATAACGTCGTAACGTTAACGGAAATTATATGCAAACGTCCTGTCCGAGCAATCTTTACAAACTGCGCCGACGTATATAATTTGAATAATTTCTACCACCTTGCATTCAAGAGAATTTCTTACGATGATTTTATTTAATACGAGAAATTATTGACGTGAAGAATAGTGTACATAAGTAATCGAGAAGAGAATAATCGACGAGCAAGAAACTCTTTGAAAAGAGATTCCAAGAGATAAATTCCTGTTGAAAGAGGAACTCGAGAGACGCGTAATTTCGCATTGGCAACATACCAGCCGGACATTAATTTTTAAATATTTGGCTACACGGCTTCGCCGCCATTGTTCTCTTTCCATCTTCTCTCCAAACTGTGACAGTAAACAATTTTATTACCATTCGATACCCTTCGAGCCGTTCTTCGCGTACATAAGAATCCATAAAGCGAATAAATTATAGCGCATCGATATCACGCGTCGAAAGAGAACTAAATGGAAAATGATCAAAGAGGAAAATCGACGGAAGAACGATTACGTGAAAAGTACCGAGGAGATGCAAACGTACAAGGTCCAAGGATCGCGATAAAATTTGTCGTGAAATCACCAACGGCAAATCGACAAGCGCGTTTTCATTCATCGTTTATTTCGCGTATTCACCTACTCTCGCTTTTCTTTCTCCTTCTTCGATCCAGTGATCGACGCGTGCCACGATCCATTCCGCAGGAACGGAAGTCGCGTACGAGAAGAGGAACCCGAGAGAGAAGCGCGCGACGGAGGGTAACTTTTAAATAAATAAAATCGATAGGGCGCGACATCGTATCCGAGGGAGCTCAAGAGGTACGACCTCTTCCTCTCTGCCTCTCTCTTTCCCGGAGAGAAGAGGGACACCCTCTCATGAATAAGCAGTGCTCATGGGGGTGTGCGCCGCGTGATTTCGCGCGGGACTGTTGGCGGTAGACCAGCCGGCGAGCGTTTATTTCGCGCTCGCCTTCCTCTCTCTTCCGCAGATCGGCGAAATCCTCCGTCGTCCTCCCGCCTGCCATCCCGCGTCCGGGATGCCAATAACGAGGTTATCCCGCGCGACGCCGCCGCCGTTTCCGTAGAAACCCCTCGTCGCAGGGCGCTCTCCCACCCGGGTGTCACGTCGCGTCGACCAATCCCAACGCGGGCTGGATGCCGATCGAGGGATGCGAAAGGCGGGGTCGCGCGCGACGTGGGGATGAAAGCTCGCCGCCGCGAGGCGGGGGTCGAAAAGCTGTCCGAAGTCACGTGTGTCCGTCGGCAGAAGCCACCTTCGTGCTCCACGACGTCGTCGGCCCGGTTTTGCCGCGGCGTCGCTCGGCTCGGCTCGCGCGGCTTCCTCTCGCGCGGCGGCTGATAACGATAACGAGCGGCTAAGACGTGCGACTGATAAACCGTTCTCCTCCTTTCCGTTTTCTGGAAACGCGTAGTCCTCACTTTTGACGTCGAATCCCGTCTCAATGATGCGCGGGATGAATGTCATTGTGTCGAATGACACGTATTTTGTAACACGCCGTCTCGAGAGAAATTCACACGTCTCAACGTTATCCGACAGATTGGAGTAAAGTGATAAACATTGATTGCTTGCGTGGGACGTGTAAAATGTCAAACTGTCAGATTCGCGTATGCGAGACACTCGAGGTGTCAACTGGACCACTTGGATGCAGTGAGCTGGATTGGTGATTGTGGCGAACGATAAGAGGCAGTGCTCGTCGTATGTGTCGTACTGTCATGTTTAAAGTGTCATGAAGCGAAGAAATTTCGTAGTACTTTAGTAGTTTGGTGGATAAAAACTATGTGCAATAGATTAATTAACGACGGGATTGAAACTATTATAAAGTCGCGCGTGAAAACACTCTTTCATTCATATGAAATTTAAACGAACGCAGAAACTCCTCGATACGCGTACGTAGACAATGTGGTGAACTCTGGAAACCCGTCAACTAGATCAAATTTTTCCGACGGAATCGACGTTCGATTCACGAAGATGAAGCGACGGTCGACCGGGTGTCCGCAGTCACCCGTCGTCCGGCACAAAGACGCTCCTGATGACAGTCATTGTATCGCATCGTCATAAATCCGCCTGCTCCATCAACGTAAAAAGAAAGAGAGAGACGAGAGAGCCACTTTTGGAAACGCGCGAGAGGTCTTTATCGGCGGTCAATAGGACCGCCGGTCCTTCTCGGATGCCTTTCGTACATTACATATAAAATCTGCTCCTCCGGAGAGGCCAGGCACCTGGATACCCGATGGCCGTCGGGCCCGGAAGTGCCGCGATGGACCTCAGCACTACTCTGAGTAGTGCCTACAGATACAATCAGAACATGATGGAATATTACACCTGTAAGACCTGTGATCCTTTTAACTATATATATACTCTAAGCTATGTTTTTATTCGCATCATCATCAATCAGCACACTGAATAATCGCGTAAATCTGATATTTCAAATTAAATTATTCGTTGTTGGTTTACAATTTACGACTCGCCATTTAATCCCTCATTTTATTACCTTGTTGTCAATCTACCGAGTATAAAGAGATCGCGATAAATATTTATTAGGATATATTTCTTTCAAACGGATTCTGTTTTGATCGTCAAAGTTCTGAGCTCACATTAATAATCATTTGCATCAGGCGGCAACCATAACGATTTTTTAATAAGTACCTAGACGTAAATGAATTTAGCCTTGTAAGCAAAGACTTTTTCTCTTCGTCGAGTTTTTTTCAATTAACGTAGTCGGTTCTCTACATTTTATATTTCTTCTAATGCGCGACAATCGCAAAGTCGCGCCATAAGTTGGGTATATTGTCAGCAAATTGCACGATAATTAATGCAAAAAAGCGCGAAAACGCGACATTTTCGCGGACGAAACGCTTCCCTCGCGATTTCTCTTCGGGTCTGCCGACGGTGCGTCGATTAAGTGGAGCAAACGGGATGAACGGAAAATAATCACGTATCCAGCGACGTCGATGGGTAAATGATAATGCGAAAACAAGAAATCTAATGGCCTTCGATCGCTAACCGAGCCGTAGCGGTACCGGTACCGACGAAAAACTAAACCGCAATCATATCGCGACCGACGATCTGCGTAGGAGCTACTCGCGACGATCCTCTCTCTCTTCCTCTCGCATCCGATTTAGTTTCTATAATAAACTACTTGCTTTTCTAGAGTACACGGCTAATAAATTTTCAAGTAAATATAATTATAACTTAAATTAAGTATAAATATAATTATCATTTATTTACATATACAATTCTTCACGTGCAAGAGCTTATCGTTGATCTAACTTTGTCCAGGATATTGCGCGAAAATAACGAGTTTACCGATCCGGGAACATTTCCGTCCATTTAACGGTCCGGCCATATTAATTAGACGAGTTCGAGTATCGTTTTAAAGTTGCAGCAATCGAAATCGCATTCCATTTACGAGTGCGCAGCCGGTCCGTTAAATCTAATGAAATATTACTAACTCTGAAGCATTAACAGAATGACAAGGATCGCCGATTGCGCGTCGTGAAATCGTTTGTAGCGAGCGTGTCTTTTCATCGCATTATTTAAAAAAATTGCTTTATTAAATACTTAATTTAATTTACAAAAACTTATAAAAAAACTTAAGGACATCGTAATTTCTACACGATATATTTTTCGCACGATATATTATGTCGTTAGATAGTTTATATCGACGTTCGGTAGAAAAATTTCTGTCATGATCGTCATCGAAGCCGGAAATTAACGCGCTTTTCTATTACGATGTAAATCGATCTGCCAACCCTGACCAACGTCGTAAAATTCCGAGACGGTTCGCACCGGCGAATTACATTTCCCAGCGTATTTTTCTAGCCATCGGATAATAAAGTCCGTCGTATTCAGGCGTACTCGGCAATACATAACGTCGAGGCGTAATGTAATACGGGAACAAAGCAGCGCGATGCCGGAGAAATATCGAGTGACTGTACGGGAATCTATATCAAAGTTCTTCTGGCTTCTCCGATATACACACGTAGCCGAGCCGCCGTGATCGTGTATCACCGGTCCTCATTTTATTGGCTCTGAAAACTATCTTGGACCGGTCCTCCATTCTCGATTGCGAGCGCACAAAAGTGGAACATACTGTGCGCGAATTATACGTGCAAATAAAAAAAAATTCCCACATACACAGAGTTCAGATTTTTTGCCCGATATATCTGAAAAAGTTAATCTACATATTTTTACGATTAAGCCTCGAATAATTTCGCTCGCTCAAAAACGCGCAAGCATTTTAAGCTTGTAAATATTTTGTATATATTTTCTTCGTCATAGATAACGCTTGTCTGAAGGAATCGACTTTGAAAAATAACGAAAGATAACGAAAACCGGATCGAGACTTGGAACCGCGGCAAGATTTCAAGGATATCGTTAACGCGCCAGCTTAAGACAGGGCACATTTGTAATGATAATGTAAAGGTGACATTGGAGATCGCGTTTGTCCGGAAGTAGTCCGCAGCAGCTCGACGCTCAGCCAGGTCACCTGATTTTGCATAGCCGTTTTTATATGGCAGCTCGAATCGCAATTGATTAGTGGATGCTATCGGTTTTCTCTGATAAAACTACGGTAAATCCGATTTGATCGAGTCACGAACTTGAATGCAGCTCGACGAAATTGCGTGCGAATCCGCTGATCGTCCTATCGCAAGCGACGCTTCATCAGAGAGATTTCTATTAAAACGAATCGAATGAAACCACAAGAACAATAACAATCATAATTTTTCTTCTTCGATGGTCGAATCGAAAAAATCCGTTTAAACTTCCGTAAACTCTTGAGGGCTTTCTTCTTCTCTTTAGATTCCATAATTTTGTTCATAATATTACGTTACATAAAGGAGAGATTGTGGAGCGTACAGGCAATAGAATATAGAATAGAAACAATAGAAGCGCAATTACACGGGACTAGTTGAGATTACACGAGACGTTGGTGCATCTCTTGATTCGACGTATCCCAGAAGTGCGGAACGGAGCGGACGGCAATAAGCTCCGGTAATACGGCGGCCAGTTTCCAGCGACGGCAGCAAAATCCAGTAGCAGCAGTAGCAGCAGCAGCAGCAGTAGTAGTAATAGTGGTAGTAGTCGCTAGAACGATTCGGGGGTGGTCCAGGCCGAAGCCCTCGCGTATAGCTGTGGTCAGCAGGCGTGACGGCGTGTGTGCGTGTGTAGTAGGGTAGTCATGGTGCTCTCGCCCTGGCAATGCCACCATGATGCCGACGACTATCCCCCTGACTACCGGCCGCGCCGCGGGGGACGCGACCATAAACGCGAGAGCGAATTGATTTGCGACCGGAAGGCGCGTATCGTTTCCAGTAATGATCGCGGAGACCTCATTGTCTTCGTGCGACGACGAGATATCATCGAGCGGCGCGATATATACGGCTGAACGGTGAAAAAAAAAACGTTGCGGTTCACGCCTCATAGATCGCGGTGTTACCGTAATTACGAAATCCCCCTCGAATGGAAACGCAAACGCGCGAGCGCATGATGAGTCTCTGCAGTTCGTTCCTTCGGATTAATTCTACGTCGGACAGAGTCTTCGTATTGGATCGTGACGTAATCGCAAGGTTGAAATTCCGAAAAGTATATTGCTATTTATTCTACTCTTCCTCGAATAATGATAATAATTCTTCATATCCCGAGCAGAAATGTATTTGTCGGGGCAAGTGTCGAAGAGGGAGAATATTCGGCACAAGAGCGACAGCGTGGCCGATTTAACCAAGTCTTCGTCGTCGAGGGTTCGTCGAAAACAACGATGATCATCGAATCATCGGTGCACTGGCACGAACAGGGGGACATATGTCGCGGCGCAGAACCCTCCATTACGATATTGGCTCCGAGTTATCGCGTTAGGCGGCTTTAATGCGCGAAAATGAAGCCTGCGACGACGTACGACAGAAACTCGAGTGCTAGCGGGGAGTAAACTAATAATAATGAATGCTCAGTGTTCACCCTGGAACGTTTCTCGACTCTGTGACAATGATTAGATGGCAGAAATATTAAACATTAATTCGCGTTATGTTCACAACGTATTCTAATCCGTCCTTATTCTCTCTTGCACGCTTTATTATATATTCTATACCATTATATAATTATCAGATGATAAAATTATATATTACATGTAATATATACACATATACATTTTTCGCAAAAGATATTGGAAATGACTTTTATGAGCATGCAAACAAGTCTTAACTTATATCTTAACTTGTCATTGAAAACCTTCTTCAGCTCTCCTGACGTTAAGTTTCTGATGAAGACTAATTTATTAGTAAATTTAATAAATATTTTTGTTTATATCTGAAGAAGGTATATATAGTTACTTTTCAAACACACTATGTATAATAAATAAATCATTATTTTTGAAACTATTAAAGCGTGAGAGAAACAAATCGTCCTCTGGATAGAAATTCTCGCTGGCGAACGGTACAACATTCCTCCGCAAAATCTGTCAAGTGGAATGATTCCGTGGCGATAAAGACCATTCGAGAGAAGATTTAACATTGGCATTTGCGATCCGTTCTGCCAGCTTCCTTTAACGATCGTCGATTTAGAGCGCGCGCGAAACCCGATTCACACGCAAATCGCGTTTAACGCCGCGATTTCACGGCGAATCGTTCACGATCGAATCCTTTAAATCTATCGGTATTCGACATGACGTTTAACAGCAAACGAATAATATGAAGTGCAATATGAATTACTTTTGGGAATATTTTTTTTCTATTTGCGGATTTAAGCCTCACGCTCGATTAATGCATTATCGATCCTCGTTTTTCCAGGTCACGGCGGAGTCAACCAGCTCGGCGGCGTCTTTGTGAACGGAAGGCCCCTACCGGATGTAGTCAGGCAGAGGATCGTCGAGCTCGCGCACAGCGGCGTCCGACCGTGCGACATTTCGAGACAACTCAGGGTATCTCACGGCTGTGTATCCAAGATACTGTCGAGGTGAGCACCGGCACCGTACCTCTCTATCCGTATCCGTCACAATCGCGGCTGCCCGTCGAGTACCTCGGAAAATGAGCGACATTGTTAATTCGAGCGCGCAAATTTCCCCAAGAAAATCAAATTCTCTCGCAGTCCAGGATTGTAAAGTTAAATGTCCATTGCAAAAAGACGAACAATTTATATGAACAACTGTATCCACGAATCTATACACTAAAATGTTTCTCGGAGAGATTTGCCTCTGAAAGTCGCGCTTGCCAAGTTCGGAGAGCGGATAACAAGCACAAACAATGTCGTCGAAGGGCGAGTGATTTACGAGAGAATCAAGCTCGTCCTCTCTTGCCAAACGCAACACTGCAATTTCCGCGCCGCGAAGTGGCCAAGGTCGTTCCCGACTCCGCGGATGAGAAGAAGAGATGCGGGAGCAAAAAAAGCCGAGACCGCTTTCTCGCTTCCCGAAGTGATTTAATTAAAGACGCTGTTAGGACCGCGAGGCAAACGGATCCGGGGGGGAGGTGAGGAGGGGTCGATGAAGGGAGAGACGACGAGGGGGGTTCCGGAAGGAAGGAACCGGCCCCTTCACTCTCGCGACGCGCAGAGTCGCCCGACGATATGCGGTTTCCATGTTTTTTCCACCCTCCTCCGGTCCCCTCGGCTCCGCTATGTAACGGGTGGCCTCGTGCCGCTTTGATGGCCCGAACGTCATTCGCGTCCCCCACGGTCGAATATCATTGTCATATATCGCGCTCTTTCACGAATCCCGCATAATAAAGGCCGACTGGATTATTTACTGCCGCGACTAAAGTTACCGCTTCCTCTTCCTTTCTTCCCGGCTCGGGCCCTTTTCCCGAGCGAGGATTGTGTTCGAAGAAACGAGACTTTGTCATTAACAAAAATGCGAGCGATCCGTCAATCGGATTTCACTCTTGCACGCGTCAAAATATTGGAGAGGGATTGAATTTTCGGATCGATTTTCTAAACTTTGCGGATCTCGACACCGGAAGGATTGCATCATAAGAGTCTATTCGACGCAGGCGTTTTCGGGTCTCGCTTTTACGCGGTTGCTAAATTTAAACGGAGACTTGCTCGAGGACTTGGCTCTCGTTCCAGCTAAATGCACGGTATTCTTCCGCGTGCGGATGTGTAACTTTATGGCCCGAAGATACGGCGAAAACGGCCTTTTAAGGGCCTGTCGACGACGCGACAAACGTTAACGGCGACTGTGCGGCTTTACGCGGTCACGCGTCGCTGATACGACGAGAACGCTGTTCGCCGAATCTAGAACGAAACCGGATACCGGGATTCTCTTTCGACTCTAGGTGAGGGTTCGTAAAATTCGCTGACGGGGACGG
Source organism: Camponotus floridanus (assembly GCF_003227725.1). NCBI lineage: Eukaryota > Metazoa > Arthropoda > Insecta > Hymenoptera > Formicidae > Camponotus > Camponotus floridanus. Next base: position 1,127,387 of record NW_020229337.1, read on the forward strand.
CGTTGAAAGGCACCCGACATCGGCGGCGACCTCACAAAATCGAGTCGTCATCCCTTTCCTGGCTCTGTCGCGAGAAACACAAAGTGCTCCTCTTCTTTAGGGTCGCGCTCGTCTCGTCGGTCTTTGTGACCACGCCTCTGCGTATCCGCTTCTGTATTCTAGACACGCCGCGGTTTCTGAAGACTATGTAAAGCTAGTTATGACTCGGATCCTGGCCTTCATCGACGCGCAAACGAGGCGACATGTCGTTTTCTTCACGTCGTGGAGTTGCAAGCGTTCGATTGATTAGCGATTGAATAATTTGACATTTAAAAATCTGTTGTACATAACATTTAAAGTAGTTTAGCGATCACATTTTGACATGTGAGAGGTATCGACATTTTTACGACTTAGCGATATTGAAAGATGACGTTTCAAATGCTAACAGTTGTGGCACATTTTTATTTATTATTCTTTTGTATACATATTTTGTAAAAAATAAAGATTAAAATATCAATTTTTCAGATTGCGAAATGCTGGAATATTGATATTATAATTTCAAATTTATTATTTTTATAACAGCAAATTGAGTGTCTTTTAAATGACCTTATTCTGATTAGAATTGCCGATTGATTAACGCAGGAACTTTTTACCATATCGTTAATGTGGAAAATCCGTACGAAGCATTGCGGCAGTCACATAACGGGCGTAAATAATGTCATTCTTCCACGGAGATGGCGTTTTCGATTTCGCGCAAGACTGTTTCGAATCCATTTAAATCGGAATTAATATAGCAAGGGTGAGTAACACGCCGGGCGGTGGTAAAGGTCGATTTGAAAAATCGCGCGATCTAATGGCCATTTCACGGTGGAGGCGGAACAAAGGGGAACGGGTGATCATTGCCATGTGGCCTCGAATGGGGCTTTACACACCAGATATGATCGCAATAATTTCGCGGGGGCGGCACGGGACCCAAGTCTATTTGAGTTCGTTTATGGCTCGCATATAATGCTTTTAGCCACCGACCAATCATTCCATTTCGACAATCGAGCACTCGCACTTGCAACAGAATCTGATAATCATGTAACGATGAAATAATCGAAGATAAAAGTCGAAAGTAAATTCTTTTTAGCACAAAATAACAGAACTTTATTCGGTGATATATAATAAGAAACATGTTGCATGTTTAGTTAAAATACACATACACACATACACACACACACACACACATTCATTCCTTTTTACACAATCAAAACGCGTACAAAGGATGCGGTGTCACGGGAGGAGGACTATAATTCGACTCAACAATCCGAGCCCCATTTTTTCCCGTGACATGCAAGGCAAAAAATCTGTTTCTCGGCGCTTTTATTCGCGCAAATATTTTTCACCGAAATATTTCCACCGAAAAAAAGACGAAGGTTTGGTACCGCGCGCGCGTAGAAATACGTACGCAAAATTGGCCAGATATCCAACGTGCGTATGAGTCGACGCCGACGCCGGCGGCGGACCCACATCCATCAAGGCGGCCCACAAGCGGACCATTATTGCGGACTATCCGGCGTAATTGAATTTAAGCACGAGCGAAGATATTATTTAACTAATTAGGCACAAAGGGCGCGTTCACGGCGGGCCAATCGCGATCGCCCATCTCGCGTATATACCCGGTCGGTGGGAGAGAAGCGACGAGAGATCCAAAGGGTAGAGAAAGAGGGAGAGAGAGGAGGGAAAGAGAAAGGGCAACAGCGGGAGGCCAGAAGCCGTTTGTTTTAAAACAGCCGGTCGTTGACGCGCCGCTGGACGGCGATTCGTTATTCCGACGTTGGCCGCCCACCGCGGGAAAAACGTTCGTTGTCCTCTGTTTTTCCCCCGCTCTTGGCGATCCCGTGTTCCACGACAGAGAGAAAGAACGAGAAAGAGAGAGCAAACAAACTGGCGAACTTTGGCGCGACCGATCTCTCGTCGGCATCGTGCTTTCGAACGCAGTCGAATTGCCTTTAAAGCCGATCGATGAGAGTTCCCTCTCTACTTTGCGCGATTCTCTCGCGAGATGTAAGACTGATTGTAATGTTATATTGTAATCTTACATTGTAGGTATTACGAGACCGGTAGTTTCAAAGCCGGTGTCATAGGAGGCTCCAAGCCGAAAGTAGCGACGCCGCCGGTGGTCGACGCGATCGCTAATTACAAGAGGGACAATCCGACCATGTTTGCGTGGGAGATTAGGGACAGATTGCTGGCCGAAGGCATTTGCTCGCAGGACAACGTGCCATCCGTCTCTTCCATTAATCGGTGAGTTAATGTTGTTGTTATTATCGGCGTTATTTATTCAGTGGATTATTTATTCCGGAATTGCATCCCTTCAAGCGCGTGCGCTTGGTCATTTGACAATCACATCGATGACAAAATACATAATAAAAATAAATAAGCGTGTACATATAGATTTTTATAATCAATTTATTACTAAAATGATACTAGAATACACGAATAAATTCGTAACATAATGCAAACAAGCACATCAAAGCATTTCCAAAATTTGAAAAAAAAAACCGATTAAGAATTTTTAAATCTAATTAACGTCATTGATTGTGTAAGTCATGAAAAGTGATGAAAAATCATACAAATTTGTCTCGTATTTTTCAATCGTATTCACGTTACATATTTTGAATATAGAATTAGTATTGTTCTATAAATTTTAGACACATATTGCATTTAAATTATTTTTTGTAAAATTCAGTGTGACTCTGATAATGATATATATGTATATATATATATATATATATATATATATATATATATATATAACTAATTCTCATATATGTATATATGAAGTATATCAGAAGAGATGAACGAGATTTCATGATATTTATAATTTAAAATAATTAGAGACAAATATTACATATTATATGTTATATATTTCTCATAATTTAATGACAATCCAGTCTTCAAAAATGTCATTGATTTCACTAATCATCGACTGTGCGCGCGAAGACAGCAGATTACATCAAACTCGATCGAGAAGTCGCGACATATGCTTGGACCGATGGGGCGCGATCGGGGTTATCGCGCTCGGCGAACTCCGCGTTTGCACCCTCGTCGCATGTGCATCGAGATAAGTGCGCATCCAGCCCACCGACCCGATCCTATTGACCTTTCGCAGGTTCCTTCGGGACCTGGGGCCGATTAATTCAAGTGTTTTTGCATCGCCCAGTCGGGCCGACGGAACACGAGTACCCCGCGTTGTAGCCCTTACGAGATGACAAGAGGGAGTGGGCTCCCGCGGGACGGCATTACAGCGTATCAGCACCGCACAAACTGAACGATTCGGCCTTTCTCTCCTCCCTTCCTCCCCTTTCAACTGAGATGCTACAAGGGTACGTAGCGGGAAAAGGAATGCGAAAAGGGCGAAAAGAGACGGCGAGAGGCGAGAGAAAGAGAGGAGGCGACCAAGGGGATGTACCCATTGATCAGCTCGCATATGTCCCGAGATTTAATCAGTCGCTACTTAAGACCTTATCTTTCGCTCGGGGAGGGACCGAGATATCTCTTTTTCTCTCTCTTGTCACGTCTCTTTCTCCGTCTCTTTTTCATCCCCCGCGCACGCGGGGTCGCCGATAATGAAATGGAGCGTAATGCGAATCGAATTGCGTCGGCAAGTGAAATTCACTAACGCGATTTCCGTGGGCCGCAGCCGCTAATGGAAACGCACGCAAATGAGTTAGCGCCCACGTAACGATGTAAGTGCTACGCGCGGCCGCTTATTTAAATTCCGCATCGCGGTCGCGCGACGAGAGATCTCGTGTCGGTCGCGACGTTCAACTTATAACCTACGCTCTTCTCCGAGAATTTTCGTCGTCGCGAACATTTGTTCTATTGATACAATCATGAAAATAAGGATCTTCAAAATTTGACTAATTCTCTTCTTCCTTTTTCACGATGCTTGCTATATTAAAATTTAACCTATATAAGGAATTGTGTCACGAGACAGAAAGAGAGCGAGAAAAAAAAGTTTGAAGTTCGTAACCGAAATAGAAGGCCATCAGCGTTTTCCTGTCATATTTCTCAATCGATGTTTCGCCAAGTTGTCTATATTTTTTTGTGCGATCGTAAGAAGAGGTGGGCGCGCATATATTTTCATTCTTTCACGATGCGCGTCGCGCGGTTACGGTAGCGTGAAAAACGCGAGCGTGTGTGTAAGTACAGGAATTACTTTCTGGCCGAGGTTTTCGATGTGTCTAGGATTGCGTCGAGGGTGCGGCGGTGGCTTGTTGCTCGAGTGACTCCTCCATCTCCTCCGGCTCCACCTCCATACGATCTCCTCTGCTTCTCCTGACTCGTCGTTTCGTCTCACTCTCACCTTTCTATCTCTATCTATTTCTCTCCCTCTCTCTCTCTCTTTCTCCCTCTTTGATCGCGGTCTCCTTCTCGCTAACGCGACTCCTTTTCCTCCTTGTCCCTATCCCCCCGACTCGAGGCCCAGATGGCGGGTATTGATCTGAATCCGGAGAGCAGATCGCCTGGAAAAACTTACCCCGCGGATACTTACCTACCTACCTATCTACCTCGCTCGCTATCTACATGCATCTATATCCAACGTACCATCACCCACTCACGTACACCAAACCCGCAACCCTCTGCCCGATCCATTCCGCGCAGGTAAATGCATTTCCGCTCAACGAACAGCGGATAGAAATGCACGAGCATTTGGTCCCTTTGGAAAATGGCCACGCGTCCAGCGTACTAATTATATAACGATTGATAACGAGAAGGATTTTAAAGACTGAATATTTCGCGAAGCGGATATGGTCTCTGCCCGATACGGATGGATATGTAATTCATCGGAGTGACGGTGCATTTTCAAGAGGAGAAAGTAAGTCGTCAAACGGTGCGGTGATTTATCTCGTACAACGATTGCTGCGACTCTTAAAAAATTATAGACAATTGAATCTTAAAAGAAGAGATGGAGAAATACGACATAAAAAAGGGGAAACTTTGAATCGATCACGCTTTCATCGATGAACCTTTGGCATAACTGGAACTTAGTTTGGAGAAAAGAGTACAGAGAAAGAAAGAGAGAAGAAAAGATCTCGATATCAAACGCGATTTTACCGCGAAGAAACTGAGATGCATCAGCGACCGTAGTGCGCCGGGATTTCTTCCATTATGAGCGTGTCCAGGTTTTTCTAGCCGCGAGGTAGCTTTCGGGGTGGAGAAATAATGATACAGCTAATATAATGTATTGTCCTGCTTTGCCGGAGCACTTCGAAATGAGAACGTCCGCGGGGCGGAAGGGGAAAAGAGCGTGGGATGGCATGGGAGTCGCGCGAGGTAAAAAAGACGGACGAGGAGAGAGAGCGAGATAATGGAGTGGCTTTCGCGAAAAATAACAGTTATATATCCCGTGTATATGAGACAGGATTGAGGAGAGCGGAAAAATAGGCGAAAAACGGAGGGAAGATTGGACGTTAACAGTTCCGTGCCTTCTTCTTTATTCGCTCAAAGACGCCAACGCAGCGACTTCGCGTCCTATTGTTCTCTTTTCGCGCTCTTTACGAATCGCGAGATGCACGTCGTGATTAAAAAAGGACATTTCCTTCGCGACGGTTCTTACATCTCTTTGTTTTTTATTAAAAGGAATTTCGTGTCGTCGATTCGTCTGATACATTTGCCGGAAAAGTATTAATCGGAAATTGTCCGATGTACATAAAAAGATATACGATAATTAAAGAGAGAGAGAGACGATGAAATGTATAGATTTTTCCCGCGATCGAATTCATCTATCGCAAAAGTGCGACATCGAGGAGGATAAAGACGAAGTCGGTAGAGCCTGGCAGAAGAGTACAAAGAAAGAAGGATCGCCGAAAGAGGAGTCGCGGTGAATTTCGGGAGGAAATATTGATAGGCTCGGCTTCGACTGCGGAGTCACGGTCGAGTAGGCGGCTCTCTACCGAAGTCTATCTTACACGTATACAAACCCGCAAAGGCCCACCGCCCTTCTCTCTCTTTCTCTTCTCTCTCGTTCTCTCGGTGTCGATCCCTTTCTATCTCCCTCCTTCTTACAAGTCGGAGGAGTCTCAGGAGCAGATCGATAAGGAGCGAGGTTTCGCCCGAGAGCTTTACGCCGGGTTCACAGCCGCCTTCTTCTCGTTTCCTCCTCGACGCAACCCCCGACATCACGCTCTCGCGTGCCTCTCGCGTTTGCCCCCGAAGCCGCAAGCTGCGACAGAGTCGATATCAGGGCCAAGGGAAAAAGCGGCCGCTCCCTTGACTTCCTGTTGTTCCGGTCGCGGGATCCTTCGTCCGTTAGATGCCAAAGGACTACTACCCCAACTAGAAATCAAGCTTGAAGATTCTTTACGCGATCTGTCTAGAGATTTATCTTCCAAATACCAATCTCGCGACTTGCATTATTATCCTTTGTAATTTTTTAATACTTTTAACGTTCAATGATTTGTAGTGGGATTCAAGTTTTGTCGCTAAATAAGGCACTTATTGAGAAGAAGAAGATGGGAGATTCGAGCAATCTGCGCACGATCGATCACATTCTCGGCCGCGGCTTTAATTCGACGTAATGACCGGCGCGGCGACAACAGTTGGCAGGAAATCTGTCGCGTCGAATCTCGCCGGAATTGTATCAATCTGTCATCGCTCTCTCGTGCGATGGCGTCGTCGCTCTATCGCGCGACTCAATCTCCCGTCGAGGACGCAACCGGGCTCCGCTTTGCTCTCCATTACTTCCATATCATTTCGCACTCCCCTCCCCCCTTCCCCGGAATCTGCCGAGGTGGCGGCTCGAGCCATATGGCTTGGCAGCACTCCTGGAGGATGCGGAAAGACGGCCAATGGGATGGCTGCTACTTTCATGCCACTTTCGGCTTTCCGGCCGACGTCACCGGTATATCTCCCTGTGTTCATCTCTCTTTCGGTTATTAAATTACATCCCCATAAATAATGCCGTGCCTGCCTACCTACCCCTATTCCCGCCGAGTTTATTTACCATTCCATCGACGGCACCGCGGGAGGATTCTCCTTCTCCGGGAACCCGTCAAATCGTCGCATTTGTCATCTCGGCTCGATCCGAGATCCCAGCGAAGGGATCGCTTCGCCATTTTGCATTTTCGACGAAGGAATAATATTCCCGTGACGGATGCTGCATCTTTTGGCATCGATATTGCGATCGAGAAAAGAACGCCCACTGAAATTGCAATTCAATATTATTGAATTGTCATGAGACAAATTTCGCGCATAACGTGAAATAAATCTAAGGTAATAAGATTATAAAAGAGCATCGAACAAAGCGTTTTCAAGGGCGAATGAAAAATCGAAGATCTCTCTTTTTCTCATGACTTTTGGAGCGACGGGATGTCGGCGTTTAAGCGAATAGCTGCACACACACACGGCCGCGAGGAGAACAATATGGTGCACCATAGCACCGCGGCCTTCGTTAAAGCAGCCATATTTGCGGTGCGCGCGGGAGCGAAAGGGAAGAAGGCCCTCCTACATTATCCGGCACAGCAGCACCCTCGGGGGAGGATCCGGGGGATGGTGCCTCCAACGTTGGAAACGCCGGCAGTGGCGGCGGCGCGTATCCATAACCGTCCTTTGTCTGGATAACGCAATTATTACCGCGTTTCATCATACCTCCCCGGCCCGAAATTAGCCCGAAATGAAGTTACAATTACGGGTCCTCCGTGTTCTCTACCTCTCCCCCGACTCCTCTTCGCGAATGGCAGATACTTTGGGGGCTCGACGAGATCGGCGACAATGACAACGAGGATGACGACGACGGTAGTGGTGGCGGGAAGCGGCGGCAGGAACGGCGCCGACGGCGGCGACGCACGAAATCCAGGTTGCCGTGGAAACGTCAGAGGACAGACGGAACCGCAATGAAACCGGATGGTCGTCTACTCTGCCAGGCCATAATGCTTCGTCCCTTTTGTTCCTGGCCGAGAGCTGGAATGGCAAAGTTGCTCGGGAGTGCTGTACCGCGCCGTGAACGATCGCGCTCGACCGAACTCGAAACCCGAGAACATCCCCACGGCCGATCTATGATGGGGCGAATTTCACGGCGAGAAAAATCGCGCTATCTGCCGATGACTCGAGAAAACGGGCGTTTAATATCCACTCGATCATTGGATTGATTGATAATTAATGAACCGTCGAGCGCAGCGCTATTAATTGCTCGTCGCCGATGAGTAATAATCGCGAAGGGAGGGTATTTCGTATCGTGCCGCGTAATCGATCGAATGAACGATCGTAGAGCGAAATCGCGGTGTCATTTCCCACGACCTACGCCACGATCCCGCATTACTCGCGCGTGTGATTAATACGGGGACACGGCGATTGATGATTATTTATCTCCCACCCGAGCTTGTCTCGCGGGCCAACTCCTTGTCGTCGAATCGAACAGGTTAAACAGGGCGAGGCTCGAGGAAGCGGCTATGAATAACATTTCTGGTCACCGCGCGCATAACGGCAGATATACGAAGGATCATCCTCTTGACTTCCCATGATCGTCTAGAGGAGAGGGGTGCGGGAATAAGGCATCACACAGAGCGCAAGGGCGATGTATATTATAAATCGCGTGTTACATTGTGCTTTAGAGGATCGCCGGTGACTGTTGACTCGCCGGTATCATTGTTGGGAGCGTAGCTTTTGTCGTCGGGATGCGCGGCATCGCAAACAAACACACAAACACGCCGCGCGTTTTCCGTACGTGCGCGTCATATACAGGCACACACGGACACATACGGATCATTGTGTCGCCGGTACAGCCGCAGTTAATATAGTTGTGCACACCAAGCCGGCAGCTGCCGTTTGACAATGCACCCTGCGCGCGTCCCGACATATAATAATATACTCATCCCGAGCTATACAGGGGGGACACTTCATCAAAATGACTGAGAGTGGCACGGAATAGCGCGCTACGATGCGTACCGTTTTAATCTATACCTGATGCCTCAAATGCAGAATCGAAAAATCAAATTTAGTGTGAGAAATCAAAAATACGAGAATAAAATATAAAATAGGAAATGAATATAAATCCATCTTTGATATCCGATAATCGATATAGTCGTAGAGAAAAAATTGACTGGTGGTGTGGCATAGATTAGCGTGAATTAAGGGAGGTTTTTATCGGGAAAGCGTGTTTCGAAAATACAATTTCGCGATAAAAAGCGAACTCTGACGTCGCAAGAATTGCCTTTGTTTAAGAATCACACCTTAGTGCATCGCGTGGAAGCGCCAGGTAGCTCGCAATACATTACAGTCTCTCTCGAGAGAAGAAGAAAGAAAGAAAGAGAGAGAGAGAGAAAGGGAGAAGAGAGGTGACGGAATATCAGGATACACCTTTTCCAGCCATTGTGCGGTTCTGAAGGGCGTACAATGGCCGTGGAGCGAGTCCCGTATTGTGTCTACAGCTCTCGACGGAACAGTTCTGCGACTCTCTCTGGCTGCTGCTCCTGCCTCTATCTCGCTCCCTTCCACTGTCCTCGAATACTCCCTCTCCGATCTTTCTATCCGACTTTGAGTTAACGAGAGAGGAGTTCCGTTTTGGTGCTATTCGTGGACCACGAACGGAGCATCTGTCCCGGGACCGCTAAATCCTCGAAAGTCCCTTGAAATCTCCCGCAATCCGGACCCCGCGACACATATAATGGTCCGTAATAACTTTAAAGCTCCGTATTAACGCCGCGAGAAGGCGAGAGGCGCCCTAATGCGCGTTTAACCGCGGCTCACCCGGAATCGTTCGATGCTGTCATCGGGACGAATTGATACCGTTTTATCGCCCGAGCATCGGGGGCGCGAGCAACGACAGTAGAATTTCGAGGAAAATTGAAGCGACAGGGGAGAAATTTCGACTACGAGAACGTTCGAGCTCGTATCTCTCCTACGGCCGCGCGGAACCGCGGTAAACGACGTGTAAAACAGATGCGTCGGTGAAATGCAGCAACGTTTGTTTGTAAGAATAGCACGCCGTGAAACCGTAAGAGAGCGGGTTTAACTGTTATTTGCGAGTTCAACGCGAGCGCAGACCTCTTTGCAAATTTTGCGCTAAAGTTACGCGAACGTGACGTTACATTTTATATTATCGCGAGATTCCTAGAACAAATTTCACGATATTCGACGTTATAATCATCGATCGATGAGCCTCCGGCGCGAAGATTTGAGTCGCCGCGAGATGAAGCACGCTCGTTTGCGCTAATAAAACAAACCTTGTTCTTCCTCTTTTCCTCCTCCGCGATCGATACGCGCAGGTAGGCGATCAAGATCCACCGGCGCTTTGTGCGATCAATAACAGCCGACGCCTAACGAGCGCCACGATAATTGACAATTACAGATCGTTTGCGCTCGCATCACAATCCGGAAATCCCTCCGCCCTTTCCATAGCGATAGCCACTAGCGCGTGTACGCCCGCTAACGAGCGATACCTACCGGTTCATTGACAACCATCGATCTGTCCCTTTTCGCCCACGCCGTGATCAAGATCTACGCCCGTTGGCGGTTCGCGGTACTTTTCTCCGAGTCTTGTAGATCATTGATCCTCGGAGTAACATCGGCGGACGAGCGAAAGCTATGTAACTAGCTAGAAATAATCGCGTCTCGAACCACGAATTAGATCGCGCGCGAACGAAATCCGAAGAAATTAATCCCGATCCCCGCCGGGAAGAGAATTTAAATCCGCCCAGTCACCAACCCTCGACGTAGGGAAACGTCGGAGGTTGGAGTAGCACGATGTGGCGGGAGAAAAGCTAGCAACGGCCCCGGCAGCGCCGGCGAAATGCGATAAAGTTGGCGTAGAGGTAATTTGAGTATAAAGTTTTATTCGCAATAATTTAGCCACGCGGACGAGGTCGAGGGTAAAGTGGAGGAGGGGGAGGGGAAGAAGCGCTCTCTCTTTCTTTCCTTCTCCCCAGGCCGAGGAAGCATGCGGGTGCGCGGGTCATATATTTGATGGGATACTTGGCATAAAGTCGTGCATAAAAGTAATGCCGACATTAAAGTTTGCGGTTCCAGAGACGTGGCACGAACCCATCGCCGCCCACGCTCCTGTTCTCTCGGAACGTCGCCGCGGTACACGGTCGCTGCCTACTACGATTTTCCTGGCTGTGACGGAATCGCGGAGAGAAAGCGGACAGAAAAGGGGAACGCAAACTCTTCTATCATCGGAGCCTGCGTAACACTCGTGTACGCGTCCGTTTTATTCCCGCGGTCACTCTATCGGTTTATTAGAAATAAATTCCGTCCGATATGAAAAGCCACATTCGGCGTCGTTATCGACGACGTATTCGAGACGTATACTCGTATAGTCGCCGGACGCGCTCGAACAACCCCGACGATTTACACGCTCGCCGTTATCCAAAAAATACGTATTTTTCGAAAGTTTGCTCGCGGTCGTAAAAACGCGAGATAAAAACTGTGAGAACACGCACGACGCAACTTTTCGTCCATTTTCCCGTCTCTAGCGGTACAGCTTCAAAGAACAAATAATTTATATCTCTCGTCCTTCTTGTTCTTCAAATTTCGAAGTACAGTCCCGAGATTTAAGCGGCATGCGGCTGCGACATCCGCATACTTAAAGCGAAACGGCAAGGAAGCTTGACTTTGGGGTGGGAGATGGCACTTCGAGGTAGGTAGCGAAGCAGTTTAGTTCAGGAGTGGCCGTTGGGGAACGATCTGACGGCGCCAGGGGAGGCATAGCTTCTTCCCACGTGGCACCCCCGACACGGCTCTACCCTCATAATTCTACCAAGCCTTCCTCCGAGAGGCGCCACCTCCAAGAGCTTTCTCTCTTAGGCGTCGTAACCGTGAGAGCGAAGGAGAACGTCGTTACGTGACGCTCGCAGAAATTTCCCTTCCACTCGTCCCTCTCGCCGCGCGAGAGGACCAGGGGAAAGGGGATCACCTTCTCCTCCCCACTCTCCTTGCGCACGAGCGAAAACCACCGCATGATTTTACGGCGACGGACCTGCAAACCCCCCGAAATGGCGAACTCGCAAATCCACGCCGAGATGCGAGCGGAAATTTAACTTTACGACGCGCGACGATTGAACGATCGAAGTTCATCACGAGCGAAGGAAATAGTCGCAATTACGAATGCGATTTGATCGAAATAAACGCAGTCTTTATTAGCTAGCACGTGGCATTATAAGAGATCGATCGTTATTAAATCGTGTAAATACATAACGGACTACATTTTGTTTCTTGTAATGTCAATGATCTCTACGCTCGCAATTTATCAGCTTCAAGCATGGAAGCTTAATTATATAGATGTAAGAAGTAAGGTCGTGAAATCTGTGTTGGAGCCGTCTCGCGCCGCAGATCGCAACGAGCATCGCACGGGGAAAAGCACAGAAGAAAGGGTACACTCAATGATTAGATGAAGTACCGGAAAGGCAGGGGAAAGGGAGGAAAAGGAAGGGGGAGAGAGACAAAGAGGCGAGAAAGAGAAGAACAAGAGCGGAGAATCGAGCACGAAGGGAGAAACACTGTTGTAGCGTCAGGAAAATGTTGGGGTTACGTCGTACGAACTTCGTTCTCATCCACTCGTTTCTCTATTTTCCCGGCAACCTCTGTCCATAAAAGACTCTCGCTCTTTCTCTCATACTCTGCTCTTAGTGGTACCTCCCTGGTTTCGCGGGATCGATACAGTTTCTCCCTTTCAAAAATAATGGATTTTTTCTTTCTTTTTTTTTTTTTAAAGAATCAAATGTCTCGGAAGCAAAATCTCTCTGATCACTCTCGTTTCGGAAGGATCTTTTCTGATAATGCTTCTTCCACGTAGTAATATTTCGACCATATATGTAACATTGCGAGAACGATAATCCAACGTAACGCGACTTGCGCAAAAACGGGCCGATTCGTCGATTAGTCTTCGGCGAGTTGCCTCATCCCCCGTTCGGTGGCATAGAAAATTACTCGCCGGCTGCGCTGATATTTAGCAATGCATCGATAACGAGCGCGCTCACGGAGGCTTGCGTTAATTAGAGCGCCGAGGCGCGCGAATTTTAAGGCGAAAGCGCTCGCTCACATTCGGTAGTCGAACAAGAAGCGCGCTCGTGTCGCAACGGTTCGTGCCATCTGTATCGCGATACAATCTTCCGCACCTGTTGTGTGGCAAAAGGACCTACCTCCTTTCCTCCGGACGCCATTGCATTTATTAGATCGTCGATTACGTTCATTATGCCGCGCGAGCGAAATCGTTACGTACCGTTTCGCGGAAGCCACGCGCCTGATTTTCATCATTCACGAAATGCCTCTCGCGTTTCACTCGCGGAGAAAGAATAACGCATCGCTGGCTACAGCGAATAAACATTTTTATCAGATTACAAAATGCCGTCTTCTTCGCGAAGAAATATACATTTTTCTCATAAATAATCTTTTTTTTTAAATTATCACACATCTTGTTTATATAATAGTTCCGGGAGAGAGGAGCTAAACCAGATTTTATTCTAAATCAAAGATTGAAAAATGCGCGTCTTTTGTAGTATAAATTATTTTAATATTTATCTAAAATATACTTTATTTACATATTTTTATTTTTATATAAAAATTACTTTGAAAAATTTATTAATAGAATTAAGATTTATTAACAGAATGGAATTAATTTATCAATTTAAAAAAATTAGTTTCATTATTATAAAACATTTATCTGTCTTAAGATTGATACATTTATCTCTATTAAAATTGACTCAACTCTCTCTCTCTCTCCCTCTCTCTCTCAAGAAGAGGTAAATGAAAACTCTCTGCCAATAACTGTTATAGCTAGTCAGATTGATTAAAATTAAAATTATTCAATAATCTCAATTTAACGCTACATCAAGAAACGTAATATTTACGTGATTAATCTTTTAGCTTCATTCAGAAATCACAAAAGATTCCAACATCTCGTCTAAATTTAAATGACATATGTTACATATATGAGCTCAGAAATATTAAGAATTAAAAAAAGTGATGATCCAATTAAATCAAAATACAGATAATGTTTCATATTTAAAAAAATCGAATATGTGTATACACACATCATATTCGCAAATCATTTTTATTGAAATTTTAATAGCCATTCTATGAGTGTATTATAATTAGTCAATGATTAATACGTGTCAAGCAATGATGAAAATAATCGCGGGTTAATTAAGTTATCGAAAAAGGACGACAGAACGATTAATTATTACAGGTGTGGCACTTCCACATGTGGGGTGCGACGCGCGATAACTCGTCAGTTTAGGATCGTTGATACCCCGGCCACCCTAGAGTCTAACCTTGATAAGGATCGCTGCTAATTGTTGCGAATTGGCGAAGGTGGCGAACGAACGAACGAGGGAGGTTGGGCAACAGGTGTCATCTGATTGATCGCCGTTGCTCGCACCCCCACGATTACCTAGCCCACAAACACATCCACGGCAGAAACGAAGGACTTAATGTCGATCCATTACGTACTGGCCCATCCCAACGAGGAATCGTTGACCTGACGCGATCCAAAGTGCATTACAGAATGAAAAAGGACGAGACTGGAAAAGAGCGAGACTACGACCACGTGTATCGTGTGATATACACATCGCATGTGTTATTCGTACGAATTGCCTTGCTCAATAATATATTTTCAGAAATATAATAGATTTTTATCATTCTTTCGAGTAGAAAGAAAAATAATAGTTTAATGACTATTTCCGCAAAGTTGAAAAATCTGATATAAATCTGCGAAAATTGAGAAAGTGATTACGATGTAATTTCTTTCAGAATTACCGGGATTTTTTCAAATCTCTATTAGTGTTACCACGTGATAATGTCACCCCTAATTACAAGCCTCTTAGAAAATGGACTCGGTCGGTTCGCCACCAGACCGCGCGCGTTACGACGAGACGTCCTGCGAGAGCAAAAAGCCAGCGGTAACTCGCGGCGAAAGCGCTAAATCACCCAAGGCCGAAAGGACGTATCGGGCAACTCGATTCGCGCGAGACGCTTCGCGGCGAGTCGCGCGTACGGAATTAATAGCGCGCCGCCGTGAATATTCGACGCGGTAATTGATACCGACGTCGAGAGAGCGGCTGACCATTGAAACCGTACGCGCAATATATCATGGATAATAAGCGGCCGGTGCACACACGCCCCCGTGCACGACTGGGGTGGAAAGAAGGGGAAGAGCGCCTCGAGTCGAGATGGCGGCAGCGCTTCGTTATAACATCGAGTCCTCTTCGAGGACTTACGATGGCGAATTACGACGCGAGGCGGCAAGATTTCGCAAAGTCACTCGGTCGCTATCCGATGGCGAACAATGGCCTCGCGTCTCTTGGCGCGTCCATGTGTGTGTGTGTGTGTGTGTGTGTACGCTCGCGGTAGGTAGGTAGGTAGGTAGATCTAGGTAGACGTCAGAGGAGAATGATCGTGCGCGAAGTGACCCGCGTAATCGTAATTAATCATCGTGTAATCCGTGACTCGCGGATCGGTATCGCGCGGGGCGGCCACGCACCAGGTTATCGCCGGTGGAGTTGAGCGGACGTTGGGCTCGCACTCTAAGCGGCAATGTCGGGATTTATGATCGGCCGTGATGGAACTGGAATGAACAATCGTTACTTTTGTCGGGACAGCTCGTTCATTCCGCATCGAACGCTCCAACGGACGTTCTCGCGGAGGAAGCAACGAGAGATCACTTTTAGTAAGAATAATCTCCGTAAGATGAGAGATGTCTTGAAGAATAAGATGCAATAAACATCGATATCCGTTTGAAACTTTTTACGCGTTAAACAGCTCGGATGATGTTCGAATTAACAATCCGAACGGCTGATCGTTCAATATCTCGATCACCGCGCGAAGGATCGAGCACGCTCGACGGGAAGATCTTGTCTCGCAACAATGTCCAAGTCTCATCGTCGATCTCGAAGGCGAATCGCGCCGCATCCGAGGGACTCGGAATTAACAATCGATACTTTGTGTTACTTCATTGTTGCTCTATGAAGTCACCGTGTATTAATAGATACAGCAGCACAGATGTATCTGCGCCGAAAGCGTTCTCGATAAGATCCAAATCGATGGACGACGTCGCGCGATTTATTACCAGTTGGCGTAATCCATTCGGATTTTTAACCGAGAAAGAAGGAGAGAGAGAGGAAGACACATCTCTCTATGACGTGGCGATTTTGCTACACGATGTGCTTGACCTATTGTTCGCAGGATCGTGAGGAACAAGGCGGCGGAGAAGGCCAAGCACGCGCATCAACAACAGCAGGCGCAGCAGCAGCAAGGTCAGCAGCAAGGTCAGCCAGGCTCCGGCGGTTCCGTGTCGGTGATAGCACATGCACCTGCGACAGCGGCAGGTCATCCCGCTGCCACCGCACCCAACGCCTACAGCATCAGTGGCATCCTGGGCATCCCGGCGCATCATCAGGATCCCAATGGCAACAGCATCAAGAGGAAACGCAGCGTTGACGGTGAGTCACTCGCGAGTCTCCTCGCTCGTGTCGCTGACCCCGGTTTCTTCTGCGTTCGTATATCCTTCTTCGTATGCTCCGTCATCGTGCAACATTATTTAATACCGAGTACGTTTATTATCGGCAACGAGATCGTTTTAAAGATGTCGAATTGCAACTGAACTTGCAGAAATCTCAGACAGCACGGTACGAAAGTATTGCATGGGGGAATGAAATGTTATTAATATCGCGAGTATATAAACCGAATAGCGACGAGCTCATCCTGTAACACGTTTCAATAGTTAAGATGGTTGTTCCTAGAGAGAGAAGCAAAATCGGCATATCTTTCTTTAACATGCACATACTTTTCAGCATAATTGAATGCGGCATTTTATCAAATTTTATAAAAGATTGCTTCATTAGTTTGCGGTTTTTGTAAAGTAAGAGACTTACAAAATAATTTTTTGACTCGTAATTTTGTAAATTATATAATTGCATGTTATTACATCACATATATTAAATCGATTTGTAAATCAGCCTAAAAATTCGAAAGTTTGATTTCTAAAAATTTAAAAGTTCTTTCAGTCTATTCGATGAGAGTTGCATAATTAATTTAAATAATAATGGAGTATTTTTTGATGATATTAATGTTACGATATTGAATTTGAGTAAACTTCTCTAGTACAAATACATGTATGTATGTGGGTGTATATTTTTGTCTTAAACTTTTAGAGAAACTAGAACTCAAGAGCAAAATAATACAGTATGTATTATATTAGTCTGGCTCAATAAGACGTCGCAATAATTGGTATGAAAATTAACGATAATTGCGCAACATGCAAGTTTTAAGTAAGAAATACGATAGCATTTATATCATCGTTTCGGTCCAGTAAATCAACGTGAATTAAGTCAGTTTACACGTCAGAGGCGCAGACAATGGAGAAGTTGAACAATTTCGGAAAGGCTCAGATGTTAATATTACGGTGATATCGCGAGAACTTCCAGCATCAATTTGTGCGCGCTTATTGTTTTGTTCTCGAGCATTCCAAATTTTCGCTGCGTTATTTAATCGCGAAACAAAGGTTTGCGAATAATATTCCACTCAATTGCGATGTCTCCTAAAATCAGAGGCATGCAAAGGCAGAATGGAGAGATTCGCTTATTTCTTAATGGCAAACGCGAATCCCGTTACAAGTGACTCATTGCATCGTTTACACCAAGTACAAGCAACTTCTTACAATAACGTCGAGCGATAATAATTTAAGTAACGATTGTGGGGAATAGACGATGTAAATAGAACACGACGAGCATTATATGCGCGACGAGCGTTTGTCTATCGAGACAAATGTTTCGAGTCGGGATATTTTCTAGTCGTACGCGCCTCGTTTGCGAACGATCGAGCCACTTGGAGCACTCGTTGCGCCCCAAGCGAGCGAACCAAGATTAGCCGCATAACGCAGCAAGGTTATCAGTCAAACGTCGCCGAGCACGTGTTGCGATTCATTCTGCTGTCATTGCGTGAATAACGCGGCCCGAAATATTCTTGACACGTGCCACGTACACGTGACCGACTACGGCGTTTTAGCCTCGCGAAAGAGAGAGAGAGAGAGAGAAGGAGAATTTTCGGTCTCGATCTCGCATCCCGAGATTTACAAAGTGCGAATATAATGCGTAATATAATGCGAGAGGAGGAAAAGGAAAGGAAAAAGAAAAAAAAAACATACGCGCCTTGTCCGATATTCGGAGAGGCGCTAGAATTCTCCATCTCTCTACCTGTGTCACCGGAGACTATTAGGCTAATACGATTCGCCGTGATTCCACGGAACAGACGTAATTCTATTCCGCGGCAAAACGTACACGTCGGCAAAAACCGCGCGTAAGCTCGATCAAAATTCCGCGAGCGCGCGTTTCGCGGCGAGATTCCGGTATATCGATTCGTGCGGCTGGTAGAATGTGCGTGCGTGCGTGTGCGCGCGTGTATGTATGCCGATGGGTACACGGGTAATTCAATATAATCGGATTATGAGAGCGGCGATATACGCGGCCGCAAAAGCGGTCGCGTCCGCGGCGAAAGCACTCAATGTTTTGCGAGCGCGAGCGCTCTCGCGTCGAGAGAGGGTAGAGCTGTACGTATTAGATTATAAACTTCACAGACCACAGGCGGCTTCTATCTCGGGCCCCGGCGACACATTAGCCTCCCTGTCCCCCTGGGAGACCATCGGCGTGCACGTAACGTGTTGTACGCGTGTACCGCCTAACTGTCTGGAATTTCAACGAGCGTTCCTCCGCTGCCTTCGCTGCATCAGAACGTAAAAATCGACCGCAAGTGCTCAAATTTAATGAAACGCTCTTCGATCGGAGAGAGGCACTCGAGAAAAACTGTGTTACGAAGCTGTGCTCGATCCTGCTTCGATTCTCGGGCGATCGAGACGCTATTTTGCAGCGGCTGAGAGTCGGATTAAAAGATTCCTTTAATAAGAGTTACGACACGATGATTTCTGATTACTCAATTTGCCACACGTAATAGTCGAACTTTCGCGCGAATTTGAAGCGTAAACAAAAGCGGGTACAAATTAATACAATTATAAACAAATTAATTAATTTTGACAGGAAGTATCGCACGAATTTTGCAATTTTTCAAGTAGATATTTATGTTTATAATTCTTGATTTAGTAAACGGTTCGTATTTCATATTCCTATGAAAGAGTCATTTATATTAGTATTCTAATGGATTAGTAATTTATTGATGAGTTTGAGTGCACAATTTTAATAATATAAAATTATCTGAACACAATATATGTATCGAAAATGTTGCACATATTTATTTTTCATAAATAAATAATTAAAAATAAAATCATCATTATTAACTTTCTCCACGCACTTTTTCAATCCTTATTAAAGGAACTTACTCTAAATCGGATTCGAGATGAAGAATGTTTGCCATGTAATTTCAAAAATCGATTATTTTTAACCATGCAAATGCTAGAGATGTACACGTTGTAAAAATTTTCTACGGATGTTTCCGCAATTTGAGACTCGTGGGTCGAGAAAAATCGGTCCCGGCGCGGCAACCGATTATTTATGCCTCAGACGAACGAGCCAAGACATACCCGTGCCCAAAGTTCCCGAAGCTTATTACGAATTTACGAACGGCCTCTCGAGGGAAGCGTTGCAATCTATCGGGGCTGTTTGTTGTCGCGTTACATCTGCGCGCTTCTGGCCCCATGCAGAATCCCAGAGCCTGGCGTGTCCCACCCTATACATCCCCTGGACGTTAGGGGATTTCAGTCGCGGGGCCAGATTCGCCCTAGAGTCCATTATTACCCGTGTATTGTATTGCTTAACATTGACTCAATTGCTTTCGAATAACGCGGATGAGAGAGAAGAAGAGAGAAAGCTTGCGCAAGCGCTCGTACTTTGCCCTTTCGAGCATCAATCGAATTATTCGATTTACTGCTCTTTTTAAGGGGGACGCGCTGACCTTCCTTCCGCGCGACATAATTCATTCGCTGTCAAATCTGTCGAGGACCAACTATGATTTCGACTTTCCGAAGCTCGTAAACTTCGATTCGTATAAAAATATGCCTCGTCGAGCGATTTCTGTAATTTCGTAGCTTAACCAAGAAAAAAAAGAACACGAACAAATTTCAAAATAATAATAAAATATATAAATATATATAAGATTTAGCTGTTGGAAAAAATTGTAATTTTAATTGTTCATCGTTAGTAATATTTTGTGTAATGTAATCTAAAACATTGTTCTTTTTTTAATAATTTTTTCACAATTTTACGCGTGAGCAAAAAGAAAGATTCTTGGCGCACGAAAACGATGGGCAATTTTATCAATTCATCAGTCGAAAAGCTCGCGGGTATAAAGCGGATCTTTCCGGCAAGCGGCCTTTAAACTTTAGTAAAATCGTGTCGTAACGCGGTACGCGCTTGTACGCGCGGCGCGGTTCGGCCGCGATTAACTCGGCCGATCGAATCGTAAAATTCGAGCGGAACTGGGAGGAGAGAGATTCAGGGAGACCGCCGTGTTTGAAACGAGGGTTTTATAGCGGTCCAGGAACAAACCCCGCCGCTCGAATGGTCGTCGACCGTCGCTCTCTCGGCCGGCCGGACAATCACAACTTGACAGGGAGGTTTAACGAGCCCTATGCTAGGCACCCTCTCCCCCCTCCCCTCTTTCCTACCCTCGGATGGTCATTTAATTATTCGAGATACCCCAGAACGTTGGGCTATCTACCCCCACCGCCAGCGACGTTACGTCCGTACTGTCATTCTCTCTCCTCGACCTCCTCCTCCCTCCTCTACTCGACCATCCCTGCAGCTCTCACCGGTCGGTTCCGTTCTCGATCTCCATCCCCCGGCAAGGGTTCGCGATGACCGTCCGCCCCCCCCCTCGGCATCGGAATAACGACACACTCGTCCCACGTGCTTGTCCCTATATTAAACCGCCGGGACGGCCGAGAGATAATAAAGACGTATAATAGAATCGAAATTGTTTCTCTATCTATCAATGCCATACGCCGTCTACGCGCGAGTCGCTCCGCGCCGCGTCCACTCGACAGATTCAATTTAGTTTCGGCCAGCCACGTTTAATTTGTGTCTTGATTCGTGGGTTAATACGAGAGGCCGACCGCGTATCGGATCGCGCGGGCTTGTTGTGTGTATGTGGGTGGGTGCGATCGCCACCATTCGATTCATTTTTCCTCGTTCGTTTCGAAATTATCAAATTCGAGATACCGACGGAATCGAATGGCATTCGTTGGACATTTCGCTCGAATATCGGAATCACGATTGTCTCTGTTATTGAACGAAAATGGAAAAATTCAAATGAAAAGAAAATGTAAATTGTTTCTTTAAAAATGCAACTCTTGATGAATGATTACAGACGATAATCGCGACCTGAACGACCATGCGGAGAACGACTTGAAGAGGCAAAGAAACAACTACAACGGCGATCAGCTGTATTCAAACGTGAGTAAAACCAACAAAGTTTCTTTTAAGCAGCGATATTTCAATAAATAATTATTCATTTCCAAGTGCATTTAATCGCGTACATCTAACTATTCGTATTACCTAATTACCTATGCGGATAATTAAATCAGATCGTAATCTCGGGCGTAGGTCAAGCCCAAGTGTATAGCATACCTCGATTAAAACGCCCTAATCAATCAAAAGCGAGCACAAGTTCCGCATAGAATCTCCGCATAACTCTCAGGCAGTTGCGGTAATCGCGGGACCGAGTCAAGCTCGAACCGAGCTACAACATCCAAGTCAATCTTGGCGCTTGTTCTCGGATGTCCCTCCAACTCGCGAACTTCGACTTTAGGTTCCGCCGGTCTATGTTGCAGCTGTGGTCGAGTAAATGGAGCATCAAGGACGAGCACAAGCTCCTGAGCGAACTCGGCGGCAATGGCACAAACGGTAGTGGAAACGGCGGCAGCGGCGGCGGAGGTGGTGGCGGCAACAGCGGCGGCGGTGGCGGTGGAGGTGGCGGAGGTGGCAGCGGTTACTACGAACACAGCGGATTCCCCGGGAACGCTATTGCCACCTCCGCCGAGCTGTACGACTCCCTGGGCACCATCAGCACGATGACGCAAGCGCAAACGCCCCATCTCTACACTCCGCCCATAGGGGGCACCATAGGTGAGCGTTCCCTCTCTTTTCACCCTCCGACACCCTCCGACAACCCTCAACCCTGTCAGCGTGGCCTCTCTCTCTCTCTCTCTCTCTCGATCTATCTATCTATCTATCTATCTGTCTATCTATCTATCTCTCTTTCTCCGTTCCTCCCCTCTCACAGAAATCCTAGACAGTGTGCGCGCCACAATCTCTCGTACGTAATGTCATATACCGAGTCCACCACCTTCCTTCGTTCCCTCCCTCTCCTCTTCATTCTCAAAGACTCTTCTCTCTCTTTCTTTTTCTTTCTTTCCCTCCTTCATCTCGTCTCCTCCCTGTACGCTTATTATTGCGGCTTACGTCTTGCTTTGCATACCCATATCGGCTAAATACATGGCTTTAATAATGCATGAGCTGTGCCGAGCAGCGGCAGAAGAGGTGGCGGGAGGCTCCACACGGTGGTTCGGCGTTTCCAGGCTTTAGGGAATAGTGCTCTCACTTCTTTCACCATACATTCTCTCTCTTTTTCTTTTTATTTTCCGCTTGTATTTCTCTTCTTATCAAAATGATAATCGCCGGGGATTCTTTCTTTCTTATTCGTGGATCTTTCTTTCACTTTTCTCGCCTATTCTCCTCTCACGTACATATACATATTCGCTCTTTTCTCTCTCTCTCTCTCTTTTTCTCTTTCTCTTCATTTTTCCACTCTATCTCGCTCTCTACTTTTCTTGCGCCGTTTAAAGGCGACCGATCAACGGCGGAACGTATACGGACGGTACGAGCTATTGAAAAGTAACCGGTACACAACACACACGAGTGGAACTTTCTCCGATGGAGCACGTGTTGCGAGCAACTCGGTCACGCCGCGTCGCGTCGCGCCACGCCGCGAATTCTCCCGATCGTTGCCTTTCGGAATGGACGAAGCGAGGCGTGTAACGGCGGCTTCATCTCATGAAATTCAATCGAGGATCTTCGCCCCGGATCGAAAGATTTTTGAAGGACGACGTAAACGCTCCAAGTCGCGATCGCGCGACTTGCCGCCCCGCCGTTAATATGTAGTAGTGTCTCGGAGTAAAATGATCGTACGCGAAAGTACTTTAACGCTTTTCGTCGAACGTTGTACGCGAGGGAAGCTTGCGAGATCTCCTCGCTCTATCCTTTATAATAATTCTTGCAAGAAATCCTGGACAACACGTATGCGCGTTTTTCGCGACCGACCTTTTAACGTTCCGCCTTGATCGTCCGTCGACGATACGAGAACCGCAATAACGGAAAAATGGGGATCCCTTAATAGCAGGTGGTACTTTGACGCCGCTCGCGCCACTGACGATGCAAGAACTAAAATTGAGCCAAACATTGGACGGGGCTAACATGTCTCCTTACCACACCACCGGTGAGTTCGCCACCTCTTTAGTTCTCTTACGGTCTCGCGCCGAGTCATGTACATCTGTTTCGCTGAGCATAAGATTTTTATTGAGCCACTCTCAGATATGCGCGTGTCCAAAACTAATATATGTCTCAAGTGTGTATTATCAACGTTGATTGTTGAGAGATTAAGCGTGGTATCTCCCGCTCTCTTCGTACAAATCCTCCTATTATCCACTTGCGCATACGAGATTGCAGTCGTCTTAGATCTCAAAGAAATAACAGCATTCGATTATTCAATTATTTTCTTAAATTTCATTTTTACATTCGAGTCGAATGAAAACAACGCACTTTTAATTCTTCTTCTTCAAGATTAAAATTTACATAGATTTAAATGTCATGTATGTTGAGTCAGGAAGAAGTGAAGAGAATTGAAAATAGATTTAAACATGGAAAATATTGAAATATGTAGTATTTCGAAGCAATCGAAATCCCAGATTCCAGATTTTTTCCCAATCCTACCGAAACAGTTTAATTAAGCTTTAGACGTAAGGCGCTGATCGTTAGCTAGTGCTTGACTCGAATGTCGTGTTGTGTTGTGCATGGCCATAGCAGAGAGCAGTACCGTCGCAGTATCGTATGTCGGGGTGGGGGCCGGTGGGGGCGAGCAAAGTCCCCCGATTTCGTTGCAGAACGAGACAAACGCCACCCCCGCGGCCCCCAACACCCCCGGAGGGGATCCCGGACTGACGGTCTTGCAGCCGCCAGTTTCTCAGCCCCAAGTAGCCTCTGCGATACCGCCGTACTCGACGATGCTCCCAAGTTTCGGACACTACGCCACCGGTGAGTACAATCAGACACAACCGCTTGCTTAACCGTCTGTCAAGGACAAGCGCGCTCGTATACCCTCCGGGGGTTGAACCGGGCTCGGTGGTACATTCGGAGGGTAAGTCAGAGCTCTTTCACAGAGGAGCACTGATTTACCAGTTCGAGGCGGTCCAGCAACGGCAATTTTGCTCGCAAGGACGACGATTTCCGTCCGTCAGAGAGACAATCGCGTACCAATGGAGGATACTATGACGACACATATTTATCCTTAGTAGATGTGTATAATATATTCTTTTCTTATTTATATTCCTTGCGTAATAAATATAATTAGTTTTTGCTTTATCTCCAACATTTCTTTTCTTCAAAGAGAGTTGTTATTACCATGTTGCTTAATGATAATTATAATACAGCGAGAGATCGATTATCTCGAGGAATAGTAATGAGAACTTGATACAAGTGCCGTGAGTTTTTTAATTACTCTGTAAAATCATCTTGCAACGCGAAGGTCTGCTTAAATTACCCCTTATTACTGGCGCATTTTCGCGCGCGAGCCGCAAGAGACGAGTTTCGGAAATTAATCGAGACATTAACATAACGCGACTGTCGGAGACCTGTTGGAAACGTCTGTCAACTCGCGCTAATCAGCTTATCATCGACTTTTGTTCAGGTGGTGGCGATTATGCGTATAGTGCTGCGTACTCCCAGTACTCGAGTGCACCCTACAGCGGCTATGGTTATGGGGCAGCGACAAGCGGGTTGCTCAGTAAGTAAACAGTGAGTATTAGTACCGATTAGATCAGGGATGAATCGAATATACGAAGGCACGGCAGAGCTGCAATTTTCCCTTCTTCCGAGCCATCGCCATCGATTATCGAGAAAAAAATTCGCGATCATTCGCAAAATCCAGTAAAGTCGCAGGCTATTACGTGCAACACTCGGAAATGCCAAAATTTTTCTCTCGACAAAAACTTTGACAGATACGCAAGCCGCAGATGTAATTTCGCGCGATCCAATTTCGTTCTTCATTAAAACGCGAATTAATCGACTCGATTCGTATGAGATAACGCCGAGCTCCTAGTTCCATGCGTTATTCTACTACGGTTTCAATCCTAGGTAACGCTAGACAAAGATCGCGATACCCTCTCCCTCGGTGAGCGTACATGGATGTAGAGGAGAAGGCGCGCGTGCAGAGAGAGGAGCGAATAGAATAATAAAGCACTCTTTTCTCTCTCTTATATATATCGGACACGCGATACACAACTAATCTGTAACACGTAACGCAGATCCCGTTCGCGATATCTCGCAGCGTTCTCGCTCCCCTTCCCCTGTCGGCGCGCACGCTCAACTTATTCCTCCTCGTTCCCGATATTCCACGCGAGCGTTACGTGAGGTGCTATAATTAAACGCGAAAATTAGATAGGTGTGCACCGCGGAAAGCAATTTATTCCATTTTAATTCCGCGCGCGAAAACGTCGTTGCGAGGAAACCGCCTGAATATGCAACGCTGTAAATTGCTCGCGAGAGACGAGAGAAATTTAGATGCGCGCAACGTAAACTCCCTTGTAACATTTCGAGTACTTTAATCGTGGCATTAAACCCGGCAAGGATTCGACATTATCGTCGCGCAGAATACGTTGAGCAGGAACATAGACTGTTGACACAGACAGAGAGATCCACAGATTCGAGCCACGACGAACGTGAAATCGCCCATCTCTCGTTCCAGATTCCACGTACTACTACTGCAACGGAGACACGTCCACCCACACGTCGCAGCAGGGGGGCGGCGGTGGCGGCGGTTGCACCGGCGGTGGTCCGGAGAGCAGCGCCGACGTGGCCAGCCGTTCGCCCCTGGCGGCGACGAGAGCCAGCAGCGGGGCCAGCGCGGCCTCGCCGACCGGAAGCGCGTGCACCAAGCCGGACCACACCTCCGTCACGCCGACGGACCTCTATCTCGCCTGATGGTCGAACCGCGCGAATATCGGGGGGAATGGCCTCTGGCCGAGTGTCCTCCCGGCGATCGGCGGGGAGGCAGCGGGCTCTGCGACAACGGCCGCCATATCACGAAGAGACACCACGTCGAAATTAAGCAATGATCTCTGATTTAACCGCATCGGGAAGGCGCGCGGTGGAGGGTTCGCATGTAGAATCTATTGAACGAATCAACGACAGCAGAGGAAGATCGAAGAATCTTTTGGGACGTCGATGGAAACCTGGTAAAACGACGTTTTCGGATTAGAGACGTCGAAGAGATTCTAGAAATTTTGTAAACGTTGAACGTGGATCGGAGGGAGAACTTGAGAATTCTGATTTAATTGATAAGCGCGCGATGTGATACCAGGTAAAGCGAACTTGATGCGAGTGACGTCGATCGTGTCGAAATTGGCGTACAGAGCTCCCTCGCGTCGCCGCTACAAATGTCAGTTACTGCGTTTTATTTATTTCCATTGCGATCCGAGGAAACAATCGTCGATCGATTTCGATCAATCGATCGACTCGTAAATTGCCGACAATTGGCGGCGACGCGAGTAGATCGAACGCTCGAGAGTCGATCACGTCGTAGACGATATCGCTGCGGCTCTCTGGACAGAGCACGCGGTGATAGGTAGTTTAATTTAATGATCCTCAGTTAGCGTAATTTCCGCGCGATGGTCCACGCGAGCGCGCGCTTGCGTTAGCAAACGTAGTCGCCGACCATGTAAATATATATAAATTGAACATATATAAATAAGAATACAAAAAATATATATATATATATATATTATATATATGATCTGTGTAAACAAAAAAGTCAAGCGCTCCGATGGCACGTTTATTCTCTCCCGTAGGCACGACGAACCCCTCCTCATCCCCTAAGAGTATCGTAGAATATAACTCGATAAGTTTGAGATTTTTAAATCAGGAGTCGACGTAACGATCACTACTGTTAAGGATATTATATATATTTTTTGTAGAAACCAAAGACCATACACACACACAGACATACACGAAATGCGCGAGCAAATCCATAAACACATGCACGTACACATGTCACACGCGTACCACCCACGCACGCAGCACGCACAGGCATTGATACACGTAACGCGGATAGTCGAACGAACGAGCACGTCGCGCAACTGCGGCAAAAAGCGTGCTGGTTTTGAGCGGCGGATATTTTTCCGCACGGATGTATCACGCGTAATCGCGAGCGGCGTGTATAGGATCGACGTAAAGTCATTAATTAAAGAACAAAATAATGGAGATAATTGAAATAAAAGAGATAGCTTAAACAATTTTAAAATTAAAATATTCTTTCACTGTCCATGCTCGATTAAAAAAGAAATTTGTTGTCAAGATAAGCATGTGAATCGCAGCAGGATATCGAGCGCCATTGTATGGAGAGCATTCGTACTCGTGATAATTAGCGCAAGTCGGCGCATGGACATTTCCTCGACGGCCCGGCGATCACGCTCGTTCCCCCGTTCCGTTCGACGCGCTTCCGCTTTACGGCGGAAGCCGTGCTGCTTCCCGCTCACCGTCGGGCAGAACGCGCCCGAAGAAGATTATCACGAAGGCGCAATTAGCGGCCGGGCGCGTCGGTGATTTTTAATGAGAAATTACGCTCGCGCGAGAGAGCAGTTCCCCGATTTAATAATCGCGCTAATCATTGACGCCTCGGCAGCGGCACGCGCTACCAATTTCATGCGTCTCGGAATTAATTCAGCCAGTACGCCGTACAACGTTGTAGATCAGAAATTGCTTGGCGATACTTAATCCGACAATTTCTAGTCACACACGCGCGCACACATATATATACATACATACATACATGCATACATACATACAATGCACACATACACACATACGTACACAAATATACTCAAAGGGAAGGTGCGCTAGTGAACAAAATATTGCAATATGTTTGAAGTAATCCAAAGGCGAATATTGTCTTATAATGTTAAACAGGTCGATGTGTAAGAGACATTATTTGAACTGTTAGCGTCGATCCAAAGCGCACTCGCGAAATCGAAATTATCGATCCTAGCTAACTGGCCAAATTTCCCAAATCTCTCACCTAATGTTCCGTCCGTGTCGATCGCCTTTCGCCCGATAATTAGACCGTATTCACGAGGATCAAACGTTTCGTCCCCCACATCATGTTTTTTGCATTACGCTCTTTAGCAACTTTTATCTTGATTGAAAGCTAATTAACAATTGTAATTAGCGATTGCAAAGAAAATCATTTAATTGTTAGTCGAACGGCAAATTGCGATATTACTTACACTCACAATAGCGTGATACGAAGCCGTGCGGGAAGGTATAAGCGCAGATGCAGAAAAAAATGCGAGATTGCTACCGTTTTCTTCTTTCGCGCTCTCTATAAATCCCGGCGACACAACTTTCCCAGTTCGGTACCGTCGAACGAAAAGCACAAATTTTTAGAATAGTTCGAAAAGCGATAACGAATGCGTATACGTTTGCATCTTGAATAGCCGAACATCGGCTGGATGTTGCGTCCGATGCTCGGTGCGATTATCCCGCGATCGATTATTGCATACTTATACATTGTTATTTTATTGCTATTATCGTAATGAAGCTGATTATATATATATTAATTCTTATTCTATTTGCTATTTTCACTATTTTCATTATTTTATCACGATTATTATTATTATTATTATTATTATATTATTATTATTATTATATTATTATTGTATCATCATCACACACATCTTTATTATATTATTATTTAATACCTTTATTATTTATTAATTGTAATGATGACCTATGTGTAATAAGTTTTGCCAAAGAACCTGTCGAGAGAGCAATATTGCAGTAAACGTTTTCTAGCCTCCATAGGAGAAAAAGCAGTCGATGAAGCACGATTAATAATATTGAAAAATTAAGTGTGAAAAACGCAGAGATAAATGACTGTGCGCGGCATTCAAGCGATAGGCGAAAAATTTATGAAAATTGTCCGCACAAATTGTAGATTCGCGAATCTCTGTGAGATTTCGACTCGAGGATGCCGCGGCCGTGCATTTTTAAATGAACATAATTGTCTCATTTTATTTCGTTTCGTCTCCCGTGTGATATTCTTGTTCCGTGCGCCGCTCTTGCCGAGTCTCGCTGTTGATACTTGCAAACAAAACTCTGTACATCCTTTTTAAATAAATATGAGGTTTATATGAACGTGGTCTCTACGCTTTTTAACTCTCTATAATTTCTTCCCTCTTCATCGTATATTATGTATTTTAAATAAATATATAACGTTTATATGAACTTCATTTCTATGTTTAATTACCTATAATAACTTACTTTTTTAACATATATTGTCAAAGACACGTTCAAGATTAAAGATTTTATATATGTGTAATAAATAGCTAATGATGTACTGCAAAAATCAAAGGTATCTGCAAAATATCATTAAAAATAATTATCGTTGGCTCTTTTTCTAAAGCACGCGCAATTTAACTTATCTAGATATCAGAGAGAATTTTTTAAAAATTACTTTTTATTATTCACACTAATATTATAAAAGAAAGAAATATTAAAGATAAAGTTAAATTATCAGTTCTCTTATCGCAGCATTGTATTAGATATAGTAAAATTGCGATAGAGAGTTACGATAGATGCAATAAAATATAAATATACATCCTTTAACTATTTATAACGCGTATAAAACATATTTTTGTCGCATATATATATAATGAGCACAATATTTATATTTCTCAAATTGTAAAAACTAATTAAATATTTAAAGCTGAGAAGAGGTACATTTAGCGACATCTGTTTGCAGTCATATAAATTCCTGTGCAGAACATCGATAATGACAGAATAATTTACAGAAAAATATTTTCATAAATTATAAGAGAGTAAAATTTTATATTATAAATATATAGCTCATTTTTATACGAGAATTTTCAATTTTCAGCCTTTTCCATTTATGATGGCAATGCATCTGTAGTTGTAAACGTATATCTCTCCTTTATCGGCGTTATGCAGTCTGACAGATCAGAGAGCATGTAACCTGCACTATCTATATTATCGCTATACGATATTTTAATCTATTAAGAATGTGTATAGATATGGGTGTTAGAAAAATATATAACATAAAATTTAATTTTTCTTCCTTATATATAATATTATATTCAACAGTTGACAAATGTTGAATATATCTTTCCAATATATTCAATAACACATACACATTCTCGGAATATTTTGTAGAAAATAGAAATATTTACCTATATATAAATATCCGGAATTAATAATAATGATCATTATCTTATTTAATCGCATATTTGCTCCTTGTGTTCAAAATTGTACAATATTGTATATTTTAACTTAAAAAATATTGTTGCCTTTATATATATTTACTTATTGTAAATATAACTTTCAGCACCGCCACGTCCAAAACCTGTAAGCATAATAATCGCTTCGTTAGACGGATCTCCTTGATATCGCAAGCGGTGGAAAAATTTAATTTGAAAACAGTAATGTAAAGTGCGATGAGATGTGCATATAAACGAGTGAAATAAGGGGATGAGAGAGATACATATTAATTTAATATATTAAGAGCAGAGGACACGACGACGTTCTGCGAAGGGTTTTGAATATGAAGCAGTTTTAGGAGAAACGAAGCGCAACGCGCTCAAGCCAAGACGAAGCTTTCCACTTACCTCCTGGACCGAATAGGGCTGCATAGCAAGGGTGATTGCAATAGGGTTTCCCTTCGTGCTCGGCATGACCCCCGGGTGTTAGGGTCTTATTGCATTTCTCGCAGCGTAAACACGAACCGTGCCAATCTTTGCCTAAGGACGTCTTCCTCTCGGCTGCAACACAAGATGAATGTTAACGCGCGTTTCGTAACGTAAAAGGTGGTTCACCGCGGCGGAACTGGCCGCGCTTTCCATATTAAATTTTATCTTCCTACGCTAATGCGAAAACCGCATTAGCGTATCGCTTCTCAAGCGCGTTTGCTAACGCAAGAGTAATCACTGTGAAGGAAACAGAATTTAGTGGGCACACATGTTAATGACAAAGGATGATGGACAAACCGGACGGTAATGTTACTTGAATGATATATTTGCAATATCCGAAATGAAATGAGATCTGAAAGAAAATAATATTTAATAAAAATAATTTTACCAAAATAGTATTATGTCGTCTTATTTGCAGTAAAATCTAAAGCCCCAAGTGTATTGAACACGTCTGAATTGTGGATGATGAGAATGAGAAAACGGATGGTATGAACCTTTCCATTAGCAATTTCGAAATTAGAAAATCCAATGTCAAAGTCCCGATGGAATCAATCGGTGTATGTTATTTGTTAAAGGCGCGAACGCGAAACATTCTGCGGGAGTATTTCACAAAGGATGTCGCGTCGTCTGTAGATTCCAACAAAAAAAACCCTTAAATCTCCCTCGTATGCGAGTCACATTATACGTGTACCTCAGCTCAGTTAACTCCCAGATGCATCTACGGAAATTTGCATCGGGATGTGCATACGAAAAGCTCACCCTTGTTACCATAGGATTGTTGGAAAGAAAGATGAAGCGATACAAAAGAAAAAATACAAGACTCATTCAGATTATATTTTTTTGAGATATTGCAAATTTTATACGATGTCGTTTTATTACATCTTTTGTTATTTGTGTTATGTGTATGTAAATATATATTTTTAATGCTAAATTTATTCTGGATTATCAATTCTAAATATTTGGAAAGACAATAATTGATCGCATGCATTCTTTAAATAAGACAAATATATCACTTTAGTGATCCTCAGTAGTTATCAGTAGATAATATTATTAATTAATCATATATGAGATTAAATATATTGATAAGGATAAATCTCCTTAGTTGGCTTATAATATAATTTTCCGCGGAGTAATTTTTGCGATTTTCCGCATTAACTAAAAATTCGCGAATTCCGTTTTAACTTACGAGAGTTGACATTTCATTGACTTCTAATACCCTTATTCATGAATATAGCTCATACGTATCCGGCGACTCGACAAAAGATTCGACGAAAGCCGGAGACCGATTTTTTTTTCCTCTGCTACGGCGTATCACGCCATTAGAGCGTATCAAACCTCGCGGGGGAGACAAAAAAAAGAGACATAAAAAGAAAGAAAAAAAAGAGGCAAGAGAAAACCGCAGCGAGCTGGTGGTTGCATTCAAACGCTCCACCGTGTCTAAGAAGGAGCACAAAGGGCGGTAGCGCCAGCGAGGGAAATTGGAAAATGACGAGACGAGAGTGTGCAGTGGGTGCGCATCGGGGAGGAGGAAAGGATGCATCGGTAAAAGCGCGAAATGCAGCGGAGGATGAGGAATATGGCGAACGTACGGCGGAAGAGAAACAAGATCCAAGAGAGAGAGAGAGAGAGAGAATGCGCGCGGTGTGTATCGCGGGTAAGAAGGGTGCGCGCATAAAGGGCCATTAGTTAATTAACTCCTAATTATCTGGCGACGGAGAAGCGGGCGCATAATCGTCAGCGGCACATTCGCCGCGCGCGAAAAGGTAGAGACAGTGCCGTGAACGCGATTCGTTGTACCCGGGGAACTAAACAATCAGCCACCGCCGTCGTCGTCGCTACGTTGATTGCATAGCTTCCCTCGGAACGTCATTCTCCCTTCAACCTTTGGGTCCTCCGGCCCCGTCGTTTCTTTCTCTCCCTCGACCTCGTCGACCGAGACCGTCTCTTGTCTTCCACCGCGATCCTCGCCCACGCTCGCTTCTTTTCAAACCATCGTCCGCAGCTATCGTACCTTCCCCCTCTTCCCTCGCACGGTGCCTTCTTCCCTTTGGGTACCCGAGAAAACCCCTCGGAGATCTCGCATCACGCCGGTTCCTTCTCCCTCTCCCTTTCCAACGGTAGCGGGGGTTGCGGCGGGAAACTCCAACCTACTCTCTTCGCGGGTTCTCTTCTTCTACCTTTTCGTATCATGAGACCTAGCTATTCTTCTGCAAACCTGTTTCATGCTGCGTCTGTGTTGTTCTTATTAGTACCTGTGCGCGCGCGTGCGATATATACCAACCGCGTCTCCTTTGTTGTTGTCCTCACGGCTGGACAGTTTATCGTTGTGTGTTGCACTTTGCCCGATGCAGTTTCCTTGCTCTTATCCCATCGTCGCATTTCACGTCACGATTTCTCCTTTTCTCGTTTCTCTTTTTGAATTAGCATACTTTTTTTTCTTTTATCTATATTTGACAAATGCAGACACGCAATATATAATTCAATTGCTAGCGTGAAAAAATTTCAATGACTCGCATTCGTTTTCGAGCATTTTACACGGAAAGGGAGTGTCCCTTTTTTTCCAACCCGTCGTCATGACCTAACATTCGTATCGCACGTTCATTCGTGCCGCGTGAAAAATGCAGTCAATTCCGTTAGTGTCAGCGGGCTTTAAAAAAGTTTCGGGAGGAAAAACAAGTCAATGAAAAATGCACGTCTAAACGCGAAACTGACACGCGTCGACTTTTTTTCAGATTCCTGTCCTTGTCTATCCTCGGAACGAGACGCATCCAAGATGGCCTTGTTCCCACGGATCATTTGATACGCGTATAAAAAATAATAGACCAAATAATAAATAATTAGTGAATATTCTATTATATAAGGTTAAGACAGCTCAAATACACTATTTGATACGAGTATCAATCGTGTAAGCTAAGCCATCGTATATCGAATTTTTCGCGAATGTATCAGTTCTGGAATCTAAAAAAGAGAACCTTGGACTTTGCAGGTGAATGCGCATGATAACTATCCGTCTACAGTGTTTATCTATGGCCGGACAGAACTATTATGCGCAATGCGTGAGTCTCAAAGTGCACATTCGACTAATAGATAACGTTATCACCCGCGGAACGTTCCGCCGACTACTAATTACGGTACAAGTTACAAAGTACGATGCAATATTATAACGCGTTTGAAGTAGGTTTCGAGGCCGTCGTTTCCTTGTTTTCGAAAATCATCGTCGATAACGGTCGTCCGATTTTCCGAATGTAAAAGCGAATTGTAACGCGCATAGACGAACTGATGATGAGCAGACGTCATTCGTTATGAAACGTTATGCCAACTTAATCTCATGCAAATCTGCGGTCTTTCGCAGCTTAGTGCAGCTTCTGCTGAAACTACGAATTGTTTAGTCTATAAAAACTCTGATTGGATTATTCACACTCTATCTACTTGTAGTAAAAAACTCGAGTCTTGAATACAGTGAAACGGACTGACATAATATTTGCCGAGGTGAATTCCGAGGTCGTTTAATGATATCATTGATGTCGTCACCGCGGGTTTACCATTTCAAGTATTTATGTTTGTCTGATATTCTATCCCTTTTTTGTACAGCTTAAATCTTATGAATTCAAACACAAAGATAGACAGACAAACAGATAGATAGATATATATTAAGAGAGAAAAGAGATAGAGATAGAGAGAGAGAGAGAGAGAGAGAGAGAGAGAGAGAGAGAAAATATTTTATATTATACATATATATTTTTATATAACATACATTTTATATTGTATTTATCTCTTTTTCTTTCTTTAAAAGAATATATATATATGAAATTATAAAATATAAAATATAAATGGCATATATTTATATGCAAGTCGTACCATTAATAGTATTGCATTCTATTTATCAAATATGATTTCTATATTTCTGCATTTTCCGGGAAGATAATAATAATAATAAAAAGATATAGTTACATATATATAATATCAAAGAAAAAGAGAAATAAAAAATTTATGCAATATATTCTCTACTTTTAATTACTCTAAACTTTCATATCATGCGACGCACACAGTTTACAAACTCGTGAATTGTGATTATTACGTTACGTCTTTATCGATGTGAGATACTCAATAACCTCTTTTCTTCGCTATATAAATGATTGACACAATAACTTATTACGTAATTGCGCTTACGAAACAGCAGTGCTCGAGAAAAATTTTTACAAATAAAATTATGCCACTTTCAATCTTTTCACTTTTCCACTCTCGAAGAGAGACGAGAGTGACATGAGAAAATAACTCGAATACAGGATTAGTTTAAGAGTCACATTAAATTAGTAAATAAAGCTTTACTCTCTCTATACATATAATTCTACTAATTGTAAGATCACAGATTTCTCGATGCTACGAACGTAAAAGATGATCTTCGTTTACGATTGTCACAAGGTACACTTCGTAGAATCGGAAATTTTCGACCCGTGAAAATTATACTAGTTTCGACGTCTTGGCGTCGCGATAATATAATTGTCATCTTACCAAAGTACACAGGTTTGTCGCACTTTGGGCAATTCGGCATCTCGTTAGGCGTACCGACTCCTAGCTCGATTGTGCGTCTAACTAACGGAAAGATGCTCTCAGCGGCGTAGCCAGAAGCGTACTGGCCCTGAGAGAGGCCCGGCAAGGTAGTAACGCGACGCTCTCTCCAGTTGATTGAGCGTGTGAACGTGTGTTAAGGCTAACGGCTGCACAAACCGAGAGTCCGGCCCCGGCTGTGGCCGCGTGTGTCTTAAGCGTCAGGGCAAATGTTACCTGTGCTCGCGTCGTTATGCAATTCCGTGTGCGAGCATCTACGCGTGTCCGTATGTATACACACAGGGTGTCTTGAATACACCGCACGCTTTGTGGAATTCTTTAGCACCTGCCATTAATAATTACCCTCCATCTCGATAGAATTTTTCCGCAGTTCTCTATAGCGTTACTTCCTCTATATCTAATATGGAATTATAATAGAAACTGCCAGCTCATTTATCGGCTTTGCCCGCTGCACGCATCAATAATTTAAATTTTATATCAAATGCTATTCTATACCGTTTATATCCGTATTGCGAATCTAAAAATGCATATAAATATAATGAAAAGTAGTTTTCTTTATTTTCTTGTTCTTTTATTTATTAGACATTCTACATATAAAAATTGCTAAATAATGTACATTTTTTATTTATCGTTTCTTTGTTTTACTTTTCATTGTAACCAAGTATTATATATATTTTAAAGAATTACATTGCAAAATTATAATAAACTCATTCATCCCATGGTTTATTTATTCAATTAAAAATAGTGATCGCTTCAGAAATATTAATAGGTTTCGTATGTACCTAGAAAAATCGATTCTAATCGAATTCCTGATCGAAAAATTAGTAGAAAAAAATGTGAAGAATCCGGGACATTCTGTACGTGTACCAGATACTAAACTAGTAACGGACGGAGCTCGAGGTTGGCTTCGTTCGATGCGTTCGTTACTTTCTTCTAACGCGCTACGAAGTAATCCCGTTAGCTCTATTGTGAACAAATTCGTTATCAAAACGCGACGCAGGTTCACGAGCATTCAGATCGATAGTTCGTTACACGCGAATATAACGGAACGGAAGGTATCAAGAGGTATCGAACGGCGGAATGCACTCGCTTCGAAGGTATTTACTCATAAAACTGCAACGCGATATCCACGAAATTAATTAATTATCGGAATTTAGGTCGGGGGAGGAGACACCGCGTAGCTACGCCCGCGTAGCCGGAGGGCGATGTGGAAAATTCCGCTGCGAATTTTGGAATTTATTTTAACGAGATTATACAAATATCCGGGGCCGCGAGTTATTCGCCGCTGTAAAAAAAAAAAAAAAACGTTCAACGTTCGACACGCCGCGATCTTTACTTTCCGCAATGCGATGCGTTTATAATTATCCTGTACGCGCGCGTTAATAGAATACGAGATCTTTATCCGATAATAGCGGTTGTGTAAACATACAGGGGGAAAAAAAACATCGGATGCATCGGAGTCCATGAGTAATTATATGTCAATTAGATTATTTACGAGCTACGCGGAACTGAGGAACGCGAATTAATGCGATATTAAAACAGGCTCGCGCGCCGAAATAAGAAACACGACCACATCCGCTTCGCGTGCCCACATCCGCTCGATAGCGATTAGATAGCGATTAGATGCCCGCGTTAATTGCGCGCGTCGCGCGCCAGTCGTTGGCGAGCGTTATGGGATTCGCGGGCCCGTGATTAATTCGCGCCGTCGATACGAAGGAGAAGAATGACAGCGAAGCACGAATGCGACCCGGATGACGTCGCGCTCGTGTCGGCGATCGAGAACGGCGAGTTCGATCGGGCGAGCGAGATTTTGGCGCGCGACAGTCAAAACGGACACGTTCACCCGGTGGGTGCTCTCCAGGTGACGGCTCTGCAGGTGGCTGCCTGGCAAGGGAGGATCGATCTGTTGGATCGACTGTACGAGAAAGGTGCTGGCGTAAACGACGCGGATAAAATCGGCAGATGCGCTCTTTATTACGCGGCGCATCGCGGAAACATCGACGTGACAGAGTGGCTTCTCCGACACGGAGGATGCGTCGACGCCAAAGTCGGGATCTACTCGTGCACCAAGAGCAGCCCGGATACTTCGTTGATGACATCTTGTTTCGTCGGAAGAAAAGTTCGTATCGCGAGAAGAATCATCGAGATTTTATTAAGCTCGGTTTAAAGAATCTTATTCTTCCCTTTCGTCGTTTCAGTTGCCGTTACCCATGTGCTGGGGAAGGACACCTTTGCACGAGGCGGTGAAGAATAATCATGCCGACGTCGTGCGCGCTTTAGTGGAACACAGCGCAGATGTGAACGCAAAGGATGAGCGCCTCATCACTCCTTTGCTCTTGGCGGGGAGCGCGGTGAATCGCGATGACCTCAAGGAGATGACTAAGTTTGTGGAGATCGTCAAGATTCTGGTCGCCGCGAAGGTGTTCGTCAACGTTATTCATCCGGACACGGGTATTATTGATCAATCGAGCGTTACGCAATAGAATCGCGCTGTGTGCCATCGTCGCGGTTTTTACTCGACCGCAAATTCGTCAGCGCCGAAAAAAAAACTCCCGACAATGTCACACGCCGTCTCTCTGTCATTCGAGTTTACAATCGCGCGCAATTCCATCAGGTACCACGGCGTTGCATCACGCGGCGATGCTGGGCAGCGCAGAAGCGACGGAGATATTATTGTCGAACGGCGCGTGGCCGATGTACAAGTGCAAAAGCTCCGGGAGCACGCCGCTTCACATTGTCGCGAGTACAGGAAGCACCGAGACGCTGATGGTCCTACTCGAGGCAATGTTACCTCATAACATTGACACTCGCGATCAGGTCGGTTTCATCGAATGCTTCTTTTCGCTTTGAGGAAGATAAACAAAATTGCATCGAAATGATACTTTGCTTAGATCAATCGTACGGCTCTTCATAGAGCAGCTTATCGGGGCCATCGCGAATGCGTACGAGCCTTGATCGAACACGGAGCTAACTTGGCCGCGACGACGAAGACCGGCATCACCGTCGTTGATGCCATATTCGCTCACATCCCACGACCATTGGCCTTTCTAACGGAAATTCTGGATTCTTGCGTACGAACGACCAATAATTCTCCTCTAGAGACATACGACAATGTAAGAATTGCTTGGACTTTAACGCGGGTAGTGACAGATATACTGTTCTTACTCTAAGATATATCATCGTTATTAAGTTCTGATGAATGTTTCTGTTAAAGATCACTGTCGACTTTGGTACATTGGCTCCGAAGCACCAGATGCAAATGGCAGTAGTCACGGCTGTTATAGCCGCAGCGTCGGATATAACGCAACTGGCGATATTACAGCATCCACTTGTGGAGACGTTTCTCAGACTGAAGTGGGCGAGATTAAGAATATTCTTTTTCTTTCTTATGCTCGTGCATTTGTTCTTCGTCATTTCCCTCTCGATTTATGCCATAATGTTTATACGAGACGATACTGACCACGTAGTGACTAGAAGAATTCTCGAGATCTGTTCCTGTTTTTTACTATTTCATAATATGATTCAGGTTTTACTAGAGCCGAGGTAAATACGAGTTCAGATAATTAAAATTTGCCAGAGGAAAGATATCTTGAAATCGACATATCCCTATATTTCTCAACAATTAAACAATTAAACGTTGCACTTTATTAAAATGATGTAAACTTGATTCTTAGTTAATTTAGATACAAATTCATATTTTTTTGCATTTATTACTTTACACTGAAATCAGTTTTTGCAATTACAATTGTCAGTGTTTATTGGCGATAAATTTTTCATTTCAATTTTTATTTGCTTTACAAAAAATTTGTTAATAAAAATAAAAATAAAGTGTTTGAATAATATCGTTATTAAAACTGTGGTCTGAATCTGATAGGGAATAATCTTTAACAAAAATATTTGTAAATATTTGTAATAATTATTATTTTACAAAAATAAAATATGTCGATTTTAATATCTTTTCTCTACGTTTTTGAATGTTTATAAATTAACCTGTATATTCAATTATATATTTTTAAACATTTCAGACATTATTTAAGGCAACTCGAGACATGGTTATCATTCATATGCGCCACACTATCATTGATAACGTCAATAGCGGGCGAATTTGCAAAGTGTTCGAAGGAAGAAATTGAGTCTCATCAATGCGCGCACTGGGTATTGCATTCCATGAGCATCGCAATCTTGCTTAGCTGGATGCAAATGATGCTGTTAATCGGTCGAGTTCCAATGTGGGGATATTACGCGCTCATGTTCTCCACGGTATTGAAGAATATCCTAAAGGTTAGCCGAAATAATCAACTCTAATACTTTTCATATTTCGGAATAAAAATTATGATTAGATTTATATTCTTTATGAAAAATTTATCAAAATTATCACAAAATTTGATTTTCTTCTAAAATTATTCACTTTAATGACAATAACATTGAAATAATACGTTGTAATATGTAACCAGTCACGTAATTCGTCATGTATCTTTGTGCATAATCGTTGATCTCCGGATCGCTCGAGACTGATGATTCGCGCTTCCTATGACAAGCTCTTTAAGCATGAGCACGGTTGAAAAACAGAGAGAGGAGACAAATGTACAGATTGTAAAAGTCGCAGCGTGTCGACGATACCATATCCCATCGAGATCCCCTCGCCGCGCACCACCCCCGCGATTATAACGACGCGCATCCGGAGCTTTTTACTCCCTTTCAGGTTCTCCTGGCGTTTGGTTACCTGATTGTCGGATTCGCGT
Organism: Camponotus floridanus; assembly: GCF_003227725.1. NCBI lineage: Eukaryota > Metazoa > Arthropoda > Insecta > Hymenoptera > Formicidae > Camponotus > Camponotus floridanus. The sequence continues at coordinate 1,167,638 of NW_020229337.1, forward strand.
TGAGCTTTGCCGTTTTGTTCCACGGGAACGACCAGTTCCGCGATTTGTGGAGGGCCGTCGTAAGGACCGTGGTAATGATGATGGGTGAGTACGAGTACGAGGAGCTGTTCAGCAGAACCGAGAATGGCAGGATGTCTTTCCTGCCAGTCACAAGTAGAATCGTGTTCTTCGTTTTCATCATGCTTGCCAGTATCGTCCTGATCAACCTCATGATCGGTCTGGCAGTTAACGACATTCAAGGACTCGAGAAGGAGGTACAAATCGAATTCAGAGATCGAAATTTCTCTCTTTTCCTATACACTTTTACGTACAAATGATGCATAAGCTAACGATTCATCGATATGCAATTATTTAATTGACCAGAATAATCAGAGGAATTAATTGAATTAATTATCACATCAGGGTCACATACGTCGATTATTGAAACAAGCGGAGTTTGTCGCACATTTGGAGAGGGTGACATCACACCGAATCTTCCGCGGCAATTGGCTACATCCTTGCTTAAGAATTCTTTTACACTCTAGACGCGACATTCCCACAAAAATTACTCTCTTCTCGCGTGAAAATTATTTTTATCACGTGAATCATCTCACGGAATCACCTTCCAAGATTCCTGCCGATCTAGTAGAGGCTTTATTCCTGCTAGCTACCAAGACATTTTATAAGAACGACAAGTATGTATTACGCAATTGATAGACGTATATTCTTTACTATTTATAGCCTCGAAGATTAAAATTAAATCTTGCTAATGCAATGACGTGTTATTTTCTAGTTTGGCGAGTAAAAATATAGAGATTGGCGACGCGAAGCTGACTTCCATATTATCTAATTTAGAGGAACAAATACGAGAATTAAAAACACAATATTATCGCAATTTAATGAATCGGAGATCGTTGATGCGGCGTGGATTCAAAAGAAAGTCCGTACAAAGAAGATTGTAAATTATTAGCATACATGTGCATAATTGCAATTATTCATCAGCGTGACGAACGCGTATTAATTTGGCAGCGGCATTACTACAATCATGAAATCGAGTGTCATAGATACAACTCGCTTTATTTTGGCGACACAACATGACTTTCTTTCTAGAATAATTATTGGAAAGAATAAGAAGTATAAAACTGCAAAATGCACTTGCAAATGCAACACTGAAGCATAACGATAAGTCAGCGATCCACCTTGCCTTTTCAGCTGCATAAAGAGATCCGAGACACGTGCAAATGACGTACAGATGTCACCACGAAACTGGTTCGCGTTTCTGCAACCGCAAGCGGCAGAATCGCGCGTTTTATTTCGGTGCGTCGATTATTTTAAAATGAATTTAAATCCGCTCGGGTGCGGATTTTAAGAGACGCTAAATTTTTATAACCCGATCACATATTGTCGGTGGATGCCTCCGCTTTTATTGCCCCGCGATACGTCTCGCGGCGCGGCACTAAAGATAAAACGCTCGGTTTCGCTGAAATTAGCGACGATCAGGCAAGATTTACGCGTAATGACCGATAAGGCTGAATTACGCGATAATTAATGATATTTACGGTAGTATATAAACCGCGCGAGCTATCGTAGAAACCTCGAGCGCGTAGCCGTATCTCTGAATATATACGCCAGTATTAAAGATATTTTTTTTAATTTTATTTTCTCTCTCTTTTTTTCTCCAATCTCACATGCGTTTAACTAGCGAGTTTCCGCGTGCGCGTCTCCACATATCCGACTGCTAAAAAGCATAGACGGCCTGAGAATTGCGCGGCCGAAAAATATTGCGGAGCATAAATTATAAGCCGGATAAGTATATTTGCGAAATGCAGCGTACACGGTCTCTTTCCAACGGTACACATCGTATCGCGACGGCAAACTCCCACTGCGAAACCCCCGTGCAATTTCGCTGCCTCTTATTCGCCTTCCTGGTGTTTCCTTTTTTTAATTTCTTTTTTTTTTACAGAACGTCATGATTTTATAGGATTTCTGCGTCGATAATATGAGAGAGGAAAATCTATTCATCTATAAAAGAATATAAAAAATAAAAAATTTATTGTACATTTTTTAAATTTTACTTTATCTTTAATATATTTACATATTTAATTACTTTTAACTTAAATTATGTTTCGTGATAATAAAGATACAATTGATTTCATTGCGCATAAATTGCATTAGATTGAAAGACTTAAACATAGGGAGGACATTTTTAAAAACGATCACGTATAATGTTATGCACGATAGATTCGTCGCATTCGTGAAATTTGCGCGGTAGACTAATTAAAAATTTGTTAAATATAAAAAATTACGCACATACAGAAACGTATGTACAGTGATGCGGCTGAAATTTAGTTTGGGCAACGGTTTAAAAGGGAACAACGGTGGAGCAAAAAACGGGAGTCGAAAAACTCGCTTGAAGGGAGTCCGCGAGTGCAGGCGACTCTCATGCACCGATGCGAATTTAGATGCTTTCATGACGTATTAAATTCGCTTCGTACGTTCTGTATACGTTTCAACGGCACAATTTCGGACTGTCGTCGTAATTTCGGGGACGCGGTCTCTGTTTTCTCGATTTTGCACCGCCAGAGAAAACACGGCTTTTCTCTTTTCCGTCCGCGTATATAATTTTCACGTATTCGAAACGCGCGAGCTCGCCGTGAATTACGGAATAAAAATATGTACGTACGCGAATGATGCGAAATTCTTTACCCTCCTCCTTTATCGCGAACACAAGTCACGAATAGAGACAAGAAAAGAATGACTCGGTAAAATCACGCTAAGTGTGAGAAGAGATTCCCTCCCCGTCCCATAATGCGTTTCTGAAATATTTCTTCTTTTAGAGGAAATAAGTTTTTTTTTTTAATTTTCCGAATGACTCGCGAAATTTAATCTCCACTCCAACGTTCTATCTGCAAGAAATGCGAGTTTTTGTTACTGTTTGAGATAATAAGAAATCACATTTGACGGATTTGTTCAGCAGGGTTAATTATCCCCTTGAGAATATATTAATTAAACTGAAATTGGTTGCACAACGGGCGGTAGCGGACACATAAATTATCATAAATTACCGCGTTCTTCCGCCGCTATGAAGAAATCACACGTGCACCTGCTCTAACGGGGGCTTCGCCCGTGGAAGCGCGAACGCTCGCGCGCGAAAATAAATTCATCACGACGCCGCCATCTTTTCGCGCGCGATAAATATGCAAATGTACGCACGACTATTACATATCCGGCAAATTTCGATCCGTAAAAGGAGCGCCGGGATTCGAGATTTTTTCTTGCAGCGAAAAAAAAGCTTGGAACAAAAATAAACACGTCAATCGGTGACGAGTATCGTCGTGGCTGCTGCGACATTCGAGAAAAATAAATAAACAAAAGAAAGGCCGTTTGGATTTTCCTACCTTTTTATCAGACGCGGGATAATTCGTCAACCAGCAAGGGACAGCATCTCGTATCGGCTGCGACTCCAGCCTCCAGCATCATCCAGGAACGGGAAGAAGCACGATCCTCTCTTCCTCTCCCTCTCTCTCTCTCTCTCATCAACGACGATAATAATAACACAACACGACGACGACAATAATAACAACGCGACAACACAAGGCTCGCGCAGTGGCGTCGGAGCGAAGACGGCGCCGAAACGGATCGGGCGAGATCGGAGTCGCTCGGGCGAGATCGGCTCGCCGCCTTGCCTGCCATGACTGGCCGAGCGCGGCGTCGCGGGGGAGCGAGATGGCGCGTCGGTGAGGGAAACCGCCGCGGTGAATCCGGCGTCGTGATTGGTCGCCGCGTGGGAGAGCCGCCCGTACGAGCTCACCGTCGCCGGCAGTCGGCACCGAGTATTCAAGTCGAGCGCGTCGAGGCATTCGGAGTCGCGGTGAGAGAGAGAATATTATATATACGCGTACATATATACGTGTATATATATATATATATAATATACATAATATACATATATATACACATATATAAGCGCGGCGGGAACACACGCAATCTCGCGAACGTCGCTCGTTAACACGTATACGGGCACGATGGCCGCCCGGCGCGTGTACCGTTCGCGACAAAAACAACAACAGTGCCGTACCTGTCGTCGTCGTCGTCATCATCACCGCCGTCATCATCGTAGCGTCGCATTCATCATGCGTCGTGTTCCGCTCGCAGAAATGTCGCGACCGCCGTCCTTGGCGTGCGTATACGCTAGTACGCGCGGACTCTCGTCGCGGTGCGAGCACTGAGGAGCCTTCGTCCGCGGCTAACGTCACGTTAGTGGAGAGAGAGAATCGAAAGCGGTAAAACGACGAGAGCGAAACGGACAGCTCGCGCTCCTCGCCCCGCTGCAAACTCGGCGCATTAATATACGGTCTGCCTTGTACATCCACCTACCTCTGTGCGCGTATCTACCGCCTCTTTTTCTTCTATATACATATATATCTGTCTCTTTTCTCGTCCTACGCTCCTCGCGCGGTTATTGCGGCAATCTTCCCACGCATATCTCTCTGTATCTGTATCTCTCTCTCTCTCCTTCTCCGGCGGCGACGACCGGAAATTAAACTCGCGCGCGAAAAGCGCGTCTCGTTCCGTCGGTAAGACGCGCGGAGTGTGCTTCTGACTCAAGTGACGTCACGTTGCAGGATTACCGCGGTCCACCACCGGTGTGCACCGGGCAGGTAGCGGCTTCCTTTTTTTCCCCTCTCGTCGTTTCTCGCGTCGAGCAGTGCGGCCTAACCTCGTCGCGCTCGTCGACAAGTGAACGGTTTTTCTGTGCTACGAAGTTGCCTCGGAACGCGCGTTGCACGCAGTGTGAAATTGGAATGGTCCGCGCGCAGTGAGACACGGAATCGAACGCGAATGTGAACACAGTGTATGATTCGAGGGTTTCCTCTTCGTTGAAAGTGCGAGTAAATTGTCGAAACGTCAACTACGCTACGAGTCATAGCTTCGAGTCTTGCCCAAGGGACTCTGAGCGCCTCCGGATCGCCGAATCGACCGGAAGGAGCGAGAAGACACGCCTCTTCCCCTTGTCTCGCCCGCTACCTCGTCGATAAGGACTACGAGAGGAAACCGGGGGGACGGTGGCCGTCGCTCGCGTGCCCGCAATAATGCCGCACGTGAGCAGCAGCGGCGACGGCGGCGACGAGCTCGCCACCGAGGACGAGATCAAGCTCTACAAGCATGAAGGCGAGGAGGACAAGACGTCCTCGGAGAACCTCACCGAGGACAAGAGCGACCTCATCGACCTTACCGAATCTGAGGTGCGTCGGAGAATCTCTCGCTCTTTTCGTCGCGCACTTATCTCCTCCTCCTCCCTCTCTTCGACATCCCTCTTCTAACGCAAATCATCTTTCTTCCTCAGGACATCGAGAATAAAGTGCGTGCATATCGTGTGTTGCAGGAAAAAGTCGCGCTCGCCGGCGGAAGCTACGCGACGACGGGAAAAACGTCGACGAGATCCGACCTCAGCCCCGTTTTCGGTAAGTCCTCTTGATATCTCTCACTCGCAAGTTTCGAGGAAGCTTGCGTGTTTATTCTTTAGCTTAAGTTATCTTGGCTACTCAATATTTTCCGGGTACAACTCTTGGCTACTCAATATTTTCCGGGTTCAAGGCTCGTAAAAAAAATAAATACACAAGATGACTCACTTTTGTCGCGGAGAGTCGACTCCCCGCGAGCGACGCGGAATTTCGTCGCGTGAGTTTAATTATTCGTTAACCTGCCTCGTAATCCACCCGAGTAAACGGGATCGATACGCGATTCGTCGTGGTAAACAGCTGGCTAAAGTAAACGAAAGTAAAGCCGGCAATTGACAGACGACAATCGGTGTCGCGAAACTCTTCCTCCCCAAAAGAGCCCATCCTTTTCACCGAGTTATCCGCGCGATATCGACGCGAACGTTTGCAAAGCGGGTCGCGTGCATCGCGTATCATAAATAACGTAACGTACATTCCAAGTTGGAAACAATAGCGTCTCTAACTAGGCTACGCGACGCGAGAAAATATCATAGTCGAGATCGATCGATTTCTCGCCGGGCGATAGGAGGAAATTAAATAATAAACTTTCAGCGGCATCGTTTCTCAATGGTATCTCCGCACCTACGGGTATCCCTCTCTCTCTCTCTTCCTCTCTTTCTCTTTCTCGCGCGCGCTTAGATTAACGTCATTCGAAATCGATCGCGGGCACGATAAGTGCTCGGTCTCTCATAGCCGCTTTCACGGTCCGATGATAATCGCGTCTGTGTGCGTCGGCCGGAGAAAATGTGTGACTCGGATTCCCGGTTAGCTAGACGCTCCTGTTAATTTCCTCGCCATTACGCCGCATTACGTTGCACGTCGTCGAGAGCTTCTACGTCGTCGTCGTCGTCGACGGCGGCGGCCTTATTGCCCACATTCTGTCGCCGCAATAATCGCGAACGGCCCGAGGCAACGACGACAATGACACTTGGACAATTCTACGCGATCGCGAGAGAAAGAGAGAGTCGCTCTTATTGAGAGACGACGTCGCGATAGCAGCTACCCGCCAAGTTCTCTTTTCCTCCTGCGAGGATCCGTCATTGCGATGATTACGAAATTTGGATACGAATAGATTCGTTGCGAGAGTTGGTTTTTGCACGTACGCCATTTCTCTTTAACTCATCTTTCATCGTTCGATTATTTTCTGCTCTAAGGACGGAGTATCTATTTATTATACTCGCGTTTTTGAATATGCATATATATTGAGGCTGCGATCTCATTAAAAATTATATTTCGGATAGCATGTCGAAAATAAAATGTTCTATTTAGCTTTTTACGAAGGTGAACGATTCTCGCGAGAAGAGATAACGTCATTGAGTGTCCCACAAAAAATGTAAACAGTGCACGTGTTCCTACGTTTCGTGCTTGTCTTCCGAGAAACGTCGCGAAAACCGTCACAGTTTCTCACCCCTCGATATCGTCTGCGAATTCTTGGAATTGGCGTGAATCTCTCTGGAAATATAAAAAATCCCATTAATCTTTTACGGTACGTTTTACTATCTAATACTCGAGAGATTCGAAACAAAAAGTTTTCGTTTCAATATCCAATTTCTCGTTATAAACAGACGTGGGCGTATCTGATTACTTTGGGGAAATATTATTTCCAGGTCAGAGTTTTTTTCTTTGAATTTTGTTGTCGATGTATATTTCTCAGCTTGAGTACCGAAGTGCCTTTCGTTTTTTTTTTTTCAACTTGAATTTATTTTTTCATATCGAATAAAGCTTCCGATGACAGATTCGTTACAGACAAATCGCTCCGACGTGTCAGTAACGTATACAATGAGATGCGTGCCTGACGTTCCCGTTGACCGCCTCTTCCTCTTCCGTGCCAGACTTTGTCACTGACAAATCGATGTCGCGCTACCGCGCACGCTGTCATGCTGTTGCCAAAACATTTTAATGAGTAACGTGGCCGCACGTCTCCCGACACGTTGTCTCTTGTTTGAGATGTTGCAGGCGCGATTACGGCACGTGCAAGTATACGTGTATATGTATATTTATATGTGTGTACATGATTATCGAATATATATACCGGAAACTTTGCGTCTCTCTTAAAAATATTCTCCGAACATTTTCGCGGCTTACGTAATCAAACGAAATACATAATCGCTTCATAATCGATGCCTCCCTCGATATATATCGTATCTTGTAAAATATATCAGGCGATCATGACTTATAAATCTTATTATTAAATAGCTAGAGTTTGCATTGATCGGATTCTATCATCCATGAATCACTTTCGCTTTGCGTATTGATATTGTGCACGCGAGGATACACGTTAATAGGGAGAAAAGGAATCGTTGCACTCTCCGTCAGAAAACGTGCAAAACGTTACGTCTGGACCCGTTGTAATCGCTTAAGTGGTTAATTATGGTTCTTCGAGGAAGACCGCGCGCGCCAGGCTGAAGCGGAATTAATCTTGGCATCGGCTGACTTCACTGGAGTTGCTTCTCGTGTTTCTTTTTTTTCGTCACTTGTATATACACGCGAAAACTAGTTATTCAGATATATATGCCGAGTAAGAGAAACAGAGAAAGACATATATACATATATTGCGTGTAATGTGGTGTGTCATATTTTGACATCACTTTTAACTAAACTTACAGTGCGTGCATCAATGCTTCATACATATTCGAAATTTCTTGTTTTCCCAGGCGTGCAGTTTACGCGTTTATGATTATAAAAGCAAAATATGTATATGTAAAACAAAGATGGTAACATTTGTGTATAAAAGGATTCGCATTTTTATATCGAAATTCCTGTTGCATGCGACGCGGTATATTTCTGTGATAATCCAATGGCATTGCCTGCGTCGGTTACCAAGGGGGATGATATTAACATAATATTGCAAAACGCAATGCCCGGGCATATTTCTTTTCATATCGCTTACCCTCTCTTTGCACACGCTATATTCGCGCTATATTTTCAATAACACCTTGCACTAGGTTGATATTTATATTGGCTTATTATGCTTTCGTACGCGACATCCTCGTTTTATTTCCTTGAAAACCTGGGTAAAACCGAAGAGAACTGTCAGACTTGGCGATGCGTACGGTTAATTATCGCAAGCGCTTTTCGCTCGAAACGCAAGATAATTACCGGGGATTTCGCCATCCAGGTACAACAAAGTGTCGCGCGAGCAAAGAAAAGTCGTCTTAAGCGGCTGTCGAATCGGGAAATGAAAGTCGGCAGAGCGCGAGATGCGTTCGGCAGAATCTCGTGTATCCGAAGTTATAGCAGTGATCGAATGACTAGCCGCCGGTGCTTTTACCGCAAGCTCGATCTCTCGGGATCGTAAACGTTGCGACGTATATTTGAATGTACGACGGTAGTTGGAGCTCGGACGATCGCGGAATGTCCTGTGCGCAAAACTTTCTTTTACTTTTCGCGTTTGTAGTTTGAAGTTGAAGCGCGCCGATATCGCGAAAGTATTAGCCAGAAGCTACATTTTTGAGTCGTAAATTTTATTTTATCAAAGTTATTTTAACACGACAATATGGATTTTACAAAGTATTCATGTGATGAGAGTTATTAAAACTACATGTCAGTTTGTTTCTCAATTGTAATTCCTAGCTGAAAGTTTAAAATTACATTAGAACATTTATTCTAAAGATTATACTTGCTATAATATTGTTTTTTGATAATATTGTTTTAAATTTTTCAAGTAATGATAGCAATGATATGATTATTTTTGTTTGAAAGCGAACGAAAATTGAAGTCTGAGGAATTGGTTCCCAAAACTGATATGTAACTCATTGAAAAATAGATACAAAAACATAGTAAAATCATAGATAACAGAAGATAATAAAAATGGGGCAAATTTAAAAACTTAAAAACTTAAAAACTAGATAAGAATAACACGATAAGGAAAGATATGCCGATATTTAGATTACATAATTGAGTTACGTATATAAATTATTTATCTCTTTTGACAAATTGATATTAAATTTCTAATCAAATTTGAATATCAAAGAATGTGATATAGATTCGACATTATCCGTGTATTCTTCTTGAAATGTGAAGAATAGTTGTGACATCTACACCATTCGCGATTTATTCCTGCGATGCGTGCGTACACGAGTACTCGGGAAAGGGCGCCTTTCGATATACATAGTTTGTCGCTGCTCAGAAACCGCCTCCGCGCGTTCGGATTGCATCTTGGCGTGCTTCGAAGATCGAAAGACAAAGAGAGAGAGAAAGAGAGAGAGAGAGAGAGTCGGACAGTAGTAAAAAGTGGGGGAGAGTCAGAAACGATGTGTCTCGTTGTGCGAAGTAATTGACGAGTTCGCGTGTAGGCGGTCGGGCGCCTAGATCGCCTCGAGCGCACCATAGGCTTATCCTTAGAGACGAAAAACGAAACGAAACGAAACGAGCAGCCCTGACGGGCAGAGCCGAAACAGAGAGGAAGAAAGGGAGAGGAGAAGGAGAGGCGTAGAAACGAGGCGAGAGAAAACGAGACGATACGAGAGAGAAAGAGAGATAGAGGAGAGAGACCCCGCTGCTGCATCACCCTGAACTTGCCCGAATACCTTCCCTCCGAACCGTACGATGTGTATCCGCTCACCAATGCACATGGCACCCAAGCGAGTTCTCTCTCTTCTTTCTCCCTCTCTCGTTTGTTCTCTCCTCTTCACGCCTGCCTTGTATCGCTCGTTCGATTTCCGTCTCTCTTGGTTCTCTCGTTCTCCACGGCATCTCGTCGCGGTGTTTCTCTCGCTCTCGTTGCCCTCGGTATCCTTCCTTTTCTCTTCTCCCTTTTACTCCGTCTTCTCTCGGAGCTAACCCACCCATTTCTTACGCTCCGCAGCATATACCGGGTATGTCGAGACGCCCGTGACATTTCTTTCGCGAAAGGAACTCGTGGAATTTCAGGCGATCGCGATAACAGGATCGTTTAGACAGGAAGAGAAGTTTCCGAGAAGAAACGATTACTTTGTATATCTCGCTGCATATTGTAAGCTGTCCCTTTTGGGTTTCTTTAAAACGAATAGCTGCAAAATCATAGGGCAAAACTAACTATTTCGCTATTTCTTTTTCTCACCTCTTGCTAAATTATAAAATATATTTAAATAATTTTTTTTCTGAATTTTATTTACAGTTTGAAAACAAATTTTATTGGCGGTTTTAATTGTTGATGACTTTTGATAAATTTTTTTTTTATTGAATAAATCATATAATATATTTATTTTTTAATATTTTTAAAATTGTTTTATATACTTTGAAATATTCATAAAATAATCTAAAACTTAAAAACAATTTTCTTATTATATATATTATTTTCAAGCGCAATTTTTAAAATCTAATCACATATTTACACAAAAATAATGAACATGATATAAATATATATATAATGAGATATTCATTTTAAATGGTCATTTCTGTAACATCATTCGTTATCTTGAAATGTAAATCTTGATGTAAATGTTTTTCTTTCCAAATTACGCGCGTCCTTGACAAAAATTATAGATATTTGGACGTTTCAAAGCATATGTAAATACTGTTTATGACTACATCATTTTTCCACAATGCGGTCGGGAAAACCCGTATTAATACGCTGTAAAATCTTTTCTGCAAATAATCGGTATGAATAACTTGTCAGAATCTGCCGTAAAATTCGTGTGACGAAGCAACGCAAATTGATACACCCGGTATATAAGCACTGATACACGCTGGCTACAGTCAGCATTATACACCTACCTACCTTCCTACCCTGACTCGCCTCTATCTACCTACCTACCTACCTACCTACCTACCTATCTACCTACCTACCTACCTACCTACCTACCTACCTACCTACCTACCTACCTACCTACCTACCTACCTACCTACCTGCTCGCTAACGAGCCTACCTGCCGGACTTCTTGCATTCGGAGAGGCTATTCGAAAGGGAGAGAAAGAGGGAAGGTTCCGCCGCCCATGGTGCCTATATCCCCATGGGTTCGGCAACTACACCCTGCGGTGGTGCTCGCGTCTTCTTTTATAAATGGTTAAACAAATTTCCCTTGCGAAGCACAGGTCTTTCCTAGAAACAGATACGCGTGCGCCGAGACGAGAGAAGCAAAACTCCCAAAAAATATTTGTCCCGATAAACTGTCCCTGATTCCATGGGCGTGGGCTCGAAATTTGTGACTCTGAAAAAGAGCGAGACCACTTTGTTAAAATTCGTGCGCGTTATTTTAAACGGCCTTTAAATTCTAAATTCTAATTTTAAAATTCTAAATTCTAATTTTAAATTCTAAATATTCTGCTCTTTTTTTAAAATCTCTTTCAAAAAATATTATACAATGGAATATTAAACTTTGTTTGCCGTTATCGACCTTGTCGATGCGAGAATCTGCGCGGAGATCGCAAAATTGACGCGATACCGATCGGCAGTTTATCAGATGTATCTCGTGGCTTTTCATCGCGCGTTTCATCATTTCGTATCTTATCGCACGGTGAATCGTCGATTCCCGAGTTTTCGATTCGACGTCGTGAAATCGATAGGCATCGCTTAATGACGCAAACTTTTGATAGACGGCTGCATGGAGGAAATACCGGAAATTCTCGACCCGTAATACTTGAACTACCGCGCACGTGACACATAGCTTTAATTCGCGTCGTCACGCAATGTCACGCATAAAGTTTCTCTACTCGGATGAATTCGTGAGATTTCTCTCGCGAATTGTGTTCGATGGAAATTATAAATAATATATCAAGCGATCGACGAATAAAAAATCATCGAACATTCGACGTTGACAAGTACTGATATAATATATTTAACGAACTGACAAAAATTAACATAGATTTCATAATTCTAAATATTTTCCTAAAAATGGAAAATCGAAAAACTCTTAGATATGTTATTTATTCAATAACGTTTGTTTTTTAAACGATGTAATACAAATTTAAATAAAGCGTATACGAAGCGAATACGAGCTTTTGCAAACATCTCGTGAACGCGCCTCAAGATAATCGCGCGGTCCAATCAACACAGATAACAAGATAAGCGCGGGTAAACTGTCGAGCAAAGCCTACTTTCATATCGTTCCAGTCGTCCTTCCTGATCTTTCGAGATTGGGATCCACGTTAAAAAATGCAATTCTCTTCACAGGAATCTATAGGTCCCGTAAGAGATGCGTTTATTTTTATTTCTATTTCCTTTTCCTCCAAACATATCGTAGTTTCTCGCTCAATAAAAATTCCTCAAAAATACTGACTTTCTCGAAGAGATAAAGATTGCAAGTTTTTAAACCTTGTATGCAGTACGATACAAATAACGAACAACGTGTGCGTCGGCGATACTACCGAACGTGTTATCTTCGATATACGTTTAAAGTGTGATGTTTGCGTTGCGTGAACACGAGCACGCACGCGAATACCTTGTTCGAGCGCGCGAGATGAGTAAACCGCCGTTTAATAAAATAGCGTGATCCCGGTGACGCATGCTATCGTATATAACGCGCTGAAACGTTCGCCTACAGAGTACTTTGACGAGATTAATGGACATAAATGTAAACGACTCATTTATCGCGCTCGCTCCGGGCGAGATTAATAATCTTGCGGATTCGGTTAACGCACTGCAAAGTTTAATCTTGCGGATATAATTAACGGTATATGCGCGCTCTATTAACGCTCAACTAACGTTTTTAATTCATTCTAAAAAAGAAATATTATATAATTAGAAATATATTTACATTGTAAAAAATACTATGGCAAAATTATAAATAAATGTCTCTCTTTCAAATTGTCCATCTGTATGTCGGAAATGCTGTACAAGCAGCACTTTGACAAATAAACCGCGTTTTAGGGGCAGAAGTTTCTTTTGAAATGTAAGAGTCCCCAAACGAAACTCGTCTCTACGCTAATGAGGTCCAACATAAGCATGCGATATTCTCGCTCCCGAATTTCGCGCTCCCGCTGCTTAAAATGCATTTTCGACGCGACGCTCTAACGAATATCGCATGGACCGTCCCGAAAAACCCGGCTGGCAGAAGAATGAAAAAGCGAACGCATGTTAATAAGCTCGCCACCAAAATACCGGTTTTCCTTTCGAGACTCGTGCGGTTACGATTCAGGTTTGCCCGCGCGTTTCCGAGAGCCTGGTCGAACCGATTTTCGTCAAACAAAGTCGTCGGGCCGTACGACTCTCGAGTCAATTAACGCCAAGAGACGGTCGTGCTCGTCATCGTCGTCGTCGTCGACTCGATCTCAAGTTCCTCGTGTCCCGCTCGAAAGGAGGAAGAAGGCCGGTTAAACGAGAACAGAGGGGGACGAAGGAATGCGCCTGTTTGATTAGTCTACGGTCGCTAATTATGTTATTTCTGTGAATGGACTGGAAGTCACGAGGTGGTCGCGATTAGAGCGGCGTTTCCAAAATTTCGCCCCCTCGCAGAGAAATTACTTTAGAGTGATATGTTTTCACACAGACTCGAGAAAAAAAATTTAAAAAAGATAATTTAATAAAGATAACAAAAGCGAGCAAATACAACTGACATTTCACATGAGAGATTAATAATCGGGATGTAAGTCGCTAACGAGGATGCAGAAACAAGGAGACAAATTGAATCGGAAAGGAAAAGAAACAGTTTGTTTCATAGAAAAACGAAGAGCGAAATGATAAAAGAAAGCAGAGAGATAGAAGATTGTCATGCACATGCATGTGTAAGATGAGAAGAGTCGAACGAGAAAGACAATGAACGCGAGAAAAGCGCGCGAGGAAGCGAGACGAAGAGAAATGTTGACCGAAGAAGAGGAAAGAGTACGGTGAGAGAGAGAGAGACGAATCGAAAAGAAGGAGAGAGAAAGCGAGAGAAAAAAATGAAAGACAGAAAGAGAAGGAAAGATGGCAAACGAGGAGGCACGCACAACCGTCTGTGAGCCGAAGGTTAGCAATCTGCGTAGTGTTTTACGACAACTATAAATATGGCCGTAAAGCTCTTTGTTTAGAGCAGCTTGTCCGGCTTTTCGAAACTCTGCCCTTCCTCGCCACCGTTCAACGGAGACTGTTTAGGTTGCAGAAAGTAGACGATCCACTACACGCAAACATACCAGCTCGTTCGTTCTATGCGGACCATTCGCTTTTCGTAGGATCTTGGAGACAGGGGTGAGAGGGGAGGAGAGGGCGATACACGGGTAGATTGGTCGATAAAAAATTTACGACTTTCCGCGCGGTTGTCGGTTAGTTTAGGAGCGATACGGGAACGCGTCGCAGCATCTTGGAGAGATCGGCACCGAGGACGATAGGATATTTGCACGTGAAAATTTTTGCCATTCGATTAAAAAAAGGAAAAGGAGTACCACGACGGTGGCATCTGCTAACCATATGCTGAGGCGACCGGGATCGGGATAGCAGGCTGTCACGCTAATGTCAGGTTAAGCGGTGAGAATGATTTACAAGCGGCGAGTTCGAGGAGATAGAGAAGAAGAGGGAGATAGAGAAAGAAGGAGAGAATGTATATTCCTTATTCGTCAGGATTCTCCTCTCGCGTTTCGGTCCCTTGCGCATATATAATTATAATTATCCTGGATTGGCCATAATGCATCGACCGCGCTAGTAAATATTGCACGAGCTCTGACGCGTCCGGACCGATCAGCTTCCACTTGAAAGACTCTCGCTTCCGATCACGTAATTACCATCTCGCGTGGCCACGCGATCATTGCGCCGGGAAGATGTAATGGATTTAAAAAGATGAAGCGTCAAGCTTTTTGCGAAACTCATCGTTGAGTCACGCCAACCGCAGTGATATTATTGCATCTTATTTAGACGTAAAAATTTGCAAATGTATAAAGTAATATTATCAAAAGAAATGCTCTTTACTCCATTTTATTATTGCATTAGATTACATTTGTCAAAAAAATCGTAGGAAAAAATAACTGAAATCTCAAAAACGATCGACTTAATAATACGAAGCAATCATTTGACGAATAAACAAATTAAAATCAAGTTTACATCGGTTATGATAAAGTGTATCCATATAATTGATAAAAAATAAGACGAGTATATTATTCTTTAGATCTATGTCAATTTGCGAATGTCTTACTTGAAATGTCCATTGCTTAGTACAAAGCCAACAGTAAATATTATGATCGTCATTAGTTAACCCGTGAAAGGAATTTCACTAATCTTCCTCCGACGACAGGCACGTGGAAGAGATGACAGGTACAGAGTAAGAGGGAAGTCGAGAAAGGCAAGGAGGGCCGATCAATCGGTTCTCCGCTATCCGCCGTGCGGTGAGCTAACTAAGGCTAAATAAGGTAGTCGGCCAGTCTCCGTAAATAATTGTATCTCGTAAAGCGACTAGGTAACTGAGGATTTATATGGGCGTAGCCGACGAAGCCGACACTTGCTACTTCGGTACACTACGGCGTATAACAACCTCCGCTCCCTTCCTCTCCCTCATCCCTTTCTTACCGCTTCTTCTCTTCTTCTTGCCCTCTCCTCCCTGTCTCCTTTTTCCTTTCTTCGAACGGACGTTACCTGCGAGTACCATAGTGGCGCACACGTGGCAAGAGAGACGGTTACCGAGGGGACCGTGTCTCCGCTCCATCTCCTCCTCCTTCGCCTCTTCGGTGGTCAATGTTGTATCGGAGATTGTCGCGGACCTTTCAAAGGCTTAACTTCAGTCATGCAAATTAACCATCGAGATACCTCGAAGGTAGCCCATTACGCTCGCGACAATTCGCTCTTTTTTAATTGCTCCTCGTCGGACGGTTACGACCGTGAAAAATCGCAATGTGTACCAACGACGAACGTGCTCGCCTCTCGTTTAACTCTTCAAAGCCTGGCAAGGACGAAGCGTTAAAATGTCTGTATCGGAATTGTTACACATATATCGTTTAAAAGAATCTTTCTCAAAATCGATTACACTTTTCTCTCTTTCATTTTTTTTTTATATATAATTGCATGCTTTACCCTTTGTCGCGATTTCCATGTCTAGACCCGTGAAAGAAAATTCCGCAAGATATTCAAGCATAGGACGCATATGCGAATTACTTTCGATAATCTCGCAAGAATGCCTCTCGTACTCGACTTCCCTTTTGTCGTCACGTCTGTATTTTTCTCTCTCTCTCTCTCTCCCTCTTTCTTTCCCTGCTCCCGCTCGTCGCGTCACGCGCGAAAGAAGTGGAATTCCGAGGAATTTTTTTTCCCCGCACGAGATTTCTCCGCGACGGCGATTTAATGGAATTAAAAAGTTTCCGCGATGCACATCGCTGCGCCCTTTACTCCCACGCGGCGCGGGGGACTCGGCGTAAAAATAGCTTACGCGCGAAAAAGGAAAGCCCCGATCGCTGATCAACGATCTGGGAAATTAATTATCGTGCACGAAGAAACCTCGCGGAGATTATTAGTCACGGCTCGGCCGTAGTTATCGCCGTCGTTGCTCTAAAGAGGCTTTTGCGTGCGCTCGACGCGCGCCCGAGTCTCCGCTTATAGATACGCTAATCTTATCTCTCACCAAGATAGTGCACCGTGCCTACGATATAATTACCGGTCGATGCTGCTTTTTTTCTCTACATAGTTTTATCTCCTCGCAATAAAAAGAGGCGTGAGTAGCTTTTCATGGTTTCTCACTGTTTCCTCAATTAATTAGGTCAAACTGTCACGTAATATCATTGATAAGCTTTTAATATTATGTGTTTTTATACACGTATAATATATAACGCGTCTTAATCTTCTTCACAGAGCACTTTTTTTGTGTGAAATCTCTCGAAAGCAGTAAATATTACATCATTCTCTGGGCGCGAGACGTTACATAGTTAGAAATTAAGTAATAATACTTATAATATACCACATGCGAAATGACGATTAAGCTCTGAATCGTGTTAGTCATTTCATATAGCGAGAAGACGTGCGAGACATGGAAATTCGCTCTGACGGAAGTCACGCGTGTGAGCGAGAGTCGACACGTGTGACTTGTCCATTTCGATATCTTTAACTATATCTTTATTCCTCGCTGTATTAAACACTCGCCATATTTCTCATGATAAACGGTCGGTCTATGCGCTTCTTTTTATACCGATTCTGTGTCAATATATATATGAAATACCTTAGATATTTCTAAATTTATATGTCCCTATGTTTCATAACGCGTAATGTAAATTTGACGACTCTAACATACTTTTTCCCGCGTTTCTTGGCTGTTTCTGCGACACCCTCGCGAGACTCGTCCCAGCACGAGCTGGTCCCTAATTTGGGACTTTATCGTCCTGTTATCCTTGCGTCTTACGAGCTCTCTCTCCTTTTCCCTCTCTCTTTCTTTTTCTCTCTTTCTCCCTTGCTCGAACGTTCCGGTGTCACTGCGCTCGCTTCGCATTTTCACCGTTCATTGGACTCGCACTGCAACGGGAATGCACCGCGTGTCTCGCGCATACCATAGAGCAAAGAATCAGAGGACAAAGATAAAATAAATCGTAACGACGTCACAGGCATAAAAATAGAACAGAGGAAAACAAAGATAAAGAAAAAGAGAGCATCCGAAAATGCAGGAAAACAACCGGAAAATGGACGACCTCTCGCGCGATAATAAGTCAGAAACATGGAGAAAATATCATTTTTCCTTATGGAGCTTTGTTTTCTATTGAAAGAATAAAAATGATTTTGTATAGAATAAAAATGATATTTACACATAACCCTTTCTTTTAGTAACTTGTTTTAAATTATTTTGGAGAAATGGAGAATGCTATGTATTTTTTATTCAATTTATATCATAATTATTTATCGTATATAATTATATATGTATATTTATTGAGAGACAAATTCCAAAATGTATGAAACATTATTTGAGTTTATTCTTCAGCTTAAAAGATCATAAATATACATATATTAATGTTGCGTATTTAAAATTATTTTTCCGAAAACAAAATCACATCTAAAAATTTTATTTTATTTTTTAATTTTGAATACAGGATATATATTTAAAATTTTCCTTACATACATACGACAATACATGAATAAAAAGTACTAAATTTATGAAAAACTTTATATATAAAATTATTCTCGAATAAAAAATAACGAGAATGATGAAAATAAATTCCATTATTTTAAGACCGTTTCTCTTTGAATTATTCGCGCAGTATTAATCGTTGGAAAAGTTGCGATTAGTCAGAGACACCCTGTATGTCGGTACGAGTGGGTGTTCGTGTGTCTCCTTGTCCCCTCCACCGCTGATCATCTCTGGACCCGGTGGGGCACCTTCTCCCATTCCGCGGTTCTCGATGGGTAGAACCCGAGGCCAAGAACGTTGCAGGGCCGTAGGCCCCGGCCTCGGTACATCGTTGGGGCCATGAGTAGCTGTGTGCGACGTTGCCGCATCCTCGTCGTACCCTCGTTTAGGCGAGAGGATACCTTTTTGAATAAATTACCAATCGAGCGAGGAGCCTCGGGGGCCTCTAAGAAGGGAAAAACAAACGTCGAAGAAATTGCATAACTTGCGGGACGCGATGCAGAGGGGCAAAAAGTCAGCCATCAGTTTGCTTTTTGATCGTATATGTGTTTATATCGTTAAATGGTGATTATTTCTGTGCATCTCGAGCATTATACTCGTCTTAATCTCGGATTTCGAACTTTGAAAGCCATCCAGAGAGCCGCGAAGCTTTATGCATCTTCAAAATCCTCCAATTACGTCGCGAATTAATTCTTTTGGCAGGATATCTGGCACGGATAAACATCTCGAAATTTATGATCGCCGATCGCGTCGCGAGATTCCGCCGCACGGCAGGGCAGGTGTATTTGTGCTCGTTAACATGTAATGGAGATTGCTACCTCAGATCGTCGGCCACCCGTGTTATCGTCGTTAAATGCCGCATGTCCACCGAGACGCTGTCGTTTGCTGTCGCAAAACCCGGGACTCGGCGCGTTTCTTATCCGCATTTCGGAGAGTCGGAGACATCAATGAGCCGTCAAAAATCCGGACGAATGATCGGATTAGTCGGGACTGATCGGATCAGGCCACTTGATCCACCGCTCTCTCGCCGCACGAACATACTCTTTTTTTCAGGATCTAACGTTTCCCGCTTGTTTGCAAAAGCACAATATATACATTTGAAAGGAAAAAAAAACAGCCTTTCATTTTTGACATTATGAAAAATCACTACTATATTATTATCCGTCTCTTACATGCAAAAATTAACGATCGATAATTTCATTCGATAATAATTTGTGCGTAATTCTTGTAATTTATCTTCCAGAAAATCACACGCACGTTGTATTATCGTAATTGTGGATCGCATAAATTATCGAAAGTCGTATATCGAGTTCTTATCCTCGTGCGGACGCGAAGTTTCGGGACATGTACCGCTTTCCCGAGTGGAAGGGGAGGAGAAGGGAGGGGAAGAGGGACGGGTAGATCGTGTCGGACTGAAATATCATCTACACGCGCGCGCACGCCTCGAGGAATTCCAACGTGGCTTCGTTTATTTCCTTCTGGAAATTATCGCCGGGCCCGCTTCTACCCGTTTTCTGACGGCTCGGTTAAACGAGAGTTCGTCTTCCCTCATCCTATCCACGTGTTTTACGTCATAACGGAAATGCTCGCCGGCCCATTGGTCCTGTCAAACGCAGCGCGATTAAATTCTCGTGTTGGCCGCGTAACTAAATGCAGGTACAAATCTGTTTTGGCCAATATTCATTCGTATTTACATTTGCTCGAGAAGAAGAGTTAACCGTGAAAGAAAGACAGAGGGAGAAGAATATTTTTCCATTCTCCGCGCCCTTTTTTTCCTTCGGAAACGAGTATAATGGCACGTAAAGATCGGGTCCCTGTCAGTCGCCATAAGATCTCCCGCTTCCGAGACCTGTCAAAACTGCAAAGCGGTTCGCTACCTGCGTGAGACGCGCGGTATCTCGAAGAATGCGCTGCCATCCAAGAAGCGTATTGTTGAAGAGAAGCGATCGACAAGGCGTCGAAGCGCATCGATTCGGGTCTAGAACCGCCGTCTTAACACGATACGAAGATTCCGAAGCAGTGTATTTCTGCCTGCGATCCCAAACGATCCATAAATTGCGTACGAACAGGTAGAAAGAGCTCTCTGTTAGCTTAATTATCATCAACGCACACGTGGCCTTCTATTACAGGCCTTCTCGAATTTAAAATAGACAAGGTGTACGCGATCTTTTTAACTCTCTCGTACAAGAGAGCCGGCAGAAAATTTACGCTCATCAGTCAGTGACGTGATACAAATATATCACAATGTTTTTGCAGAGAAAAGTGAGAATGATGGATTAGATATAAAAAGATACACACGCTGACAGTTTATAGATCTTTTTTTATCAGAGGTTAATAAATCTTTAAAAAGAATGCAAAAGAGCTGCAATGTTCGAGAGAGATTTTTGTTTTTTCAAACAAGTCGCGCCTGGACTGTCGCTTATTAAAAAATTACGAAGCGATTAAACTAGTCGAACGGGACTCTCGACGTTCCACGGACTTGAGTTGGCGGCGCGGATCCGCAAACGTTGGTGATAAGGGGAAGGGGAGGGGGAAGGACAGGGAAGAATCTTAGCGTCGACGTGCCTCTCTTTGATCGGTCGAGTGTCCAAAGAGATCTCGGCCGATTAAAAACTCATCGCCGAGCAATAACGGCCAGCTCTGTCTTCCCGTCTCTCTCTCTCTCTCCCTCCCTCCCTCTCTCTCTCTCTCTCTCTCTCTCTCTCTCTCTCTCTCTCTCTCTTTCGTGCTCCGGCGCGCGGTTATCGCAGACTCTCGCTTTCTTCCCGAGGCGTGCCCGGTTTTATCTCTGCTTTATCTCGCCCCATTACCGTCATAAGACCCTCGGACGGAACGAGAGGAGAGAACCGACTTGTTTCCTCGCGCGTATCTCTGCCCGGGACAAAAGTACGTTTCCCCGCGACACAAGTACATTTCTCGCCGCGACGATCGCGTCCCAGCTACTTATTATCTCGATCGAGATAAGAACTCATTTAAACTATCAAAGATATATTTTCCATTAATTTTTCCCTACTAGATGAATGACGATAAATGAAAAAAAGAATGAACGCGCAATATATCACCGAACAATGCCCTTTTATTAACGCGTTAAAGGACCGTCCCTCGAGCACTATAGAGTACTGTTATCAAGGCCGATGAGATACTCGAATCCGGAAAGTCAGTGTCCGAGTGAACGTGATAAATACCGTAACACCAGTATTACGAGCGCAAGGGGGAAAAATCGCAAGTGCGCGTTCTCGTATTCCGGAATGTCACTTTCACGTCGTTCACGAGCCTAACGAAAGCGAACGAGCGACGCATAGCATGGATTCGGCAGTTTCGGCGAGGAGCGTGGATGGCGGGGTTTTCAGGCTGTATGCGGGAGCGGGTGAGCGGGAGGGGGGCAGCCTTGGCCGAAGGAAGGCGCGCTGGGTACCCGACACCCATTGTCCGCGCCGTCTCTTGTTACGAGACGAGACGAGACGAGACGAGCAAGAGAGGAAGAGGGTCAAGAGCGAGAAGAAGAGGGTTTACGAGAGAGCGAGAGGGGGAACAGCGGTTGAGCAGCCAGCCGAGCGACGGTCAAACAGACGGACTCCGGGTTCTCTCTTTCCTTCTCTCACGCACCTTCTCCTCCTTCGCCTCCGCCTCGATCTTTGCCTCTCCTTCTCTTGTTGCTTTTCTTCGCGCGCGGGCCCTGCCGAGTCAAAACCACCTATGTATGCCTGGCCGAAGCCCCCGGCAGTAGGTCTCGCCTCGGGGCCCCTTTTCTTCTTCTCACCGAGATCTCTCGTTCTCCCCCCTCCCGCCCCTCATCTCCCGTCTCTCTCTCTGCGGTCTCGGCGCGGGCGAGGGCCCGATCTCTCGTCGGGGTCCAACTTGACCTCTGGTCAACCCGCTCGTTGAATCTTTCGTGTACGCCGTGAACGATGACAAAATTTTATATCCGCATGGTCGCGAGCTGAATTTACTTTGACAAGTTATTATCGTTATAATATACGCATGTTATTACGTTTACGTTGTAGAGATTTTACATTACGGATAAATTCAAATAAATTGTATAAATAGAGAAATTCACATGCATAATAATAAAAAGTTTGAAGAATTTCGAACTTGTATTCCGTAACGCGTAATTAACTAATTCTGCACGGTCCCTCGAACGTATAATCGATCTCTGGAGTCATCTTCGCGAACCCGTTCACAGAGAGAGACTTCATCGACTTTGGAATTCAGTCTGCACGTCGACTTCCACGAGCTTTTGATTGCTTTGATTCTTGCGCTCGGTATCTTCCTGAGCCTGAGTTCTAACCACGTCTTCGATCCCGGCTACGTGACAGTGGGTCTGTTCTCGAGGCCCGTCAGGAATCTCTGGAGGCCCATTACGAGGGTGCGCCTACTTGCTTGACCTTTATGCGGCGAAATACGTTCCGTTGTCTCTGATTTACAGTGCGTTCACAGTACATTTTCCATGTATATATGTCGAAGAATATTGCAATGGGAACAATTGACGAGAAAATCTAATTCCATTTGATTCCTAAATAAATGATTTAATAACACGCATTGTGAAAGTTTATGTAGCATAACGGAGTATCTGAAAAAAAGCGAGATCCAAATGAAAAGAATAAATTACATCTTTTTCATTTTGCTTACACAACACAGACATACTCAGAGAGAATAATAGGTGTTATTTTCGCACTACATGTGTTCATTTTTGGGTTCGACAATTCTTTGTTGTTTGTCGAAAGTGATAAATAGAACAGATTTTTCCTAGGAAAATTTAAAGAAACACGCGTTGTAACTACGATGAATGCGATACTTGTTGCACGAAACACGCTTAAGTACCAAATTTTTTGGTGGTCTTTCATTGTTGTATCTTGGTTCTCAATTTTACTTAAACAGATCTCCCCACGTTGAAATTATCAAGCATGACAAGCGTATTTTTATTTTGTATTTTAAGAAAAAGTATTTCGTATTAGAAAAATTACTCTTCTCGTGTACAACCATAAAATCTAGATTTCAAAGGATTACTATTTGTCCAATTTATAATGTAGGAGGAAAGAGTTCTGTTTGAAAAATTAGTTTAACGAATTTTATAAATTTGTAAAATTCTTTTGTAAGGAATTTCTCAATATTTGACATGAATTCTTTTCAAAATAAATGAGGAGATATTTGTATTTTATACATGTCAAGGTGCAGAAATTACATTTTAGTTGGCAATTTATTAGAGAATAGAGAGTCTACTACATTCATTATATCTACTACGTTCATTATACAAACGATAGCAACAAAAATTCCAAAGTATGCGTTCATTCATGACTGAAAGATGGATTGTAACAAATCTTGCTCAGGATACTGACATTTTTTGAGCACCCTGCAGTTTTCCTATAGTCTCCTTTTGTCAAAAAAAAAAGAACAAAAACAGATATGATTCTCAGCCCCCCCGCATCGAAGGCCACAAAACACCATGGAAAGACGTAAACAAGGATTTCTATTGACATATACCAATAAGATTTCTTATAATACGTCAGTTTATTCCGGTATTTCCGCCTTATTATAATAGAGAAAAGATATAACGGTAATCTTTAAACTTTTTTTTCTTCTTTTTTTTTCTCACATCAGAGAGTATTCCCTTCTTGCTACGAAAATAATATGTGTAAAGAGAGAATGATGAAAAAAATCATATTTTCGATGTAGGATATAAAGTTTTAATTTGTAACAACCGCTCGTAGAGCCTTGCCTTCGAATCCGAACTGAAAATAATTGTACGGTTTCTCACCAAGCGCGCCGCTATACATGGAGACAGTTGCGCATTATTAGTGTCATTAATTCGGGTTAATTGTCAGGTTGTGCAGTGTGTTTTTAATTCTACTTAAAAACACACGGCCATATTAATTAATCAAGAGAGAGAGAGAGAGAGAGAGAGAGAGAGAGAGAGAGAGAGAGAGAGAGAGACTCGTTTACGCGTCTTGTCGTATAACAAGACCTTCGCCCAATTTTAATCGAAATGTTTTCTTTTGAGTATGCGTTTTTTACAAGATTTTATAAACTAATTTTGTATTTATTTTCTGATTTATGTCTTGTAAAAATAGAAAAAGTACTTATTTTTTAAACTTGTTATTTCCGATAATCCGTAATTTGCAGCAAAATTCTCAGGATAAAAGTCTATTTATAACTTAGCATAACGTGTAAATGCAAAGAATATTGAAAAAGTACAAAAAAATATACGTATATATAAAATATCAAATCTTAATAATATGTATATGCAAAAAGTTACATAAAATTATAAATTGTCTTACACGGATTTTATAATCATTGACTCGTTTTGTATATGATTTTTTCCATGTGTATCCTTATCTGGTCTCTCTCTCTCTCTCTCTCTTTCTTTCTTATTCATTCCTTTAATATTAACTTAGACCCAAAACGTGATATTTGAGCAGCCGCTTATTTGCGGATGCAGTTTTCGTGAACACGGTCCGTAACGTGCCGGTCCACGCCGAGTTTGAGAATCGCTGAACAGTGTCGGCAGGTCGGTGGGTAGGTATACGCCGTTGATGGACCAGAGCTAATCTAAAAATCGCCGGAACTTCACAATTATAGTAATTTACCAGCCGACAACAAGCTG
The DNA here is from genome assembly GCF_003227725.1 of Camponotus floridanus. Lineage (NCBI taxonomy): Eukaryota > Metazoa > Arthropoda > Insecta > Hymenoptera > Formicidae > Camponotus > Camponotus floridanus. The sequence continues at coordinate 1,192,645 of NW_020229337.1, forward strand.
TACACACAAGCTCGTCCGTAATGGCATTAACGGCACGCTCTCTCGCTCCCGTGTCCTTTTAGCTGGGATCTGACCGTGATTTGAAGCTCGAATTTGGAAGAAGTCCGTAATTGCCGCTCAAACGGCATCATCCTTTCATCTCCGGATTAGGCGGCGCTAACGCGCGGCCTTTATCGCTCCAGAAACGAGGTGATAACGCAAGGGAGGGAATAATTGACATTGTTAGATTTATATATCTCCTCCGCGCTATTTTTGTCGTGATACAAAGTAATCATTATTTCCGGTAACGTCACACATTTCATGTATTATTTTTCTTTACAACTATATTATTAAATTTATCGCGCACATCTCTCTCGCATGGCGGAATAAAAATATTATAAATTGATAGAGGATATTTTTATACGTGGGCTTGCGATACTCGCGAAGGCGTATGCCGAGATGGAACTTTACGCTTTGTAGTCATTTTCCCGTAACGATGACGCCATCATCGCGGTTTTTCCCAGTAGGCGAGATATATCCGACCAGATCTCTCATTTGCCGGGATATGCGGTAAAAAAAGTCTCGTTGTTATTTGAAATGTCAAACAGAAGCGATCCATAGAGACAATGCGTAGAAGAAACTGCGAGCACTTGACGGTGCGAGATCGAGGGCGCTTCGGACCCAAGTAATAATCTCTTCACGACTTCCGCTCTTTGGCTTCCGCGCTCTAATGGGCGCCTTTCCAGGAATCGTCGATGCGGAATTGCGGGGTAACTCGGGATATTGCTTAAGAACCCGTGCAATCACGATCGCTGCGCATCCTCTCGTAAATTGATATTCGTTGCTTGGAACTCTTCTTCGCCGCGGGTTTTCTCGCCGGCGCTCGAGACTCGGCAAGGAATTCACATGACAGAAGGGAAAAGTGGATTTCTTATTTCGCATGATAGAAAGAAAATGTTGAAAGAAGCTTTAACATGGGAGAAAGAATTAATTTTTAGTAATTATTCAAAATTATATTACATCCAATTTTAATTTTTATACTTTATATTTCAAAAAGAGATTTTCTTTTATTATCAAACAAATATTTAAAAGTAAATTTGCTTATTAAACGTATTATATTTTTTACTATTTGATATCGTGAAAGTAAATTCTTTTCTTATTGCATTACTCGAAAATGAAATCGCGAGAGAAATTCGAACATTTCAGGTAATACTGAAATAAAAAAAAATATATATATATATATATATATATATTTTAATGCAATTCTTGAAATGAAAATATAATATGAATAAATAAATTTACTTAAATACAATTTCACATATATTTAAAATCTTTATCGTATTCACTTCTTTCCGTAATACATTTCTTGTAGAATCACTTTTAACATTTTCTACAATCTTATCTATTTTCACATCGTCACATGATAAAAATATTCCACAAGTTTCAGTTTTTATAAATATAATGTAGCTAAAAATTAAAAATATTTTGAAATGTCTCTTATAACTTGTATCAAATTAATTTCAACTCGAAATTAAACGTTACGATATTTTTATCGGCACAAATTTTCTTACATTTTTAACATGAGATGCCGTTAACATTAAAATTACGCCGATCGAATTACGTGAATGAGAGATACACTTTCGACAGAGAGCAGACCGCCCGCGTGCTCGATGAAGAAGCCGAGGTCGGATGTTGGTATCGGATGTCGAAATTTTCGCTGTCAGTCGCCGTCGCGCGTATCAGTACCGAGAAGCATTCGCGGGTGTGTGTCTCCGGTTGTAAACTTGTGTCAGAGTCGCATTGTGAGGCCCCGGGTATCTATAATTACCGTGCCGGGGTATTATTCCAACAAGACTGCGAAGTAAACAAACCCGCGGGAGAGGAACGAAGACGAGGGAGAAAGGGAGAGAGGAGAGAGAAGGATAGAAAAGAGGAGGCTAGAGGAAACGAAGAGAAGTCGAGTGCACGAACTTTCAGTCGGTATAGCGCCTGTTACAAGGTCGATGGAACGCTCGAGGGGAAGGGGGAGAGGAGACGCGCCGATCGTGATGGAAAGGACGAACGGGCGGAGAGCGTGAGGAGGAAGGACGGGGAAGGGGTGGGGGAGGGGCAACGAGGGCTGGCAATAAACTTTGGACGCGAGGAGTGTGGCGCACATGTTGTGCGCGCCCGAGATATGCACTCGCCGGCGAGTGGATGCGAGAGGAACGCGGCTCAAGTTCCGCCTGAACGTTAAACAAGCATTACCTTCTCGCGCGATTTCCCCCGAAATTGCTACGGAAATTCCGCGACGAAATTTCCGCGCGCGAGCCACGAATACCCCTTTCGGGGAATCGATACGCGATTGCGTATATCGTGAGATTTATTTTTATCGTTATTCTCTAAACACGAGGTGTCTATTGCTTTATGACAGTCTAGCGTTCACTTTGATATTCTAATTCACGATTTTGTTGTACTTCTCTCTATCTATCTCTCTCGCGCGCGCGCGCCGCGAGAAACTCGATAAAACCAGCTTTCGCGAGGGCTTTTCATCGACAGACTCGCGGGCGTTGATAAAACGAGGATCGCGGGACTCGACTCGATGGTATGCGTCGCGTTATTTATAGAGTCGCGTAGCTGACAATTTAATCGTTCGCGCGAATCTCATCGAAGCGCGAGTAGGAGAGTGGCAGAAAAGCATGTGTTTGCGTCTTAATAACTCTGGGCACGTATGTGTATCTCTCGTTATTCACTCCCGGGCGAAGAGGAAAAGGTCAACGGTCCTGACTCGTGTCGCGCGACGATCGAGATCGCGTAGGCCCGGCCAAGAATTGACGACCCTTTCACGGTCGTCATCGGAGCGACCGAGACGACCGCGAACAAGCTCGAGTAGCCGACAAGTACGTATTAATTGAACTTGCGCCATTCATCGGTCGTTGATTTAAACTAGTTTACATTTTTCGCCGATCCTAAAAGAAGAGCAGCGAGAAGACATCGGACATTTTCGACGCTCGAGTGCCTCTTGTACAACGCGTACAGTTGCATTCGTAAAGTATCCAGAGAGACTAGAGTATCAATTAATTTTCTCGAGCATATTACAGAGCGTCGAGTGTCGAGAGAGCATCTTATCTCCCGCAAACTCATTGAAATTATCGCGAGATGATTCCAAGTCCGCATTCAGTGGACATCATCGAGGAAGAAAGAGGGAACACGATTCTCGTCATAAAGTTCGCGAGCGGTTGAATGTTATTTTCCTCGCACGTTACAAACAGGATCGCGAAATAATCGGCACCATCGACTGTTTAAAAACGATCGAATCTATCGCGATCTAGACTCGCTGGCCGGATCGACTCGAGTAAATTCCAATCGAAACGATCGAGTTTCATTGAACGAACCCGGTACTCGAGCAATTCCGCAAGATCGAAATCCGTCTTGTTTACGAAGTTACGACGTTACCCGGAGCAGTCTCGGAACGATCGTATCGCGGAGCGAATTCTTTTGCGCGAATTTCTCCCGTCGCTCGGGACGACGATCCAGTTTCGCGGAAGGATAAGCCCGAGAGAGATCTCTCCGACCGCAGCATCCGTCTCATCGCGCCTCAAGGATTAGCTGTAGACGATAGACGATTGGTATCGCCACTGAATCTTTGGAGCAGGTTTTCGCATCGGGATCGGTCTTCTCTGCGCGAACGACGTCGAATCCCATTAAACGAGGACTGGTTTTAATGTAGATGTAATATTTATACGAAGAGACATTTAGAGGCGAGAAAAAACAAGTATCTGGCAAAACAAGTATGCGGATCAAGCGGTCGATTATTGGCTTGATTAAAATGCAACGTTACGTGAAATTGCAAGCGCGACTCGTTTCCAGCGCGGTTCATAATCGATAAGTCGTGCAACGCGACTGACTGATTGTGCTTTTTGTTTAATATTTTATGTCGAAAAAGATATTTTTTTTAGCATACCGTACGTGAGCGTATGCGAGGGCATTTAAAATATTTTTACACAAAAATTTACGAGAGGACATATTGCATGCGCGCGAGAAAATTGAACCGAGTACGAATTGAGTCTATAAAATTAGATAAAATAAATACCGCGCGATCTCTCGCACTACTTTTTTCGGCGAACTGTTATGAAAGAAAAAAAAGAAGCAAAAACAATTTGTACAGGGAACACATGTATGTATAATTAAGGCCGGTGTTGCACGAAATGCAAATTGTCGTATTACAAGAGAAAAGTGGCCCGGTCGTCGGGCTCCCTTTTACTTTCTACAATTTGGTTACGTTCGCGTGCAGACTATCGTTTAAAGGTGTGTTTCTTCGTCTGTGGTCCGTTTGACTAACGTGCAGCGATCTATGATCCGTGTAAAGCCGGCCGATGAATATTACAAATTCTTCAGAGCTCAGCTTCAACTTCAGAAATAAAAAAAAAACGCGACAAAAGTGAGCATTTTAATTTATAAATGTCACATGGAACGAGGTTTATTATATAAAAGTTACGCGATCGGTGTATTGAATTATCAATTGAAAATCGATAATTATGCTCGTAATGATTATACTCATAATAATCTTTCTCTCGCTTGTTTCAGGAAAAGTGGATCCGACGCCGCACACATCCTCGTTCAACATGGGCTACCTCGTCTCGCCGTACCCGTACCCCAACGGAGCCGGAGGACCCATCCCCGTTTCTATGGTGAGTAGAAGTCCGGTTATGCTTCTCTTTGGTTTTATTCCCCGTCAAATTTGGCATGCCGCGGACTTGCCACCACGGCTCGTCTCTTTTGTTCTCGAGCGACAACGGGCGCGTCCGTGCTGCGTCTTTTGTGTCCGGAGCCCCCCCGATCTGACTTAGTCGGACTCCTCCGCGCGCCGGATCGTGATCACGCTATTGATTTATGGCGTCCGCAAATTGGATTCACGATTTATATTTACAGCCGTGCGCGCGCGCGTGCTCGTCTCTCCCTCTTTGGCGAGTTTACGATTAATCGCGAGGACCACGTCGCCTTCTCGTTGGCCGCTTCTAGAGAAGACTGGTAGAATATTTGACGAGACATAAAAAGAACAAGAGCAATCGTAAACCCTTAAATAACGATGGGAGAAACAAAAATTACTAATTATTGAAATAGGAAATTTATTTATCCCAATAAGAATAAAGAGAGAAATAAGAAACGAATAATAATACTCGAGTATAAATATTGAAATAAATTAAAATACTTGCATAAGTAAAATGAAAGATGCTACTGAGATGCAATATCGATAATGCTTGAAATATCTCTTCGTCAAAAATATCGGTGGCAAAGAAATTATTTTTATCACTAATTGATATTAAAATTGCTTAATCGGAATTTATATAAAAGTATCGATAATCTCAAACATAAAAATATCGCACAGTTCGTTCCCATCACTGTTTTTATACCAACATCTTTGAAAGAAATAGAGTGATATTGCACGAGAGAGAAAGAGTTAAGCCGCGAAAAAGCCGGGTATCGATTCGGACGAGCGTGCTTCCGCGGATCCGGCTAATTCGGCTGCGGCGAAGCATGGCGTCGCTAAATAGCGGGCAAAATTGAGCCGATTCGGTGTTAAAGAGAGCGTGGCATGGCCGCGGTCGCGATCTCTCGCGGGGGCCCGCGTCGCGCTTTGTGCGCGATTCCACGGCGCGTGAACCTATTAAGAGCGGAGAGGAGAAGAGAGGAGAGGCGCGCCTCTCTCTCTCTCTCTCTCTCTCCCCCTTTCCTCCCCCTCGTCGATTCTTTACGGCCGATAAAATTCCGCGGACGCGAAACGCGCGCTACGAGATGACGCTTAATCCTTGATGAAATGCTCGGGAATGCAAGCGGCGGCGATTACACGGTGCGCGGGTTTCGTCGTGCAACGCAACGCGGCGATGATAAATTATTGGGAATTATCGCGGTAATGTGCGTCGGCGCGTTGACCACTCAATTTCGCCGTTGTTTCATTTACCGTGGAATTTCGCGTTGTATCAATATATATCCGCCGGCGATTTATAGCCCGGGCCGTTAACGCGATAAAGCGCTACTAAAGTTATTGCGATTGCGCGTACGCGTCCATCGAAGGTCAATAATTAGAGAAACGAACGGAATATGTCGCCGCGTTTATAGAGGAAACATGTGCGCGTAGCCTCGTTAGCGGTCGCGAGAGCGAGCGATAAAATTGTATCCTCGGCGAGAAAGCGCCGTCGTTGTTAATCTCTTATCGGGGCATTTAATCGAGGAAACGTCAACTTTGTCAAATTTTAATTTTCGATTTTTAAGATACGCAATCACGCGCTCGCGCCGATTGTTGTTGCCTGTCAACGGGTCGCATCGACGCTTCTCCCTCGCTTATATCGGAATTATACCGGTTTTTGATCCTCGACTCGGCCGCGTCTTTTATTTCGTTATGCAAATTCGGGGCGTAGTACTCTGATTAATAAATCCGGCCGAATCGCGGCTGACAGTCCGGCGGCGAGAATCGCGCGCGAAATCAGGTCGAGACGTGAAGGTAAAAGGGTGCGTGACGTGGTCCAGAGCTCTAGCGGGAGAGCTTATTAAGGCCTCTTCAACTCTTCGAAGTTGATGAACCATCGACGATGGTCAGGGATGCTGCCGAGACACGCCGATGATCCACCTCCTTCTCCTCCTCCTCGCTCGCTGGATGTTATCCCGTTCTTCTGTTTCTCTTCCTCTCGATCTCCTTCTCTCCTTCTCTCTCGCGCTCTGGTCTCCGTGCCTTGGATTTACCTACCTCGGGCACTCATCCTGTACCATGTCATTATGTCGTTATTTCCGACAACGAGCGTGTCTCGGCGAACTCTCTCTTGTACGCTTACCTCCGTTCCAAGGCGGCTACGGGGCGCGAAGCGAGTTTCGCTGGAAATCTCGCGGCAAACATCACTTCCGAATTGTTAGCCGCTCCAGCAGATCTTGACGCATCGCCCGCAATCGTTCATTTCAAAGTCGCGCGAAACCAAACGGTAATCCAAATCAATACGAATGTACCAATAATTAAAATATCGATTCATAACATTTATATAATTTATAATAATATATATAATTTATCTCATTAATTTAAATAAAATGGCGTGAAAGAAAGCAATGTCTATCGATGGGGCTTGTACTCGCAAGTACATTATTTATCGTGACGCGGGAGTGGCATTTAATCGCTTAGGTAAACTTGTCTTGAGTTTCGAAGTGTGTCGTGCGTATGTCGAGAGACGTGCTTACCGCTCGCCAACAAATATTGCCAATCTCGCTTGACCCGGCTCGGCTCGACGAGAAAAGCAAGCACGCGCGTGATAACCATTCCGAGTTCGTTCGTTACGTTTGCCACCTCGTTGGCGACGACTCGCGGCGATTAGAAGCCCGTTAACGATTCGTCTCGGCGCATTTAAGCGCATGTCGCGGGAATGCACACACCGGGACACACACCAAGACTCTTTCTCTCTCTATACCTCGACTATGCGGAATCGACCGTTTCGCGGGACTGTCAAGTAGCTCCAAAGAGGATCTACCACAACACGATCCACCGCCGTCATGAACGACTTGCTAAACGATCCGCGTACATTCGGAGTAACGCCGCTTGCGGAATACAAAGAGTTTTTAAGAGGCAGAATGCCTTTCGTTCGCAGTCCAAGTCCGATCCGATCGAGTAATCGGTTTTCGAAAGCGAGGATTTCGCGATAAGGGATTTCTCGGCGCGCGAGAAATGCGCAATTAGAACCGCTCCGGCCGTGGCCTCGATGTTGGATCCGGCAAAGAATCGATCGGCAGCGTTGCATTATTGGAAACGGATCGGAGATCCGACTCGCCGCGAACGGCGGAAATTTCATTGGCGAGGATCGCGAACTTTCGGACTTTACGTTGCAACGCGCTGTCGAATGGCCTTTCCACATCTCTTGTACATTCGACTCTCGCGACGACATCGGCTCGGATACTCGAGCCGCGTTGCAACCCCGTCGACGTGACGGTGGTTACCGCCGGTGACAAAGGCAACGGATGTTGCTGGAATTCGCGCGACCGTCGAAAAACGCCGTAGAAAAAACCGTCGGAACTGTAGGAGGGGCGACGGAGTAAGCGGGGGGTATACAGAGAAGAAACAAAAAAAGCACACACGAGCGCGCGTTCCGTGCCATTTTCGTGCGCAACGAAACGCGTCCCATCAATTAAAGGGAACGCGAGGTTTCCCGAAAATAACGGACGTATCGAGGCGCACAGTTTTGGAAAACGGAAGCTAGAAAGGGAATCGGAGATCGGGGAGGGTGGAGACCAAGAGCGGACTGCAGAGAACCGAGTGGCTCGCTCTCTGCAAAGGTCTCGCTGGATGCGCGCGTGAAATACAAAACCCTTATATTAAAAAGCGAGGTTCTCGAATCGCGCTGCGTTTTATTCAAAATTCGATATAATGCACGAAACCAAAATTATGTTGCCGCCGCTTCTCTCGCTTATGTATCTTTAAATAGCAGTCATTGTGCAAATATCATACATTGTCTATTCTTTTTTTATTCATTACTTTTTAATTATTTGATAAAGTAATAAAAAGAAATATTTATTGTTTCATTTTTTCTTGAGCTTGCTTCAAAAAAATATAGTTTCTGCTTCACTTGGTCTCTTACATTTTTTTTCGTTCTACATGAGACACGTTTATCCAGATGTTAATGAGAATAGCGTGTAAGATAGAGAGGCTTATGACCTACGCTGCATTCGGAGCATTTTAGCGTGTCCCTAGAATTCTCCGGAGATTCGCAACGACGACGTTGACGACGGTTTTGTCCCGGGCACACCCTTTGTCTGTTCACTCCGGCGGAAGAACTACGGTATTGTTCTCATTGTAGAGATATCGGCGTACGAGCGACCTACCGGAGTAGTAGGTGGAGAGAGAGAGGGTCGTAAGGGGGATGCGTGACGCCGGTCAGAGATGCTCGCGTGATACATACCTATTCGGTATGTTCGCTTCTCTCGGTCGTCGTCGTTCCCCTTTCCTCTCGACAACGTGGCCGCTAATTGTTTGCCAATCAAGAGCCGTCGTCTTAGCACTCGTGGGAAGAGAGTCGCCGCTTTCCTTTCCCCATATCAGGTAGCTCGTTCCAGGCTGCGGGGACAGATATAGAGAAAGAGAGAAAGAGACAAGGAGGAAATGTAGTGTCACGCGTCGCGTCGCTTCGGATCGCATCCGATCGGTGATTTTACGCCGCATCGTGTCGTTGCGTAGCGGCAAGACGGAGATTGATGAGACAGCGTAAATTCGAGAGTCTCTTCGGGATCGGGATGAATTTAACGGGCGTCCGAACGCGCGTTTCTTACGATCCGGCTCGGTCGTTCCTTCTCCGGTGGAGAATGGCGTGGAGTGCGTGATTAATTATTCGATCTCCTCGCAGCGGAAGAGACCGCGCCTTCTTCATCGCCGGACTTTTATTCCGCACTTGTCGGATTATTTCGTCGCGCGACGCCGGAACGAGTCCTCCTCCCCTTATTCGATTCGAGTATTTATGCGGGATTTGTCTGGCGCGAAGGCGCCGTTTAGTTCCAGGCGTCGGCGTGTTCGCGGTCTCGAAGTACTTTTTGCGTCCTCCGGAGATCTTCGTTTTTCTCCCGACCCAGGGATTTGCCCTTTTTCAGAAGAATAATAAGGCCGTTAATGCCAAGATGGCCGTGCGATACGCCGTCTCCATTACGCTACCTACTCCCCCTTGTCCCGAGAACCCTACTAATTGTTTTCCCTACGTCCAACGTGGGAAAAATTGCGAGCGGATTCGCGGACCGAGATCAAGCGCGAGATCGTTCCACCTTAAACGTGCGACACGACGAAAAAAGAGAAGATCGACCGATAAGTTTAGTCGAGAACCGGCGTAAATAGGGTCTTGATAAAAATATTATTTTTCATTCGATTGTATACAAACATCGATATATCAAAAAATATGAATATGTGCGATATAAAAGTTTATGCGTGACAGTTTCTGTATAGTAAATGCAAGGTTCATTAAACAATTAAAGCGGATACTCAAACGTAATACTAGCTTTCGAGCTCTCGACTCTCGAGCTACTCGTCGAAGCGGTTTCTCGCGAACGAGGTCGTCATCGTCAAGTTCATTTGCCTGGATACATCCTTTCTCTCATTACGCGCCAATTGCGATGACACGCGACAACGAGATTGCCCACGCGACGAAATTTATATCCTTCTCGCGCGACAGGACGAGCGGTTTCGTCTCGCGTCGCGTCGCGTCCGGATCGTTCAGCGGGTGCGCGTTTGACGTAATCGCCGGTTTCAAGAATTCCGACGACGACAATATTACGGGAATCCCACGCGTGTCTCTCGCATCCATCTAGCTGAAACGGCCGTGTATCTCGTTATCACTTCGTTTTCCTTTGACAATGATCACGATGCAGCTTTATTCATTCCGCTGGCGCAATTTATTCATTGCCACATGTGCATTTTATTCGCAAGACAGCGTTTCTTTAAACTTATCCATGAAACATAACTTTACAGCATAAAGTTTACTCTTAATTTCAAGATAAAAATTCAAATATTTTAAATAAATATATTTTTTATAACAGAGAACAATAACATTGCTTTTGGCTGTAGCAATCTTTACATTATTCATGTTCGCACGAACAGCTCAACAGCCGGAAAAATGCGATAATCGTAGTTCCTGGAATTCTATTCTCTCGCAGCTTTCTTTTCCAAACTTCTTCTTCTCTTCATTCTCAGACGAGCATAGATTCCGAGAGATCGCATTAGAGCCAAGCCACTACCCGTTTACAGTTAACACCTGAGACCCCGTAGATCCCTAAGGGGACGAGCACTCTGCGTATAAATCCAGAAAGGATCACTCCAGGGTTTTTTCTTTCCCTTCGATGACGCGGCGGTTCCTACGGGACAAATGAGCCAGAATAAATACCAGGGTGGACCGTGAACGCCGAAGAATGCCCAGAACTAACCACCCTGAAAACGGAAGCGGGAATGTTTACGATCGCCACGACTGGGGACGCTGTTCAAAGAAGAGTCACCGTCTCGCTGACTTCTGTTGCTATACGCAGGTCGCGCGTCTCCACAAACAGATCATTGTAAGTTTCTCGATGGCAAACCTCTGTGAAATACTCCGTAAATAATGCATCTTTCGTCTATGATATCTGAATGAGAAGGAAAGGTCTATGCGCGCGAGGCGAACGAGATATTGAATAAGGATATATAATTAGAAGTGAAATAAGGAAAAAAAAGGCTAACAATGACCATTTTAGATGAAGAGTTTGTGACAATGAATACATTACTTTTTTTTTTTTCGTCGAAATCTAAAAGACGGGTATCTTTTTAGGCTGTAGATTTGAAAGCTCGCTTCAAACGAGGAGGGATTTTGAAAGGGACAAATGAGCGAAAATAAATATCACGTAGGATCATAAATAACATAGCCGAGAAGAGGACTTGACAATCTTGAGAGAGAGAGGGACACGAGTTGCCGCTGCAGCTCGGTTATTGGGTGAATAATTAATTTATTGGCCGCGCTCGTGCTATCTACTTAGGTAGGATTTCACGAGGCCCCTCTCGCACCCTTCTAGCCACCGTCGGGATATTATAAAACTCGTTCCACTAGTTTACCCCCCGTCGCTCATTTACATTTAATTGGGGAATCAATCCGGGTGTGACGGGGTGTATCGTTACAGAATATTTATAAGTTCTTTGTGCATGTAATTTCGCGCGCGAATTTTAATTTCGCTGACGGGAATCGAACACGGCGATCCTTCCCGACGACATCTTTTCGCCATTCGCGAAAATAAAATATCAGTCGGATCAGTTTACGATTCGTTCAGGGATTCCTTCAATCGCGCCTTTAATTCGTTCGCCAATCAATAATTCCGATCGCATCGGCGAAATGTGTGGGATCGAAAATTAATACCGAACACCTGGCCACCGTCGTTACCGGCGGGCGATACGTCATATCTCTCGTCGGCATGCACTAATTTATTACAAACCCACTCTCAAACCCATTACGGACTTCAAAGCGACACGGGCGCGCCATCATTGTTTTCTAGCGTTATAAACGCCGCTGGTGGCGCGAGGATGCGAAAACCGTTGAAAGCCGCACGCGTCAAGCTGTAGAACGAATTAATCCCATGAATTAATGGCAAGGTATACATATACATAATATAGACCGCGTAAACTATCGTGCTTGCATAAATTCACCGCGTTTAATATTCCGCTCAACTTTTAGCTCAAAAATCTCTCACCCTCTTTTTGCTAAACCAGCAAGCGAATATTAGACAAACAAAATCCCTGGAGTCGCAACGCGCGTTGCGAGGTCTTTATCTTCTCAAGATTCTTTCGCGGAGATCGTTCGAACGAGAGACTCGTCGTGCGTGGGTAGCGCGTTATTGCATCGGAGAAGGGAATCTCTCTCGCGATGTCTCCCGGTCTTGGAAACTGGGACAATGTCGACCATAATTCTAGTTTCACCATGACGCGTGCCTTTATATCGTGCGTCCGGCGACGGCTACCACACGCGTGTATTTATTAATCGATAGGCCGAGCTATCGACAGGCGCGATCACCACCGTTACGACACATTGTAGGTAGTGAGATCAAGTGGGTCACGTGTTTGTACGGCCTGCGAGACTCATCGCCGTGTGATAACCACTTAAGCACGGCGGACTCGTCGACTGTCCGTTACTTCTCCCTTCTCCTTTTCTCCAATTTATCCGACGTTCCTTAACCAGTCTCTAGATAGACATCTAAAAGGGAATACATCCGTGCATTAACACAATTACGATATAAATTTCAAATGGCGCGGCTAATAAAAATGATTATTCTAATAAGGCTCTAAATCGCGGCGCGCATAACTAACTTGGAAGTAACGATAAATGTCACGCGCGATATATCACGGCGATTAAGCGCACGATAAGAAAATCGTGCGCTCTTGTTTTGGTAGAAAATTCAATCTACTCCGATCGACCTCGTCGAGAAAATAAATCTGCGCGCGAAGGCAAACCTGTTTGCAGAAGTCCGTACCGCCCGCGGATCCCCAGAGTGCCGTTCGTGATTTAATGCCAATAACGAAGCGTGAATCGTGAACGAATCGAACCACAGACGTCTCCGGTTATTTTTTCGATTGTCAAATGTTCTCTCGATCGGATTCGATTCTGCCTGTCTCTCTCTCTCTCTCTCTCTCTCTCTCTCTCTCTCTCTCTCTCTCTCTCTCTCTCTCTCTCTCTCTCTCCCTCCCTCCCTCCCTCCCTCCCTCCCTCTCTTTTTTTCTCTCTGTCGCGAAAACGAAACGGAGAGAGGAGACGCTCAAGTTTAAGAGAGATGTAAAAAATGAGCTTTGCCGGCGCCGTGATCGAGTCGAGATTTGACTCATTCGACGAGAGCTCTTTTAATCGAAGTAGGAAAACGAGCTAGCCAGTCAGTCAGCCAGTCAGCCAGCCAGTCTGCCCTCCGCCTCGCCTTTTCTTTCTTCCTTTTTGCTTCGCGGCGCGGCTATTTTAAGCGTTACGGCACAGGAAGTTTATAGCGTGTACGGTTTCGGGCCTCCCGAAGAGGCGGTTCCCCACTTCTCCCTCTCGAGAAACGAGCGACGCTTCTCCAAATAGAAAACGCATCCCGATCGTAATCAGTGACAGCCTAATTTCCCTCCTCCGGACGACGGTCATCGTTCATCTTTAAACGCTCAAGGTTTTCAAGCCGGAGGTGGGGCAAGAAAACTATCTATCCTCTAGTTCCGTGATGATGTTGAAGACTCGCCGTGTATTTTTCCAGTCGAAATAACCGGTGACGGATACTTGAGAAAATATCAAAGATTACGAAAGGAACGTTTTGTGAAATGTCGGTTATTCGAACATCATCGACAGAGAATCTCCGCAATTTCGAGTCGGTGCCCGGATCCGTCAGCGTTCGTTTATATCTCGTTGAATCCCGCTTCGCGATGAGGGTACAACAATGTCTCCCCCTCGAAAGATCCCGTCACGGTTCGTCTGGAACACGTACAGGAGACCTTAGGACGATAGAAGAAGCGCAGGACCAGCCAATTTCCAGAAATCGTAAAGCACGATTTTAGAGGGAGGAAAGAAAGGAGGGATGGAATGAGAAAAATGCGTGACTATGGATGAGAAGGTGGAGGGGAAGGGGCTCAGGTTTTACGCGCGGGTGTGCTTTGGCATTTTGCCTCCTTTAAATTGCAGTCCGAGACCGTCGATACCTCCGCTCCGGACACAAAACAAGCCCTCGCTCGCTTTTTCATTCGGTCGGACGGAAAGAAGGGGGCGGGAGGGGGAAAGGGGAGCAAAAAAGGGAGTCGGGACGGCCTCGCGCAACGATGGAAACGCGCAACTCTCTCGCTCGTGGTGAAGAAGAAGGGGGTTGCGTTGCCTGTAAATTCCCCCGTCGTCGTCTTCCCCCCGCGCCTTCTTACCGCACTCCCCCGTGGCCATTTTGCGATGGAAACGGCCCTCGACGAGAGAGCCTCGGTTATTACGGTGCGAACTCCCGACAGCCCGTTTCGAGCGCACAGAAGCGACCTGGAGGCACAGCATCCAGATACTTTAACCCTAAACCTGGCGAAATTAGGGAAATAAAGTTTATATTATGTATGACAGCGACTATAGGATGCAAAGAGAGAACAAATATCTTTTGTAAATCGCAATAATTTTAATAATTATAATAAAAGTGGGGGAGTGAAAAATTTAATAATAATTTTCAGAGGAATCTCGCAAATAATTTCAAAATACATTTTAGCCACAAACGGGAAAATTGCCTTATCCGGATCTAGATGACAAAAAGAGGGATGTAACGTGAAGTTTAGAGTTGATCAGCTTGTCACACGATCTCCGGATAATGGCTGTCGACCGATATCGAACTCCTGTCCGTTCATTCGTATGATCGATCGCAGTCCTACGAAGGTAGGAAAATTGCGCCGAGAACCGAGAAACCGAGGCCGCGCCTCGTTGAACGTTAATTTCGGACCGGATCGGATTCTCTGCTGCACGCGCGGCGAGTAAATGGAAATGACGTGTTCATTATATTATCTAGTCGGTCTCATTAGTTAGAAAGGCGGCGTTAATGCGACCCGCCTCGCGCTAGGTGCGATTTATCATACCCGTTGCGTATACATTGCAATTCTTACGTTCTTCCTTGGCAAGTAAACTTACGGATGTTTCGTCTGGTTTGAGTTAAAATCTAAATGAGATGATTTGATTTTTTTTTTTTTTTTCAAATAATCTTTTTCAAAATTGAAAAATGATATCTTTATAAAATAAATGAAATTCTCTCTGAAAAATCTTAGATATATAATCTCGGCTGATTGTCACACGTTCTAAACGTTACAAGTAATAGCTCTTAAGATGTTACAATTTCGGGACGTTACTCATCCGAAGTTAAGTAGGTCTCCGTGCTGTTGCGGGTGGTCTTTCCGTTTGCAAAGGCCGGACGATTTTATGGTTTCCGCTCACCCGAGACCTAAGCCATCGTCATTTTCAAGGCTCGTTCGTAGCTCAAATTAATTTCCCTCTAATGCCGCTGATATATTGTTGCGGGCGCGTCGGCTCTCGGTATTACGGCGGCGTTAAAGGGAAATTAATTGCGGGTTCATGAGCTCATTGCGATAATTGGTTAGAAAAGAAGAGTATCTCACTCGCAAGTCTATTAGCAAGAGGATAATAAGGATAAAAAGGATATAAAACACAAATCGTTGCTCTCTCGCAGGAATATGGAAGAAAAAAACATTTTCCGACCAACGTCTCCGCTAAAACCGTGAGAATCGAAGAAAATGAGACGGTCGTTTGTTTAGTAGATTACCTAGAAGTGAACGGATATACACAATGAGCTCTCGCGCGCCGATGGAAAGACCGTCGACCGCAGTGGCATTTGCATCATTCACCTTGAGAGGTAGATACCGCGAGATGGAAGGAGAGAGAGAGAGAGAAGAGAGAGAAAGAGAGAGCGCCTTGTGTCTCACCGCGGATTACGTTCGAGGGAATTTATCGCTCGGTTAGTAACACTGAGATGCGCCTCGCTCGTCTTCGTTTCCCTCTCCCTCTCTCCCGCTCTTTCGCTCTTATGGGATCCCATCCCATTAATCCTTTCGGGACGCTGAGTTATTATAATATATAGATATAAATAAGGCTTTAATATAGCCGGATAACACAGTACTTTCTAATAATTCTCTCTTATTGGACGAATACTGATGCAACTAGTTCAAAGCGTCTTTAAGCAACAATTATAAACGATAAATTGATTTTTCGAGTATATAATTAACGAAGAATTTTTTAAATAATCTTTTTTTTTTTTTTTTTGAAAAGGGGGAACGCTTATATTCTGCTCGTCGACCTGATCTCCGCGTCTAATAAAATCTCGACCTCATGTGCGACCGCTCTTTCTCCTCGGCAGTCCCTCTACTCCGCTTTTTATTCGCAGTTAATATATGAGTGACGACGATTCCTTCGTAATGGTCTCCTCGCCGCTGCTCTCTCGCGTTTCTCGGCGCAACCGCTCGTTATTTCGTCGAGCACCAGTAATTCCGCCGGTTCTGCGCGTCGTGAAAAAGCGATAGCGCACGATTGTCAGCGCTGAAATAATAACGCGAGAGCGCGCAAAAGAAAAAGAGAGAGAGGCAGCTTCCCTTCTCCGTCCGAGAGGACAAAACCGGCCGACTCTTTCCGACTCTTGTCGCCAAACTCGCGTCGCGCGCGGATTTGTTTGAGCGCGCGTGCACCACACGGTATCTCTGTGTCCCCGTTGCTTTAATAATCGAGAGACGATCTTTCAATTAAAATATTCTGCCCGGTGATTTTAAACATTTGCGCAACTATAAAAGCCGCCACGCCTCTCCTCCGGGTGGGGGAGCCGATCTTTTTCCTCATCGCGACTATTTCTCGCGTATATATAACAGGGAAAAAAGATGAAAATATTATATCTTCTATAGGTAGCCCGCCGAGAGAGACTCATAAGCAGAGAGATTAAAATCACGTGTTGAAGTGCCCCGCTAACGAGGCGAGCTATACGTTGATTCTTGCAAACGTAACTAAAATCTTTCACATATGTACATGAAAATAATTATCCGTATCAACGTATATCGAGAAAATATCCAAAATCGGATTTGTCCCATTAGAGAGCTACGTGGTTCCATGCAATGAAAGAGAATCCCATCTTATGGACTGAGATAAAACGGAAGAGTTGAAAGAAAAAAGGAAAAAGGAAAAGAGGAAGAGGGAAGGAAGAGAAATCTGTGCATTACCGCTGATGAACGATGAAAGGGGGTGTGTGTGTGCTGGTCGGTAATAGTCGGGTAAGGTGCGTTGTATGAGCGATTCGCAAAAAAAAAAAAAAAAAAAAAAAACCGTGACGTCACGCTAGGCCACTCCTGCGGTTGACCGAAAGCTGAAAAAAAGGAAAACAAAAGTGCATTGCAATTCGTCGCTTCTTATTGTTTACCGCAATTGGCCGTCAATGACCCTACCCTCGCTCTTCCCCTGTCCCTTCCCCCCCTCTCCCCTATTCGCCTCTCCCTGTTATTGTTTAGCTGGCCGCGCGCTTTCCGCCGTTTCATTATGCCCTTTGTCCGCGCGCGCGGCTTTTATCGTCTGTTTAATATTTATCACCCGGTGCACGGGTGCAATACTAATTTCTTCGGGTCGCGCCCGTCGTTCGATCTCGAGCGTCAACTCCGAGGGCTCGTCGATTTGCGAAAATTGCCCTCACGCGTTTTTAATCAGTGACCAAATTGTCAATCTTTATGCAGCTGCGAGAAACTGTTGAGTAGTCTGCGAAAATAGCTCCGAAATAAACAGAAGAAAGGTATTCGAAATCAACATTTTTAACTTTTAATTATATTTATTTAGGGAAAATAACTATTTAAGAACTATTGACATAAACGAGTAAATAAAAGCAAAGATACTGTGTGTTTTCGATAAGTAAATTAATTAAATAGATCAAATTTATTTCAAGACGAATAAAATACAGTAGTTTATGGCTGAGGGAAGAATATATCGACTCTTGGCATCTTTTTTTATCTTAAAAAGTGTTCTTGATAATTTTATTTAGAATAATAAATTATCAAATTGATAACAAACACAATAGAATAAAAATTCTAAAAGACTAATTCTAATAGGATGAAAATTTTCTCTTCGTATGAACATTCATATTCATTTACGTTGTTCGCAGTTTATTAATGAGTACTCTAGTTCACGTTCTTGGAATGAAAAATGGTGATTGAGAATATTAACGCGCAATCATATTCTATCTGTGTCGACATTCTAATCTCTGTTGCATGTCGCGGGCTAATAAGAAACTCACGATTAAGCGAATTCTCATTTAAGACTAAATAAGTCAGACGCGCGAGCGCAGCGCGAACGGCGAATTAAGGTTCTGGTCACAAATGACGAGAAATTTAACATTAGCGAGATAAAATATACCCGATATCATCGCGGTCTTCGTGTGACACGAAGATGACGAGCTGGGCGTTTCTAATTAATGAAAGTCGAGAGAGGGGGAAGGTCTGAAGACTCGGCGCGACGTTTGCGTGACTCAGACCCTCCGCTTTACCCACTTTTACAGGTGACTAGTTTGCCTGCTCGCACATCACGTCACGTGATGTTGATCCTCTCAGACATCCTGTCTCTTTAAGTCTGTAATTCTTCAAATCAACGTCTCTTTCTCCGGACACATTTCAAGTACTCGTTTCAAGCAAACGCTTGAACTTTCAGC
Source organism: Camponotus floridanus (assembly GCF_003227725.1). Classification (NCBI taxonomy): domain Eukaryota; kingdom Metazoa; phylum Arthropoda; class Insecta; order Hymenoptera; family Formicidae; genus Camponotus; species Camponotus floridanus. The sequence goes on from NW_020229337.1 coordinate 1,211,287, forward strand.
GAGCTATCATTTTGCGCGAAAGATTGATCGCCGTGAATTTGATTGAAATCCGATGGATCTAGAGTGGCCACTCTAGGATCAATTCACGGATGCGACCGAGGCCTTTCGGAGCGCGATAGAGGAAGGCTCGTCCGGTTACACGCCCGATAATTTATTTCACGCGAGCGAGAGTAAGGCGCGCGATCGAAGGGCTTTTTGACACAGATAAGAGCCGCTGAAATTCGACGGCGATATCGATGGTTCGTGCGTGGCTCTCGTGTGGGTGCCGCTGCCGCGCCGCGGGTGCACCGCTTTCCGAGGCGCTCAGATGGGCAGCCGATATGGTCCGCTATTAGTCTCTGCATGCTCAGAAGCACTATAGCGTCCCGTCCTCTCCTCTGTCCAAGTGCAGGAGAAGAGCGAGCGCGTACCGACAGAGAGAGAAAGAGAAAGAGAGAAAGCGAGAGAGAAGACCGGGGCTTTTTGGGGCGTAGGTAATAGTGAGAGAGTGCCCATTAGAGGCGAATCGCCCAGGCCGGAGAAGGCCTCTCGCAAAACTTCGCACCTGCCCTGTACCGTCGTCATAATGCATATTCATAGCGAGCCTCCGGACGGAGAGGGCGCGCTTTAATCCCCGTAACGTAACTAGACGCGGACAGGAAAAACCACCAGGCTCGCGCGGAACACAAGGATGAAAACTTTCTCGTGACTCGTTATTTTCGGCTTGCGTCGTCCCTCTGGGCCGCAAAAGGACACCGCGTCGCTAATCCTTGATTTTCGCGGAAAGAAGAAACTACGTTCGAGAGATGCTCTCTTCCTCTCTCTCTCTCTCTCTCTCCTTTCACTCCCTCTCTCCGTTTCTCTCTCGTTCGTCCACTCGCGGTTAAGGCGGCCGCGCGAGTGGCCGAGAATAATGACATTATTGCGGGGCCGCTCGCAGCTTATGGCAATTAAAACTTTGGTAATTGCCGTGGGCGAGTTACGTAATTACCACGTCACGACATGGCACGGTACGAGATGAACGTTGCGTTTCGTCGCTCTTTTGGATGCCGATTTCGCCAATTATTAGCTTTAAATCGATTTATCGAATACGGTTCGTTCTCGATTCGGCATTTTTCGCTCGTTATTCGCGCACGCCAGGTCCAAAATATATTATCGAGTTCTACCGAAATCGTTGATACGGCCTTCTTGAGAAGGAAAGACAACGCCACCGTTGTGCTTGGAGCATTTAACGATTGGCGATAGATATCGTTTAGCGTTGCCTGGTGCGGTCACTGTTCGCTATCGCGTGTAAATAATAATTGCTTACGGCTGCATGTTTATCGCTGCATTATCTAAAGTATCTCTTTACGCTCCCAGACACACACATACACACACATATACATATATATATGAGTAACATTTTTAAATTTCTTCATTTGAAAAATTTTAATGAAAAATTGAAGCGCATCCTTGACTTCCACGGAAGCTTCTTAACGCGCGTGAAATGCCATCTCGTAAAACGCATCTCGCCATCGACAACTCGGCGGCAAGACAATGCTATCATTGTTATCATTGCGAGCGTGGCGGCTACGTCATGCGGCACGACGCTGAACGGCCGCCGCTTTAAATCGCCTCGCCTCGACGAGACCGTTAAGCCCTTCATGGTTAACCGAGGCTCGTGCTACAACAGTCGCCTCTTTGTCGATTAGCACGCCAACCAGGGACGGTCGGATTTTTACCGAGCTCGTGACGCCCGTAATTTTTATCGAAGCCCGGGACGCGCGGGGACGAAGGAACGCGCCCGAAAAACGCGCAAAAATCCGACGCCGGATATTTTTATCGAGAGAGAGAGCCATCGTATACGTGTTGAAGCCATCGAAGAAGCGTATGTATTGTACGTACGTATGTATTTAAATGACCGTGACGAGTTTCGTCGAACAATATCAGCGTCCGGATATCGTTAGGAAAAAATAACTGTTTGCGCTGGGCGGGAAAAAAAACAATATGATATAAATTCATAATAATGAAGGATGGGATAAAAATGTGCGTCTCCTCGTTCGCAATGACGTAAATGCGATGCTCGTTTACGCGGCGCATATAACGAGTGAGACAGACGCGTCGTCGCGTCGCACACGGCACACGCCCGTGCACGGGTGGTCTTGTATATATCGGCGCATGGCGAACTTCCCGGCGCTGCTTTATCATTATCGGATGTGACTAATGCGGCGTTTAACGCAACCTCGCGTTAGTTGTTATTATAGCCCTTGGCGAATGGGTCCTCCTCCTCCCCCCCTTCTCTCCTCGTTCTCTCGTCCTCTTTCTCTCTCGCTCCCTTTCACCGCCGAGCGGGCGAAACGCCCTTTCGTGTCCACACATGTGGCCCGGGAGGATCCGAGCGAGCCCGATTCCGACGCTGGTTTTATTTATCCTACGGACCCGGGATCGGTCGGCAGGTCTCGGTCCATTGTTTCTCGGATTCACACGCTGGTGAGGAACGTATAAAAGAGATTTCTCCTCGACGCTAAACACCGGTCGTCGGTGCAGGTCTCTTTTAGAAAGTCTCGGACGAAAAAAAATCGCTCTTAGAAATTCCAATCTGTGTTCTCTTTGCGAGAATTAATTATGATTTTTCTCTTACGCGACAAGTTTCGTGTCGATGAATAAACATTAATAATGATATCAATTGCACGTTTTTGAAATTTTATCTACGCAGATTTACTACTGACGCATAGATGCAAGAATGGGGATTTAATAACACGCGCGATTTTTTTTCGAAACTTGTACCTTCGTGCTAGACATTCATGCTTGCTCACCTATTCGATCGACACGTGCGTATCACGTGACGTATCTCGTTGCGTCGTTTCTGTCTCGACTGATACGCGACTCGCGCAACTCGCAGCGGTCCGTTTATATTCCGCAATAAACATCGGGGACGTGGCTCCTGTTATCGGATGCTGCCCGCTACTGTGTTTGCGCGTATCTCTCTCTTATCGCCGCTCTACAGGAACGCGTCGCAATGTATCATTACCGCGATTAGTTCGGCGAAGTAATCGGTAACCGTTTGATATCGACGCTCCTGAATAATGTTTGTGATCTAAATGACGTGAGACGCTGACAGCGAAACGAATGAAACGGCATCTTTTTCGACCACGCGGTTCATTTTTCGAGGAGACACCCGGTATGTCTAAACGCGAAGCAGTCTCACACTGTTATGACTGCGCCAACACGGATTAATCTCGCTTAATAACAGTCATAGCGTTCGTGTATCTCGCCCTTTACCATCGTTCGTTATTATTTGCGCAATTATTTCCGGCTGCGCGTCGGATAAACGATATTATTAACATTACCGGCAATTAGGCCAAGGTGCTGCTGGTCGATAACGAATATTCGATCAATTCCAATCGTTAACGTTTTATAACCACTGATGACATTTTTCTTGCGCCAAGATATTTTTCGTATGACATTATATTTTTAATTTTTTAATTTTTTTTTACGTATCAATGTGAGAAAATTCCATCAAAATCGGCAAGACATCAGCGTTAATGTAAAAATACGAGAGCCAAACAGAATAATTAAAGGAGCACCAGCGCGATTTCTGATATTTACGATCTGAATGGTACATTTTTATAACGAGTGCGCTTTCGGCCGACAATAAACCGAAGATTGGTTGGCTTTAACAAACATCGCGTGTACACGTTGCCATTTACGTATGCGAGACAAGTTAAACGGATACGCTCGGTTGGCCTGTTATCCGGATGGCTTCCAGGCTCGCTTGGCTGTTGGCGAGATAATCGCTTACACGTTGCACGCGTTGGTTAATTCACCGTCGTCTGACAAGCGAGAAAATCCTACCTAGAATTACGCCGTATACACAGTACGCTTCGAATCGAGTTCCATCTTATAGACGCACCTGGGAATGCCAATTTTTCGCCACGCGAAAGTATACACATACTTATTCACACCTCTAAATACCGTGTCTTCCTCTTGAACGTAATAAAAGTAATATTTTTATAATCTTGAAAATATTTAATCCTCGTTTAATAAGACTCGAGAGATACTGCTCGTGTTTGGTTCTTTCATTTTTTAAATTTATTTAAAGCTAGTTATATTGATTAATTTTCATAAAAATATTCCAGGTATAAATTCGATTAAAAAATTGTAATTTTATTTTATTAATTTAATTTATTTATTTTTACGATATTACTTTGAGATACAGACTTTATAAACAAAGGTACGCAATATGAATGAAATCGTTACATCATCGAAACGTTGGACGTTCACTACTTCGCGACGTTGGACGCAGGGATACCGGAATCCCTTGTTGGCGAGAAAGAATTTCGTCGCGATTCTTGGCGAGGATGATTCGAGGAGAGGCATCACGGAAGCTCGGCGCCGACGCACGGAGGGCGGGACAAGGGCGCGGCCCTTGGTTCTCCCAATTTCGCGGGATGCGCCCGGAACGAGATGCCGTTGCGGCGCAAAAGGACCCCCTCAATTATCGGACGGTGGTGATTTAAGGCGAGCTGCTCTCTCACGTGTAGGAGGACGACGGCGCTTCCTCCCTTCCTCCTCACCTAGTATCGGACGCGTCGGACGGACGGTGAGGTTCGCGAGTCCGGGCCAATCTCCGGGGCCGTGGCGAGTCACGACCGGGCGGTAATCAGAGTGAGAAGATTAACGAGACGTTAAAACGAAGAGCGCGAGTTTACGAATAAATCAATATCGATAAGAGCGCGAGATGCATTATATATACGTATTCGTAATGAGACCCGAGATTTATATCGACCGAGGGCCCTCGTTTTGGCGTTATCTCTCTCGGCCCCGGTAATACATCGAATGATAAATCTGCCCGGGGTATGTTTATTACGCCCCGAGAGTCAAAGAGTTTACAAGGAGCTGCAAGTATAAATATAATAATATAGTATACGTGGCGAGAGAGAGAGAGAAAGAGGGAGGATTTCGCGAGTGAAACAGATTCGACTTTGAAATTTTATTGAAAGAATTTTATTAAAAATATATTTATGCTTCTTTTAATTATTTCCTTGTAAAAGATCGTTAATACGAAAATCAATAATAAAATCGATCTTTGTGTTATGAGGGTAAGGCTCGAATTTATCGAGGTGTACTATTACGCTATTCCATGACCCGTCTCGTGTTACACTTTGCGCGTAGCCGGTCTTAGGACGATCCTTCAGTCTCGATGTTTTTCCATTTAATTTCGTTTATATAATAGCATTTCTCTCTCGCATCGAAATTATCGCGCGAGAGCACGCGATAATTTCGTTAATTTTATGTGATTATAATTCTTCGATGAATATCTCATTCCATGTAATATGCATACACACATGCATATGTACATAAACGTGTAATTTTCGAGATTTACCCCGTTTTTGTTTATACTAGAATCTCACGTAACAACGGCACGAAGCGGAAACGATAAATACGGACTACGAAAGGAGGAGGGTTCATCACGAGAGAACCTACATACAGAGAGGGAGACGCGCGCTTGTTCGCATTTTTGCCGCTTTCGCTCCTTTAATGGCCTCGGTGCTTCTCGCAATTTGTTCGTATTTCTGGTCTCTCGCGTTCTGCCTTCTTACTCACGTTTTCCTTCTCGTTTTTGTCGATCGCATCGGCGCATGTGCTCATGTACGACCCGTAATCCTGCTACGAATTAGGCGACTCGAAGACGGAAAACTCTCGTTAAGGAGACAAAATGTATCTAAATATTCGCAAAGATTTTAAATTAAAACAAAATTTCTGTATTTTTAATTTATATTTATCTTTTAGTTACGTATATTTCATTATTGGAATTTTTATCGGTGATGCAAATTTATATTTTACTATTGTCGATAATAATTATGAGATTTTGACGATAATTGCTAAGATTTCCGGCGGCGAAAGATGTTGAGGGCAGATCAAAATCAAGCTGGTTCCCGCGAAATCAATGGGATTCTCTCCTAATCCGTCGCGGCGACAAAAGGTATTTCCCCCCGTCTGTGCGAACCCTTAATACGTTAACGACAGGAAACGAGTCGACTACGCCAGCGGGCTCGCCGCGCGCGTCCGCTTATGGAGGCGACCGGCAAATTGTCTAAGGAGGGGCTGAGTCCTAAAGAGTTCACGGCTACAAAGGAGCACGCAACGCGCTCGGCGGCGGGACTTTTTACGGGGGCTTAGCCCACATAAATGCGAGAATCCCCATTTCGACGCTATTCCTTAATACGCGTCCTCAAACATCTGTCGAGGAGAAAAGAGTCGCCCTCCTCCTCGTTTCACGTGTCTTATAATAACATTCAAAGTGAATCAATCTTTTCGATTTGATCGACTCTGACATGTCCCGGAATCCTTATTTATTTTTTATTTACTACTAGCGGGTCCCTTTAATACTCTGATCTCGACGAAAATTTTTTATTTTTCCTGGAAAATCGACGTCGAGTGAAACAAGTCTCGCAGATCGGCGTTTACGGCATCAACCTTTTGCTCTCGGACCAATCTCTTTTATGGCGTCCAGACCGTTCGTTTGCTCGTTCTCTCCTCGCAGCTCCTCCGCGCCAAACTTGGAACAGTTCGTTAAACCTTTCTCGCTCGAAAGCTCGCTCGTTAACCAAGTCATAGCAGCACGGCTCGATCGACTAGCGTTTCTAATCTATCTCGAGTTTACCTGTCGCCACGAAGATTACCCCTCTGACACTCTTTCTCCCTCGTCACTCTCGGTTAGCGCCGGCGCTAGAAAAGTAACTAATTAATTAGTTTCTCGAGACGCGTGACGTTATCACACGCTGCGCGCATCGTCGTCGTCGTCGACGACGATGTCATTGGACGAGAAGGAGGATAAGGAAATAGAGGGGCATGAGGTCGGCGGTGGCGGAGAAGGTGCCGATGGTGGTGGAGGAACATGGGAGAAGAGAGGACGAGGAGAAGGCTGTCTCTCTTTCTTTCTCTCGCTCTCTCTCTCTCTTTCTCTTTCTCACGGAATACGCGTGCGGCGTTGCCATACCTCGCGCACGCACCAAATATTTGACGCTAACCATCGGTGAAACACACGCTCGAGCTCCCCTCCCGGGCTTACTAGCCGGCTCGAAAACATCGGCGCCTCCTGTTATTTGCATTCCCCTAACCAGCCACCGCGGTGTGTCATTGTCTCTCTCTCTCTGCCTCTCCCCCATCTTTCCCTCTCTCTCTTTCTGCAACTCTGTTCCTCTCGCCTCCGTTTGTCCTCTCGTTCGTTCTGACGGTTCTCCGCGTCGCGCGCTCCTTCTCGCCTCTTTGATTCGCGTTTTCTCGCGCCCTGCGCGTTTACCACGAAAACGTGACGCTCCAGTTTTCGGCTTTTATCGATATATCGATCATCGAATTTTTTTCTATAGCTCAACTTATATATCGTCGAAGATTGAAGAGGGAGGGAGGATATGAACGAGAGGCTGGAAGGGCGAGACGAGAAATGCGGAGGAGAGTCACGCGGGGCCCGTGCATAATTGACGCGCACGAAAAACGGCGACGTCGTCGTTAAACGTCGAACGAAAAATTTTATGAATTCCCGCCCGTACTCTTCGGAATTCCGACGCCGTAGGCCGCGATGATGTTCCGACTTTCTTCGTCCGGCAACGAGTCCTCCTCGAGCCGTTCGAGATGAAGAAAGAGAGAAAGAGCGAGGAAGGGGAGAAAAAGAGGAGAAAAACGACCGGGGGAGACTCCGACGAGGCTCTACGTTGCTGTTGCACCTTAGGAATTCGTAGTTTGCGTTTTTCGGTACGAACTATACGTGCGCGTGCGAGCACGCGTGTACCGTGGGTCCGCCGGTGTAGTAATTTACGAGCGATCGTTCGTCGAATTCGCCGATGATATTCTGCCTCGCGGGCTGGACTCTTGGCCGGTTGCTGCTCTCGCAGCTGCAATGTCGTATATTGCACCTCCGTCGATTTCGACACCTCCTGCGCCGTCGTTGATCTGCCACCGAAAGCATATTTCTGCGTTAATTACGGCCCGGCCGTAAATGGTAATCAACGGTCCTTCCCCTCTCTTCCTCTCTCTTCCCTCCCCCTTCGTTGGGAAATTAAAAGTTCCGAGAGAAAAAGAAGTGTTGCGTATATATGTTAATAGGATGCATAAAAAACGAATGTACGTTTTAGCAATATAAACATCTTTAATATCGCAAGTCGGGAGCTTAATTGAGAGAATTATTTTCTCCGAGGCTCAATTATATATATGAGACAGTCATATTCATGAATGAAATACTATAATAGAATTTATCGACTTTTGGAAACAAGATTACGCATCGTTATTTTAATAATCAACATGTCTGACGTAAGGTTCAAACGACTTATTTAATTCGCATGATGTCTACGTGATGTTTGCGCGATCCAGCAGCGGGATGTCGATGACAATCTACTGATGATGTAAATTGACGACGACGCGTCGAGTCGGATAATTTCTGAGCGTCATGATGTATCGATTAATTAAAATGCACCTGCATTCCACGACGCGTCGCTCGGCTAATCTCTCTTCTAATCCGTGAAAATGCCTAATTTCAACGGGCTATCGGCTGCGATCCGAAGGATTATTAGCATTAAATTTTGGACGGACAGGTGTAGAGACAGGTGGATACCCTTCGAAAATTGAATCTAACTTTCCCCCTCCTTCCTAATGGATCACGCGAAACCGCCAGGTTTATTACGAGAAGTTAATTAACCGCGGGTTTAGTCGACTCTGACTGTCATATAAATAATCGACAATGTTGACACTTTGAAATGTGGTCGGTGAAAATATAGCGACTGGTCGGCACACGAGACACGAAGCCGGTGTTAATCTATCTCATTCCATCGGAACGAAATCACGGGGCGTGGATCGCGGATTTCATAGCCGGGGCGATTTTCTCTCCGCCATTTTACAGTTTGCATCGGAGACAAACGTAACGTCCTTCGTGCTATCGCACGAATCGGGACTTTATCCCTTTCGTTTTAAAAACGTCCTCTTCTCGGGAAGAATCTAACCGCCGCCTCTCCTCTCGTCGAGGCCGAAGAGCCGAAGATTGTCCACTTGACAGTCGTTGGACAGCACTCGGAATACGCGGCACTTAGCGAACGGAAGACCAAGAGGAAAAAAGTATGTGCACGAGAGAGAGAGAGAGAGATGGAGAATATGCGGAGAAAATGACTACAAGAGAGACCGAGGGAAGGAACGAGAAAGGGAGTACTACGGTAGCTCGTGCACAGGAACGGAGCGGTTGCATGGAACGCGCACAGAGAGTGTCGCATTTAGATAATGCGTATGTTCTCTCTCAGAGCTCTCTTGTGCCTCCCTTTCCCGCCCGCTCCCCGACGTCCATATCCGTCCGCCCGTCGTATCCCTATCTCTTTTCGCACTTCACCAGCGTTCGTCCGTAAAAGCTTGAAGCATGCATCCTTTTATCCTCTTGTAACTTTGGTCGCGCTCTTTTCGTTATAACCGGCTGTACGAAACGCATGGTAGTGACGCGCCGTAACGCTACGCCATTAACAGGCCGTAATTGCGCGACGCCAAAACGCCGACAGCCGTTACGCTACGTATCCGTCTTCCTTCCCCGTCGAGAAGACGTCTCTCGATGTCCTCGCTCCCCGATATGCAGCGATGCCAACGAAAATAACTGCCGACAGTCGAATGCGATCATTGATGAAATCCAAAGGGTATCCCTAAGATAATCCCTAATATAAGAATATGGATTAAAGAATTATTCCTCTTATGTCGATAAATGAGTATCTTTTTCTTCTTTTCGGAAATGTAATATTTTTGAAATTCTTTATCAATTACTCATGTTACTTTTGTGGGACAAACATCTAGTATTATAAAAATTATCATCTACTTTTTTTATTAAATATTTTGCCATGCGTAATGTTGAACGTTTAATAGAATAAAGAAAGGATGTTTTCTGGAAATTTGATTGATTCTTAAAGATTAATTTTTAATTTTGTTGAGGATTTAATAAATGAAATTTAATAAATGTTACGATCATTGATTACGCTTTTCTATACAATATCTTGAAAGTATAAATCCTGTAGATAAAAATCTTAGATTTGATTACTTAATTAAGAGTCAAGAAACAACAAGTGCATTGTATAACAGAAAAACGTCATTGATTCGATGAATGATTACACTTTTCCATATAACATCTTGAAGATAATCCTCTAGATAAAAATCTTAGATTTTATTATTTAATTAAGAATCAACAAATAGCAAGTATATTGATATAAAAATAATAATATATATTGGTATAAAAAAATAATATATCTTAATACCGATACATTTCCGGAGATTTTGATCAAGAAAAATGCTTATTTTTTGACAGGAAACATGATAATATCGATCCATATTTTATCTATATATAAAATATTCTGCTTAATATATACGACTATTAAAAATATCATACAATTTTACAGCTACTTCTTATTATATACAGCTTTTACTAACAAAAGCCACGATCAACCTTTAACCAAGTTTATTTATCCCGCGCGTGTTGTTTTCCGTTGAAAGTTGACTGTCTTGTTGCTCTCGAAAGAGCAATCTCAGTGAACGGCACGATTTACGACGGGTAATTACCGATGTAGCCGGTAGTCCCCATATTAGGGTCCGGCTTGTATATCAGTGCTTAAGAGTCGAGCGCTTCGAGGCGCCTCGATAGTGCAACATTGTTGCTCCTCGTCGCGACCTGCCGTTCGTTTACAAGAATCTTCTCCAGCGATCCCATTATTAGACTCACGACTCGAAGTATGCGCACTTCCTACATTGTTGATCGGTGCCTTGAAGTAGGTTAAATGTTTGTCACGAAATAACGTACGTAAATAACGTATATAATCTGTTCTCTCTATCCGGGTTAATTTCTATTTTTTTTTATTTTATCTTCTACCGTATCCATCGTTCGCCTCGGGACTGCATCTGACGTCGAATGAAGTCCGAGCTCCAATTAATCTACTGCGGGAACGCACGAATCGCGGAATAGAATTACAAGTACGAGAGAACGAAAGAAAGAGAGAGCGAGAGAGAGAGAGGATAGTGCAATTACACGTGTTTCCATTATCGTGACGGCCGGCGACGTCAAACAATACGAAAATCGAGTTTCGTCGTTGCGCGACGCAAACTTGAATGCCGACTGTATCCCCGCAAGTGGAGTACGACGCCTCGTCGTTGCCGCGGCTCGCCTCGCGTCTCGTGGGCGTATTATTGCAGCTCCGGCTTCTGTTGCCTCGCTCGTACGTAGTTGTACGTAGTACGTACACAGGAGTGACGACCGGGTCGGCGTCGCGGATACGCGAGATACGCGCGCGACAGCTCGCGTTGTGTTGTCGGGCACACACACTTTCACGTAATTGCATTTCGCTCGCCACACCCGACTTTACCGTATCCGCTCGCCTTCTCCTGACCTGACCTCGGTTTTACCTGCGTAGAATAGCTTTTGGAATTCGATTCAAGTCCCCAAAAGAATCATGGATTTCCATTAAGAAGTCTGTAAAGATTCAGATTAGAAGCGCAATGTTTAAGAAATGCGATCTTAAACTCGTGGGAATCCAAAAATAAATTCCATTTGTTTTTCCTAACATTTTCTCAAGCTTCTCCGATTTCCATTCAACATATAATACTAATGTAAGCAGAATATTTAAGATACTTTATCGTAGAAATAAAAATTTACAGTGACATTTATATAGCATAGATTTAGATTTAATTTTTATTAAAATTCTATAGAGATTCTAGAGATTAATCAAATAAAGTGTAGAGTTAATTATTTTGAATTCTCTAGAAATATAAAATTAGACTTTAAGATGATAAAGCAGATGTTAACAACTTTTATTTCGATGATTAGTCATATTTTGCAAGTTTCCTATTTAATTTCATAAAATATATTTTGTAAATTTTTGCAAATTTTTATATAATTTGCGATTGATGAGCCGCTTTTCTGGAATTATTTCAAAATTAAAAAATTTACATTTATGTACAAAAAGACAAGAAATTTTTTCAACGTAGATAATTATATACTCCTTTGTTGTGGATAATAATTTCTTTTATTACATTAAAAGAATTACAGCAGTACACTTGACTTGTAATCCTATACGAAACGCTCGAAGAATATTACATACCTAGTTTAAATTAATTAAATGTATATACAAGTCGTTATTTATTTACTTAAATATTTATCACATATGCTAAAATTATTACGTAATACACATCTTTGTACGTGTATCATTATCGGATATTTTCGCGATCAAGTTTTTTGCGGCAGATTTAATTTTTAACTTTGAGCAGTATATCACTTTGTTCATCCTTGTTGGTTGCCGAATGTAAACAAGGATGAAATGATTCACTGCGTTACACTGTGTCTTCTGTGTCGCTTGCTGAAAAACGCTCTTTATCTCTTTCGAAAAGGCGAGAAAAAATATCAATATATTCTACTATTATACTACTTCTTTACATTATTAGCCGTGAATATTTACTTTGCCGAGCCACAGCATCCGTTAAATTTCGCAGGAATCACCTCTCGTCATTTGTCGTCGACCTTGTCTAGGCACCTGCCTCGCGATTTCTCGTTGCGTAACACGGAAACTGGAGTGGTCCAGGAGGAAAGGAAAAGGAGAGAGAGAAAGAGAGAAAGAGAGAGCTTCTCTTCTCTTGGTAGCTTCTCTACCTCTCTCAAGACGAGTGTAGGTGTCTCGTTGTTTCCATGTGGGTACCGAGTCGACTCCGAGGACTATTATTTGGTCCGAGGGTCGAGGGATTCGCGTTACGAGCGAGAAAGAAGCGAGGAGGGGTCCCGTTAGCGAAGGGTCAAAACTCCTCCGCCCCTTTTCGGAGGATACCACGGCGTTCCTCCTACTTCTCCCTCTACGTGGCCATCGTCGTCCTTGTCCGTGGTACACGTGGAAGAAGGAGCGGGCGAGAGGTCCGTGCTTTCTCATCTTGTTCTCGAAGGCGAAGGCTGAAGGCCCCAAGGCAGGTATAATATAACCTCTTCCCATCGCCTCGATATCCCCCTCTTTCTCTCTTTTTCTCTCTTTCACTCTCTCTTTCTCTTTTCTCATTTTAGAGTCCGTCCTTCCTCCTTACACTTTGGCGCGTCTCCTCTTATTCCTCCCGTCTCCCCTGCCCCCCCGTGTCACCCCTCGACTAGCCGAGAGGTTATTTATTACAGGTTTGGCGTTTATATTGGATTTACACAACTTAAATACCGAGCCCGACGCGCGCGGCATCAACATAAATATTGTATTTCCTGCGTCCACGCACACACACGCGTACAAGTTGCGCCTGGATCCGCGCCGAGCCAGTTTCACGACGCTTTTTCCCCGAATCCGCGATCGTAATCAGACCCCTTCGTCTCCCAGACCGGGCCCACCGGTCGCTAAAACGAACATACGATGTCTCTCGGTGCCCCTCGAGAGAGCTGACGCCTCTTTAAAATCAACTTCCGTCTTCCAGATAATATAAGAGCAATCTTTATCCGCGATCTCCAAGAGATATATCATCGGAACGTTTAGCACCGTCGAAAAAATTCAAAGAATGATACATATCAGATTATAAAAATGATTTCTTCATGTAAAAGAGAAAAGATCTCTGGCGTATGCTAAATATCTAATATTCCAGCTCGTATAATTTGCTTGAAATACGCATAACGAGATTTCTCTCTCTCGGTACGTTCGAATATCCGCGTGTTCCTTAAAGGGCCGCCTCATAGTATATTCCACGAGGCGACTCGCGTGGCTGCAAGTCGCCGCGGGTCGGATCAGTTTTTGCGATAAGTGGTAACAACAACACCGCGCTGGGAGACGGAAGATGAAGAGGAGAAGTAAGAAGAAGAAGAGGACGAGAGGGGGATCGGTGAAGGGCAGACAGACGGAGCGCTTTCGTTACCGCGGCAACTGCGCCGAGTCGCGCCGCGTGCCCGCGTTTAAGAGCAAAGCAGAGCCGCGTATATATCGCAATCAGCGCTCGCCTCCTTATCTAGGCGACGGCGGCAAGAGCGCGTAGGCATTCATCATCCATCATCCGGTAGCGTGGAAAAGCGCCCGCGCGTTTCTGCGCTGCTGCTGCGCACACAAGCAGTGCCATTTTCGAGAAACCCTCGCGTATGAGAAACTTTCGCGGTTACTTAGAGATGCATAGTTAATTTTATGCACGTAGTAAAAGAGAAAGAATGTACAACTTCCCTCTATATCATTCTGTACCGCGCGCTTTCTCTGGCTTGAATATTTCTTGCTGAATACGAGGCTGGAACTTTGCGTCTCCAAAGATTTAATTGTAGGACACGCGTCGTCTACTTTTAATTTTTAATATTGGTTGCGTCTGAATAAAGAACGACAGAAATTTATACGTTCAGACGTCAGCTGATTTCATTGACATTCCATTCCAACATGGAAGTTTTTCATGATTTCCCCAGATATAGATTTCAAATAGAATACCCAAATTTACTTAAAGTACATATACTATATTATGATATCAATTAGAAATAAAAAATATAGTTTCTGAGTTAGAAATAAAATAAAAACGAAAAGTGGAAATTCGTATTTTTTTGACAGGTTAAGAAAATCGTTGGAAAACATCTATATATTTTTATCGGATAAGAAATTTTATTTTTATTTCCATATTGAATCTCAATAGAATAAGAGAGAAAGAGAGAAATAAATATATATTAGTTTTTTATTTTTCTTTTTTATACTATATAATTTCCAATGGACTGGCTATAAAATCTATAGTGACTGCTAATCATAAAATGAAAAATATTTATTCTTCATTATTTTATAAAATCCGATTTTACATTCATGGAGAATTCAGAATATTTAATTGAGTTCTTGATTCTATTTATGATGAATTCTCCAGAACTTTGTTAAGAATTAAGTCAAGCATTAAATCAACCAGTGTTAATTAGACCATAAATCTCTCCCCTAAAATATTTTAAACCTTTAGTTCATAATCTTAACATTGACTGAAACTCGGAATTTTGAGAGGGCAAGAGAAGGCAAATAAGAGGCAGCAAAATTCTTTGGAAAAATCCGACTGGATTCCAATTAGATCCCAGAAATGGAGGCTGCGTTGAGGCTCGCGCACGCGAACCGCCTTCTCACTGCGTCTGTCGTTTCCGCGCAGGACATTCTGGTATTCTCCCAATTTCGACCCACCCCTCGTCTCACCCCGTCAAAACGCTGCGAAACGTCTCGCGCGATTCAATTGACTGCAACAAGAGTTCGATTTGTCGATGTCGCGAGAAATCGCGTGTTTATGTTTACATTCTTCAGGTTGCTTGAATCCAACGAAGAGATCGCGCGTCTAATATCGATTAAAAATAGAACGCGAGATGCACGTGAATCGACACATTTTGCTGTTTAGATTAATCATCTTAATCTATATTATTAATAATTTATATTATTAAAATGATTTTAAATTATTAATAATTCAATTGAAATTTATATGAGGCAATTTTGTTTATCTTATCTTATCGCTTTCGTGTCGTCATATTATTAACAAGAGAGGCTGTTAGAATTTATATCTATAATATTTGACAGATCGTCATTGATGTGTGACGTATTATAATTCATCTATTTTTAGATAAGTAAATAGTCCTCGACTCGATGACCCACAGTGTATCCGGGTTATTTTATCGTGCCGGATAACGTGGTTTCGTGTTTCGATAAACTCTTACGAAGTGGAGACGCCCACGTAGAGGATCGCGCTTGCATACGCGTAAAGTTGGATCTGTTTAAGACGACGCCGGACGCTTGCCAACCATTTGGCGGATGAATCGAGTGCTTCGTAGCTAGAATCTCGCGTCCAGCGACTACTTGATAGACCATGAAATTTCGGGAACAATTTTTGCAGCTTGTCGCTCTTCGCTTGGAGCAGGATACGCGTACAGAAGGCCGACACGCGATTTCCGCGCACGAGTATCCTCTAACGTCCGTCGCAATCGGATTTTACGCGAAGTGACCAGCGGCGGCGACGACGGCAACTTCGACGGGGAGAGGTGGAAGCGGTGCATCTGTCCGCCTGACTGGACCAATTGAATTAGGTGCGCGCTCGCGCCGCGAATCGAGAGGGCGAAAGAGACAGAGATAGAAACGGATCCGCGAGGCGCATAACGGGCTGCACACGCCGCATTATACGTCCCTGCGTGTAAAGCCGCAGAGAGAAGAGAAAGAGAAAGAGAGAGAGAGAAAGAGAGATCGAACACGGTCGGCGATGATGCCGCGCACCCGACGCGGCAACATTGTAACCAAGAGAGGAGTATACGCGAGAGATACGGGAGATGTGCGGCGTGGAGAGAAGAAGAGGAATGGGAGAAAAGGAGAGACGGCGCCGGAGAGGAGAATAACGTGCAGAGAAATATGGTTAGAGAGACCGCGAGACGAGGAGAGGATGGTCAGGATCGAGAGAGAAAGAGCGAGAGAAGAAGGATAATGGCCAAGAGAGAGAGAAAGAGAGAGAGAGAGGAGAGGGAAGATAAGAGAGGGAACGTGCATCTGCACGTGTACGCGCCTTGTGTGTACACGTCTCTGTGTATGAGTATAGTGGGTGTCGCCTCTGTGTTGCCGCCGACGTCGCTGCCGTTCCTCGTTACAGACGCGGTTGCCGGACGCCCTCCACGACCAGCCCTCACGACATGATCTATCAGCCTTGTCTACTACTATACGCTCTTTCTCTACCGTCTCTCTTTGTCTTTCTCTCTATCTCTCTCGCTTCCTTATCCCGGCGTAGCGTTCCTCTCTTTGTCCGCTTCTCTCCGGTTCTCTCCTCGATCCTCGATCGACGATGCGCGCGTCTGCCCTGCGCTTCTCGTCCAGGGACGACCAAGTGCGTACCCTGAATGCGTGCGCGAACGAGCGAGCGCCGGCTGATTCGACGCTAGGGGGAACGGATCTCGCGAGAGAAGATTAATGAGGAGTCACGTTAGTCTCGCTGAATTATTTCGCGCGATTCGCGTATCCATTTATGAGGGCCGCTCCCGGAGATTTTTGTCCCTCGGAATAGGCCGCGCATTCGTTATTATACTCCGGGAGAGAAGATAAGAATATGAGATAGGATAAAAAAGACCTCGCTCCTTGTCTCTTTCTTTATGACATCAGTCACTTTCACCGCACCCTCGTACGAGGCGAGTTGTAGAATTGACGTATAACGAAGAACCTTGGTTCCCTTAGTCGTCTGTATTAAAATTGAAATTAATGATGCAGTTTTGTTTATCTTGCATTTACGTGTCGTCACATTATAATAAGGCTTTTAGAATTTATAATATTTGACAGTTTGCATCATTAATGAGACGATTAATCTATTAATCTATTTTTTACGTATTAATCTATTTTTAAATTAGTAACTAATATTATAGTGCTTTTAATTATAAAGCAATTTAGATTCTAATTAGCCTTTTTCGATTATAACTCGATTATATATTTAAGAATCTGTTAATTTCTTTCTTTAAATTAGGATTTTTCCCTCTCTCCCTCCCTCTCTCTCTCTCTTTCTCTCCTATTATTGGCAATCTGCAAAACTTTTTACATTTATATAATTGATACTTTACTTTTATAGCAGCAATCTCGAAATCCAATTAAAAATGAAATTTTATCGGCTTATATTTCCAATAATCAACAAAATGTGCGTAGATTGCGGTAAAGAACAATCACCTCAGCGTCATATGATTCTTTCCTCTATAAACAGTGAAATCGCGTACGTCTGGTCCATTCGAACCGGGCTCGTAGAAACACGATCACGGTCCTGCGTCGTTGCCTCCCCCGCCGCCCTTCCCCGACCCTCCGTCCTTCTCCGTCTCCCCTGTCTCCATCTCCTTCCTCCACCGCCGTCTCCTTCGTCCCTGCGCCGAGAGAGCCGGTCCCCACCGGACGTGCCAGCCAGTGGCTCTCATCATCACGAGAGCGCGGTCGCGCTCTCTTCTCGAGTAGGAGAGGAGAAGCGTCATCGTTGTCGTCGTCGTCGTCGTCGTCGTCGCCGTCGTCGTCACGTGGCGGAGAGATCTCGAGACCACGAGGCTCTACGCTCTCGTGTCACGTGCCGGCACGAACTCGTTAACTGCCCTAACGATCGGGATTCCACGTGGCCGCCGTCGTCGCCACGTCGTGGTCTCGCCCGATAATTGGCAGCGGGTCGACGTGCCAAATCGCCGCTTTTTCGATATTATATGGGCGCGCCTCATTCTCGCGACGCATTTATATCGAGAGGGCGGATTATCGATGCGAGACGTGCGAGGAAAAATTATTGCTCGGTAGCGATCGCGATCGATCATTTCAGAAGAACCTTCTTCCCCCGCTGACTTTCCGCTTCCTCATTTAGAAATTGATATGTCGTGCTATTTATCGTTGAAAATATTTAAGCTACGTGCTACAATGAATCTCGAATCGAAATTTTTCTCTTTTCGATTTTAACCCTTAGTCTAACATCTTATATTTTAATCGTGGGTCATCCTTTTTTTTAGTCTACTATTAATCTTGTCGCAAGCCTCTTCAAATTTTCAAGTGGAAAATTATTCATTTATTGTTTCTGTTCAAAGTACAAGGATACAGCCTAGTTTTTATATAAATTAAATCTATCGAAATCCTTCAAAATCTATAAGCGTGAAAAAGCTGAAATTGGAAAGGGGAGCAAAATTTCGACTCGTCATATTCGCTCGACAAACGCATATTTAATTTTGTCGCTTTATATATCTGTCACTTTCATCCTTTTCATGTTTATAATTTATTTGACATGTAGTAATACGTGCATTCTGAAATTCCCCAGTGATATTTATCCTTTTGCGCGAAATTCTTAGCGCATTGCCGTGCGCTGCGTGCATTCTTAAACGCACGTGAGCTCGCTCGGGAAACGCACGTGCTTATCGCTCACGAATCTGACAGCGCCGGACGTGCCGCGTTATTGTCATACGCGACGTTCACGCCGATTTTAAGACGTATCGATCACAGCGAAAAGACATCGCGCTTGAAATCTCGCGCGATGAAATCTCGATAACGTCGGCGTCATCTAATGTACACGACAGCCGCGTCGTCGACGTGCCGTTATTGGACACGCCGCGAATATTATGCAAGACGCATAAATCTCGCAGCGAGCGAGAACCGCGAGCGATGCGATGCACGCGTGCCTAAAGTCGCCGCTGCACCGAGAAAATTCCTCGCGTGTTTCCTCTCGGTGCGTTCCGGCAAACGATCGAGCAATCTCGTACGAGGGATATCTTATCGAACGCGTTACTGTTCGATCGTTTCAAGGATTTATCGGAATTTCGCGTCAGGTGAGCTTCGCAAAGGTGAGCTGTCGGGGAACACGCGCGAGAATCTAAACTCGGCTTGATACGTGGCTTCGTGGAAGGAGGGGGTACAGAATAATACAGACTGTATGGCCCAAGCTTGCGTTAATTTTTAATGCTTAATCAGTGCACCTCATCGCGCCTTCCCTCTTTAAGCGCGTCTACTCATTTCGTCTCTCTTTCTTTTTCTCCTTCTTTCTCCTTCCCCTACATCATCGCGAGCTGGCAAGTATGCCTTGTAAATAGGCAAGAACGCGTTTGCCGCCTATCTGGCATCAAAGACGCCGACGCGATGGTTTTATATACTAAATTTATGAACAATATATACAGTCTCTCTCTCTCGCGTCGAGATCCACCTAGATTCTGGCACCTCTCTTTCCCTCCCTCCCCCTTATACAGACTACCGCGGTTTTTCCTTCTCTTTCTCTACCGCTTCTAAACCGTCTCCTTTCCTCGCGGTAAACACGCACCTTTATAAACGGCAGGGATCCACGATAAGCGGCTCCACGTTTCTCTTATCAACCGTTGCGCTGGTCGACGCTCCATCGCGAGAGCAATTAACTTCCTCCCACCTCCTTCGTCTCTCGTTCTCGCGTATTTCTCTTTACGCGTGTCCCCAATTTGATTGCCGTGCTTCGTAATTATGAGCTCCTGTCGCGCTTTAGTCGCTTTCGCTGTCGTTATTACGTTAGTTCATATTGCGCCTTATATATATCTATATATATATATCATATATATCAGCCGCAACGAGCGCAGAAAGCACCGGTTAGCACCGACGTAGGTACAGCATATATACTCTTATAGGGCATCCAAGTACTTCCTCGCCTTTGTAACGCTAACTTAGTTTTCATCGAGTATCGGCGCCCGCGCGTTAGCGGATTTTCAGTTACCATTATCGGTGACGTTCGAAGGAAATAAAGATCGATCGCAAAGTGATCAATCTTCCTCGCTTTTAATTGATGAGACAAAATAATCAAAATAATATTTTCTCAAACGATTCGCACGCGTTTCGTAACGACGATGGTCTTACGATGATCCAAAGAGACTCGTAACATTAGTAGATACCGCACGCATACTGCCCAAGAGGGAGATTCTCGTTCAATTGTTTAATGTTATCCATCAGGTGAATTAATTACTCGCCGCGGTCTGCCTCCCGAAGAAACGAAAATCAACCGGAAATTAAACTTCCTGCGCGGATCAATTCCCGAGCGTTGTGGTAATTTAAGGGATACGCATTTCTAAGGGTATAATTGCCGCGAGGCGGAAAAGCATCTCCGCGCTCGCTTCTTTCGCAGCGTATTCCGTTCGCGCGGCGTGATTTTTTGTCACCAGCTGCCGCTGCTACTGTTGCGTCAGGACGTAACGAACGGCAATCGCGTTAAATCGTTACGCGCCGGCCGGTCCGGCGGCGCGTTTCCGCGAAAGGACGTCGGCGCTGATTAACGATTCGATCAGCGACACCATTTGGCCCGCGCGCGTGCTCTCGCTCGCCTCGCCGAAACATTCATGAATTTTTATCCGGCAGAGAGGACGCAAACTGCCGCTCTCGCCTCCTCTGAATTCACGCTCGAATCACGGCGAAATCAATTTCGCGGCGTTAATTAGCATCGGCCGATATAACGCGCTCCGCTGCGTTGGCTTTAATTGCCGCTCGCATAATTTTTCGAGCGCGAGTAAACGGATTCCGCGATAGGGAATCGCTTTGTTATTACAAAAAAAATTCCCCGATCCTACGCCGTTGGCTTTTATCGAGGCTAACTGGCGTTTTGGCGCGTTTTATTATATCGTATAATGAGTCTTTGCACCTCATCTCTCTCGCTCTCCCTCTTTCTCTTTCTCTCTGTCTCTCTCTCTCTCTCGCGTCATGTTGTGCCCCGCATTTTAAAGGGACGCTCCAGCATCAGCTCATGAAGACGGGGAGAGGCGAGCGGTTCCCTCGTAATGACCGCGATAAAATATGACGCGTCTCACGCACTCTCGACTCGTTCAGATCACGGATGTTATATATGGCGTAGGTGATTTTTATAAAGTCCATCTACGGGTTCTGCGACCGATTTGGTAATCGACTTTACCTCGACGCGCAACATTCGCAATTTATATTTTTATTTATAATAAAAATTATAAGATACATGCAAATATGTATGTGTGTGTAAAATTCAGTCTAACTCGCGCGAAAGTACATAACACAAAAATTCGGAAAGAATTCACGCACTGTCGACCATGTTCTTTATATCGAGTGAATTCGCGACCATTGTCCGTGCCCAACGTTCCGTCATTCCTGCAATTATCCGTATTCCCACGATTAACCTTCGCTTCTTTCATTTTCTGTTTCAGGTAAGTTCAGACCATCTTTAGCAACGCTGATCTTGCGAATTCGCCCCCCTTGTAGTCTGGTAAATATAAGTTCTGGCATTCTTCAGAGATAAACAAGGTATCGTAACGAGAAAAAATATATTTTTTAGAATGCATCAATAAGCTATAAGAAATTTAGGATTTTTTAATTTCTTTTTAAATGCATTTCGAAATATATATATCTTAAAAATGTGTCTACACCTATATCTATCATAACGTTACATTTGTTCGCGTCGTTTTCTTTTACATAAATTAATTGATTTTATCTGCATCTAAATTGTCATTCAATGGAAACAATTTAAAAAAATCAGCATATTTAGAGATATGAGCGTATTTAGAGATTTAAAATCGTTAGCATTTATAAGATATATAATAGGAAGCTGTTCTTCTCTCTCCATCGGGTATTAAATGGTATTAGAAGTATAAATAGGCGGTTCGCGGTAGATAATGCGGAGTCGGGGGCCTTTGTCCGAGAGTCGATAGACTCTTACTTAGCCCCGACATCGGTTCACCGTGTCGTAATGGGAACGAGAGGCCACTAGAAGCGGTCGAAACGCGTGACGCTCCCCGGTGGGAAGGGTGCATTAGTCTAATCTGACGATCTACTCTCGTCGGACAGTGAGAAGTATCGCATTTTCGACCCCGAATGAAATCAATCGACATCGCCTAAACCATCGTCAACGACGACGACGACGCGTAATGTCCGGCCGCGTGGGTGGTCGAGCGCGTGGTTTTCTTCCCCATTCGGTCCGCGTGTGTAGCAGCCTCTATAGTCAAGTGCAATCTCTACACCGCATTTACGAGCTTCTATCCGCTTCGAGCCTCTATTCGCAGTGCATCCCAGCTGTTGGCGCTAGTTTACAGTCGAGTCTCGTCGAACTCGAGGACGAAATTCCCCGCCGAACATATCCAGAGGCTCTCGCGAAATTTTACGCGTCCAACGTTTCGAGATATTTTTCTCCGTGCGCGTACATATGCATATTAATATCTTTTCTCCCTTTATTTATATGCATTTCTTATTACATTTCGCTATTTGTATACAAATTCGCCCCACGCGTTTCGCTTGTTGCGTTCGCTCGCACGATTCCCACCCGCATCTATCGTTTCCGCTCATTCATCCGCCGCACAGATTTTCACGTGGTACCGCGAGCATTATAGCGGGGGACCGTCCGTCCTAATCTGACTAAATCATCCTTCTCCCCAGTATCCGACCGACTGTGAGAAGTATCATGTTCACCCCAATGGGCGGTTAAACGGGCACAATAGGACTGCGATTCGTCGAGGGGGCGCTCGCCTAAGCCACAAGCAGAAATAATAACTCGTGTAATACTCGGTCGCGCGCGAGCCCACCCCATGTATTAAATAAATATATAACGTCCGCGTAATATAGCCGTTATGAAAGAGAGAGAAGTGAGTGAGAGAGAGAGAGAGAGAAAGGCCGGGCGCGGTCGACCCCGTTTGCACCCCATCAATTGCATGCGGTTGTCTATCGTCCCTTCCCCCCTTCACCTCCTACATCTCTTCAATTCCCTCCCCCGCTTGTATCCTAGCCGCAATATAAACCATTATCGCACGCGCGGCGTGGGCGGATCGTCGTCACGCAGCTGCCATACCTGTGTCTCGTTTAACGCCGAAATAGTGCCGGGCAAATAGTCACGTGCGCCAGCTCCAATTGGATTTGTTCCACCTGTTATGCGCCGCGTAGTAAAGTTATTGCTTCTCAAATATTCTACGAGGACCAACGTTCACTTACGACGGTCAACAACGTAAATGGATACTCATGGCTGCGAGGCTGCAGCCATGAAGTTGCGAGGAGTCAGTGTACGGACTAGAGAAATTTCCAATCTTTTAAAATCTTGAAGATTAGAGAGGTAGTGGAAATTTAGATTTTTTTAAACTTCGTTTTTTAATTATAAAAGAATTCTCTTAAATTTTCTGCTCTTCTCGTTGCTCTTTGCAGAAGCTTGATATTTTACTGTAATCAAAATTTTCTTATCCAAGTAATCTTCCCTTATTTATCGAAAAAATGATAGACGCTTAGATAAGATGACCGGAAGAAAGAGAGGGGAGGACCCTCGTAGACAACTTTCACTTTTCGTGTTTATTCAGGACTATCACGAATTACACGTTGGCAAGATGTTCGCACCCCTAGTCATTGACTTCCACTTGATCTCGATCGGGTCTGAAAGAGAGAAAGAAAGAGAGAGAGAGGACGCACGAAAAGTCACGCCGGAGTTAGGGCGGAAATCGTTGTATGTCAATGTTGGCCCATTCGTCGGCGAATTACACATCGCGATTATCCGCCGCGATCCATGATCCATGATCCGTGAATGGGCGCCCCCGATAAATACGATCGGGGTGTCGGACCGTCTCGTTTCGCCAAGCCGTGTGGCTCCCTTCTTTCGAATATGAATATAATATCGCACCCCGCCATTCTCTCTCTCTTTACGAAATGATTTATCAATTGAGCGCCGCCGACCCCGGGGTACTGGTGTTGAAATATTATAACATCATTCCCCACGGCTCACCCTAATATTATCCCCCCTAGCCGCCCGCCATTAACATAACAATGTCGACCTAATTGCGGCCTAATCGGCGCCACAGGGCGAAACTCGAATAGGCGGTGCAGTGTCGGATCCTCTCGTCGCGCTCTTTATATATATCTCTCTCGCTCTTCCTGCTCCTTTTTATTTCTTCCTTCTCTCCCTCGATCTTATCTCGATACGAAGATTATCCGATTGAACGGAATAATTCCGGCGAGGCGATCTAATTATCGGCGCGAAAATCTCATTCGACGTATAGCGCAATTTCGAATTTAAATTTCTAATTTCGTGCTCCTGCGACGCATTGTAGCGTTAAATTTAAACGCGCATTTTCCCTTTGGTCAAACATTTTACGCAAGACAACGAAAGGGTACGAAGGACGAAAGTTTTAATAATCAATTTGCCACGGGCGCGTCCGATAGTCTTTGATAAAGCATGCGAAAGTTCATCCTCGCTGTCGCGTCCTCGCGACGCTTCTTACCTCGAACCGCGAGGAAGCGACCTGAAATTCGCTCGGAGCGAAAGAGCATCGGCACGAGTTTGCGGTCGGATCTAGCGTCCAGTGAAGGATCCGCGAAGCGAATTTTTTCAACCGCCGTTTGCCCTTTCGTCTTCCTTCCTCTCTTCCTCCTTCGCGCTCATCCTTATTCGCTTCTCTTCCCGGGAGACCGCAATTCCAGACGCAATCTCCAGATATCGCAGCGTACTTACTTTTTGCAATTTGCGTCGCCAATCGCGATTCTTCGCTGTTTTTCCCGTCCAGATGGCACACAATCACGTCGTATCCTCTTCTACAAGTTCCCACTTGTTTTTCCCACAGTTTCTTTCACGATTAAGTCTCGTCTCTGAGATTGACGAAGTCAATCGGCGGAGGGAAAG
Organism: Camponotus floridanus; assembly: GCF_003227725.1. Taxonomy (NCBI): domain Eukaryota; kingdom Metazoa; phylum Arthropoda; class Insecta; order Hymenoptera; family Formicidae; genus Camponotus; species Camponotus floridanus. The sequence continues at coordinate 1,236,280 of NW_020229337.1, forward strand.
GAGGAAAAAGATTACGCGCGGCGTATCTGTCTTGAAAAAAATTTCCATCGGATTGAAAATTATTCGTGACTCTGCGACATTAGGATCGTGTGTGTGCGTGCTCCAAACCGCATTGTACCGCGTGCCGTAAACGTCACCGTGCGCACGTGTGCACGCATGTCTCATAAAACACCGGCGCTGCGCCGTTTCATTATCGCGTTATTATTTTCTCCCTTTATTAACAGCGAAACAACGTCGCCTTATTCTATTCCGCCGCGTCGCATATGTCTCTGACGACGATTTTCATTAGGAACTATCCGTCGCGTTTCTTTTCGTCGTGTCTTCTAATTTGTAGCTTACCGCAGTTTCATCAATAGCGCGGCACAAACAGTTAATGGAGTTGGATGTGTAATCGCTTTGCATCGAGCAAGGGAATGTGATAATAGATTGCGAGAAGCGAGAAAAAGCTACTAAGGAAGACATTAAATAAAATAAACTTGGCCATTCCGTGCAGTAAATTTAACATAATGGAGTAACGAGCGAAACTCATTAAGAAATTGCATATTGCGTAAAGATGTTTGGCAAAAGTTCCCATAATTAAATCAAGGAAATAACAAAGTAAATAAAGTAAAATTTAAAAAATTCAAGTTTATTAAATATACAAATCGACATTTTTTCACATTTTTGCATCAAAATCACTATCTCTGATACATTTTTCGAGAAGAGAATGTTAAAATAAAAAATGATTTTTATAACCACTCAAATATTTCAAATAACGATTATTTAAATATCAAAAATTGTTAAAAAAAGTTATATTCACTTTTTTATAAAAAGTGAAATTTTTTATAAAAAGTGTAAATGATTATAATTTAATCATTTACAAATGATTAAATTATACAGATATTTTCTAAAGAATGATAAATAACGGTTCCTGATCTTAACTAACATAATATTGATATTTCATATAAATGTTACCTATAAAAAAATCTAGATTTAATTTCAATAAAACAAATAAAGAAAAAAGGATAAGATTACTTTGTTCTAGAAAACCGTCTTTTGTTTCCATCATTTATCTAGAAATATGTTTGGTGATTCCGCGCGATATCATCTCCGGTGGCGAATAAAGACAAAGCATCATTGCGCTTTTAGCGTGATGAGAAGCGTGGTGCACAGACCGGATTCCCTTGGAAGGTGTGTCGCCTTCGAACAATTTATCATTTCTGGGTCTGCCGGCGACATCAACAGCAGCAGCAGCAGCAGCTACATGCACACGACGTTTTCACGTTAGAGGTGTCGTTTACAACGACGACCGATCGACCGATCCTAGAAACGAACAGAGACGGTTAGGGGAAGAAAGATGAGGAAAAGGATAAGGAAGGCGAAGGAAAAAGGGAGAAGTGGCGGCTGCCGAGAGCACGTAGCGTTCGTATGATATGTTCCCGAGTAACGTATGTAGATAATGGATGTAGGGGGAATATACGTATAAGTCGGATACGTATAAAGACCCCACGCAGGAGATAGGACGGAATGGAGGCCATCTCTTCGCGCGTTCCCTCTCTGTCTCTCCATCTTTCTTTCTCGCTTCTCGTCGCCCTAACTACCGTGTACATGGAGGCACGCTTCTTCCCGCTCGCACACTCGTGTTTATATATAGGAAGCAGAAGATCAAAGAGCGAACCTTAGCTTAGCATCAACACCGCGCTCCGCGCGGTCCATCGTCCCCGAGATAGGTCGAGCGCTGCGGATGATGATGGTGGCGGTGATGGTGGCGGTTGTGGAATCGCCTGTTTATTCCGCGCAAAGGGGAAAGGGAGGAGAGTTACCGATATAAATGTTATGCCCGGAGAGGAAGGAAGGAAGGAGAGAGAGAGAGAGAGAGAGAGCCAGGCGGAGCAAATGGACGGCGGGACGATTGATCTAACGAGTCGCGCACATCCGTCGCAGAGAGAGAAAAACAGAGAGAGAGAGAGAGAGAGAGATTTCGAAATTGAAACGAGCGTCGCGTTCTCCTTGCTATTGGGGAAGAAATCACGTACGTAGGTATGGCGCGGTGTTTCTAATTTTCTACCGCGAGCACGCACACCGGAAACCGCGCGTTCCGACTCGCCTCGTCGATGGGGAGGAGGGGGAGATCGGAAAACGAGGTGATCTCGCGCGAATTTGCGGTCGCGTCGTTATGCACGTTAGACAAGTACGTGAGAAACGAAGAAATGTGCGTAGCCTATTGCATTTTCTTCGCGCGGGATGATTTGCAAATTAGAAATGTCATTTTTATTGCAGTCTTGCATCGATGTCTCCGACGACTCGGCGACTTTGCGTTTGATATCGTCGATACGGGATTCTATTTCGATTCAATCGCGTCTCTAATTAATATCAGATATCTATCAAATCGGTAGAGATAATAGGATTGCATTATCAATGCGAATACCTCATTGCCCGAGTACGAATATTTAGAAGCGCCGGTAGCGCCGATCTGAATTGCGAGATTAATTTATCAGCGGAAACGACTTGCATTGTATCGTCAATGGGCTTTGTATTGTAGACGGTGATTGCTGAGAATCATATAAATATGAGTCACAAAAAGCTCTGCTCCAACCAGTGAAAGAAATGAAAGACATTTAATCATCTGCGATGATCTCTCGCTTTTTTATCAGGTCTCGTCGGGCGCGTCGTTAAATGAAATATAATGCGAGTGAGAGAGAGAGAGAGAGAGAAATAGAGAGGGCGGGGGAGGAGGAGGAAGAGGAGATGGCCCGCTAGACGAGACTACAACGGGACATAATCGCGTTAACCTTCGAAAATAGAAACACCTCGCGCGTTCTCGGCTGAATAACCGGCCCAACGACATTACAGCGATCGCGCCTGTGATCAGAGGCGCGGCCTGTATCGCCGGGGCAATTAATGTAATCACGCTGAAAAATAACTCGATATCGAATTTGACGCGGCACAAAGAGAGCGAGAGAGGAGGCGCGGGCGGCAGCGGCGGCGATGGCGATGGCGGGCAACAGGGGAGCGGAGGAAGAGGAGGAGGAAGAGGAGGAGGTGGTGGTGAACGCGCGCGAACCACGAAATACGAAAAGTTCCATTGTTGATCGTATCGCGGCGGCGGAGGCGGCGGCGATGGGCCAGTAATTCGATATCGTTTAAACAATAGCGGTCAAATTTCACGTTATACATTGTGCGTTATACATCGCGCGCTAGTTATTACTTTATTTTTTTTTTGCTTTTTGCTTTCTTTTTCCTTTTTTTTCCACTCTAATTTCGCGACGTCGCGCCGACGTGGAACGGGAGATTGGTATCGGCTTTTTGTTAATGTGTCGAATCGAGTCGGATACCGATCGCATTGTTGTGAGTTTCGCACGCGCGAGGTCCCGAGAGTCGCTAACGAAATCGCTTTTATGATCAATCTCGTCGTCGCTGCGGGATAACTGGAAATGCGGCATTTTTATAACTATTAAACGCATGAAATTCTATTTAAAATTACAGTGTCTGGAATTACGGGATGATAGGTAATGATTTAAAATGAAGAGTTAAAATATTCCACACTATTAGTTTTTTCTAGATTCTCTTAAATGGAATCAGTATATTATCATTGAAAAACAATAAATAATCACTGATGATTTCATAATCAAATGAAAATCAATAAAATCTAACTGAAAGAATAAGCGATAGTGGCTGTTTCAATTAATGATATTAAATTTATAGCCAATATATTTTGTTAAACAAATATCCGAGTTTATTTCTAATCAGAAATTTTGTTTACTTTTTATCATATTTGAAAAATGTAATATATATATATATATATATATATATATATATATATATATATAAAATTCTAAATTTGAATCGCGCCTGTTTTCTTTCAGATATAGATGTTAAGAGATTTCTTTCTAAAAACAATAATTTAAAATAAATAGAAAAAACGTTAGTAACTATTTCTCGCAATTACGTGCAATTTTTACTAATTTTTCAGTGAAAATTTATTGCTATAATCAGTGAGACATAAGGAGGAGCAAAGTATGAGGGTTTTCATTAAATATTAGTGAAATTTTGCATCACTGCTTGACTTTCACTGATTCGGTTTAAGAGAGTAGCTATCCTTAGCGGATCATTCGTTTACGAGCCCCTATACATATATACACACATTCATATATGAAATGTATACATATATATACGTATAATCGAGATGGCAACGACGTGCTAATTACACGATGTTTCGTGTAACGAGATGCGGGTCCCGAGGGGGCAACCCTTTCCGAATTGGATAGTCAGAAGGGGTCGGAAGGAGAAAGGTTAGTCGGACGGACAGCAGAGTTCCTGGTAGTCTCCCTTTTTCGCCGATCGCTTAAATGATATCCTCTCTCATTCTTAATGTGTATTTTCTCCCTCTGGTCGTTCTTCGGCGGTTCAAAATTTTACATTTCGAACCGACGAAATCATAGGCCTGCGCGCCTACAGGGCCCCGAAATGCATCGGCCAACGCAGGTCAATTCTCTCTCTTTCTCTCTCTTTCTTCCCTCGTAGCCGTGTAATTTATAGAGGAAGACAGACTTTTCTTTTTTTTTCTACCTTCGCGCCATAAAACGCATAATTAATGCTCACCTGTCACGATTACTTCTCGAGACCTGTCGAAATAGCCGTTGATATTTTCCGATGCAAGTCAAGTTGGAAATGAATCTTCTCCCATGATTAAAAAATATTAATTTTTTTATTTATATTCCTATAATATGCCTCATAAAATATTATATCGGGCTCAAGTATGTGTTATTAAGTATACCTCGAGATTATACTTTCCAAGGGCACCGTACCCTAATAGAAATTTGACGGTAACGTGAATCAAGATTCTCCCCAAGGGGAGAAGGAAGCGTAATACAAATCAGGTGGAATTTGCATGGACGTGTCGATTAATGGGTCTCGCATCCTCGCGCCACGAAGAAGGAGGCGCGTCGGATCGGCGCGATGCTGCCCGAGGCTGATTGCTGTTTCTCGATGGTCCCGAGTGGACCATCGAGTTTATACGGCCCTGGGCGCCCTCTTAGGGCCGACAAACAACCTGCTGCGGCGGGTGCTACCGCCGGTGATGGTGGCCGCGTATTATCCCTCTATTAATATCATAATATAAACATAACTCGCGTGTGCGAGAGTCGGCGAGAGCTAATAACGAGAGCAGCGTGAGCGAGAGAGAGAAGCGACGGTAAAAAGAGAGAGAAAGAGAGAGAGAGAGAGAGAGAGAGAGAGAGAGAGACAGAAGAGAGATACGCGTTATTCCACCATAGGGTCTGTTCAGGGCCAGTAAGTTTTCTGGGGTCGCTTCGATGTTTCGATACCGCGAGGGGGATGCTCGCGCGGGAAGGGAGCAAGTGGCGCGTGATGAGCAGAGTGTGTTACACGGACATTATGCGAGATCCTGCCCTTCTCGCAACCCCGATCCTGCGCGCACCCTCCGCTCCATTCCCATCGCGCTAGGTTTTATATAATGACGAGAGGAGAGACAGAAAGAGAGAGAGAGAGAGAGAGAAACCCCTCGGAGAGAGTTACAGCTATATACGTACGTATATATCGGGTAATCGTTCCAACCCCTACGCATACGGGCGTGTACGCACGAATCGCCTGTTCGTATTGGTCGTCGACTTCCTGCTTCCGAGATGTTATGAAATTTTTTTTCCGCCGAAACGATGATGGCTCTCTAGTTGAAACTTAGGTCTCTTTCAAAGGATCGCATTTTAAGCGCATCCACGATATATCCTCAGTTTTTTTTGACTCGTTTTTGACGCGATGATGCTAATACTTATGTGTCCACACGCATACAATGGTAAACAATATTTTTTCTCATATATCATAGGTTTCGAGAGGACTTTGTTTTTAACCACAGCCAAGTTCTCTTTTTTTTGTTCGAAGACAAGCGTCAGCGGAGCGAGACGAAAGGACGTATCGTTGGCTTTCGTGTCGAAACGTATCATTACTGAATTAGCTACTATTACCCTGCCCGGAGTGGTAGTTAGCTCGATAATATTAATGTCAGCATCATCACGTAGGGTCACATTTAGCAAGGGCACATTAGCGCACGATAATTATCGTCGTTGGCGATAATTTTACGTCGAGGAGAGCGAAGAGATGGTGTCTTCTCCACCCCCTTGCCTTCTGCGCCGAAGCTTCTTGATACGATAATTTCCGTACGACATTCGTACGTCATCTTCACGACGGATACGTGAACATGAACGCGTTCGTTTCACGGGAGATGCTATTATGTATAATTTTTTTTTACATAACGCGACGAGACGAGGAAGCAAGGACAGAACGTGCTTTTTCACGAGGACAATTAATCAGCGATAATAAACGATTCTCATTTCGAGGAAGGAAACGCGAAGCGTTATTACTCTTGCACTCGCCTAATATAAATACAGGTAAAAATCGAGATATCGCGCCTTTCCGGCCGAGACGCGCGAGCGTTAACATAATTACGGTATGCATCGCGTGAATGCGCGCCGACTCGCTCGCCGCCTGCTTTTTATTCATTATTACACTTGTCCGAGATGCGAGATACGTCTTCCGGCGAGAAAACGCGCCAACGAAAACGCTCGTTCTCTCCGCATCGCAGCCGCGCCCCGCAATTTAGCACGTGCGCGCCGCAGCACACGTGCGCACGCGCGTGTGCGCGTACGTCTCTCTCGCGAGTATATATCGCCGCGATATATACTCACTTGTGCGTTGCATCGAGCCGCGTACAGGCCGACTCGAAAATTACGCGGCTCTCGCAGCACGTGCGCGATACGAGACGCAGCCGTACGTCTCGTGTGCGTGAGAACGCGTGTGCGCGACGCGTCATGATTGCATTTCAATCGGTCGTTGCCTTTTGATTGCTATATTTCGAGGGAGATTCGACAAAGACGAAATATCGCGCGTATCTTATTCTTTTCCGCATTGTCCGTAACGGTTTTTAAAATTTGCTCAACTTTTGAATTCGCAAGTCCTTTACCCTTTATCCGTGAGAGAAATCGTTCGATCGCTGCCGAGGAAATTGCGCGCTATTTTCATGCGAACACCGATCCGTCATCGTTTATTTCGGGATAGAATGGGGGAGATTTTTTTTTCACATCCGTATTCGATACAGCGATGATGTATATTACGGGCTATTTGCGACGGGCAGTCATTCGGGAGTCACCCGTTATATGAGCTCGCGCGCGATGGTACACTCGACTGTAGCACGCACTCCACGCACGCAGAGGGGTTGAGAGGGGTCGCATACGTTGCGGTATGGATTAGTTAGGCGGACGCAATAATTTCGCCGACACGGCCACGGGCAATGTTGCCTCTCTCCCTCTCGCATTCTCTCCATTTCGTTCTCTTCCGGTCTCTCCTCTCTCCATGGTTTTAGATGCGATCTGCATCCCCTTTCCCGATAGGGTAGTTGAAATTTTAAAATGTCATATAATTCTCCACTATTTTCATTATTTTTCCCTATCTCGTCATTTTTATTCCCGTCTATCGCAAGGAATTTTTTAATAAATATATCTCCGTCTCTCTCTCTCTTTAAAATATCAATGTACACCCACGATTGCGACAATTTCGCGCACTTCCGTCGCGCGAACTCGACCAATTCGGCTAATTATCACCGGGGGTGCGTCCGTAATTGTTTGTATGGATGAACGCTCAAGGACAGCAGTCATCGCTCTCGCATTAAAGAGGAGGCAGGGAAAAGGGGGGAGGGGTTGGGCATAATTAGACACGGGGGAGACTTTCTCAGAATTCAGGCGAACGCGATTTTATAGACGAACTCTCTAACGAGCGATCCGGATTTTACGGCGAACGGTGGTGTTAGCGACACGCCGGGATTTCGGGAAGTGGCACGATAAAATTACCGCCCGTTGGGTATAAATTTCACGAGATAACACGCGGCGACACGCGTTTATATCCGTGAACGCCGTTATATACAAATAGCCCGGACACTCTTATCGCGCGCGTTTGGCGCTAAACCTTTCTCTCTCTCTCCCTCTCTCTTTCTCTTTCCTCTTCTCTCGGTTTCAGGAACATTCCTCGAGATGCCCGAGCATCGGCCAAAAATAAAAGTTCTCGGTTACAGGTTCTAGTATCGGCAGCTGCGAGCGCTCAACGCGAGCTTAGACTTCCGCCCGATAATTTTTATTCGCTTCGATAAAGCGCGAGAGGAATAAGCGATTTTTCAATTTACTCAGAAAAACTATTTCTTTATTTTTATTTCCTAAATAATTTATATATATATATATATATATATATATATAATATATATATATATATTATCAATTTTATAAATTTATTATATATAATCGTACTTTGATGCAACAATTTCTTCTTATAATTTTGACATATCTCAGTTTTAAATCTTTCACTTGGTGATATTTCAAAGAACTGATATAATTAGATATTATTCCAATATTTGCGCTATTTCGGACACGATATTTTGTCTCGATCGCAGAGAGCAACGCAGACAAGAGAGAGAGCGAGAAACAGACAAACGACGACGGGACGAAGCGACCGGGGGAGAACCCCTGGCCACCCTTATTAAGATTCCAGCTGTGGAATTCTACCTGCGCCGAGAGCTCGCTACTGGTCTTAAGTAAATAAAACACGACCGGAGCCACGTCGCCTCCGCAACCGACGCGCGGCTCCGCTCGAGACTCTCTTCCACCAGCTCGACGACCCGCTTCGTTCTCTCCATTCCGCCGGCCTGGTTTGTCGCTGCCGCTTCCTGTCGCTCGCTCGGGAGCCCTCGGGGCCCTGCGTTCGCCGTGCCCTGCCCTGTCCTGTCTTGCCTTGCCTTGCCCGCGATGCTCGCCTCCGCGTTCTTCCCTTCCTCTTCCCTCAGCTCCCTCCTTCCCTCCCTCTATCTCTCTCTCGAACCCGTCGAGCCGACCCGTCCACGTCTCGTTTTCTCGTCCATTATTACGGCTGCTTTGCCTACGCCTTGCTCGCTCTCATCTCGATCTCTCCCTCTTTCTCTCTCTCTCTCTCTCTTTCTTCTCTTTCTCTCTACGTAAGCACATCGTCGTGAGGGAATTCAGGACCATGCTCTCCCGATCGGAGCGTCAAGGACGCGTCCCGGTCTCTGTTGCAATATCACTCTCTCAGAAGTGCTGCGTGTTCTCTAACGGATAAAGATTTTTTTTTGTTTTTTCGTTATCGTGAAAGCGTAGAAATTTTAAACGCGCGCGTTGCGGATGATTTAACGTAATATTCGGGAATGTATTAGAGAGATCGATCGCGTCGTTATAGACAAATATTGCGGACGCACGTGTAATTTTCAGCTTCGTTGCGGTCGCGGCCCGTTAAAACGTACAACGGGCTCCGTTAAATCTCCACTATCGTGTCCACGAAACCGCGACAAAGCGTCGACCGTGAATATTGGGTATATCCGTGATGTATTGAAAAATAAAGGGCGCGCAAGCTGTGATTATTCTTCCGTTTTTAATAGCCGCCGCGTTTATCTGGAATGAGAAATTTTACACTCCTCATTAATTATTTGCCATGTATATATATGAACCTCTTTTTTAAAACACAGCGTACATATTTATTGTTATCGATTCCATTCGAAAAAGAATCTCAAATATGTGGGATACATGCACACGTAGAGTCGGATTTGGTATCGATTGACAGATTATCGTTGACAGGCAGAGTCGCGCGAAAGACTCGGCGAGTTAAAACCGGCGTTTTCTCGCCGTCACGATTGTTCGACAAGGAATCATCTGGTCGACGCATTGCGACACGTGTCGTAGCTTCATCCGCGACCATATCGGGCAGCTTTCTATCGAGCAAGTCCGACGTTCCCTCGAGAATCGGCATAAATCGAGCCCTTCGGAATCGTACGGCAATTCCTTCGCGATCCACCTAGTTAAGAAAAAAAGAGCAAATACATTTATATACAAAAAGGTGCAAATTCTCGTGTAAAAAAAGAATATATATATATATATTCTTCCGAGAGAGAGAAAGAGAGAGAGAGAGAAGAAGAAGAAGAAAAAATACAACATCTTTGCAGGAAGACGATGAAAGTATTCTCAGTTTCACAATATGATACAATCCGTCCGTCGTTTTCACTCTTCTAAATAGCCGGGATCTCCAGACTCTCCGGGCCTTTCGTATTCTTCTTACATACGAATCTCCGAGCGAGATGATGACATACATCCGCGGGGCTTGTTACTCGTTACGCTTACGCGTTGGATGCCATCGCGGATGCCTATCCACCGTTTCAGGGAACGTTTTTAATATTCCTTGGGGTCGCTTCGCGCGACTGTCATCATCGCGCTTTCCACAACGGTTTTTCGCTTCCCGAGGAAAGAAAAAAAGGGGCGACACAATGCGCCAGTTCTCGACGATGATGACGACACTGTCGCGCGATCGTCGCAGTTACATGCTTGTCAGAGGGAGAGGAGGGGTCGCCTCAAGTTGCAGCAGCCGGTCTCCGATGCATCTCATCGGGACAGGCTCTCTCGCTCGAGGCGATCACCACACGCATATCGTATTCCTCCGCGTTTTCGCACAGTGGGGGTGAGAATCACCCCTGTGCGGGGGGGAAGAAATACTGGGACGGATAAAGAGAAGACTTCCGGGCATAATCCGGGGAACGTCGCGAAGAGAGGCGCCGGAACAAATCAAGCTTTTTCATTGTTCCCAGCCCTCGGGCACGCCGTCCTCTTTCTTCTATCGTCTTCTCCCTTTTTCTCCTTTCGTCTTCGCTGACGATTGAAAGCAACGCCCGAATAGGCGTCCACTGCAATCGAGAAGTTTATCCAAAAAGGGATATATGAAGAAAGTTATGAAATGTACAGCGTGTTCAAAAAGGGAACAAATTGATACAGGCTATTAAAATGCTGAAATGTCGAAAGTTGAATTTATGTAAAATCACATATATCCAAAAATATTTATTCGAACGTTTATAAAAGAATCAAAACAAAACTATTTTTATCGATATTTTTAAATGAATAATTGTGTTACTTATACATGTATGGTATACTTCGAAATTATATCCGTTTCTTTAAGTGCTTCAAAATAAGAAAATGCAATATTCTCGTCAGAAACGTCAAAGATCCTCGTCAAATTTTTTTCCGAAGTAAGTCTACGGCGCGGAAAATATGCGGCAACGGAAAGGACTCCTCGGTAAAGTGGAGAAGAACGGCAGGATTTCGAAAGCGGAACACGCATTGTATCCCGAGAGCAGCGGCGATGGAGAGAGAGGAGGGGGGAAAAGGCAGGCCGGTCCTTAAAGGCCCGGGCTTCTAGGAACTCCGATGGTGCATTCGGTCTCGAAACCACCGCGCACGAGTGGAAGTTGTTCACTTGGAGGCCACGACCGGCCGGTGTGTGTGCTACCACATGGGGTTTGCAGTTACCACGAAATATCTGAAGCCACATCGCGCAGTCCGTATCGCGTTTCTCGATTCCCCCAGAGTTCCTTCGTCTCAGAAAATGTCGCTTCTCCTCTCCTCGGCCTCTCCGATATAGTCGGGCTGTTGTCCGCTCGTTGACTACATCGAAATGCATATTTTTTTTCCGTTAAACTAGCATTCGCGCTAGCGAGTATTACGATTTATTTTTAACATAAAATTTGACGATTGTAATTTTTTAAAAATTCGATAAAAATAGGATGAATCTTTTCAGAAATATCAGCTTAAAAGATTTTTCCGAAAATTTGGTTTTACTCGTATCCGACTGTCTGGCGTGCGTGCAATTGATTTGTTTTTCAACTGTTGTGCTTTATTAATAAGCTGTGCGACGAGGAGACGAAAACCGAGAAAATAACTGTAATCTACAATCAGCGCAAACAGTAAACGTGTAATTATGAATTAAGGATGAATCGGAGGAAAATCCGGGCGTAATGCAAGGATATGGGATTCGAGGAGAAGTCGTCCCGGACAAGGTGAAGAAAGATTGCTGATTTTTATTGTTCGATTCCCGTGCGCGTGTGTGCACGCTATATCGATCGAAATGCGAGAGAACGAAGCGAAGTTGATTGGGCATCATCTTGCTCGGCTTGAATCGCTACGTGCCCTGTAATAAATCCCCGGAAATTCTTCGTGTCTTCTCCTTACGCTGTCATCTGCACCACGCATCCCCATTAGGAGCGTGCGTCTCGTCAAGTCATTTTGCTTTCAAATAAAAAAAGACACGTTTCTCGACGAGTGGGATGGTATTTTAATTAAATTATTATAGATGATTGTCTTTATAAGTTATATATATTTTATATGCATAAACATTATTTTATAGTATATAAATTATATTTAATATTTTTAATTATTTTTTAATATTTTTATATTTTTAATATTTTAATTATTTTTTTATTTTTTAATATTTTTAATATTTTTATTATATATATATATATATATATATATATATATATATATAAATTAATATGGAAAATCTGAGCATTTATGTAATTTTTTATTCTTATTTTACTTAGAATTATATTTTAAATTTTATATATTGTTTTGACAGTATATAAAATGTGCAAAATTCCTCATTATAGTAAAAAGAAAACGACTATTACTTTTATAAATTCTACATTATTAGCATTTAAAAATATTCTTTTATAATATTCATTTTTTTCTAAATATGAAAAGAAAATTAATCTCTATTTTACGAAACGTTAAAGTAATTAGTTCAGAGTCGTTATCTTTATGTTAGCATATCGTTCCTAAATTATCTGACATGAAACTCTCTTTTTTCTTCACCCCATCATAGATTACGTTTTTTATACATTAAACAGTTCTAGAAGCTTCTCTTGGCGCGATATAGGTTTTATTTCCATCGACGTGATATGACCCCATTTTCCGCAATATTACACGGGGACTTGCGATGGGGTAGCGCTACGTTGGATGATGTGTACTCAAACGAGAGCGCCGCGCACGGCGAGCGAGCCGGATGGTTGGTTTAGAGGAAACGAGTAGAAGAAGAAGACGAGGACGCGCGCATAACGATGAAGAAGAAGGGTTGGCAGGTCGTTGAACATAAAAGTGGCCACGGTACAAGAGAGAACGAGCGAGTCACGTGTCTATCCGCGCGCGCATCGAGACGGATCGACAGGAAAACGTTGTGCTGCGCGACGTGTTACTTACTGGCGGTAACAGGAGCAGAGAGAAGAGACGCGGCAAGCGCTTCTGCATTAGCAGTTAGCTAGCTAGCTAGCTAGCTAGACGAGTTGACTGGTTCGCCAGTTGATCGTCTCCTTCTATACCGCTCAGTCCCTCTCTCTCTCTTCTCTCCTCGTTTCATCACGGTCGCGTTGCGCGCCTTCTCGCGAGCCTCACGACTCCCCCTCCGGGGCTGCGCCACCAGTAATTGCTTCCTTTGAGTAGCTCCGGAGGTGTAATTTAGTCCCCGACCAACAACCTTAACTAATTAACACACCGAGCAGCGAGCGAGTAAGTGAACGAACGAGTGACGGAGAACGAGCCGCGACGGCTTGACTGACGGACTGGCTGGTTGACTGGCGGACTGGGTGGCTGACTGACTGGCTGGCTCCTTCCTCATCGTGCTCTCGCCTTTCCTCTCTATCTTCCTCCTCTCTCTCTCTCTCTCTCTCTTGGTTCCTTCGCGCGTCGATGATCGAACTCGGACGAGTCGACCGCCGCGGGGCGTCCTCCCTCCTCATCTCGCCGAGGCGCCTCAGGCCCAACTACTCACCACCTCTTCTGCAGCCCTCGTCACACGTGACCTTGCGTGTCCGTACGCTCGCGGTAATTCAAGTACTCGAGGAAGCTGATCTCTCTGCCAGCTCTGATCTAATCACTCTCGGGACAAGCCGGCAATTAACCAAGTACTCGCGAGCTTTCGCAATTTCTCTTCTTCTGCATCAAGACGACGAACATTTCGTTCGCGGATGTCGCGACTGCAAGCGAGCGAGTGATTCTTATTGATACTCTCGCGCACGCATCTTGTCAAAATCTTGTCAAAATGTTGTTTGGTTTTACACGTGTCTACATAGCATCGATTCTCGATAAACGAGATATGGAGGTGAAGTGCGCATCAGTGATGTCACGCTACTTTACTCACCGGACGTTGCTGTCAACGTCCATTTAGATTCCCCGTGCCCTCGCTTCCTTCGCTCTCGTTACGAGCGAAATTCGAACAACCGGGCGTTTGAGATTGCTCCGTTCGAGATTGTTTTTCTTGCCGGTTAACGAGCGGTCCGTTTTGGCCCACCTGTCGTATGAGTCTTTCTTAAGGGTCTCTCATGTCGCTCCTTGTTCCATATTGTCGCGATTACTGCGAAAAGTGCGTTGATCCGATATTGAGAGGAAGATGCGGAAAGAGAACGACTGAGAACGGGGGGGGAAGGCGAGAAGCGAGAAAAGCGTCGCTTTTTTCCTTCTTCCTCTTTCCTCTTCTCTCTCTTTCTCTGTCCCTGGATACCTTTCTCGCGAAGTAGAAGGAATACTCTCGAGATGCGCAACGATGCTCGTATTTAACACCTGATTAAAGCGAGAGGGAGAGGGACAGTGAGCGAGCGTTGGCGTGACCAAAGCGATTGCTGCTGCGAGATGAGGGCCCTCTCTTCCCCCGCGCCGCACTCGTCTCACACCTCGGTCGTCCCGTTCTCGCCATCGGACCCCTCTTCACGGTTTGAGGACATAAGGTGGCCCGGTCGGTTCTTCGTCGCATCCACGTATGCGTGTGTGCGAGCATACTCGCGGTGCCCTCGGATGAGACGAACGAGGAGGGACGAGGGGACGGAGAGGTGGCGGCGGGAACGGGCCCCGAGCGACAGCGTAATCACCTGGACGAACTACTACACACACTACCGCGCGCGCATTGGCGTAGCCCCGGAACGAGAGGAAGAAAGAGAGAAGGAGAGAAGCGTGTGTCACACGAAAATTGCGGGCCGACCGGGCCACGATTTACGACGGGCCCCGGGAATTTTGTTAGCGTCCAAGAGAACGACACGGGGGTAGGAGCGGGAAAGAGGTAACGGACGGGCCGGTCGCGAAGCGCGTGATTCACATGTAAATTGGACACGTCGATCGTCGAGAATCGCGCTCGTGGGCCTCGTTGTGGTATGACATCGATGCCACGTGGATCACGTTTCCCTACGAAGGCCCCGATGCGATCGCCCATCACCCCTCGTTTGCTTCTTTACCTTGCAAAATGCACAAAAGCGCGCGTTCTTCTTTCTTTCTTTTTTTTTTTTTTATAAATGTCTTTGTTTCCAACATAAGTTTGCATAATGATGGTAATTCTTAAAAAAGGAAGGGAAGAAGATATTTAAACATTTTTTCTCACGTGGAAATATAACTAGGAAAGTTTGAAAATGTGTTTTTTTTTTAAGCTCAGAAATTTTATTTCGCTCTTACATATGCATATTGCGAGGACGTGCAAGCTCGCCTTCGTGCTTAACGAGGTCGTCATCGTCGACCGCGAGATTTCCGCAAGATTTCCGATTACGGAACGGAATCATGACGCGAATAAAGCGGCGAGTCGTTCGTACGCGTTTGCGCGAATTCCATTTCCCTCCCTTTCGCCTTCTTCTGCGTGTAACCGCACCCGTTTGGTTCCCAGGATCCTTTGAAAATGTAATATTCCCTCGTTAATTTCTCGCTGCGAAAGAAGCGAGAAAAGCGTCGCAGGAAAAATGCGTGAAATAAATGTCGGAACGCAGCGTCAAAGCTGCGCGGAAATTCGTTTGCTTTCAAGTTTTAATTTTTGACGCCGACTTTATCAAGAAGGCAACCTCGTTAATGTCGCGCCGTCCTGTTTCTCAGCAAATCTCGCGTCTCTTCTCCCGCCCATGGCTAAAATGTAACATTGCTTTATTGCCAGTTGTTGTTATTTCATTGTCATTACCCAGAGAATTATCAACCAAGAGAATTATCAATGTATATATATATAAAATTAAATTTTTTTCTAATTTCTGAGATTCTCCTAGAGTCTCGAATGTTCATATCAGTATAACTCGCTGTCGCTCTTAGTTTGTGCTCTTGTATCCCGGTAAAGGAGTGGCGACAGCATCTTGAGAAAGAGAGGCACCTTGTATAACTCAATTATATTATTTATATAGCGCGTTCCGTCCCCTCAGGCGGGATATTCGTTGAATATTCATGGACGCGCGACGCTCTCGCGCGCCTTGCAAACGTCATTGTTTCGCGCCAGGATGATTATAGAGGCCCGGATCGATTCGGATCGTGATGGGCTCTCTGTTTCTCTCTCTCTCTTTCTCCCCGTCTCTCGCTCAGACCTTGCTCTCGTCCCGAGACAATGACTGTGGACGCAAAGAAGAGGCGCGATTGCGCGTCGCGATCTCCATTTCACAACGCGAGGCGCGGCTATTTTCTCTCTCGATTACTCCAAGAAACGTCGACCGGCTCGAGATCATGACGAAACAATAATTTGTATGAGATCTCGTTCTTCTCGATCATCGACGGCGAGTAACGTGCTTCTGTCACTTTTGAAATTCGGGAAATTAAAATTTCGAATTACGAGAAGAATCGTTGATTGTTACATGTGCGGAAATAACGAATATGAGCAAAAGTTACAATCGTACGCTATAGAAATCATTTAGGTAATAGTTGCGAATTTTTCCTACAATTGTAAACGAACGTAAAAGAGATCCATAAGATCTATTGTAGCAGCGTTTGTCGAGATGATTTTAACGCCTCGATACTTGTTAGGCGAGGAACCTGGCCTGGAATTTTTGTTGTAATCAAGGTTGCGGGCCATTACGCGGACCCTCCTAGTGTGTAAATTTTCCTGCCATTCCGTCACGCGTTACAATGGGTCACGTGAACAGAAGTGACGTCACGCTCGTCACGCCCATGCGGAGGGCACCGAGAGAAACCGAGGGGACGCCGTGCGTGGCCTTGAATCGACACCTTGCTGGATCGCTGCCAATCGGGCTCGCGAGCACGAGACGACGGATGCTGCGCACGGTGCACGGAAAGAGAAGGATTTTTGCGGCGAGAGAAAAATCCAGCGATAGCGATCGCGTCTCTAGGTGCGGCGTGATTTTGAAATATCGTTTCATGTGGCTCGAGAAAAATACGGCGGGTGACGTGATAGCGCGGTACATTTTTCGACGACGTTATAAAATTTACACCAGCTGTCTCTTTCTCTCTATTATCTCGTCGATCTGTATGCCTCGCCTTGTTCCAATGTTTGCTAGTTACAGACTACAATGCGCGCAATCAGTGCGGTATGTAGAGCGATACGCGCAATGCACGCGCAATTAGTCGGACGCGATGACTGGTCGCGCGATTATTATAGGAATCAACGACTGAGCTGACGTAATTAAATTTCTTTCCTCGAGTTCATCGCGCGCCGATGCCCCCCGATGCGTACACCAATGGGCCCCGGACTCAGCCCCTTGTTCACCGCATTAACAGGCATGACTTGAAAAATGCGGTTCCTAACACCGTCCTGTCGGTCCGTCCGTCCGTCCGTCTCGGTGGAATGACCGACGAGATCGTATTATTAATGCGTCTTCTTGCCTCGTTTCGTTGATAGTTTAGGGCTCTCCGGACGGAGAGGCGGGGAGGCAGGGCAGAGGGGAAGTACCGGATGGAAGGAGCAAATTGCAGAATCCAAAATTGACGGCATTATATGAGCGCACGAGTGTCCGAGAGTCCACATGTGTCGCGAGAATTTTTTACAACGTATGTGTGTAACGGTAGAAATTTGTTTACGATAAGTAATTAAATAACAAAGTAACAAACGCAATAGAAAAATAATAATAAATAACAATTAATAAAAAAAAATTAATAACATTTGTGGGGTATTTTTGCAAACACATTGCGGTGCAAAATTGCACAAGCGAGGATAGAATTAGTCGTTAACGAAGTGCATTTTATTGCGGAGTCGTTACGTTTTATTCTTGGATTATAAAGCGTGATTGGATTAAATTAAATATCATGGGACAGTTTTGCAGTACGTTGAATTTAGTTAAACGTTAAGTGAAACGAAAAATGCCGTTACACGTGCATCAGTAGTTCCCTTTCATGTACTGTGTGTTACATTATTTTTTTTTCCCTGGTGCGAATACGATTCGTGGCTTCGGTCGCGCGGTTAAAAAATCGTTTATAAAAATCTGTCGGTTTGTTAAACGTTTTTTCTATTTTTTTTTAAATTCTTTTTATTTATTATTTTTTTGCAATTATTTTATTTGTCTCGTCGTAAGTGTGGGACACGTATCAGTTCTTAATATAACCCGCTCATTATCACGATTTTCGTGCTCAATCATCTCGTGCGAATAACTCACGAATTTCTGACAATCTGCGGTTGCAAAGATTCCTCTCGGACATGGGTCGACACACAACGATACGAATTTATCGATCAGTGTATGAGAGATTTTAAAGTTTCTTTTTGCCTTTAAATCCCTTTATATCAAACACACATAGTCGCGAAAGGTGTTGCTGCTCCTGACCTTTCTTCATCCCGGAGCGGAGCTTAACGCGCCTCATGAATTTCTTATCGTCGCAAAGACTCGACGTACTTAATCTTCGGCAATTCACGCGAAGAAAAATCGCTTGCATTTATAATGGATATCGTACCGTTCCTCTCGCGGCTTCTTGACTTCGCTCCGGCTTCTCGAGGGATAAGAAAATTTCTCCCTGATCGAACGTGCTGAATAAAATACTCCAATCGCGCACACTTTCTTCCGCGCTTTTAAAACTTTAGCATCTCCTTTAATATATCCTAATCATATCACAGGGTAGATAAAAGCAGCCGACTCATGTGTTACAAAGATGCTCTCAAATATGCGCATTTTTTTCAGATTTAATTTTATTTTTAATTTGAAAAGAAATTTTCATCATGGTTAAAAAGCTGGGACAAGAGTGCAATTTTTTTATTATACATTTATTATACATTATTTTATTATACATTTATTATACATTATTTTATTATACATTTGTTATACATTTATTGCGAATATTATAATCACGCGGGATGAGACATTTGTCGTTACTCGCGGAATTGAATTTTCGGTGGGTCTTTGCTCGACATCGCGCGAGATTGCGACGCAATATTTCAACGTGAAAACTCGTTTTAGGCGAACGGTGTTTTTCACAGCTGGTGTCCCTTGCGAATCACTCGCGATTAGTCACGTGTCGCGAAGTACACGGCTTAAAAAGCTTGTACAACAGCCCGAGCCAGGAGAAGTATTTATTTCGCGTCCCGATATCGTCGCGCGGCGACGTGAACACATTTCTCTCTAAGCACCTCCACTTCTTTAACAAAACGCTCAAATCTTAACCGCGTCGACGACATGGAGTGTGATTGATCACAGCTGGTTGAATGCGCGCAGGAGAGGAAGAGGGAAAAGATTCCATTTCATAGATGAAGAGAAGTTTGACCATAGATCTTGAGACATTAAGGCACTGATGGACTATAACAATATGACCCAGATTTTACAAAAAGATAATTTTTTTTAAACATTATTATAACTAAGTTTCTATTAATCGATAACTTTAAATGGATGAACGTGAGACTTAATGATAATATATTGTTAATATTGTTTTGATGATTTAAATTTTTTATACGTGAAATAAACGATAAAAAAGGATGCAACTTCTGTCTAGGAACTGGCTTTGGATGGCTTTCCGTTCTACGTGTGACACATCGCCGATTGCGGTGTGTAATCCAAAGAGGGACATTAATATTGCATAGCGCGAACCTGTCGAACTACAGCAACTCGCTGAAAGCGCGGTAACTAAATCGGGCATTATCCGTGGGATTCTCTTGCGGCGCCACATTTTTTGATCCGCTTCTAAAAATCATTTCCCATCTCGCAATTTCTTACAAAATACACGAAATACTAGTCGCTGGATCGACATTAAAATCAAAATTAAAAATCGAGAAAATATAATAATCGAGGAATGCAATAATGGCTGCATTTTTTGGCACAAAATCGATAAAAGTTAGTTTAATTCGAGAGAGATCCGATTTGCCTTGCGATATTATATTTTCCGCGTTCAAGGAAGGGCAGGAGAAAACAGAAAGACGAGAAATACGCGACGGAGAAAGGAAGGAAAGGCAAAAGGAAGGGAGGGAAAGAAGGAAGGAAGGAAGAGAAACGTTTTCATCGCCTGCGTTTTACAAGGGCCTCTCTCGAGGGGCAGTTAAGAGCCGCTCTATGTAATTTGAGCGATCGCGCGGTCGCACCCGGTAATTCATAAGTACGTGTCCTCTCCACGGTGAAATTTTATAAGGTGAGCAACATTTTATAGGGACGCCGCAGCGGTGCCGAAGGCGGGGGGGGAAGGGAAATGCGAGGGAGAAAATTACATATCGGCCCGCAGGACGACGCAGACCGCGCCGGGGACTTTCTACCCCCGATCGCCCTATGAGGGGGCCCTCTCCTCTTTCTCTCTCTCCGCGTGCCCTCTCCAAACGGAATACTCGATCGCGATTAAACATACATAGACACACCTCCGTCGTTCACCTTTAATTCCGCGCGCTCTGCCTTTTGCGACGACGCTTCCGCCACGTCGGCGAGTATTTTTTTTTCGCGTTTTTCTTTTCCTTTCTGCTTTTCCTTATTCATGGCAGACAATGAAATCGAAGATCAATCGCGGTGACGCAATTTTGCAACATTGCTCTTGTATAGCTTTTTATGCTAATAATTCTGATGTAATTCTTGAGAATTCTTGAATTAATTTTGGATCTCGCTCTTTTTAATATAAAAAAATCCGATATGTAAACAATGCATAATGGTGAAACGTAACGTGACGGCAAGAAGCCGTGCGAGAATACTCGAGAAACACGCAGTGTCGCTCGAAAGACAACCGTCTTATGGGGGAGTCCTAAAAAGAGAGCACCGGCTATACAAGCGGTAGGATACAGAACAAACGGAATTTTTGATGGAGAGATCCGTTATTCACGGGTCTACCGAGTCCATTGTATACGATCGTGGTGGCGGCCCTTGGTCGCCGGGCAAACTGTCCTCCGGGGCTGATCGATGGTGCCTTCCTAGCATTAAATGGAAGAGGGACGACGGGAGAGGAAGATAAAGAGAGACCCGCTCGCCGACTTTAACCCTAGATATTTCTCATTTTGCAGCGCGACATCTCGATATCTCGGCCCCGGCGTTAAATTGTTCTCTTGTCCGCGGAAGAAAAGAAACCTTAACGAAGGCACCCGCAATAGGTTGAAGCCCAACCGCGAAGAGCGAAACTTTTTAATTATTACTCGTTCCAAATTTTTCGCGTTCCTCGCTTTACGCAACGCATTAAGATGCTCGTTAACTCCTGCCGGGAAATTATGTAAAAATGCTTTCCTTATCTTACCACTCAAGACTCGCAACTTTTTTTTCTCAAGATGCTCAAACATTTCATCGTCGCGAAACTTTCCCGGCGCGCGCCAAAGAGTTTATACTTCCCTCTACTCCTTGGGATGGAATGCAATATATTGGTTAAAACTTTACAAAGGGTTCGAGGAGTGTTAATCTCATCATCGGATCATCGAGCGTGTTTATTCCATTCGCGGCGTAAATTGCCCGTTAGTCCTTCGGACTCTCGAACCGCAGGTTCCGGCGGTTTTCTGGAAACCGTCCGAGGACGACTCTCACATGGTATTTGTAACGTCGCGGTGGAAGACCAGGTAGAATACGCCGTCTGTACAGCCTCGAGGACGCAAAGGAATGGCAAGGGATAGCCGCCGTTCGTAGAATATTAATAACGATCAACCGCGCGTATACACGGGGACGCACGTTCGCGCACACACGCTAATCGTCCTCCATCCGGGTCCGGAGATCGCAATCATGGTGTATAATTATTTCAGTGGCCGTGCTATTTTTATCCGCCACCCCAAGTCGCGACGCAGGTAGAGAAACGCGTCGGCCGCGTACAATGAAAACTTTTTCGCCTCGTTATCGCGTTTACTCTTACGCCATACTTGTCGGCAATATTGACGGCGATGATCTAACTTTGGTACCGTAATACTTTTTTTAGGTACGACGTATAAAAGAAAGTTGTTTAAATAAATAAAAATTGTTAAAATAATAATTGCGACAAGATTGATGGTGACTTTGTGAAATGGATCACGCAAGAATATCAAGCTCGATTACTCTCACGTCATACTTGCTGGCACTAGCGGATCCTGACATCGATAATGGGCGGGATTTCTGCAAAATTATTTGATTTAATATTTTTCATGCTTAGCTTTATTTTTCTTTACTTATATATTTTAAGCGGATTCAGCAAAATTAATTTCTTTTAATTTGCAAGGGGGGATTTTAACCCTAAACCCCCTCAGGATCCGTCAGTGCTTGCTGGCAATATTGACGGTCATGATCCAACTTTGGTAGCGTAATACTTTTTCTTCTAAGTACAACGTATAAAAGAAAGTTGTTCAAATAAGTAAAAATTGTTGAAATAATAATTGCAGCGTGATTGATGGTGATTTTGCGAAATGGACCACGCAAGAGTATCGAGTTCGATTACTCTTACGCCATACTTGTCGGCAATCTTGACGGCGATGATTCAACTTCATTATCGTAATACTTTCTCTTCCGAGTACGACGTATAAAAGAAAGTTATTTAAATAAATAAAAATGGTTAAAATAATTGCGGCGAGATGGGTGGTGATCTCGCGAAATGGACGAATGGACGACGCAGGAGTATCGAGCTGCAATATGCACGATTAGAAACACGATTTTCTTTTTACCGCGATGCACACGCCGCTAATGCAGTACACGGAACGCCGCACCGTATTCCATTAACATGCACCTCGCGAGATCAAACGGCGCGTTCGCGCTGCTCATCCGAGAAGTCTCCCGGCCCCGGGAAAAAGTTGAACTCCTAAAGACGGGCACGTCGTTGGGCGCGCGCCTTAATATTCTCACGGCAATCCCGCGGGTCTGGTGAACCGCTGCTGGCGTCGATCGCCGTAACGCGACGCGAACGGAAAACGGGAGGGAAAAAGGGAGCGAGCCGGGGAGAGAGGGGAAAGGGGGGAAGGGATTGATAATGGCTGGACGTCGCGCGCGATAGAAGAAAAACAGGCCGCGATCGCGAGAGAAGAAGAAGAAGCGTTTCTCAGTTAAGTTACGCGACAATGCCGTTGTTACCCGTTCATGTTTTGCGAGACGCTCGTTTCACGTGACACGATCGCAGTTTCTCGACATTATGTAACACTTGCCGTGACAAATCCAGGATGGAATAACGATTTTTTTTGTATTTTTTTTTTTATTCGTCGCGCGATTCGCAAAACGATGGACTTGTCCGTTCAATTTTATCATTCGTTTCGCGTATACATATTTTCCGCATACCAACGCGAGTGTACGTGTGTTGGTACACACGTCGTGATTTCTCTGGAAAATAACGCGATCTCTCTGACGCATTTTTTTGCGAGCTACATCCGCCCGTAATGAACATGAAAAATTCTCGGTCAATATTTCGATGCAAGGTGCAGCCGTCCACCGGCTTCACGTGACGTCATGCGTATATGTGTAATATTTTTGCCACAAATCAGGTGGAAAATATTCGTTATTTGTTGTAATCATTTGGAAGATATTCAATGAGACTTTCAACCATTGATTTTTTTTTAATGTGTATTTTAAAAAATTCTTACACAAAATAACATAAATATTCACGAAACTTCATCAAAATTACAACGAATGAAGAGAAGATATATGATATTCTCTTTCAATATCTATATTTTTCATTTTACAAAAGTATTCGAATTATTTGGATTAGTGTTTCTCGTATAAAGTGCATATAGCTGTTCATCAACCTCGCGTGACATTTGTATATATGTAATATTTTTACTACAAATCAGTTGCAAAATATTCGTTACTTATTATAATTCATCTAGAAAACATTCAACGAAGCTTTCAAACATCGATTTTTGAAAAAATGTGTATATTATAAAATTTTCATACAAAAAAAAATAATGTAGGTATTTACGAAACTTTATTCAAATCACTCCCGATATCATCCTTTTTCAATGTATCTATATTCTTGGCGACGCAAAGGTACACTTGAATTATTTGGGTTAGTGCTTCTCGTGTATCTCTCCCTTTATTATCGATCATAGAATACGAGCGAGTGTTCTCGACGGCAATATCCGCACAACAAGGAACGCGTAGAGATAATTATTGTGAGCCGCGTTCCCGACAAATTCTCCCTTAATTAACGCGAAGAAGCGCACGGAGGCGCCCGTGTACAAACGAGCGGCCAAGTACACATTACGCACACATACGAATATACAGTGTCTCGTACACGTGTTACACATACAGATACATATACGCGCACACATATCGACACATAGCAAACTTAGTGGCGCCCGCGCGCGCGAGGGTAGCGGCAACGAGAAGCTTCATTATTTTCTAATGTACTTGTTAATTGACCAATCGCGGAAGGGAAGTGCGCCTCCCACGCCGAGGCCGCCTCTTCCTAGTGTTAACCAGAGCCGGAACAATTTAATGATCGGAGCTCCCGTGCCCCTTTCTCGTCCCATCCGCCTCCTCGTTCGCGTCGGGGATTATTATGACGCCGCGCTTCGGGAAATCTTTCTCTTCTTCTCACACCCGGCTTTTCTCTCCTTCGTTCGGGCTTCCAAAGGAACGGTTTCTGAGCGACGAAAAAGGCGAAAGGCGCTCCCGACATGGAAGAAAATGGCTTTTGCGGAATCGACAGAGTACTCGCGATCGACTCGCACGTCAATCGACTTGCACGAGAGGGTCTCGTTTGGGGGATCGCACGGCCAGATGGACGAGAAAAGAGTCGCACTTTTCCCTCGCGTCATTTCACTCGAATGCAGCGAGCACTTATTCGCAAATATTTTGCGCAAGAATTCACGAACGAGATAAATCGCGAACGACGGAGAAAAGATCGTCGTCTTTTGCACGACGGATTTCAAAGGACGCTATTTCTCCCGATTATCCTCTGGACCCTCTCCATCGTCGATTGTCTCGCGGCTTCGAGTCAAAATTGTCACGCAATGTGTGTGTAAATTAGTGGGATTTACATTACGAAACAATGCCAAGTTTGACGTTTAAATCAAGTAATAATTAATTGAGGAGTACGTGAAGGATCTCACGCGTACAAATAATTTTCAAATGAATCTCTTGAATTTTCACCTTTTTGCGAGTTATATTTTTTATTATATATACGTGCGCGATATTTGATAATTAATTTTATACATTTTAATTCAGCAAAAACATCGAAATTTCGGACGCACTTGATCTGCTGTCCGTTTGATTCCACGCAAAAGGAACACAGATAACAATGTTTTTCCGGTTATAGTTGTGCTCATGAAATTTAACGAAGTACAAAGCGCGATGTAATTAGAATGAAAATTCCACTTTCGGATGCGTGCCGGCTCTTTGTCGAAAATATATCAAGAATTGCAACGATGTGTTTTTAGTTTTAATTATTTTACGCTGCGGCGCGACGCTCATATCACCACCAGTCGCAACTCGTGGGATACAACTTTGCCTCGCGAAAATTCAACATTTCGCTCGGACGGCGAGAAAAAAAAATATTCGCCAGATTTACTAAATTGCCGGTCCGCCAGGCTTACAAATAAATGTAATTACTACGTTTATTTATTTCGCTGCGCAATCTATGACAGAATTCATTGACACAAATCCCAATATACAACGCGGATATAACGGCGCGTTTAATCCACTTTTTCGACGCACAATTTCGGGATTAATTTAATTGGGTTTTCGTTCGGCGCATAATGTCTAGATAAATCTAACTATCTCTTATTTTCTATCGCTCTATGTTCGCTGCTTTTTTCAGGATTCTCTCGTATTATACGGACATCTCGTTATGATATATGCGCGGGCCAGCACACCTTTATACGAGTCGAATATTTCATACCCCGTTTAGGGTTAACCACGAGATGGTCGATTGCATAAAGCATTCCGATTCTGCTTCACTCCGCCTTCTGCTCTCATCGATGACCTGGAACATTTGTGCGAGAGAACTCGCCTCATCTTGGGATCCTCTCTATCTCTCTCTTTCTTTCTCTTTCTCTCTCTCTTTATTTTCGTCTTTGCTCTCTTCGAGGAAAGAACGTCGTTCGATCGAATGGCCTCGGCTGCCTGGACGGACTTAAGTCAGCGTGGCAGACAGCGGATGGAATAATGACCCGCGTCCCCAAATGACGCGAGGTGCATATTTAATGCTCTCGCCTATACAGTGTCGCGTCGGGTCTGTTTGTGCATGCGTACTCTGGCGCCGCTACGCGTCTTCGGGATAACGAGACGGAGATATTTGATGGGAAGAAGAGAGAGAGAGAGAGATGGAGAGAGAGAGAGAGAGAGAGAACACGTTATATAGTTGCACGTGTTGAATTATCAAGGATTGTTTTAACAAAAGTCTCAACAAAGATAAAATCGAGCTTGTTCCTTCAGTTTCCTTAAATTCTAAACCTGTCTTGAAACTTGAGTTAAGTCTCTACGATTTCAGATTCTAATAATATAATTTTGCCAATGTATACATCAATTACGCGACTAACGTTGCTTTGCCATTCTTTCTCGTAAGATTTCTTTCGTTCTTCTTGTTTAGTAACAACATCGTGGGTCGGCGACGACGGAATCGAGTGGCCTTAAGTGGTTTATCGCTCCCCCGCCCGTCTTGTTTTTATTGAATGAGAAGCCGTGATGCGATTTCGCTCGAGCAAATAACCAATCGATTTATCCGAAGGCATTAGGCGATCGTCTTCCGGTAAACGTCTTTTAATTTCCTCGCCGGGAAAGCTAGAGTGGAATCGCGGTTATCCGCCATTACGCTACTCGTTACGCTAGAGTTTACTTTGCAACAACGTTGTAACGAGAAACGAAATAAAATGCTCCAGAATTTCAACCGCCAAATATATCCCCTCAGCGTTGCGTATGATTTGAGTTTGATACGCACTGCTACGCTCAAAAATTCATCACGCAGCCGCGCGTTCTGTTTGAATACCAATTACTCGAGCACGTACTTCGAACACGAAAATGACAAGAATACCGGATAAAAACGAAAAAATGGGATAATTAATGGAGACGTTATCTCTTTATCTCTCTCGCATTTGGATATTTATTTCTTTTTTATCTCTTTACGAGCGAATAAAATGTTGAAAATTATTATGCTTCCACATCTCTATACACAATCTGTGTATATAATCTTCATATCGATCGCTAAATTGCCGTATTTCTTATATGAAGTCGGAGTCAATTTTGAAGTGGGGAGGGAGTTTTCAACTTGCAATTTTATTCAAGTCCGTCTGTTGTTTATCGGAAGGTAAACAATCCTGGGGAGAACGACTCAATCGTCATCCGAAAATCAATAGTCGCGAAATACCATGGGGTTCCGGAGCGCCGATACTCTCGACGTCATGAAAAACGCACCTTGCAATACGATCCGGTTTTTGCCGCGTCAGCGGAAACGTCGAATTCACGGCGGGCGGCGCCCGTCGGCTTCGCTTCGAGGATGAGCTGGTTTTATTAATCTGCCTCACAAAGAGGTTTCGCTTTTTCGTAAATACTGCCAATATCGGCGGCTTTTAGTACACGCGGAGACAGAGGAAGAAAGGAGAATTCGTACGTGGGTATTGTTGAACGTTGATATTACCGAGGAATATGCCGTTATCCATGACGCAAAGGATGTAAGAATATTGCAATGCTCCCTTTCCTCAAAAATCTCGCCAAAATTTCTCATCGATCGCCATTTACAAGAATATTAGCATCGATTAGAATAAATATAATCGCAGAAAGTCGTAAGTGCTCGCATAAAAAAATGTCTGGAATTTAATTGGAATAGATTTTTCCAAAAAATCCTGGGATTTCGGTTGAAAAATCTATAAAGATTGAAAATGTAATATTTTAAAAACGTGATTCTAAGCGTCGAAACAAATCTAATTTCCCTTCACCAATATTTTTTGTGTTAATTCTTTCCCGATTTTTATTCAATATTACAATTAAGCAGAATATTTAAAATACCTTGTCCAGATGGAAACTTACAATTGTCCAATCAATATTGATCGATATTTAATTTTTATTGAAACTCTGGATCAATCAAATAGAGTTGGAAAATTCGTTAAATTTATCTGAATACTTTATTTTTATAGAGATAAAATCAGATTTTAAAATGATAAGAACTGACCAATATTTTTCATTTTTAACAACCGCGTTTCCAGGTTTTACATCGAATCTGTAAAAATTTAAATGCGTGAAAGTATGGCAACCAAAAAACTAACTATACTTTTATTTTTTTATTCTATTGAGATTAAATAACTGATATAAAAGTGGAATTTTTCTCATCCGACTTTATATAAAAAAATATCGATTTTTTTTTTCGATTTAATCTGAAAAAAGAAACATCTCGACGAGAAGGAATTTTCGAGTAAACATGCAATTACATTTACAAGATCTTCTTGAACGCTTGCCAAAGCGTCGCGCCAGCGCCAAGTCACTTTAACCAGAACTCGGACTCTCTGGACACGCTTCTTATTCCCTTCTCGACTCCTCAGGAGGGAGTGTACTCTTCGCGTGTCAAATCCAAGATTCCCGTTGACAACGAAAGCCGTATGCACCTTGTCTCCGCCGATGAATATTTGATCGGGCGTATCAGCGTGGCACGATATATTCCACCTACAAGATTATGCGGCGGCCGCGCGTCGTTTTCATGCGTGACGAGTCCGCAATTTGCGAAATACCACGTATCAAGGGCGAACAACCGTGCGACGAAGGGAGATAATGTGCGGGGCGCGCGCTATTCCGTTGAAAAGGCCGTCAAGTTAATACCAGTTTTTTTTTCCCATCGCGAGAAGGGAAGGAAGCGTCGCGGGGGGATTCCGCAAAAGCACGTAGACGCAGTTGTCCTAAGTCGCGTCGTGTACTTATCGACGACATTGCTGCGAACACGCCCCATGAATCTTTGAAAAAAATCCCTTAACCCTCTCGCGGAATAACGAGGCGTGTGTCGCGTACCATTGTAATTTGACATGAAAAATGCAACCTTGTAAACCCGAAGGGAATTCTCGCAGAGACCCCGCATAAATTCGTTTCCATTCAACGATATCGGTATAATGCAGGTGTCCGCGCGGGAAAACCTCGTTCCTTCAAAACCGTCAACATACTCGGCCGGATCCGAAGAGACGTCTAGAAGAGACGAGGATTTTACGTTCGGCTAACCAGACACAAGACGCGTTAACGAGCGCTAAGCCATCCCGATGGAGGAGCGGCTTTAACTTGACCGGCGCGCGTCCGCGTTTCAAGAATAGAGATCCGAAGGCGCTGAACGCGGAAAAACGTCCAGAGGTTTGGCGGCGCAACAATGCCCAAAACAAATTTGAGGTTTCCCGATTTCCGAACCGATGCGCCCGATGAAGCGCGCCCGATTATTCCGGGATAATAAGCCGTCCCCTCTTGCCCCCTCCCTCTCTTTCTCTCTGCTCCTCGAGGGTACAAAAGCGGAGAAGGACCACCGGGGGGAGATATACATTTCGAGCAAATATTTGGACATTTCTGTGACCGCGCGAGGAGGGCGACCGAATGAAGGAGCGATCAAGATTGAGGAGGATGGAGCCCGGTCCGGGACATTGTATCCGGCCGCTTAGCGGACCGCGATAACGGAATTACCCTGCCTTCCCTCTTCCCTCTCTTCGATGTGTCCATTGTGCTTCTCCCATATTTTATAAATCGTGTATAGATGTGCGAGAAAGGACTTCCTTAACCCTCCGACCCGCCGTATTGTGAATGCTCACCGATGCGCCCCGAGATCTCCGATCTCGCGATCTTCAGATCGAGATCCAGGCGCGACGAAGCCTCTCACGGGGCTAATCAAGCGTGTACTCTCAAGCGTTCGCATTCAGCTTTCCGTATACAAACTAATTCGTGCCACATATTACGTTGATTTAATTGTGTGTATATTATTTGCAGCGCGCAGCAATTTTTTCGTCAGTGTCGAGAATGTTAACGCAAGTTTCACATGGAAATTTCCCTCGACGCGACACGTCGGCGCGATGCAATAATACATTTGAGACAGTGTCGCGAAATGACGATCGCTTGACGTATCCCGGCGATGTGTGTCACCTGGATAAACACTCGCTTCTCTCGGCGCTTCCACGCAGCATTCCCTTTAGAAATTGGTGAATCCCGCGTCGCGGGAGGTTTCTGTAAGAGATTCTCCACGACGGGAGCGTGTCTGGAAAAGGAGGAACTGAGGAAAGGGGAGGGGAATCGGGGATGGCCGGGAAATACCGCGGGGCTCGACGTGTGACTGCGTGTGTGACTCGTTGTTTGCTTTAACGTCTCGCTGAATCTCTCGTTCCACGCCGAGGTTCCTCCGACTTTTTCTTTGTCCTCTCGCTCTCCTCCTGCCGTGCTCGCGTCTAATGTTTGCTCGTGGCACACAACTTGTGTTTTCGCGTGCGTATTAGGCCTGCGGTGGATAGACTCGGGGAGGCGACCAGGGCGGCTCCCCTTTCGACTTTTCGAACCCTTCTCCGTCGAACGTAGAGAGCCCACGATGTTGACGAGGATGTCGTCGTCGTCATCGTCGCGATCGGGCGTCGTCGACGAGGATCGGAGCGAAAGGTAGCGGCGCGCGCTCGGCGGCGGGAATTTATTTTTACGAACTATGCAGGAGGGATTGAGCAGCCTCGTCTTTGATGTTCGAACCGACGCATAGGCATTAGCGTATAAATATTTAGACCTCCGGCCGTTGCCCGGGATATATGGGCGCCTCGATCGACTATGCTACCGGGCACGATATTACGCCTTTGTCGTACCGCCTTTCGGCAAGTATTTCGAACCGTTGCCGCCGCAACGAGCCCCGATGGAAGAGCGTTCTGTTGACGATGTAAATTCGCGGCAAGGCGAGTCGTGAAAAATAACGACCGTGTTTTTCATCAATAGCGATCTTATTAATTATGATGATTACATCTGGCTATTGTCAAAGTTACTTTGAAATCAGAAAAAGCATTCTTTTTTTAGTTATTTATTTCGGATCAATTATGTACACACACATAAAATACAATCAAATATTTTTTTAAAGAATGGAATAAACAGAATGTCTACTCTCTGAGAGAAAACCTGAAATTTTCTCAAGGATTTCTTTTTTAATTTGTAGAAAATTGGTGAAAAAGTTGATGTATAGAAAAGTGCGTACAATTAAGTAACATTTTAAAAAGATAATCTAAAAATTTTCTAATTTTATATAAAATTTTATAAAATATTTAAAAAATTCGCGAATTCAGGAAAATTTTTTCACAAGTTTGAATAGGTACTCTGAGTTTTCAGAATTAACATTACATATTAATTTAAATGAAATAATAGACATTATTTCCAAATATTATACATATACCTATACATTTTTATATACATGCATATATACATCTGACCATTTCTAAAACACTGAACTTCGCGGCACAAGAGAAAATGTTGACGAACAATCGTGCCAGACATCGTTGACGTTCATCCCGCAGTTTACTCCGAGGATATGCTTCCGTGCCGTTGGCGCGGAAATTAGAGCGTCGCCTGGTTGGAGGAGGTGACGGAAAAGCGGGGATTGGAAGTGGAAACTCCGATATATAGAGGGGTACAGCAGGGGCAGAGATCGAAAGAGAACCGAGACGACGACGACGTTGACGATGACGATCGGTGGGATCAGCGGGGCGAAGGGTAGCAGCTAGGCTAGCGATGATGGAGACGGAGGTGGAGAGGCAGTTGGGGAGGCTGGCTTGAGGTGGTAGGACGGGTCTGGGAGGGTAATTACGAAATATAAAGGGTGGGCTGGGCCGCGCCACCGAGGCAGGCAGCCAGACTGATGAATATTTCACCGTTCTGCATTAGCCGGCGAGAGAGAGAGGCGCTTGTGTGTGCCTCTTTCACTCTCCATACACATCGGCCCAGCCTGCCCTCCCCCCCGCGCAAACACACCCTCGAAATTCTCGTATTTCGCGGCAGAAAGATTCGTACGCATCGCGGTCCAGCCGACATGTATACGCGTCGCATAAAGATAATCACATGAGCGCGAACAGCAATGATTTCTTTCTTTCACGGGCATTTTTTGAGAGAAAGAGAGAAAGGCTGGAACAAAGATCGCGAACGGAAAGAATGAATTTTTCAACCTGCGTGTTTCTTTAAACCTGTACATCTAGAGCTAGGACAAGATAGGAACAGTCGTTCGCGCTATTTCGAAGCACCAAGCAGACAAGACTTCGCTCGAATCGTCTGCGCGATCTTGAAGCGGAAGATTCGCGGGACGAGCGGTCCCTTCGGCATCGTCGTCGTTTCGACGTCAGCCAGTCAAGAGCTGCGTTCGAGCAGCAAATTTGAATAACTCGTAAGGGTGGACGAAATTCCGACGAACGAAGAGCGAGGGAATCGGCGCAGTCGTTTCGTTCCATCCCCTTTTTCCTCCTCTTTTTCCTCGCGTTGTCGGATAAAGAGCACGGGTAGAGATCGAGGGGGTGGTTGACAGGAGCAACGCAGTTACGATTTCTTAGCGCAGAGAGAAAGAGAGAGGAGGCTATATTATTTTCTCTCTCCATCTCTTTACGCTCGAAGATATAGATGTACCCGTGCATGTGTCGCATATTTACAAACACACGCACGTCGGAGAGAAATGCCGTGCGCCGCGCACCGCTGTCACCCTTCGACGGCAGGACCCTACCAGATCGACCAGGGCGAACCTATCGACGGCGAACGGACTACCACTTCAACGTCTGGCGACCCTTTCGCCGTGCTCATTCGAATTTATTGGCGCGTGTTCGAATATTCATAAAAAAGGGACCTCGTTGGCGGAGCGGAGCCCGGCTCGCTTTCCCTTCTCGTCCTATTCTCACCCTTCGTTTTCTCTCTCGTTCTCCAGCATGCAGCGTCCGTGCCCCCTCCTACGTGACGAATTATTATACGGATTTTTAAGTGGCGAGGCGGAGCGAGGGGGATTCGATTCCGGTTTATATATACTCGTGCGGTTATGATCGAGGAATCGATTGTTCGCGTAAACAAAGTGCTCACTGACTTTATGCCATAGAAAGAGAGAGAGAGGGGTGTTCGTGTTCGTCTCGAAATAAACGTGGCAGCAACCTGCGCCAACTTTTCATAAATCCTGCCATAAACATCGTCTTAATTTGTCGCAAGACGAGACGATTAATTTTCAACAGATGAAATATCGATAACAAAAATTACAGCGCGATCGATAAGTTCTGTAACGACTATTTTTGCGCCAGATCTTTACGCATGTACATGGAAAAAATCGCGACTTTGCGCAGGAAACACGAAAATTAACTCTTTTTTTTTTTCAAAGGCGCGCAGTGGTCCGTGTCCATTTTTCGCGTACGTCGATCGACCTGTCAATCCTTCGGGGCTCCTGTGCAGTTGAAAATAATTAACGGATTCGCGAATTGAACGGCAGTTATTAATCCATTATCAATTTTTCCTTTTTCCCGACCGATGTGCTCGCGCACATCCACCCGGACTTGCCTACTGCACGTCGGGTTACACGGCCGAATTGAACAGCACCGATTGGAAATTGATGTCGAATGTATTTTGACGAGATGCCCGGACTTGCTTTGTGTAGCCTGTTTGCCTGTAAATTTGCCGACTGATTTTTCTCTATCACCAGACACGTCAAATTCGCGGATTTTTATGTTGACGCGTTACAAATGGAACGTTTACCCGGCTCCGGGGCACGCGCCTCGTTTGTTTAAAACAACAGCCGTCGTCTTTTCGCCGCGCGCGAAATGTTATTTAAATATTGTTTATTTCGGGTAAAGTGTCGTCTCTGTATCGCGCGGGATATCGTATTTAATTCGCGTTCGCGGCGCGTAGCGGAAATCCCCTTTGACCGCGAAGCAAAGATAACGGATGACTCGTTAGATCGAAAACTCTTTCTCGCGCTGCACGATAAACATTCGATTTGTTATTTATCCGTCGCTTAGGATCACAAGTGCGGATCCTTCTACAGTTTTACAAATCGACGTATATACATCCGGTGGCGCGGTGGGAACGTCGCGCGCGCGTGTTTATCAAATCCGGCGTTCGTCGACGAAACTCAGCTGTATACACACGTGTAACTACTTATACGTACACGTAAATAAAGAGTGCCGTATACACATGCACGGGAAATCTCGCGCGTGTGCGGTCGTGTCTTCTCATGCGTACCCCATGCATCGTGTATGGGTGTCTGTGTGTGTGTTTGTATATACATATATACATATACGTACCCTGGTGACTCACCTAGCGCCCGTATTTTGCCAGTGGAATTCAAAGGCGGGCCGGGTATTGTTTTTGGCAAAGATCAATGTGATCGGTTCGCTGGTCTTCCGCATGGAAGGCCCGGTTGGGCTCTCCCTGCTGCATTATTTGCTCCGATAAACCTAAAGAGGTCCATCCTAGTCTCTCTTTCTCTCTCTCTCTCTCTCTCTCGCTGTCTTTTTCTGTCTCGGTCTGTCGTCTCATCCCGCCTTCGCGAATTAACCCGTCTCGGAGCTTTTTGTCCACGCTCCGCTCGCCGATTAGCGCGATTACGACAAGAAGATAATAGAAGGGCTCTTCTCGCGAACTTCACGAGACGCGCAGCGGTTCTTTCTACCGTGAAAAGTTGGAAATCATTACCGAGGGTTTACGTGACGAAATTGGGGAACAGAGAAATTCCAAACGCGCGCTTCGCTCTAATTAATTAAGAAGTATACATTTCAAGAATTTTGATAAACTTTGTTTCAAAAGCTTTAAAATTAGAGATGTTGTTTTCTTTCAAATGTTACAAAGATGCGATATTTTCATCTCACGTTTTTTCTTGATGCAACATATTTTTCGTTGCATTTTATGCTGCATTGTTAAGACACTTGCAGATCACTATCGAATTCATTATAGTGTATCATGTTGATGAAGAGGAGGCGCAAACATGTCACCGGAAGCGCATTTCGAAATACGCGATAACGATAGTGCATTAGCCTGCAAATTGTCGATTTGTATCGGTTAAATACACGGCTTTTTGTAAATCACTAGACATGCGTTATACGAGTACGAGATGTGTGAAGAATATGGGACGATAAGATAACATCTGAGAACTGCATCTCTGAGCATAAGCTTAAAAATACAGTGCGATTTGTCATATAAAATGCATTTATCATATATCGCTGATAGAGAAAAAAATGTTGAAAAGTTTTTAAATAAAACAATTTAATAATTTATATTAAATAATTTTTAAATAAAACAATTTAGTTCTATTAATTAATTTTATATTAAATAATATTTTAATAAAACAATTTAATAATTTTTAATAAGACACATTGTGGTTACAACAAGATTTTTCACACATAATCAATATTTCTTTTTTTTTTTCAATACACGATTAAATTAATTGTTCGATTGAGGAAAAAGACCAGCACAGGATGACTGAGCTTCGAATGAACAACGAGATTTTACTAGGTGTTAGAGACATGTATTCTTCGAAATACTGTATTCCCCTCCTCCTCCTGCGGTGTGTCAGGTGCGAGGGCCGTCCCGGATGTTCCGGCGCGGCGGAGAAGCGGCGAGTTTCGCGGCGTTAATATAGCGAACGGCGAGCCGAGAGAGCTGCGCCGAGCTCTTTGCCACTCCACCGAGCGGAAATTGATAGGATAAATTCCGGGTCTGAATTGGCTCCGTCGAGCTGGAAACCTTCCCCCTTTCCCCCTCGTCTCTCCTCTCCTATCGTCGCTCTCCACCATCGCCGGCGCGCCATTTCCTTTCCTCCCTCTCGACTCCTACTACCCTCGCCTCTTCTGCGCACCCTCTCCGCCTTGCTGCTCACGATCGGGCATGGTCGTCTCTCTTGGTTTCGCTCCTCTGTCCCGTCCATGTTCCTCTTAAATTCCCGTGGAAGAGAGCCGTCGATTGCGGCGAGAACGCTACGAGCATCGTTACAGCGAATTCTTAAAAAGACGTTGGAAGGCGAAGCGTTAATTTCGCACTATCCGTAGGAAGGTGGAGGAAACGAGACGACAAACTGTGTATCGATGATTCCAATCGAGATTCTCGCAGGAACGCGGGACAGATATTCCGTTAATGAGACGAGTGACCGGTTGAAAATGACGACGGACACGTTCTACGACTGCGATTTACGTTCCTTTCTACGCGGATAGAGTCGTGCAAATTGATCCGGCTCTTCGTTAGCTCTATCTCCCTTCGAATAGCGCCGCTCTCCGTCTCGCTCCGCCTGCCGTTTTCCGCTTCGTGCGCGGGATAGAGATTGATTGCCGCTTCGGCTATCTGATAAGCGCGGAATGTTGAAGAAACGCGCGCACGTACGTCGACACGGTCGCTTGACAGCTGTTCTCCGGGGAGATCCGCTTACTTCGTGCAAACAAGTTGTTAGTACCTGTTACAACAAGACGCGGCCGCGTATCGCGCCGAGCTTATCTAGAGAGACGTCTCCGAGATGCGACGCGCGCATCCTCCTCGTACTCGCGCGAGCGTAAATCAGCGAGGAGGATGAGGAAAGAGGAGGTGGCGGTTAATATATCCTCGGCTGCGATATCGAGCGCATCTATTTATGACGATGAGGTAACGCGGTATCGCGTTAGGGAATGTCGGGCGTTCGAATGCAAGCGATTGCACATTCGTAGCAAACGCCGATATATATTTTCCCTCCCACCTCTCCACCTCTGGGAACGAAGAGAAAGAACGCGAGGTAGACGAATCGAACGGTGTCGAGTCTGGCGAAAGTTTATCTCACCGTTAAAATATCGCGTTTAGATTCCCAAAAATAAGCTCTCGAGATGGAGTCTTCGGAAAGGGCGGGAGGAAAATGGCACGCCGGATACTTTACGTCGACGGACAATACGCACAACTGTCGGATCTATTATGCCCACTTAATTAGGCTATAGCGTGTCGTGCAAGGGGCTCGACACACGGGGACACACGGAGGGGGAAGGGGAACGATACACGGTGACGAGGGAGGGTGGCGTACAACGACTACGGGGTAGTCAATAGTCGGACAAGATACATCGCACGCATGTACCATGCGTGTACACAAGCCAGGGTAGGAGAGAGAGAGAGGGAGAGCAAGGTGAGACACACGACGAGAGATATGGGGAAGGCTTATAGAAGACTAACATCCTAGAGCCGGGGGAGCGGCGCCCTCCCCCCGGGGGGTAGACGAGATTATAATCTGTCCCATTATTGTGCCATCGACGTCCCGGGGGAGATTTTTCCATTTGACAATGCAGTTACACATTTGTGCATTTAACATCCCGCGCGCATCCCGCAGCCACGGTTCCGCAGCCCCCTCCCCTCGACCCCGCGGGCGAGAGGGACCAGCGCGGGGGGATCAGCTCCGGGATGGACTTCGTCGGGACATCGAGGAGGGTGGCTCTCGCTCATCCCTCTAAACCGAAAAAAGGGGTCCTCGGCTATAATCCTACCTGCATATGATGTCCTCGGCTTTGTTTGCCGTTGCGACATACTGAGCGCGACGAGGGGGACAGAAGGGAAGAGAAAGCACGAGGGGGGGCAAGGGAGAGGAGTATACGTTGACGATCCTCGATTGACGAAATGTGCTTAAAACGATGGTAGAGCTAGACATTTCTATTAAGGATAAATCGGCTTCAAATTAACGAAAGGGAATTCGCGGAGGAAAAGAAGCCACGGTGTTTTTACGGAACACCATATGTAACGTCGCGTTTCGCGCATCTCGGAAGTGTGTTTCCGTTCGCCTCAGCAAACGCACGCGCGTTGTATTATCTTCCTTTCGCTTTAAAACACAGTCATTCCACGTACATCGTGATCTTTCATTCGTGCTTCTCTTTGTTTAATACACTCTTTGTCCGAAAATTCCGTTTTGTACCGGGCTGAATGGCTTCGCGGCCGGGACAAGGGAACATTATCCGTGAGAAAGTACGCTCGCAAATGAAGGAACTGTACTAATTGCAATTTTCGAACAATAAAATGCTACGCACCAGGAGGAACCAGTTTCTTCGCCGGGCTTCGGCCCTTTAAAAGAAAGGACACGTATCTCGCGCTATCCGTCATTCCGCGGAGTTTCCTGCCGCTTTCATTCACATTCTTTCATTTCGATCGCGGTCGCGCGAAGAGCGGCTGGCGGCCGCTTGTTGTTGCTTGTTGTCAGACAGGTAATAAGTACAGGTTCCTTCGCCCGACTGACCATCCTCGGTCATCTGTCGCCGTCCAGGATATTCATTAAAACCCCTGTCGAAAACCCTGAACGCGCCGCGGCTTTCGTGATTTAGCCGATACAGTCATCGCGCAATATGTCGTCTGCCGGCGACGCCTGTATCGATCATAAACACCTGTTCCCCGACAGTAATTCATAGATCGTTGCCTTATCCCTTGAGATTCGGTCGAGCTCTCTTGGCACTTATTGAAATTCCGCTCCATGCGAAGTTAATCACGTTCAATCTCACGTAAGTAAATCCAATCTCTGTCAATTAATCGATTCACATATTCTTCGTTTCTAAGTCTCGTGAATGAAAATTGCACGCATTCACGGTAAATGATCATTAATGTACGTTTCCGGTAAGAAACTCACGCTAGTTTTAATTATGTTGCGTTTTCATGCATGCGAGGGATTTATTTTTTGCCTTTCCCATACACATGATTGTGAACTCTACTGTATTTTTTTCTTTACTTAATCGGATTAAATATCTAAATAAAAAAATTGAGATTAAAAATCTAATAAATTTAATAAAAGTAATATTTCGAAAATTTTCAACGAGTAATTAAAGAAAAAAAGGCAAACGAACACAATTTTTCTCTAATTAGTAGAATTTACATTTTAATTAAATCCCATTTATTTGGATTATTTTCAATTTGTACACGATTTATAGATATTTATAGATATTTAAAAATTGAAGACAATGTCAGAAACTTCACAGATTTCAGAGAGATTTGCGTATATAAACAATAATAAAATATTGTTATTAATAATAAAATACTAAAAATTGTCGGGATATCATCAGTCTGGATATCGATACGAAAATGCGAAAAAAGAGTCTGAGCTCTCATCGAGCAGGATGCTTTCGATCAATCTGCCGATCGCTAACCGGTAGCTTGACGAACGTTGATCTCGATACGAGCGCCGCAAGCATCCCGACGACGGCAAACATCCGGCGCGAGTCCGCGGGAACGTGGACAGGATTGTGCGGACGCGGTGCCGGCGGTAATGCAAAGGGTAAATCCCGGCCCCGGCCTGCGTATCTAATAACCGTTATTATGCGTGCGCGTATGTTGACAGTGGTAATACGGCGTGTAATAGGCCGCCGGTGTATAACTGCGCGCGTAGAGCTCCCAATATCATCGCGCCCGGTTATCATCGACTGTTATGTCAAGATACACACAAAGAGATAGGGAGAGGGGGGGGGGAGAACAAACCGCACGTCTTGCTCGTCCAATTTAATTGCATAGCTACTTGATATCGATATCTGTATCGAGGAGTATTGATACCGCGCTTAAAAGATGTTTTTGATTGATTGAGATATTCTTATGCGTTTAAATCCTCAAGAATCCTATGGCATAATTAAGATTTTGGATTTAACGTAGGGAAGATAATTGATGCATGCTTATTTTTAATTCTTAAAGCTTGAAAATAAAAATGTATACTTTACAAATTTGATGGTGTATGACATGATTAACACTTGCTAGTTTTTCTTTCTAATTTCGATTTTCGATCGTATTAATAAGCAAGAAATTGATATTGAACGTTGTTGACTTAATATTATTCTAGCGATCATACGTTCGGAATCTTTTTCTAAACGATAAAGCAATAAAACGATAAAACGATAAAACGATAAAACGATAAAACATAAACAAAAAATTTAGTATTAATATATCTTGAAAACAAGTAATTTTATAATATCAAATATTATATCAAAAACGAGGAGCTCAGGTAATTACAGTGAAATAGATTGTTCTTTTAACAACGTTGCAACGTTTTATTTTTTAAATCATTTTATATCAAGATATTAATATTGTTAACTGCTTCCTTTTTGATACTTTACTGTTTTATAATTATAATATTCTATGTTGATACATTTGTATCAAAAATGTAATATTTTTGAAATTTATTTGTAATATATTTAATTAACACAATCAATTCTCCGATATATATCATTTTTATTTAATATCAATTTCCTATTAATTGGTAAAAGTTGAATTGATAAGTTCGATTAAAGCAATAAATTATTATTTAATTATACTATATATCAGAATTTTTTTATTTCTTGGAATGATTAATGGAAATTTGATATTATTGCTTCACTTTCGAGTAACTTTTTATAATAAATGCGGACGAAAATTAAAGTCTAAAGAGAAAAATTAAACTTATTTACCGAAAAAAAACCACAAAACAATAAAAATAAGAATCATTAGTTTGGAATAAAAATGCAGCATTTAATCGCTACGAAACAAATATCGATTTTTTGACATATTTTTATCTGTCTTTTTTCCTTTTTTTCTTCATTATATAATATAAGAAGATGAAAAGATCCTGTTTAATCAGTGTCGAAAAGGAGGAACATTTTTTATGCTCGTGCCGACATAATGTGCATCGTGCGCGATCGTCTACACGCGCGTGTAAACGCGTCCACGACAAGTAAATATATAAACGATTCGTCAAGCTCGTGAGGCCGAAGCATAGTGCGCCTGTCAACATGGGAACTACAAACACACGTATCGAAACAGATAGCATTGCGGCCGAGCAAATAGTTAGGACCCTTTCCTTCGGCTACGCGTGTTACGTAAGCCGAGGCACGCTGAGCGTTAGAGATCTCTCTTCCCTCTATCTCTCTCTCTGTCTCCCCTTGGACAAATATCGTATCGTTGTTACCCTTTTCAATGTCTGGCCTGAGAGATGAGCCAGCGGAACATTGTCAGATGTTTGAAAAATTCAGGGAGGGGAGGCTCGGTTAAGAAATGATCACGATAAAATAATAGAGGTGAGAATTGCTTTCAATCGACGAAGTGTACGTAATTTTTAACGACACAATTTAAAGAATAGCATTATTAAAATATATCATAATTAATGAATTTCTCTTGTTCAATTATTATGTGTGTTTTGGGCATTAATCATTAATTCGCGGTTCTCCTTTTGTTTCAGGTGAGTGCAGCGACGCGATTGGCGGTAATATAACTCGCGTGTGTGAGGCGCCGTCGTATCAGAATAATCCGATTACGGTGCTGCTGCTGTAAAGCGCGCCGTTAAAAACACTGAGGGCCGAAAAAGTTGGCCGCGCGGATCGACTATAAGTAGTAAGAGTCCATAAACCCACTTTATATAGTGTCGCCTTGTCTGACTCGCCGTCTGGTTAAAGCGTGAGCTGCTCGAGCCGACGACGATGTTTCCCTGCGCTCGTTTGCGTTTTATGGTCGCGCTTTAAAGCGCCTCGCACGTCGATTTCATTAGGTCGAACTTGGACTCTTGGCACGTCCACCGGACGTAGCTCCAGCTGGAGTCCGGTACATCGAGACAAGCAGTAGAATTTAGAGCATGTTGAACTCAAGTTATTTAATAATATTATATATATATATATATATATATATATATATATATATATATATCGGGATCCTTTCGTAAAGATGGGATAGATTAGCTGAAATTCAATAGGAATTATTATAAATACAAGATGAAGAATAATCATTTTTTAATATTTTTTTTTTGCTAAATATGATTCTGGCTTTTATTTAAAGCCTCAAGCTCAATCTCGCTCAGGCTCCATCGCGTCGCAATTTTGAGGAATTTATAGTTAAAATTGCAAAATAATTCAATATTATTTTGTCGTATTATAACTACGTTATATGATGTGTCGAAGGAGTTTAATTGCAATCAAAGTTAAGTATACGTTATCAAGATTTTCAGCTGACAAGTTAAAAGAAAATTAACGCAATTTAATAAACGTAATTGAAAATCATTTAATAGATGATCCAACTGGCGATTTTTCCATAAACTATAATTATTTTACTAATCATACATAACTTTGTGTGTGTATAATTGCATATTATACTCTGTAAAAAATTTGTAATTTTACATTTATTGTTTTTAATTTTTTATAATATAGCTGTAACATAAAATACATTATAATAATATAATCCTTTTTTGCAATCTTAATCGCAAATTTTAAAATTGCGACATGATGGAGCAATTTCCAAGCCGAAATCGTATTCAGCGTTAAAAAACTGGAATGAGAAACTATTGTGTCTTAATAAAAAAAATAATTTTTTGCTGAACTGTGGACTTATAATCGAGAAAATCAAAGATTTTTAAGAGAGAAATATTTATAGACATTTTTGCAATTACATTCTTTTCTCTAACGTTGCTCCAGGCGGATATAAATAGAGAACGGATAATGTCCGTAGTCAACGTAGTGATAACATTAGCAGTAATAGTAGAAGTAATAATAGCAGACATACCATTAGCGTGATAATGGGCTAATGAGCGGTGTCTGGCATTTCGCGATGCGGCGCCGCAATTCCAGCGAGCTAGAACATGCGATACTCATTGACGTCGCCGTTCACGTAAGACATTCATGGCCACGTCGCCGTCGTTATCACTGCTTGTCGTTATACGAGGTCCGAGTGGACCTCCCATCGAGAAAAGAGAGAGAATTCCTTCACCGTTGTAGATCACGAAACGACTAAAGCATTTTATAATTCATCTCACGACTCGAATTCATAAATTCAGCGACAAAGAGGGAGAAATTGTTTCGCGAATATAAACGATTCGACAGGGGGCCAGATAGAAGGTCGACGAATTTTTTCAAAGTGAGTTTTGCGACTCTTGATTTTTTTTTGGCATTCGCGATTCAAGCATCTGCATACCATAGACGTATTAACATAGACTGGTTATAAGGCAGTGGAAAGTGGGGATGTCTTCCTGAGGGAAAGGGATAGCATAAATTTACTTGTGCTTCTGTCTTTTTTTGACACACGCGTGATGCAATTTCAAGGTATTAAAGTCAATAACTTGAAATTGCATCATGCGTGTGTCAGAAAAAGACAGATAAATGCTCCTTTCCTCTCAGGAGGACACTCCTTGCTGCCTCATAAGCAGTCTATGTTAATATGTTTATGCTTCATACGAAAAGGGAGGAAGGAGGAGACGATCGGTTTCCCTGATGATGCCAATCGGGGGAAGGGGAGAGGGGCATAACCATAAAGTTTCTCTCCTCGTTTCGATCCGTGTTCTCACGCAACTCGAACGTGAGCTTCTTGCCTCGCGGTGATCACGAAAGGGCGAGAGGAAGGGAAACGTCGTCTATTTTTTTTTGTTTACTCCGAACAAGCGCGTATGCGCCACACGTTGCGCGTAAACACGATCGGGCGAGACTCGCCGCGTGATAACGACGGGTGAGCCTGACTTTGCTCCTTTTGCGACGCGTCTCGCCGTAAATTTTTTCGACACCCCGCGGCTCGGGGC
The DNA here is from genome assembly GCF_003227725.1 of Camponotus floridanus. NCBI lineage: Eukaryota > Metazoa > Arthropoda > Insecta > Hymenoptera > Formicidae > Camponotus > Camponotus floridanus. Next base: position 1,279,566 of record NW_020229337.1, read on the forward strand.
ATTTAATCGCGAACATTAACCACGTCGTAGCCGACATAGAGCTTTAAGTAAAAGTTAAATGTCACAGCGGGATCCGAAACGCCAAATTACGAGGTAGGACTTAATAACGTCGGGAAGGATGAATAATAATTCGTGAAATTGTACCTTTTTAATTTCTAACAATAAGTTGATTTTTATTTATGTCATATCGCAAGAAACGACGACGATCTTTTTTAGCGCGTTTGATATTTTTTTCTCGATCAAGTATCTGTGCTTTCCTCAAGGTTTACGATGCAAAAGCTCTCAAGGGGCTCTCTCTTCGAAGAGAACATGTTGCAAACGATCCGACGCGAGAGCGTAAACGTTTCTGTAGTATCGTGTACTCCAAGAAGAGGATCTCTCCCCGGGGATATGTAGGAAGGAGGGAGGGGAGAGATCCCGGTTCTCCTCAGGTGCGCAACGCCCGACGTCCACCGTTATTAAACGCCCATTAATCCGCGCCGCCGCGAAACGAGCAATAAAAAGGATGGTCGCGCCGACGTCCCTCTCATTCTCGTGTTTCTTCACTTGATAATAACTAGCTCGATTGACCCAGATGTTCGTCCTCGGGCGGCTACGGCGGTCTCTTCCTTCTGGTTCCGACAAGGAGAGAAAAAAAAGAGACGATCGCTCTTTCTCTATGGGACTCGCAACTGCCGCCTCTGGGACTCGTGGGTGGGCCCCCTCCTCCTTCACCCCTCTTATCTTCGCTCGTAATTATAGGTTCTTTATTTACCGCCTGTTACACACTTCGTTAGCACGTCACTTATATAAAACTCGCATACCATTTCGGAGGATACGTGTAGCTTTCATTCCCTTGAAACGGAGCGCTCGATTTTGCTAACTTCGCCATCGTCTTCTTACCTTCCTGTTATTCGATACATCCGACCTTTGCTTCTCCTCCTTCTACTTCGTGAATAATGAACACACGATCATTTCAACGCTAACGATCATAGAGTCGTAGAGTTATCTCTTTACTTATTGGCGCGATTTAAAGAACCCCTCGGATAGTTTCTTTCTCTTTCTCTATTTCTCGACTTATGTTTTCTGAATATATAAATAAAAATTTAATTCGAATGATAAGCGGAGTGACATAAGAGCTTTCTATATATTTTTTTTATTGTTTTACATCGTAAAAATAGCAAATTTAATATTCTTTCATATTTGTAATATCAATAATTGAGAGATATTAAAAATAATATTCCGTCTCGCTTAGCATCATTGATGGGACGCAATGAGAGGAATAAGTAACGTCAATAATGGCAATAATAATAAATAATTACGCTGCTTCGTTAACGTCAGACAGTCTTGCCGCGCAACACGTTATCTCGCAACCAGCACTTCTACTCGGACGCTAATCATCTCGCGTGATTTGAGGGGAAGGAACGATCATCGTTTGCGGTTCTGGTCGATCGCGGTGCTCTATACGATGGCGTTTTATGAATGAATCGCGTGCGTGCCGACCGTCCTATTAGCGGTAAGCCCCTGCCAACGGTAGCCAAGTTGTGTTCGAACACGAGAACATTTCTCAATTACTTCGCAAAGCCTCTCTCTCTTTCTCTTTCTCTTGGTGCGCGCAGCACCTACCGCCGTGATTATTACCGAGCCGTGATGTGTCGGGTGCTTCACGAAGGTCTCGGCCAAGGCGTTACCATCACAACCCGGTTAATATCGCGCTTCATCTACCTGGACAGTGAGTGTACATGCTGCGTGACACGTTGCCGATAATCTCGAACGCTCCGGGTAAAATCGCTTCAGGAATTGTGTCAGCTCCTATATATCTTTGGATTGACAGATACAGGGAAGAAAAAAATTGCCAATCCGGCGAACTCGAGAAGACGTAACGTGAAATAATTCAATCCATGTTACGTATGATTCTTTGTGTGTCGTTTGTCATAATATGACGAATAGCCCGACGCGAATGACGACTCTCGCGACAGCCTTGAAGAGGTTTCCGTCCGTCAAGACGGCCGAAGAGAGGAGACGAATCCGCAAAAATCAGAGACGCGTCACTTCATCACCCTCGGATCTTTTTCAGAACACTCGATTCCATCTAGCCGGAGCAATTTCCCATTTCCGTCTTCGTCGCCCGCCGTAATGAGATTTCAGGAGGCACGTGGCGCGTAAAAAGAAGGCCACGCTGGAATGGTTAGACAGAGCGAATCACGCAGACATCTATATATATCCGCGTTAGATGAATCGTTCGCAATCTATGCGACAGAAAGATCCAAATCACCATCGGGACGCAATTACGAGACATCGATGCTTTGAAAATTCGCGAAATTTCAACAGCAGAAGACGCGTCGCTTCGAGGCAGGCTCTCATCTCTCGAGCAGCGAAAAAACGATCGCGAAAGCTGTCGAGCGCTCGTTAGGATCGCGAAACTTTTTTTCGACAGGGGGAGGGGTGATAATTGCGATTGTAATTAAAATTCTCAGTGCGAGAGGGAGAGATTCCGCGCGCGCGCGCGATTCTCGCGGAGAAATGAGCAAGCGAGGAGGACCGGTGGAAGAACGAGAGGGGTTGGCAGGCGAACGGTCGGCGGAGTATCCGGACTCGAGAGGGGGGGACGCAGCGAGTGGAAGCAGCTCGGCAAGGCGGAGTGCCATAATTGGAGCGGTCGCGTGCGCCCGCCGCAGGACAATAGACTCGTCCGAGTGCAAATTATTAACGCGGCGTTCCCTTTTCTCTCCCGGCTTCCCTCCCATCCCTGCTGTTCTTCCTTTCTTACCGTCTCTTGTCCGTGATAGCCGTTCTCGAGGCAGTCACGTTCTTCCTCGAGTGTCACTATTCCGATTGATTTTCATCGAAAAATCGCGAAATGCGCGCATCGCGGAAGGATTTTGAAGGATTTTCAAAGGATTTAGGGAGAACTTCCTTCTCCCTATTTTGTACGGCGAGGATTTGTAAAAATGATTTCATACTGCACGACTATGTATTGGAATAAATTCTCGAATCTCTCATCCTGATCTCGCTGACGTGCAACGTTACCGCGCAGCATCAAGAGGTAATATACGCGTCCATCCATCCGTAACAAGCGTAAACCGAAAAGAGAGGAAACAAAAAGGGAGAAGAAAAAACTCCGACCTGTGATTTGGAACTCGGCAGAAAATGCAAGATACGCGAGAGGAGTAAGTGGAGAAGAAGGAGAAGGAACGAGAGAGAATGAACCGCACATCGGAATCCTGAAGCATGGCCGGTGGCCTTTTGTTTAGCGAGGATCGAAGTCGAGGGCGGAGATATGATGGAAAAAGAATGAAAAGAAGTAAACGGATGGACAGGGGGGGGGGGCAGGTGCACAGAGAAGGATAACCTGGCGCGGCTTCGAGATAAATTCGCGCTAAGTGCAAAATTATTCTGACCTCCCGATCCCTTCCCCTCTCTATCCATCCATCTCTCCCGTTCCCTAGGATGCATGAATGGCTCGGTCGAGGGTGGAGGAGAACGCGAAGAAGCGAAATTACGCTAAGTCTAGGTTGCCGGATGCGGCTGGCGGATGGCCAATCAGGGGTGAGCTCCATTTAAACCGCGGCGGATTCTCCGCACCGCGACTGAAAGGCATTTAACCGATCCAAAAGACCGACCCATCCCAACATCTCTCCCCTTCCCTCCCCCTCTCCTCTCCCTCGCTTTCATTAGACATCGTGCTTTGTCCCTCCCGCGCCGCGCGCCAAGGTTTATATTTTAAATGCTAATTGCAAGTTTTTAATGGGCCGTGCCGCGAGTCTCTGGCTTCTCTTATTGTACGAGTCGCGCGTCAAAAGCGGAAAAAGGGAGATATATAAAGGGATGGAAGGGTGAAAGAGCGGAGCGAAGAAGGATCACTCGGTGATATGAATCGTAGTAAAATAAAGGAAGAGATAGAGGCTGTTTATATACGGAAATAGTACGGAATAAATATATCGGTTATGAAAACTTAGCGAAAAGGAAAGGGGGAAAAAAAAAGAGGAGGAAAATCCTGCGTAAAAGCAGCAGAACGTTGTGTAATTTCACGGTGCGTATTTCCGGGATGAAGTCAAAGTGAGCTTTGAATAAAATAAAAACTTGGAAAAAAATATATACGGAAAGCGCATATATGTATATAGGCAACATACGCGTGAAACAAGGAGAGAAGCAGTTCTTCTCGTTCCTGTCCCCCTCCTTTCAGATGCAACCGCCGCCACCGGTATTTCTTCTGCTGGGGATAATGAAAAAATTACGGCTTTTGCCGGCAATTATGTTTGTACGAAGGCGCCGTGTGCGCGCAAACGGATACAACGCACGTTCACGCATTCATAAACACACACATATACAGGTGTAACCATGCGGTTATAATTTTTCTCTCGTTTCCGCGCACCTACGGGATTCCCCTTCTCTCCTTCGCCCTCTTGCTCGTCCCGGTCTCGCGATTAAACATTGTAAGATTCCTCGCTCCTGTTACCGACAATTACCGCCGCTCTGCGTTTAATTCTCGTTTTTTTTTCACGGCAGTTCCTTCAGAGTTATGTTGAATAGATTGAGCAAAAACAATTATTCGCGCGATACTTATTACGCTTGCCACGGGACGCTGCTTCGACGATGCTAGCGATTCTCGATGAAAATCTCCCGGCTAGGAAGATTCGCGGGGTTAACGAAATCGGCTTGTTCGCGCCGTTCTCTAACGAGAAAATTACTTCAAATTGGTATAATGGCCTTCTCTTTCCCTGCCGAGAGCGGAAACGTCGAACGGAAAGACGCGCGGCCCATCCCACCTTGGTTTCTCCCGCTGTTTGTTTGTACTTGGCACTCGCGATGTTACGAAAGAAGCTCACAGCAGTTCGCAAATTAAAAGAAAATTGAACGTGTCAGCGCTCTCTCCGTCTTTTCGGCTTTAAAAAGACAGATCTTTTAATTTTTTTTCAACATTCTGACAAATTTATATATGTACGCATAAAAAAATGTCTTTTCGCTTAATGTCTTTTCTAATCGCTAATGTCTTTTCGCTTTTTTTCTCATATGTTTAACTATATTTTGATCGATATTTTTTGTTGAATAAATTCTTTTAATTATGATATGAACAAAATCAACTGATGGCTTTGAATGCGGTTGGAAATGATTTTTAGAAGCTGAAGGGGCACTTTAGAGATAGAATCAATTTTCAAATTATTTATTATCTGTCTGGAATCAGTTTATTAGTTCCGAAGATATGAAATTGCGAGATGTAAGATATAAGACTGAACAAAGTCAGTTCCAAGAAAAAAGGAGCAGCGAGGTAAATGAGCTTATCGAGGAAGTTTCAAGTAGCTCGGGGGAAAATAAGGCACGAGCAAGAATGAGAGGAGAGTGGAAAGGGGGACAGGAGGGATGGCTATCGTGTAGCTCATATTATTATTAGCACGCCGAATGCTCGGAAACTTTAAACGGAAAAAAGTGCATTCATACTATTCTTCATTTTGAATAGCATTTTCGTGGGGACACTCGCGAAAGCGACGATAACGAGATTTCCAAGATCGAATAAGGACGTTAGGAGACGAGAAAAAAAGGCATAGGGATCCCTGAAGAGGGAGGAGGGCTCGAGAGATCGCAGAAGGATACACTTCTTCGAGGATGCGCCTCGCTGAAAAGGACAAGTCGGGCCAATGGGACCGGGGGAGATGACGAAGAATCGAGAGAATATCGCGGATTGAAAGCCCGATTATCTTCCGCTGCTCGTCATAGTAATCAGCGAATTAAAGCGAGCCCCGTGGGCAAGCAAGCTCTCCGTCATCTTTCTTTCCTTCTTCCGTTCGTTTTTCTTCTCCGCGAACACCTCCTCGAAGTCTCTTTCCACGTCTATCCGCGAAAAGGAAGTCGATTGTGTCGACTTTTGCGACTACAGGGACACAAGAAGAGGGATTCAGCGGAGGGAGAGACTCGCGAAAAGTTTTACCGGATGACCATTGTGACTTTACGAACGGTTCTAATTTCCTTCTGCTGGCTCTCACGGATTCTTTGTTCGCCGCAAAACTTCTTTTCGCGAGAAGAAGAAGGGAGCAGGGAGGCTAATTTATTCGGAAGGACGCGCATAGATGATATCGCTCGCAATGATCCTCCTTACTTTGGGAAACTCCATCAACAGATCTAGTAATGCTATTTGTAACTTGTTGAACATCAGTTGCAAGGAGAACAGTTTAAATACTTTAATACGAGCTTATCATAAAACTGTTTCATTATCAAAATCGAAATTACAATATGGAAATAAAACGCATATAATTATCTTAATTCTTCTGAATTTGTTCACAAATATTGTCTTTTTAAAGCAGAGTCGAGCACAAAGTGGTTGATACAAATACAATGAATACAAAACAAAAATATTTAAGAAATTTTTTTCTATTGAGTTATAAATTTTTAATTTGAAATTATATATATATTTATATATTAATTAAAATTTTTTATTTGGAATATGTTTGCTTTTACGAACGAAGAAATTAATATTTTAAATATGTTAGAGTATCAACTTAAAATATAGTTAAATATAATTGAGATATTATTTCTTTCATTATGACTAGTGAAATATCTATGAAAATGTCATTTTTCTTTTATTTATTTATATATTTACGCTCATTTTATTTCTCTCTTACCGCCAATATCTCTTACATTCGTTTCTGTTTATGCTTTATTAAATTATATTAATTAATTTGATAAATTAGAGCTAAATAAACCTTTTGGTATCTTTTAAAATTTTTAAGTAATTTTTTAATATTACCATAAATTATTTCAAATAAATATATTTCCTATGTATTTTTCCTATATATTGTCCTGAAAAATTTTTAAATAATATATTTACTTAAATGAAAAATATTCCTTTCAAAAGTATACCTTTTTTTAAAATTTACTCCTCGTTGCTTTCATGGATGAAAGAAATATATATAGATAAAAAGAAATTTTTTAAACAATCGTGCATATTTTAAAGCACGTTGCTTCGCGACAAATAACACTAATAAGCTTACATATGATACATTTGGCGCATGATAGGACTTTCGATAATTAGCCATCTTTCTCCAAACTGTGCTACAATTACGCTATAAACTCATGCGAGATGCCATTCTAACTCGACGTAATGAGTTTTCGAGGTGTAAGTTTCGGTAACGCGAGTTAGCATCAGTCACATGAGCGAGTTAACGAGCGGGAATCGATACGATTATACCGCGAAATTATTTGGCAAACATAACGCTTGGAGCCGCGGATTTAGTCTTCCGTGCGGTGGTTTTTCGCGATCCCGATCGAAAGCACTCGCGGTCGCCGCGATAGTACATGGGCGCTCGTGTTTAATGTAAATTCGCAAATAGGAGAGGCCACGGTAATCAACTAACCGCCAACGAGTAACTATCGTAAACTCATTGAAATAGTTCATAACTTCGGGCGCTAGTTTGAGTTTTGGAGGGCAGAGGGGGCAGGGAAGACCCCCTCAACTTTCATGGAATTTCCCACATCATACCGGCCGACCGACTGCCCTGGCGCATTGTTAGGACTCTCCTGATAACTTCTCTCTGCATGGCGTTTTATCTCGTATGTCGCGAGATGAATGGTGAGTTTGAATGTTGTAGAATTTGTAGATTTAAGATTTCAAATCACGAATGATTCAATATTTGGAGAAGATTTTGACACCGGCGGATAAATCAAGGAATCGTTCTATAAAATCAAATGTGTTATCGGTACGTGATTTTTTTATCGATATTTAATCAAAGAGAGAACCGATCCCTCGTCGCAGAGTATCGCGAAGAGAGGAATCTCGACAGAGCTAAAGAAGACGAAGGGACGAGCATCTCATCAGATTAAAAACTTTTACGGATGTAAATAAATGAGCCGCCGGGCACACAATGGGACGACAATGTTCGGCGAGTGAAAAAGACATATAGAGGAGGGAGGGAGAGGAAGAGAAGGAACTATCGGTACCGGCGATGAAGGTAGAAGTGCAACTCTGCACGACAGCAATACCAAACAGTCGAGGGGAAAAGAGGCTGGCGCCGGTGACACTGTGTGGCTTTGCGTATCCGCTCTTTAGTATATTGGAACGGGAGTCTCTCTCTCTCTCTCCGTTTCTCCTTTCTCTCCTTTCTCTCCTTCTCTCTCGTCAGGATTCATACCATCGTTGCTCATCGTCGTCGACGTCGTCGTTCGTTTTCCCGCCCTCCTTTCACCCTCTCTCGCACAGTTTTTCATCGCTCTTCCTTCGACTCAATCCTCCCGGCCGAACGAACTCGCCTCCTGCCACCCCCCCGCGATTTCATCTCCCTTCGCTCTCTCCTCCGCTGTGCTCTATCTATCTATCTCTGCTCCTCTGCCGTTGCGCTGTCCGCCGCGCAAACCCTCGGTCGCGTACACAAAGCCCACCGGCTTTTATTACGAGATACGAGATAGCCCGGGCCTCGTCCAGGTTTACCCATACCTATCTATCTACCTACCATGCTCCCTTCCCTCCCGCTTGCTCTCCGGACACGACGCCGTCGCGATATATATTGGCAAACTTTGCGAATGTCGGATCATGCCGGATTACGCATCTCCGGCAATATCGTTCTTTCTTACGGGCTCTACCGTGCTGGGGCAACCCTCATATCGGGAAAGCGAGAGATGTACGTTTCTATTATTTCTCGCGTTTTTTATCACAATGAAAGTCTAGCAGAAATTCTTACTTTATCCGTTACGAAGATTCTAAATGCAGGACAAAAGTATCGGATTCTTTCAATCACAGATTCTTTGGCCAATTTGGAAGTGATTTTTTTGCAAATATATTGAATTATAAGCGATTGAAAGTTCTTTTCGCGAATAAAACTTCGGAGAATTAAATGGATATTAAAGCAATATTTTTTCACTTAATTTCAAGTACAATTTACTTTAACAGAATCTTAATTTCGACTTAGAAAGTTACAATAAATTATATAGTGTATAAGGTTGAAAAATTACAAAACGTGATAAACTCTCTCCTGCGTTGAAGAGAGATTAAAGAATCACTACATAATTGGGTTTTAATTTTAAAACAACACAATTCCTCTTTTTCTCTCTCTCTTCTTTCAAACATAGATATTAAAAGCGAGAAAATTCTGATCACACGAGTAGATAAAAGTTTAATAAAAGTGACACAAGAGAAATCATTCATTTCCCACGAGTGTACATTACATGTCTTAAGAGGGGAGAAGAGGGAGAGGGATATTCGCCCGATATCATATGGTCTTAGTATGATTAAGTGGCATAGCCGGATCTGTGTCGGTCGCGCGCGAATCACTTCCGATCTTTGCCGGAAGACGAAGCTCTCCTCTCATTCCGAAGTGGAATAGAGGCACGCGCGCGCACTCGTCGGCAAAGGCGGACTTAAATCGATTAGAGGACGGCCCGTGAGATGGAATCATCGGGTATGGGAAACTGATAGAGCAACGAGATTGGACAGAATGGGAAGCCCCGCAAAGTGGATGAGAGAGCACTATCATCCCCTCGCCCCCCTCTCACCCCCTGCTTCCTCCCTCGCGCGAGCAAGGCTTGGTCTGGCTGCGCGAACTTGTCCAAGTAAATTGCACTTCCTTTTTTCGTGCCGCGCACCCCTCGCGGAGCGTATCGCTCGCCCTCGCCTCCTCCCCCCTCCCCCTCCCCCTCCTCTACACCCGCGATCGATTTTTCTGGGGAAAAATCCGTCGAAAATTCAATCATGCGCTTTCAGAGCGAGCGAGCGTACATATCTATTACCAGCGCATTATGCAAAGATACCTTCCACGGACGCATTAACGCCGAAAATGTCGATCTATCTCTTCTCCGCTGAAAATTTAATGGCACGCGTAAAATCAGATTACTATTGCGTCTCGTGTAAAATCTCACGTGCATCGCGCGGCTCCGAATTTATTCGCGCGCCATGTCAAGAAAATTCCAAACTAAAATTCCCAATCTCAATCTTAGTAATTCATTATAGTTTCAGTATCACGTTTTTTTTTTTTTTATTTTTTATCTCATCCGAGAGATTTAAAATCATCGTCTAGTCTCAGATGACTTACAAGTTGGGTCCAGATAGACTCGCTGGTTTTTTTCAGTCGCAAGCCACTCTCGATCGACTGACTGATTAAAGTGACACCGGACAAAATGCTATATGCGGTTTTCGAAAGTTCGTCGTTCGCAATTTTGTCGGCACGAGTGGCGGGAGGGGGAGAGGAAGCGTTTAGGGGGCGGAGAGGGGGCTGCAGGCGTGAACTGGACGCGATACACAGGATGGACAGACGGGCAGGGATGATGGCGAGCGGACGCGCGGCGCGGAGGAAGGGACACCGGGCGCGGGTCCGTCGGGTGCGAAAGCCAAAACCGCAGAATGGAATTACTCCTGCTCAATCGTTTATAACGGCGGGATAAACGGATTAAACCGTCGACACGCGGCTCGCAGTTTATTTGTCACTCGCGCAGAGAGGCGCGCGTGTTTGCGCGCGCCAAAAGTCGCGCGTGGAATCTCGGCGTCGAGAATGACAGCCGAAAACGCGAATCGTCATCGGCGACGGAAACGGGAAATCGCGTTTCCTTCGTCGCGTCGCTTGTGCATCTCGACGCGAGTCGGGATACGATCGTGACAAATCAGCAGAGAACTTGAACACGTTCTAAGGATGCAATTAATCTGTCGCTTTTATTCGCGCCAAAATGTGAAAGTCACAGAGCATCGAACTTTTTCATACACCGCAGGGGAACTTTACAGCTTACTTAAATAGCGAGTCTAGAAGGATGGATATGCATTATTTTGTTCTTGTTCTCCCTTCCTCAAAGAAAGAACCGAACGTTCGATAACGAAACCGCGACGAACCGGTACGTTGTCTAATACAAGCGCGGTTATATACGCTTCTTTTCTCTTCGCTCGTCGTGTAACATCATTACGGGCGAAGGAGGAAAGACGGTTTTTCTGGTCTTATCCATTCTTTTCTCGGTTCTTGTAAAGAACGGCGGACGGAACGGGATCTAAGTTTGTTTAAACAGTATAATCATTACGACTTACAACGTGAGAAGCTTTGTGAGCGCGTTCCGTCTATAAAATTTGCCCTTATTCTCGAGACTACGATCGCGTTGCTGTGTTCCCGACTTATTCCCAAGGGGAAATATTGTTCGCGATAGCCGGGCCGAAGAAAAATCCCACCCCCTCGTGTCTCACCTCCCCTGCCGCTCTTTCCCTCGCGAGTCGGTCTCTGGTAACGACGGGCGGCAACGACGGTAATGAAAAACTCCGGCAAGGGACGGTTGCCTGATTCGAGAAGGTAGATAGAGGCCGCCGTGAGGGTTGTAGGCGTTCGCGTCATGCGTGCGTGTGCGAAGGGTGTGTCGTGGAAGGGTGCGAGAGTAGCCCGGGCATTGTTTGAAACGCGGACGCTTAGAGCTGCACGGTAAAAGAAGAAAAGAGAGAGAGAAAAATTGTTGTCTTCTTTCCAGAAATATAAAGAAGAAAAAAAGATGAGATATGTACGGAGCACAAGATGTACAAAGCGGATACTTATCGTCACCGCCAATCGAGTGCGATTTAGAACGACTCCAAAACGAACGACAGACTTCTCTACATTGAACGCTAATGGAAACGCGAGATTCTGTTGCGACTCGCTTATTTGTATATTCGTATATTCTTATATACTATTAGTCTCATCCTCGATAAACTGTTGAAAAAATTTGTGAAACAGGAAAAGAGAGAGATTTTTTGAAAGGGAGAATCTATTGTTAATAGGATTTTTAATAGAAAACAATAAGTTTTAAGCATCTTTCTAAAAATATTGTCTATAATGATAAATCTTTTTTCTAAAAATAATGTAAATACATAATATATCATTAATATATTCGCATTATGAGATTTACAAACAAAATGAATCAATATTCACATAAAAGATTAATACTATTAATATCTATTATTTGCAAAATGCAATCAACATACTAATGATATTTAACAATGTTCGCATATTTCAATTGTATGAATATCGCGTCTCTTCCCTGATTTTCAATTGATTCAACTTTGGCTACGTCAAATCGACGAAAATAAATTCACCGCATTAACGAATTTTCTTGACAAATGCAAGTTATCATCTAAATACTATTCGATTTTTTTTAAATTGGTGAGATATTTTTTAATCAAAAGCGAAAATCAGTTAGAAATATTGAAAATTTCAGCATCGTAACTCGAGTCTGCAAACTATGTAAAGCGTAGTTGTGACTATTCGGCCACCATTTTTGGCCAAAATCATAGGCATTATCCAGACTCTAATTTGAGAGTCTCTAGGAATAGTAGTATCATATTCCAAGCAAGGGTTGTTCTTGCCGACCGGTGCTGATGGTAGTTGCGTCGACCAAGTTGGTGACTGTATCGAGGAGAGAGAGAGAGGAGTGTCTGGAAAGTCTCGCTCATTAAGAACATAACACGACTCTGTTTCATTTCTCACTAGCAACAGCTTCATTGAACTCACAGCGATATCGCTGATTTCAGAAAATATTTGCAAATGTTCTAAAAAAATTATTTTATTGTTTACTATTATTGTTCAACGCGATTGAGTCACATAAAAATATCCTATGTTTTAGTTTATGCTAATATTTAAATAACGTTGCATCATATTTTAGAGGAAATACGACAGAGATTCAAACGAAAGATTCCACAATCCAGACAATTAATTCATAATAACGGCGAATTACTTATCTCAAGTGTCTCTCTTCTTTTTTCATCGACGATGACTCTAACGAAGCGTCTTATTTAAAAAGCAAATGTCACATCAAAGCACTCGATCGTAGTAGTTTCCTTGCTAATTGTAACGAGAGAACCGACAATATACCGTTCTTTTGGCCCGGCCATTTTCCCGACGAGCGTCCTCGACGTTGTTAAAAGATTTCCTTAATCCATCGGTCCTCGCACAATCTGTAAATGCAACAATTTAATTGCATCGAATGTGTCAATGCCACGAAGTCCTTTCTCTTCTCTCATAAAAACGAGTCAGAAGCCAGCAAAAAAGAAAGAAAGAGAGAGAGAGAGAGAAAGATATTCAATTCTGTTTTCCGACTCATAAACGAGAAACGCTCATTTTGTGTCTGTGTGCGTGTGCATGTGCGTATACGTGTACGCGCCGACAATTAAAGAAATTACACACGTAATATTTGACACTTTAATAATGCGTCGCGGATGCGCCGCCGGCGGCAACGCGACGCGATTTAATCGCCAGCGATAATAATTGCGCGCGCTCAAAGCAAACAGCTTCTGTGAGAGAAACGGCAACAGCGCGTTGTCAAATGTAAAACAAATGTAAGCAGATTCTCCAAGGGAATCTGCGATATTTTTAAAACATGATACAGTAGAGCGCGAACACACCCCCTCACACATATTTGCCTTGTTGCCGCGCGTTATATATTTTCTCTACATATATGAGTATATTCCATTGTTATTGATTAATGTCATACATATTTATAATTAAAATATCCCATACATTGGAGACTCGCAAATTTTATTTCGCGTTTTAAATGGTACGCTAAATCTGTACACCGTCGTCCTTTCCTTAACGAATTCGTCGTGTCGCTTAAACCGGAAGGAGGACACTCGGTCATCTCCAACTCGGTCGAACGTTTAATTGAATTTTCGCTCGTTTCGTCGATCTAGGGTGCTTTTGAAGTTCTTCACCGGCAGCAATACTTGCACGGAGCAACGGCAGACATGTTAAATCCCGAAAAAGGAGATCAAAACAAATCGGCTTTACCTAGGCTTCCTTCCGGGAGGTTCTGGGGAAGGTGGATCGCCGTTCTGCGCGAGGGGTTATTCTTAATATTTGTACGGTTTTCATCTCGCCGAGGGGAGACGAGGACACGAGATGACGGGGGTGGGAGGGAAGAAGCACCCTCCGGCATCGAGGAGATAACGCAAATCGCGGATTAGAAACGAAGAGCGAAAATGTCGGCTTATCTTCCTCGCTGACGAGAATCTGCGGACTGGCAGTTTTTCGGATCACATCGAAAGAAAAATAACGCGACAAAGTGCGCGATTTTCTCCACGCAAGAGTTGTTCTGCATAAAAGCATAAAGAATTTTATCAATGTTGATTTTAATTTAATTATACTGAATATTACTTGAATATTATCTGCTAAAGTAAAACGTCGTAACGATACGGATGAAAGATTATCCGAGATTTTATATCGTAGATTTAGATTAGCTAGATAAGCGGAGATGACTGTTCATTTCTAGTTTGACAGACAAGATAATGCGATAGTGAATCAATTTCTTTGTGGAATATGTTGCAACGATTACGCGCCTATCTTGCACTTAATGACTGACAGCGCATAATCCACCGACAATCATAAAATTAACTCGTCAGTCCTTACTCAATGAAGAGATGATAACATGCGGGGAGATATCTCGCTTATATCATTAGTATTCATCACGCATTCACTAAATCTCTCTCGATTCAAGGTATCACAATAATATGTCATGCGGGTGGAAGAGCTCTTTAGAGCATTTTTGTTTATCTTGGAACAAATTTACGCTTCAACAGAGACCATGTCGGATGTTGTTATTCTTCAAAGACCGAAGAAATAAAAAAAGAATTGAACAAATTTATTTAAAAGCGATATAATAATTATTGCGGAAATTGTAATAAGTATCGAGGAGGAAACAATAATTACAGAAGAGAATGAAGTATAAAAAGCAAGATTAATTATATAATAATTATTATATTGCAATGTAAATATTATATATTGATTAATTGAGTCATAATTTAATATATAAATTGATTTTTCCAATTTTGCGACTTTTCAAGTTATGTAAGCCAAACATAGTCGAGTTTACTGGCTGTTACTTTTCATCCGTCAATCTCAGAGGCATCAAAGTTACTCGACCACCCTCTGTCGTCGATCACTCTGCGTAGGAGTCGCGTTTCGCGCGAACGACGATGACGTTTTACGTTTGAACGAGGCGGTGAATTTTCGGGCAGAGAGCCAGAGGAGAACTTTCATCGCGACGAATCCCGTGGAATAGCGCGGCAACGATTTTCCGCGGAGGACCGCCGGAAATTTCGTGGACGGGCGACAGCTTTGTGGAGGGAGACCGCCAAGCGTCTCCGCGAAACGTGACAAATGGAAACCGGTGGCTGCTGGCAGCTCGTTGGTCGGGACACGCCACCTATGTTATATGGGATGACGAAGCCGGTGCTCGTGATCGCAACGCGCGCGTCGTTGTTGCAGCTTGTCGTTGTTGTATCGTTGTTGGTGTTTGGCGTAGCCTGGTGAGGTTTAGGCTGCCCTGGGCTTGCTAGCTATGCGCGCACAGGGCTCACGGCTACGTAGCTAATTACCTGATCCTACCGTGAACAACTGAGCGCGTTTATTGGGACGAAAGAGGGTTGGGGGATGAGGAGAAAGGGTGGTCGAGGGGAGGCGGCCACCCCTCGCCACCGCCGCCGCCGCTGCTACTGCTGCTACTGCTGCTGCTGCTGCTGACACCAAAGACTTCTCAACATCCAACCGGGGCTCGACTCGGTGGCAGCCATAATACAACTTCGTCCGGTTATACGAATATTTCGCCGTAAACTGGAGGCCAACGTCGAGAACCGCCGCCGGCATTCGGTTTCAATGGCCAGCAGCAGCCGGCTTGGGCAGCAGCCCAGCCCTCTCTCTGATTCAGCTGAAAAAGAGAAATTCTACTACTGCGAACCTGTAACGGCGAATAATGGCGAGTTTATGGAATGGGAGAGAGAGGCAAATACAAGCAGAAAATACGTGCAATGTATTTTTATTGATAATTCACTACGCTTCGCAAAGAGGACCAAACCTTGTTGAAAATTTCCTAAAAAATTCTCTCAAAGTTATCGAGTTCCGCTGCAGTTTCGTTGATTTGTTACGAAAGTCATCGAGCTTCGGTAAATTTTTGATTCGTCTTACTTTTATTTTTATCAAAATCCCGTTATAATAAATTAAAATATCTATATAAGTATGCGCATAATTTAAGGATCGTACGATTTGTGCTCTCTCGAAACTGCGAGGATGCATATGAGATAGACGCGCGAGCGCACGTAATACCGAATAATAATTCGTGAGAGCTTTCATCCCTTAAAGGCCGTACTCTCCTCGTAAGGTCTTTGGAAAATGCAATCTCATTCTCGTGAAGGCTACATGACGAGGACTGTTCTTGCGACGGCGGATTTGCGATACGCAAGCCTACCGTGTCACTTTCTCAAACAGAAAGTTTGCCATTGTTGTCCGGATTAATGGATCTTCTCCGAAGAAATATCCCGTTGGGGAGAATATTAACTCTGACATTTCGACAAACTTGAGAGAGTCGACTTAAAATCTGTCGCGATAGCGAAACATGAAAGAACGATTACGGCGAGAAAATTTCTCGCGATATAGACACGCGTTGTCAAATTTAGATTGCTCAAGTGAGCGATTTTAAGCGTGCAATTTTCTCGATGACCGATGCATCTTCAAAGGGCGCCCCCTAATAAAACGGGAATTCTTTTTCCACATGCGGTCCCCTCATCCCTCTCTTTCGGGACTGATGAAAAGCGGCGAGCGGATTCTCTTTGGACAGGGATGCATCGAAGTGGATGGGACTCCTCGGTGGTGAGACCGCGGACTGACGTGTGATATTGACCTGTGTGTCGGGATATGATAGGAAGGTATTTATACCGAAGCTGCGGCGAATAGGAGGCAAAATCCCGGGATGTAGGAGATGGTCGAGAGAACGACAGGGCGAAGCGTGGAGAGACGGATGAGGGGGATGAGGTGGTATAGGAATGGGTCGGAGGGTGGTGAAGGGAAGCAGGGGGGGATCGATCCGATTTTCCAATCTCGGCGGCCGACTGTATTTGAATTCCTGCACAAGCCGCTGGTTCCGTGCCGCGCGTCTGATCTCTAACCGTTATACGTCCGTGGTATCTACCTCTATACCGCGCTCCGATCCCGATTGATAGCGGAGACCCGGATGGAAACAACGATCGGCATTAGGTAACATCGCGGCACAGCAAATGTTAACGATTGGTCGTCGTATGACGAGCGTGAAACGCGATATTTCCTTAGTTGCGATAACCTTGTTCACCCTCTTGATTAGAAATTAATTCCTGCAGTGTCGATGACTTTGTTTATGCTTTCTTCATTCTAAGCTAATATTTAAAATTGTGTTTCTAATCTGACTGATATAGAAGCGAAATATATGCAGTATTTGAAGTGAAAAATAATCGAAATAAGCATAGATCTAATTTTGTTAGTTTTTTCCATTATTTTTCTCTATTATAACATTGGAAATAATACGAGTAATAATATTTAAAATTTTCAATATTTAATTTGACGCAAATTGTGAAAAACGAGAAGATTGAATGCCATGTGAAAGTGACTAGAAAAGTCAAAAGGCAAGAACCGGGATGCGATAGAGATGACTTTTCCGAGTGTACTCCATGCCAACTAACTGGTTCGACGAGTTAACTCCTATTGGAGGTCGGCACCCGATAAAGTTTCCATTCGCGATTAATTACGAAGTTATATTGGCACCGCGACAGAGAGCTGTATTTCGCTTCTCTTCGTTGCGCCGAGTGGCGAGCGAATGTGAGATGGAATTATGACAAAAAAAGTAATAAGAGAAGAAGGAGAGCGAGAATCGAGGGGATTTTTCAATCTCTATAAAGACCTACCCCGCCACCCCCGCGTTACTGTACGTGAATTCCAGCACTTATACGTTAAGCTGTAAGCAGAACGTACGAATCTTTTCCTCTTATCGTGCAGCGCAAAAATGGCCGATCGAATATATTAGTTCGCGAATCAGACAGTGTCGTCAACGAAAAGTACTCATTAATCTTCAGATAATTATTCTAGTAATTCTGAAATTTTCTTTCTTCTATTTTCTAATAATAAATAATTCCATGACACAACATTTTAAATCAATATCGTGATATACGTTGCGCGATGTGATTCCATAGCGGCTTTGCTCCGTCAACGCGCACAATTCTCATCCTAGCGCGTTCTCGCGCGTCTCTTCGTCGTCCGTCTCGAGCCGCGAGGAAAGTCGAGCGACGGATAAGGGCGGAAAGAAACGAAAAGAAGCTAAGGGAAGAAGGAAGGGGGGGAGGAAGGGAGACGAAGAGAAGAGAAGAGAAGAGAAGGAGGACGAAGCGGCGGGTGGGCGAACGCGACGGGTGGATCGATCGTATTTTCCAATCTCGACGGAAACCCGTCCACCGCCGGCAACTCCCGCGTCGTTCTCCCCCCTCCCCCCTTTCATCCCCTTTCGGCTCCCCAACGTCCCTCGCTCCCTCCTGCAACTGTATTTGAATTCCAGCGCGTGCAGCTCGCTCGGACGCAAACCGAACGAGAGCGCGTACGGAACCCAGGCTTCTGTGCTGCTGCTTTTGCCGTCCCGGGGGACGGCAGTGGCGTGTCAGGCCTGCCAGAGGATATATCCCGGTGGCTGCGATAGCCTCGCACACCGCACAACACTAGACTATACCGCACCACCACGCCCCGAGCTTTCTCTCTACCGCGAACCTCGCGATAGCATCCTCTCGGTTCTCCCCTGGCATTCTCTCGCTCTTCCTCTGTCTCTCCCATGCCTCGCCATCTCACTCCATCTATCTGTCTATCTATCTATCTACCTATCTATCTATCTATCTACCTATCTATCTATCTATCTATATATCTATCTACCTATCTATCTATCTATCTATCTATCTATCTATCTATCTATCTATCTATCTATCTATCTATCTATCTCTATCTCCATGATAGTAGTTGCGGCCGGTTGCTGCGATTGAATGCTAGGAATTTCATCATGAGTTGAGTCGTGGAGACGGCAGCAGGGCTCGATCCAGGGGGACCCGGCGCGATGAAGAACGGGAGGAAGAGGACGGAAGGACGAGGGAAGAGAGACCCGGGGATGGTGGAGAACCGCCCCCGGTTCGCCCCGGCCCCCACGGACACGCCGTGCGAGCTAACCGGGTCCAGGGAGCTCTCCGCTGCCTTGCTTAGCAGCCGGCCGTTCCAATCATGATTCCACGCTCCCACCGTTTGAAGTCTCTCGATTGAAAAGGGGCGGAGGTTTGACTAAAGAACGAGTGTGCCCTGGCTATCGGCTATCGCTCTGTGCGCGCACATGTGTGCGGATCATCCGACGGTCACATGCGCGTCGCATGCTGTACAGAGCGTACCAAATTCGGCGGGTTGCCGTTGATCTCGATGATAAAGATGTTGAAAAACGATCGAAAGAGCGAAAAAAATATTGCACGTTGAAGATGTGACGGAATTTCACGGCAATAATATGTTTCTCTTGAGGAAGAAGGAGTAAGAATGATTTAAATTTGCCTATTGAAACGTGTTAGATATAATTGATTTTAGAACAGCCGGTACATGTGCTTTATAATATAAAGATTGTAAGCGGAAATCGGGAGATGAGACGATTACAGTCGAACTTTATTTTCAGAACAAGTTTGCTAGATGCTCAGACTTCTAGATCAAGACTTCTGACATTAATCCAAAGTGTCAGGAATTAATCTCCGAGAATACTTTTTTTATTTGTCTCTTTCTCATTTTATGAATATCGCTTCGATTCCTCTTTAATCAATCCGAAAGTCAATGTGAGGCGGACTTTTAAAGCGCGAATTTAAGACGCCGTGATTCTTCCGCTTGACCTCTCATGATGCGGGACAAAGAATGAAAGATAGAGATAGAGATAGAGATAAAGAGAGAGAGAGATCGGGAAACGCCTTATTAGCGAAATGGGTCCGGCTGGTGCTCGTACTTGGGGTCCTTGAAAAGGGGGTTCTTCTGTTGCGCACATATCGGGAGCGAAGCCTCCGTTATATATCATTGTGCCGGATCTCATCACAAAGAGTAGCGATAGCATCGGCTCTCCTGTCGATCGCCACTCTTTCCCTTTCCCCCTTCATTTCTTCATTCATTCATCAGTTTTTCTTTCCCCCCACGTCGCTGGACATCAAGCCGTCGCGATTCGGTGCGTTCGTTTGTGTGAGTGTATTTCGATGTGTTGTTGGTTATACAAGACCGGGGAGGGAGACGGTAATCCGTAGGAAATTACATATTATTATGACGTGTTATTAAACGCGCAATAACGGGGCGATGGTGTGCGCCAGGTGGCCTGGAAACGGCGATCTTGATGGATCTGTTACGGGACGATAAAAATCAGCGACATCGGTTACACGCTCCCGATCAAAGGAGCTCTCGCGCTCTCGTTTCCTCCCTCCTACCCCTCTCTCCCTCCTCCTCTCGCCGAGACTTGAATGACGGTGCATTGCATTATGTATTTAAGCGTGTCGTCGGACAATCGATGTGTGGCATTCGAGAAAGCGAAAAGAGAAAAAGACACAGCGATTCGCGACAAAAAGATCTCGATTGCTGCAAAAAGTATCAATTTAAAAGTCTATCTTATATATTCGGTCCAATCTTTTTATCTCTAAAAAAAGACGCACTATATAATTTCGAATGTCTATTAATATACCTCGCGTATATTAAGTCATTAAAAAAGTATCGATCATGGGAAGTTTGACGAAATAATTTTTTTTCGTTCTATATAAAATACTTTTCTCAAATAGATTTTTAAGATATGACCGAGATTAATACCGTACATCTCGATGATTTCTAATAACCGCAAGCATGATTACAAAATTGTTGAAACGCGTTCTGTAAATAATCTACGCTCTCATGGCATCGAATTTGCACATCGCGCGACGCGTTCTCGATATAAAATACCTCGTTCGCTCGAAAATCTCTATTTTCGTGGAGTGGAACGTGGGAACTCGCCGCAGATCTATTTCGAATACACATGGAATTTGAAAAAATGGCGTTCCCGACGAGCATTACATTCGCAATTTTCGGTTTTTGCTTCGAAATAATTACGATTGTTCTTCCGTTTCTTTCGGTTTTACTTCAAAATAGTTATCATTTTTCTTCTGCTTTTTTTTATTCGTCTCGCGAAGAAAAGATGAGCAAATAAGCCTTCTTGTATCTCTCTCTCTCTTTCTCTCTCTCTCTCCCTCTTCCTCTTTCAAAGGTAGGCAAGGAACACAGGAATAGAAAAGAGGAGGAAAAGACGGAGGGATAGGAAGCGTGGCGTACAAAGTGTCGAGCTAGTTTGCGCTATAATCTACTATCTCGTCGTTTGCAATTAACTTCTCTTGATGATGTCACGTTTCGTTCGCGCCTCATTTCCAGCCGCGCCGTATAACAATCTGCCGGAGCTGGCCCGCCCTCTTCTGCCGGGACGATCCTTTTAACGCTCGCCTCTAAATTTCGTAATCAAGTTTTTCCTCGCCGAGGAAATTTGCGAATCTCCCTCTTTCGGAGCGCGCCGTTTCCTCTTTCTCTCTCTCTCTCTCTCTCTCTTTCTCTTTCTCTTCCCTCTCTCTTCTTCTCCATCTTCTCCTTTTATATATCTCTCTTTCTCTCTCGTTCATGAACGCCAAACACTCCTCACACTTTGATGTCAAGCCTTGAACGTCACCAGCCGACCGTTTAATTTACCGGTCAATGTGTTTGATAGGCCGCCTTTTTTTAGCGCCTACGAAACGCTCGCTCTTTGTCGCGCAAATATCGTGCCACTCTCGTTTCGTACATATTCGGCTACTCGTTTTCTCCTCCTTTTTGATCGTGACATTGTTGCGCGATGCCGTAAACTCAATCTCAAACTTATCATATTTACGCGTGCAAAAAAATTATTAAAATACTACTAAAATACTAAAACGAGGATATCTCCAATAAATTCAGATTGTTTTAAAATAATAAAAGAATATAATTGTTGCTTACTGTTGCTGCACAGAAATTATGCGAAGCGTAAAATATGACAAGTAAATATTTTCAAAAATATATATTAGATATGAAAACACTTGTGAACACACTGAACTTTTGTGTTCCACAAGACATCACGTTATAGATCTTGTGGAGATTGCCGAGCGACGTGTCTATTCACGATCGAATCGCTTATGCAGTGTCGCAAAGTGGCATACCAACGTATACCAGTCACTTACATCCGGTATGGACAAGTTGGAGGAAGCGATATAGCCTCATAAACTTTTCAATGTCGCAAGATCGTTATGTCGTTCAAAGCGGTTGTTACGCGAAGCCATAAGAGCTCTTGGAACGAGAATCTGACATGGCTTCATCGACAGATGCGATTCGTTATGCACTTGGGATGCATTTCGTGTGGCCTATATTAATATAACGCAAGTACTTTTATATCTTTTATTATTTATCTTAGAGGAATCATATATATTATATAATATATGATGAACTTTTTTGTTTAAAGAGCGCGATGGGCATCCATTAATACGTGGAACGCATCAACCGCGCAAAATACATGTACCAAAGCCGAGGAAATGTCGAAGCGCGATAAGATATACCAACAGATAAATTTACGATAAAGAGCGAATTGAAAGCGCGCAAGAATTATGCGTGAAGAAAACGCGTATGGTCAGAGAGGGGGAGGAAGAAAAATAGGGGAGAGGTAGATGGGATACGGAGGGTGGAAGAGGCAGAGGCATAGCAAGTGGAGCGAAAATCAGATTTGCTCGTTGTCGCCTCCACCCATCGTAGCATCGCCACCCACCTTCTACCCTCCGGCCCGTCGGCTCCATTCGAGCCACCCCGAGCACGGCATCCCCGCTTCTTCCCCCTGCCTCCCCCGCCCGCTCGCTCGCCCGCGTGGACCGCTGCTCTACTCTCTCTCTCTCTCTTTCTCTCACCCCCATCCTCCCTCGCAGCGCCCTCTATCCCCCGAGCGCCACCGTCCCTCGAAAGCTCGAATGAGCACCGCCCTTTGATCCTGCCGACAGCCACCCTCCGAGCCACCCAACCACCATCCACCCATCCGTCGACCTAACTCCATCCCCTATGGCCTCCAGGTCGTCGTACCCCCTTCCTCCTCCTCCCCCCTCTTCCTCTTCCTCGATCCCTACTGAACTCGTCCACCTTCTGTGCTCGCTGTCTCTTTTTCCGCCACACGTTACGACATTTTTATCCTCGCGCTTCGTCCCTCCCCCTCCTCTTTATCCTTGTCAACCATCTTTTCTTGAGATTTGTCTTTCTTTTTTTTCTCACGAACTGTTCTCTCTCTCTCTCTCTCTCTCTCTCTCTCTCTCTTTCTCTCTCTCTCTCTTTCTCTTTCTTTTTCGCATGCGTTATTTGGAGGACACCGACCGATAAATATGCTACCGGTGGGCCACGCGACTGTCAACGCACGTGCGTGGTCACGAGGCGACGGGCTCTCCAACCTTTGAATTTGACGTTCTTGTTCGCCTGGGATTAAATGAGCCTCGTCGATCTCGATGTTAACGTGGCGTAAAATGTAGTAGAATGCAGTAATAGAAGTCCTTTCACAAGTTCCATCCTAAAATAAGTCAAATCAGAAGGAATATTACGAATCGTCCGGAGAAGCTACTCCTCACGGAGGAAAAAATATTAAAATCGACACAAGTTCTTTAAAGCTATACGTTTCTTCGCTGTTTATCAGAGGACTAATATAAATTTGATTCGCTTGCTTCATTTATTCATAAGAAACACATAGTTTGTATATTCGTTACTCATTTATTTACTAAATTGAAACTTTCGTGGAGAATTTTTAAAATTGGAAAACTTTCTTTTTGTACATTTTTGTGAAATTATAGAATATTTTTATTGAATTAATTTTAGTAATTAATTTCCCAATTTTCGTTTACAAAAGAAGAACCATTTGCTCGAAAGTTTGAAATAACATTATCACGACAATTATAATTGGGGAAAAATTTTAAGGGAAAACAAAATCTCTCTCTTTCTAGTAAATATCTAGATAGATATAAATTTTTATTTTAAATCTTCAGTTGGGAGCCTAAAAACAAAACCGTTTATTGACTTTAATTATATATATACATATTTTTATTTTCCCTATAATTAATATTAATTTATTATATTATATTAATCGATTGTTTGAATTTGTGAAATAATATTTTTTGCAAAATTTTTTACCTGGAGATCTTCGCAAACAAACACGTACATGTAAAAATTTTATCCAACGTTACATCTGTCTGTGCTCGCTCACACCTTGATTTGGGTCAACAGAGCGGGCTCATCTTTTTTTTCGCCCTAAAATAGCTCGAGTGTGAAACGTTTAGCGCGTCGCAGTTTTTTTAGTTTATCGCAAAGTTCCGATCCGCGAACGTCGAAGGATAATTGAATTCCCCTTGGAAGGGTAGCTTTTAATACTGGCGGTGACTGGTTTTTAAACGTGCCGGCGCAGTCAACAATGACATTTTCCGGTGAAAATGCGCGCGAAAAAAGGGGGAGGCCAGTCCCGGTATTTAAATGGCCATTGGCAGATTACCAATATCGGCGTACTGCTTAGTTAAACGAGTTACCGCGAAAACTCAATACGGCTTGTGCAGAGAGGACGACAGAGAGAGGGCAATGGGCAGCGGCAGGAGGAGGGGGAAGAGCGAGAGAGAGAGAGAGAGAGAGAGAGAGAGAGAGAGAGAGAGAGAGAGAGAGAGATGCGCACAGACAGCGAGAAAGACAGAGAGGGAACGGATCGGTCGTGATCTATGTGTTGAAATTACATAGCGCCGTTACAAAACCACCACCGAATGCATATTTGTCGTTCGAAGGGTCACAAAATGGCGATTCATAGGTTCACGAGATAAACGAAAGTACATCAGATTACGCGTATCGCCGGCGCCGCGTCAGGGATCCGGTTTTAATTCGCAAAATTGCATTGGCGTCGAGCTAATTGCAGTTTAATCCCGCGTTAGGAACTAATTACCAGAGCGTGCAGCCGTATATTTGCGTTTACGGCGAGGCTCGTTAATTCTGTACCAAAACTTCACCTTTTTGAAGGATATACATGTATATTCAAATCCAACGCGCATCTCAATATATCTGTGATAGAGTCATAATCTCACCTGAAGAATCCATAAAACACGCACAATCCTTTCAGTCCAGGATCACAAGTAGTCGCCGGGATCGGTGGAAAAAGGATCGATCTCTTTCGATGTATTTTAAATCGACTTTTACAACGAGATTGATTAAAGACTTGTAGGTAATTGATTCACAAGCGGTTTTGTGCTTTTGCACTTTCCACAAATCCTCTGCCTTTGTGGAAAGTGCAAACACCGCTGACCGCGAAAAATATTTTTTTTTCTCGTGAAAGAAACTCGACTAATGAAATCGGCGATCGCGCATTACATCAGAGGCGCATCGACCGACCGCGACAAGTAATTCAAGCTCACGCTATTTAACCATTAGTCGACTGAAATATTTTAATAACATCCGCCGCAATGTGTGTGTCCAGCGTGCACGTATCGAATTTATTGGCATTTAACATTACGAATTATTCATTTTCGAGCGCGATACGAATTCTCAAACAAAGCGGCAGCCAAAGAGAGAGATAGAGAGATAGAGATAGAGAAAGAGAAAAAGAGAGAGCATATAATCCACCGGGTCTTTGACACGGTTACGCACTCGAGAAATTCGATTTAACGAGCGCGTCGAATCTCGCAATTTTATATAATCTTCCTGATATCGCGCTTTTATTTTAGCTTGCTCGATTATATGACCGCAATAAAACGATTGTTATAAAACGCGTATATCCCTGTAATTTACACGAACATTCAATGTATAATATTTTTTTATACAAAGTTTACATTATTCCTAGTTAATTATTTTTACTTATGCATGTCCTAATTGGCATGTGACACTGTGTATAAATACTGTGTATAAACATAATTTGTAATTGTCATATGTAACACACGCCTTCGTTCATCGAGCGAATAAAAATCGCGGATAAAAATCATTCCGACGAATCGCCGAAAGAACATCGCCGTACAAAGGCACCGTTTAAACAGAGACGTTTCGCTCATTATTCGCCGTGTTTCGGCGCAAAAAGTCTCCACTTTGGAACATTTTCGCTCGCGTGAACTCGAGTCGAGCCGAACAGGTGCTTTGCCTGTCTCCTTTTCATTCCCTTCTCCCCCTCGTTCTCCCTCCTGCTCTTTTTCCCCCTGGTAAACCCTTTTCGCGTATGTGTCGTCGTCACCGGGGCTCCTTCGTTTTGCGCAAAAACGGAAAATCTACGCGCTGCGGAACCTCGTTTGCGATTTTCGCAGATCAAACGCACACGTGGGCGTCGCTTGATTGCACACAACGGCATCATTCGAGCGCGTAGGGTCGACTTCGACCTTTGCACCTGGTAAAATATAAGACGCAGGGTGTCTTGTAAAATCGCGCGTACTCGTCAAGTTAAAGATACTGGAGATTTAATCGAAAAAGAAATGTTTTATTTTCATTGCAAAATTAATAAGGCTACATTCATTCAAATTAAATTAAAAATAGTAAATTTTATTTATAACATTTTTACTCTTTGTTAATTTTAAATTTATTTTCATTTCGATTTTATGTTTCTTTTTCGATTGTTTGCAAAAATCATCGGTATTTTTTATTGAAAAAATAGACTTTGTAGATTGATCAAAGAAAATCTGACAGAGAAATTAAGATGGCAGATTTCGCGGGATATACCCGGTATACGTAGATGGTGCACCCAGCCAAGTATAACGTTGGACTGTTTATAAAACAAAGAGCGTTTTGGCGCCGAACTCTCGCGTTTAAGGAATCGAGCAAAGCGTTTTACACGCTCGTCTAACGTTTCGTGCTTCCAAAGTGGCACCTCTCTTGCACTTTTCCTTTTCCTCAGCAAAGCTCGACTCGGGAAAAAGACGGTTCAACGGAAAAGACATTTCTTTTGCATCGTTTTGTTCCATTTGTCGTTCTCTCTCGTCGCCTTTTCACGTTTTCTTTTCTCGGTGCGTTTTTAACGCACACGAGTTCGTCCCCGCGAGAGGAAGCTGTCGATGTAACATTCTGTTCTTTGCTGTGTTGCTCGATTCTTCTCATCTTTACTTTTGGATGCTGCGCCTGAATCGATTTGTACACGAGAGAGAAAATCGAAGAAAATTCCTGTGCGGATGTTAGTTTTCACGTTTTCATTTATTTGCTCCCACGTAATTGATTGTCCCGATTCACGATAAAAAAAATTGGACTTCACGATGCGCATTTGAAGGAAGAGAATCTGCGGATTTGAAAAGAATCTACGGTTTCACGATTCTTATCTAAAGTCGCCGTTGAAACAGATTCAACCTTGATCGAAATATGAAATGCGAGAGAAAATAGACAGCTGGAAGGAGGGTGAGGGAGGTGGGGGAAATGATTGCGGAGGCGACGGCGAGAATGTGGCCTTTGATCCTATTCCTGTTCATCAGTGCCTTTGCTTATCGTCTCCCTTCCATGGGATCTTTAGATTAAATAAATTGTTTGCGCTCACCCTCGAAAAGGCGGTCCATTTTCGCTTCTCCTGGAACTGACTGATATGGATTCGGAAACTTTTCCACGAAAGTTCCCGCCAACATTAACAATTCCTCGGCGAATCTGCCGACGGCATTCAAGGTTAAAGAGTTATTCCTCGAGTTGTGATCTCGTCGGTTCGCGCGTTTGTTTCTCTTTAGATAGCAGTTTATCGATTCTCGGCGGAAGCGCCGATAGTTGCGGGAAAGTTCCGGCGGGGCGCGAGTCCGGCGAAACTTTTCGCCCTATGGAATAAGATACAAACTTATCGGGGATTCAGAAATGTAAAGGGTTGAAAACGAGGAAACAAGGTGAAAGTGAAGAACGGCGGCCTTGCTCGAAAGTTTCTGTTTGCCGACGAGAGAAAAAGTATTTCCTCCGCGAGCGCGAGACTTTCCGCAATTTACTATCCCGTAACCATCTCTCGGCCCGGTGTTTTCGCGTTACGAGAAATCTTCTTCTTGCATAAAATGTTTGTTTCAAATTTTAAATCAGCACAGATTCATCGGCAAGTGCATAGATTCGTCTATATTTTTATATATCTCTTGCTAGATCTTCAAGATTCTTTTTTTATTTCGGAAAATCGAAGGTTTATTTTGGAATTTTATTAACAGTCGGAGAATTCTTTGGAAAAACTATCGACTGCTAATTGGCCAAAATAACAATCAATACAGAGACATACACTCGTTCGTATATAATTATTATAGTTTTAGTCTTTAGCCAAGTTTAAGCGATATTGCACTTATTTATTAAATTATTAAATTCATGTTTCGATTAATAAATTAATTTCGAATGTTGGGAAAAGTGCCTTATAGATATACGTTCTATACTCTATCCACAAAAAAATAAATAAAATTTTTAAATATATTTACAAAAGTCATGAATTTTATGTATTCAAAAAATATATATATTAGACACGTCATTCATATCCTTTATAAATATATTTGGAAATGAACATACCTACACTTTTTGCGATATGAATTTTTGCGGACCTCGCTATAATCGCTACCAATTACTTCCGAGATCGTTTCGAGAAAGCACGCGAGCCGTTCGAGAACAATAACGTCGAATAACGCGATAATGCAATCGTCGAAAACACGTCGCTCTCGTCAAAATGAAAATTACAGGTTCTATAAACGATCGACTTCCTAGACTGAGAAACGGAATAGGCCCCGCGTAGCCTTTCGCGTTTTGCCCTTGCATTTCTACGGAATATATAATTACATAATGCTAGGTCGGGGAGAGATTTAGGGGATGAGAGCCCTTCTCTCTCTCTTTCGCAGCGAATTAAACGGGCACTCCCTCCTCGGGCGGGTAACTTTGCGAGCCCTAAACGCCAACATTATATAATGGTGAGTTCGCTCCTGAAAGGAACAAAAACCTTATTCAGACACGATGAGGAAGGAGAGAGAAATGCGATAGGGCGACGGGGATCGCATGCGCTCGTAATGTCACATGTGTGTCATTAAGTAATTTCTCTTTCGAGAAATGACTCGATGACGTAAATAGTATATTAAGATATATTAAGTGGATTATTTTTATTCGAGCTGATAGCCTAGTGAAGAAAAATTGCACGCTTGGAAATTCGCATAATCTCGCGCCGAGTTTCGTCAGTGTTTGCGCTACTTTAGAGATAGCTGCTTTAAATCGCGTCGAATCTGCATTGTTTTGAGGGATGCGTGTCTCGCGCGAAAGAATTAGGCGCGGTTCCCCGCAAATTGCCCGACATCGTTTAAGCGGCCTTAGTGCTTCCTCGGTGCTTCTCTGAAGTGCGCCCTTTTGTTCTTTGTGTTCTTCGCGCGCGCCCAAAGGGGATGAAAAAAAAAAGAAAACACGACACAGGCCACACGACGACGACGACGAAGGCGAGAGAAAAACCTCTGAGGTGTGCATCGCGAGGGAGCAACAGTTAGCGGCCGCGCGCGTGGTTTTAAGTTGGTTGCCATTACACGCAAAAGTGGGTTAAACAAAAGTTCCACATGTGAAACGGGTGAAACGATGTCATTCGTTAGCGTTAATCTTATTTTAAAACGCGAGGAGATCGAGACGAGAAGCGTCTCCTTGAGCCGAATGAAACTTACATTAGTTAATTATTAAATGTGATGAAATAAGTGCAAAACTATATTTACGGTAATCGAATATTCAGCGAATCTTGCAGGAATATATATCGACCCTTACACGAGGATCATATATCGATAGATACGAGAAAACAAAAAGGCGAGACGCGATTGGACTCTGATAGGTAGCCGGTACAACTAGCGCGGTTAACGTTCTAAGGGCTAAGTTCGTAATAGTTGCAGCGGAAAGTGGGTTAAAGGAGGAACTCGCCCACACATAGGTCTTGGGCGTCCCGGCATCGGTCTACCGGAAGGGGCAAGAACGCGTACGCGAGAGGGGGATGATCCTGGCATCGCGCAACACGCGTACAGCCTCGCGCGCGTGTTGGTGAGCGAGACGTGCTTGCGTGTGTATACTTGCACGTGTATGTACATAGGTATGTGTGTGTGTACGCGTGTATTCCGGCAAGCAAGTCTGCGTGCAAGCCGGTGGACGCAGGCGCCGGTAGCCATGGCGACGATTCCTTCGGATTGGCCGCAGCTTCCACTTGAATCCCCGCCGCCCACACCCCCGGTCGGGCCCTGCTATCCGCCACCATCGATAACCCCTCCGGCTCTCGCGTAGTCGCGTTCAACCCCGTCGTCGCCCCCGACCTACCTATACCTACCACCCTCTCCCCGTCCACCCTCTCGCCGCGTTTCTCTTCGCTTCTCTCCGCTTCCCACCTTCTTTCCTTCCCGTTCTCTCTTCGCTTCCATCCCCGTGGACTCCTACCATCCCCCGTCCTCTCTCCCACCCTCCGCTTCTCCGTCGGTCGGTCGGAGGCGGCCTGACCACCCGACACGGTCATCCACCATTCTTACCCTGCGCGCTCGTTTCCCTCATCACGAATGTCGAACGCAGGTATACGCTTTGGCCGTTGCTTTGGTTTTCTTGGTGTTTCTCGCGGTGGCGTTTGAGGATAGAGCCTGTTGCGGATCGGAATAAACGGAAATTAATCCTGCGATTTCTAACTACCTGAGCATGCGTTGTAGTAACTTCAGCGACACTATCTCTAGTATACTAAAATTCCTACTGAAAAAAGGTATCTTTTCTCGAGAAATGAAAATTGCGAAAATTTTTAACGATGATACATTTTTCAAAATTATTCAAATTACACGATTTTTAATAGCGAATCGTGATCAACCGGTGCTATAAATGCATCCCTCGTTCTCGAACTCGGTTAAAATAATAACCGACAAACACTCGGTAGACTTGGTATTCGCGATTAATTAACTCCAATATATCGTCGGCGTTATTAGCGTAGGTATGCTACGCGTGCGGAGACGAGAGACGCCGCGTGCGTGCGTATGTTGTGCGTGCGCTCTTGCCTCCTGTCGCACGCGTGCGCGGATAGGTGAAACGCCGCACACACTCGACCAATTATCATCCTATTTAACGCGAAGAACTAACCGGCGCGCTGCCGCCTCCGGGCAATTGTTGTCTCGCGCGCGTATATTAATCTCACGATTTATAATATGCGCGTCGACACTATTCGCCGATAACTCATGCGTGTAAAATCGGTAATGCATTTGTCGCGACGAGAACGCAAGCGGTTTTCATCCGGTTTCGAAATAATATCTATATAAAAATCGAAAAAAATGGACTCCCAAAAGCTTTATCGAAAAAAAAAAAATGATCGCGATGAAATATCTCAAGAGATAGCAATTTAATTCTAAATAGATAAAAGAAAACTCTAGGAAAAGAAAAATCGTTACATGAGAATTTTTTACATTAAATATTAATTGCTCCATTTTTAAAAAAATTGAGATTAAGTTTAAATATGGGATTATTTTAATATAATTTCTATCTGATTATAACTTTGAGAACTCAAAGTTTTTTATATTGTAATATATATTTAAGTTTTGAATTAGAATAAAATTTATATAATACTTTGCATATCGCAGTAGTCTTTCTTATCATATTAATTTTAATTTTCTTTCAATTATACAGTCTATAAAAAATAAAGCGTTTAAGGTTTTGTCAAATTTACATTCGGCTGAAATCACGAGAAATGATTACTCTGTTTCTTAAATTTAAAAAAAGACATATTTGTTGTTCAATTACGTGTATGTATAATTTGAAGAAATGATTTTTGAATTCTGATTCTTTTTAAATATAAAAATTCCGAGAAATATTCTGCACAATTTACAAGAATTATGAAGCGAACTAAAATTCGACGAAAATATATATCGCAGATTGTTTACGTCGTGCGCTTCGAGAACAACGTGTTATCGTTGTTCAACGAGCGCAACGAGCGTATGTGTGTAATTGCGACAACGGCGCATATCACGACACGGTTTAAAAAACAGTACAAAGACGAGCGACACACACACGGGGTATAATGATTACGTCCTCTCACCACCGTCGTCTTCCTGACGACGGCGGGCATGCGCGTAGTAGACGAGAGACGCACCTATACAATCGCGCGCGATGAATATTCAGCCCTCTCGCGCAACCAACCCTCCGTATGGATCACTTCTGGAACAACTCGGGTCTCGCTCGATTACGCGTACTTCCGCCGAGCCGTATTATAATCCGTCCAAACGCACCTCGATATTGCCGAGTCCTTTCTCGAACGTCAATATCTCGAGGAGAAGTCGCGCGTTATGCATCGCAAAGATTGAAAAACAAGTATCTTTTATCCGCACGTAGTTTACTTCTGATTCATAAAAATAGTTGCTTGTTAGAGCTATCAGATGCTAATAATAATCAAACGTGGGAAGATTAATGAGGAAGTTTGCTTTATTATATTCTAGAAATTGTATCTTTGAAATCGAGTTTGTGAAACTTTGTGAATTAGACTTTAGGAATGGGAGAAGATCTTGTTAAAATACGCGCATTTGCATAGTACACAAATCAAAAACGAGAAATTTTGATGGCAAAGAAAAACAAAAAGAATTATTATTATATACATATATATTTAAAAAATCATACATATATTGTATGTATTTTTTAATATATGTATGTACATATGGTACATTAATTATATTAAATACATTAAAATTCTGACAATAAAGAAAAAAACTTATAAACTTTTGTAATTTCATAATGAAAGTGATTGTGAAAAGGAAGTGGTTAATATATTTTTTGGGAAGAATGCAAATAATCTCTCTCTCTTTCTCTCTCTCTCTCTCTCTCTCTTCCCCCCCCCTCTCTTTCTCTCTACACGCAAAGTGCGAATATATGTATATTCTGCTACAAGGTAACAATTACATCCATGTTCGCGCTGTCATGTTCCCTGCGCATCATGTTGACTAGATAATTCCAGCGTCTCGTTTAATTATACACGTACGGTTTTGCTTATTGCATCAATCTGTCAAATTCATATCGCCGTTACGAATAATTGCGTGTAATGTTCGATCCGCGTCTGACGAATACAGGCCTATAGACGTTGCTATGTTGTTAATTAGTATCTGTTAATGATGTTCTCGAGAAATTCTGCAAATGCAAAAAATTTAATTAATCATTCGCCGAAATATGACTACGATAAATACATATTTCCGTGAGTTGCAAAAACTATGAAAACATAACATAACATTTTTCACCCCAATGTGAGAAAAAATTTAGCGATTCTGACTGATCTCCGACAAATTTCCCGTTATTCAACTATTCAACATCTTAACACATCTTCTCGAGTCTAAGGGTAAGTTGCGAATAATACTGACGGAGAATTTCATAATCCGCACGCGGTAACTCGACCTGTTTAGGAATAAATATAGGAACGGAGGGTGCGCGAAGGGCGAGGGTCTCGTCGCCATCCTCCCTCTCCCTTCCTCCCTCGTCGTCGGTCGTACTTGGACGTCCGTCGGTCGTCGGTGTTGAAGCCAGCTCTCTCCATTCCCAACCCTACCACTCTGCTGAACCCCGGCGGTATCGCCATCCCTCACCTCCCCTTCGGTCGTCGTAGCGCCCCCGCAACCCCCGCGGCAGCCTTGGTCGAACGAGCGAGGGAAACCCTTCCTCCCTGTCCCCAGAGCGCCTACGCCTCCCGCGTTGCCCCGGCAACCTCAGCTTGGGGTTGGCCACCACCGCCTCCGTGTTCCGCGGCTCCATTCACCGCGTCACCCCCTCCTCGCTCCTTCTCCTCCGACGCGTCCTCCGCCCTCTTCTTCCCGCCGTCGTTCCTCATCCCTGTCTTCGGCCTCTCTTCCATTTTCCCGCGCGCCCCATCTCTCTCTCTCGCCCGACGTTGCTACTTCGCCTCGGTCCAACCCTCGTCGGTCTTTACCCTTCTACCCTGGTTTCAACCTCGTCTCGTCTGGAGTCTGCAACGAAAAGAGAGATCGAGGAGGAAAGAAAGAGACAAAGAGATGGAATGGAAGGTTCGTCCAGGAGGAAAAGAAACGAGGAGAGAAACGGCAGCGATGACGGTTCCTCTGGAAGCCAACCGGATTAACGTATCTCGAATAATTCATGCATATTTTCGTGCCACGCGTGGAAACGTGTTAGACCGAGTCAATTTCAGCAATGATGACTGTAAAAAAAAAGAAAGAGAAAAAAATGAGAACGTGGAAACCTAATTTATAGGCATTTTTTTAAAACAAGCTTTACATTAACGACGTATATCGAAAATATCGACTTGGATATGTAAATGTGATGTGCGCATCTATTGTTTACGAACGATAATTCTCTTAAATTATACGTGCCGCATAATAGCATCCGTTTGTATAATTGTCTAAGAATAAATATGAATTATTCGTGTAAATCGTGGCGAAATGCGGTGTAATTTCAAGCAGAAACATCGTCTTTGACGAGCAGGCGCCGCGTGTCGGTTCTCGACGTGAATCTATAAGCGACCCGACCCTCTTCCGGGGGAGACTCCGACGTCGTCAACGACGAGTTGAACTTGTTACAACGTTACGCGATTCCTCCGTCGAGAGGGAGAGTTCTCTTCGCTCGTGTCTGACACTTTTTCGCCGCTAGTGTAGGGTGAATCAAATTGTCACCGCGCTGAAAGCGGTGAAGGAAAAGGACTATTCGATCTTCCAAATGGAAGACTCGTATGGCTGTGTTGTTGCACGCAAAAGAGGGAGAGAGAGAAAGAGAAAGGGAACGGGGAAGGAGGTCGAAGGGGGTTAAATCGATGGTAAACTCTCTCTGTCTCTCTCTCTCCTCGTCGACAGAGGGGAGAGAAAGACCCAGGCTGCTCTTGACGAACTCGGCAACTGAGCAACACCGGGAGACCGAACACCCGAAACTTCGAATCGGTCTCCGATCTCCGTCCCTTCTCGCAAATTCGCCCAGGTAATTCGATTATATCCGCGTCGCTCGTCCTGCGAGGTGAGTCGCGATCGATAATACCCGGCCCTTCACGTCCGATCCTACCGGTATCCGATTTTCGCGGTTGAAAGGTATCGGCTTTCATTGCCGTCTCTCTCGGAGAGAAGACCGAGCCGCGAAGAAATCCGCGGCCGCGGCGGCTGTCAGTTATATCAGCTGATCGTCCGTAACTATTCACGGTAAATTGGACGCGCGCGATAAACGATCGAGTTATTTTCTGCAACATAACATTTAACGATTAATTAACGGAATAAGCATCACAAAGTGTTGAATATCATGGAAATTTCACGCAATTGAATCGGCTTATCGCTTTACTCTCTGATCTCACATAAATTCTATCCATTCCCGATTCTCTAAAGTTACAACACGAAAATATCTTATCGCGTGATAATTCGATTACGCGGAAGTGACGAGTGTTAAACAGAGATAAAGGAGCGAGATTCGAGCTCGGTCGCGGCGACAAACAACGTCGCCACCGCCGCAAGAAAAAGATACGCGCGTATATGTGTGCCGTGTATGTGTGTATATCGTCGCACGCTATCTTTGAAATATGTTTCATCCGGGTCGCGCCGGCATTACATGGAAACGCGCTATATCGGCGGCGTTCCGGGACAGATAACCCAATTAAAAGCTACGCACATACACAAAGACAGGGCCCGCTGGCCGCGCATGTCGCGCCCTCGTAGTCGTAGAAAGGCGCACCCGTATCCGATGTAAAGGCAGATACGACGACAGATACGCGAGCGTCGACCGTTCTAAAATCGTTAATCGGGAACGCGAGCCGGAGGCTAGTTTCCATTCTAGGCGTTAATTGATACGACGCGGAATTGCCATGTACTCTTTCGAATTCGTTCCGGGATACACGCGATAAAAAAAAGGCGCGAAACGTATGCGAATCGAGTCGTGCACAATCGCACAGCTGTGGCAAGTTGTCGAGTATGAGACAAATAAACGAGTGTACTTGTGTATATGTAAATTTTTATGCGTGTGATAGTAGAATTGTAATCTTTCAAATTAAATAAATTTCTCTACAATTACATTACTAATCATTTTTATCGTATCATCGTAATCAATTTTTGATTCTCGCATATTTTATTTAGCTCCTTTTCGACTAGAGGATTAGCAACTGAAAGAAATAAAATAATAAATCGCACGAAAGAGTCGTGAGAAAAAATATAAAAAAAGAAATGAAACATTTAAAGTATTACAGTCGAAATTATTCACGCAATTGTTAGCGTGTGAAGCTTAAGGATATATAATTATTATAATTATGTTTCTATAGAGTTATCGACGTAGCTAAATCTCTCGCGAAAATCGACGTTGGGAATTAATTAAAACGCTACATCGCATTTCGGGACGCGCTGTTTCGCCGGCGATTCTCTCTTTCTCGCCGCCGCGAGGTTAAACCTGGATCACGTGGATCGATCCGACGGGGGGGGCCGCGATAGATCGCGATGGATCGCGGGGTCGCTTGCGCGCGCGTGAAAAGTCCGGGGGCGTAGATAACCCGCGACGTACCTGAAAGAGTAATCACGCACATACGGTACACTATCTATCTACCTACCTACCTACCTACTCTCTACCTGGCTGCCGCTGGCATGGCCGATCGATTACCGTATAGCCGCGCGGCGCGGTGCGGTGGTGCACGGTGTTCCTGCCGCCACGTACCGCAACTACGTGACAAATATTATCGCGATCGACCGACCTGCGCCGCGTTTGATGTGGACGCGTTTATGAAATGCCGACACGCCGATAATCATGCGCGCGACTGGCGCCCCAAGGCTAAATCCGATTTGTAATATTAATCCCCAGCGTCGCGCCTCGACGCGATCTCTTTTTCTCATCCCTCGTGTGTGCATGTGTGCTCTCGTCTGTTTTTTCTCTCTTTAAAATCCCAACCGAGGAAAACGCTCTGAGCGTGTATACCCCGTAACATTTTTAAATGAGAAAACAAACGCCAAAAAAGTTACTCCAAGAATATTGTATATTTATTACTCGCTCCATTTATTATTATCTAATGAATAATTTAATTTATCAATTATCTCAGTTTCCATGCAAAAAATAGATATAATTTTTTGTCGTACATCGATAATTTGTGTCGCGAGTCCGAAAACGATTCGACTGTTTTTAATCATCTCGACGCGCAAACGAAAATTCAGTTATATTCCTAAATCCCAATTAAAATGTTAGTTAAAACGAAATATGTCGGCGCGTGTCAACAGTGCCCGTTTTCCAGCTACAAAGTTTATTTTCGCTTTGCTCTGTATAAAATTAGTCGTGCGAGGGAGACGATTTTGCGTGATTAATCGCGAGTATAATTCATTCCGGGAGCGCGTTGTTTTTCCCCGATTGAGATTGTTCTGATTACAGCGTTATATTCCCCGCCACGGGGATATATCGGGTGTCAACGATCCGCGTTTAGCGGCACGATAAACAGCCTGAACAAACACCGGGACGGAAAAGCCCCGGTGCTTTTAACTACGAGAGCGGCCAAAACACAAATCTGCGCGCCACTCTTTGTGGACCGACTTGCCTCGCGTTCTACTCGCAGAGGTGAATTCTCCAAACACGCCGGGCGCCATTACGAGGCCAAATGGATCGGTATATTTAGTTGACTTTGGCCCGCACTCTGATCTCGCGAGATCTCCAACAGCTGGTCGCTGGTCCCTGACGTATCCGAGCGAGAATTCGTCCGCCGCGTATGCTCGCTAATCGCTCGGGCGATCATCATACATACGTTATTCGTACGTTCCTGCGTCCTCGATTCATCGTGCAGCAGCACACGCGGATGCAACTGGATGAATGATCAGAAATGTAAGCCGAGCGAGCTTTTAAAATTAGAAATAGTGGAAGAGACAAGAGCTCGTAGTCTCGTCGACGCGCCGTCAGCCTCCCTCCTGTCCCCCCCCGTGGAAATTTGCGCGCGACGGGCTCGAGCAGACGGAAATCCTTATCCGTCGTCAGGCGGTACAGTCCACGGGCGCATTCAAATAGCGGCACGCGAATGTCTCGCGACGAGAGACAGGCAGGCACGCGTGGACGCTCGAACGAGGAGGACTGTACGTGTCTCTAGTCTCATCGCGCTCCCCTTCCGCCGCCGCTCGCGCTCGCCGCCTCGCGTTCTCTCGCTCCATCCACCCCCGCGCCCCGGACGCCTCCTCGCCCGTCCTCCCCGCGCATACCGTGCCAGCCAACGAGCCGGGGCCGCTTTCGCTTTGTGCGCGCCGGGGCGGCGGTACATCAAAGCCTTCTAGTTCCCGCTCCGGCCTTTGACGATCGCGTCGCGGCCGCTCGCTCAGTCATCGCTCGGTTGTAGGCGATGCCGGCGCGCCGTAGATGAGCGGCTCGCGCGCGCGCGCTCGCACGAGGAGCGCGGGCTCCTCGGGATCTGCCGCGGGATCTTGGCCGCTCGATAAATACTCGACGAGGAAGAAGGGCGATCGGATCTCTGGCCTCTCTCGTTCGCCGATGTGTTTACGTGTTCCGAGGTGACTTTGAGGTGATCGCGACAACGAGTAACGCGCAATTGGAAGATGTCGCCTCGCGGTGGCAAGTGCGCGCGTGTCAGCAAGGTGGCGACCAGCAAGGGGCGTCAAGCGCGCGCCCAGCACGTCTCTCTGGGTCTCGCGGGAACCGAGGAAACAACGACGACGATCGCGACGATGACAACGACAACGACGACGACGACGACGGCGATGGCGACGTTGACGACAACGATGACGTCGAATGGAACGGCGGTCGCAGCGACGAGAATGGACAAGCCCGCGGTGCACACGACGGCGTGCAACGTCGAGGGTCGATCGCAGTGGTCCGGGCGCATGCGCCAGTCCCTGGGGAGCAGCTCCGAGCCAGCCCGTGAAAACGGTACCCCGTTGCATCGTTGTTATCTGGAGAGGCAACGACGACGAGAGAGACACATCGCCGCGGGGAGGAAGCATCGACCGGCGAGGTGCGCCGAGAACGCCGCCACCGTCGCCGCCGGCTCCTCGTGCTCGTCGACGTCGTTGTCGTCGCCGCCGCCGGCGCTTTCCTCGCCCGCGTCCTCCTGCGCGTCCTCGCGTCGCTCGACCTCGCCGCCGTCGTGCGCCTCGTCGCCGGCGCGCTCCTCCACCTCGTCGTCGGTCACGAGCGATCCGCTAGCGATCAAACCGGAGGCCGGGAAGTGGAAGCGGAACACCGCGGGAACAAAGCAGGACAGCGACAGCGGAGCGGCGACTCATGGAGCGACGGAAACGGCGACGATTGTCTCCTCGACCACCGTGTCCACCGCGTCACCGTTCCCCTCTCCCGTGTCCACGTCCTCGGCGTCCTGCCGGACGACGACGACCACGCCGCGCGGCCACGTCGGCGATCAGGTCGCGCATCCGTCCTCGTCCGCCCTCGAGAGGCTGAGAAGTGTCCTTGAAAATTACGATCGCGGTCGAATCTATCTCGCCCACGTCTGCTACCTGGACTGGCGGGACCTGCCAGGTAAACGGCGCGGCGGAGGCCGCGAACGAGTGTGGGTGGTGGGGGCAGCGGATCACGAGGGCCATCATCGGACGCGATTGTTGGTGGCCGGCCGTCACTGGCGGCCACGTTGCTTACGCAAGGTCAACATGCTGAGCCAGCCGGTGGTGTACGCTGGTGGCGGTAGGGGCTCCTTAACCGCCGATCTCTTTCTCTGGTGGTTTCATCATGAGTTTGCCGTCACAGCCATGGCGATGCATCCGGATGGCGCCGTGTTGGTTGCCGAAAGCGCCGATTACCTGCCATCGGAGGGTGACTGCGTGGCCGCGGACGGCCTGGTGCGGCTGCTCGTGGTACCCAAGGACTGCATGGAGACGCGGCTGGTGATTCGAGAGCTGAGAGTGCGTCTGGCTACCGGGTTACTGTCGAAGGCCCGCTGCGGCGTTTATCGCGATAAAATCTCCTCGACTTCGGGCGATCAGGTGGCCGATCATCGGTTGGACGCGTACCTGAAATGGTTCACGCTCAAAGAGGCATTCGCGGATTTCCATCGCGCCTGGCTCAGCATTCGGTCGGATACTTTTGCTCGCAGTTGGACGTTGCCACGTGATCGCGACGATCACGCGCTAGCGGGACGTAACGGCGCCATATTGCCGTCCAGGATCCATGCGGTGGATCAGGAGGAAGACAGAATGCTACTCGTCGAGCTGCGGAATCTTGCCAGAGAAGCCGGGTTGGAAGTCGACGACGAGGAACTCGGTAGATGGATCGTCGACGAGGAGAGCGCTTTGGCGCGGCTTGTCAGGAAGCAGGAGCCGGACGAGGAGCAGCAAGGATGTCGAGTGAAGGTCGAGACGGAGGACAAATGGTCGGAACGCAATGGCGAAGAAGCTGAGGATGGAAATGATGGCGTCGATGAAGACGACGACGAGGACGAGCCGACAGCCGAGGAGGCTGTCGGGCTTCTCTCTAGAGTACTGACTTGGATGGAGAGAGAGCCCCTCGATCCAGGACTCTTGTTGGCGATTAGATCGATGCGTGATACCGCTGCACTTATGGTAAGCGACTGATAAGAGACCTGCTCGCGAACCTTTATATCGATCGTCTGCGAGAAGCGAGAGCGAAAGAAGAGAGAGAGAGAGAGATAGAGATAGAAAAGTGAGACGAGAGAGAAGGGAGGAATCGCACGCAATCCTTCGAGTTTGCGAGCAGATTGAACTAATTTCATCGACTGTCACTTGACAAAGAGCGACCGGAGGGTTAAAGAAGTAGTGGGCGGATTACACTGCTATGCCTCGAGAAGTGGCACTCGAATTCGACGATACGGCGAACGGAAAGGTCGAACGAACCCTCGAGAAGTACATTCCTCCCTCCACGTCCCGTCTTTGCAAATTAACGCTCGAGCTGGTCCTCGATAAGCATTCCCCCTTGAAACGAATCGAATTGATGAATATCGCGTTTCTTTTGAGAATCGTAAACTGTAAGTCCTCGCTGTTATCCTTGTGCCTTTCACGCCGTTGACATTACCGCGATACCTAAACATAATCATATGATAGGTATTCTCAAACGTATACACAGTGTACATTATATCACGCATGCGTCACATGCAAACCCGCCATAAAGCAGCGTAGTACCGTAAGCAGCGGATAAACAGGCGATTATTATCAGCATAAAGATAGAGATAATGACTGCTGGCAAGAAAGATTGTCCAACTGATAAATCTTATTATTATACATACATTATTTATATTATAATAATTATGTATAATTCATTAGTAGATGTACGTGTAAATTATTAAGAATTTAATAATATTTCAGATTTTTTTTCGCCTTTTATAATATAATATAGCATCATGATAATTCTCCGAATTATCTTCTCTTAAATTACATGTATTTATTATTCTCTCATTAAAATATCAATATGTCCTTTATAAAATTTTTTTTACAAATGTAAATTACAAATGTAATGTGTTTTTCATGAAGCAATGAATTCTACAGAAATTCAGCGCTTCGTAAAAAGGCTGATTTTAACGAAGAGAATCTGCAAAACAAATATATCTTAACAGAGACGAAAAGTCCAACATAAAGTGAGATATATGTGTACTCAGCGCATTAACGCTCGTTTATTTTGTTATTTTACAGGCAAGCAAAATGGCAGGTCTGGCGGGAACGCATCCGAGCGGGCTGCCCTTCTTTTGCCCAAATGGGGACCATCTGACGCAACCACCTCCCGCCCATATGGGCATACCACCCTACGGGGCGCTGGACGCTGGCAAAGCGGCTGCCGCGGCCGGTAAGTACTGTCGATCACCACCCACGCATCTCTAAAAATATTTCTTTGCCGCAACATGCTTCAATCTCCGTCTAATTTTATATCCGTGACTTTTCTCCTCGCGGTAGTTGTTGCATTTCTCTGATCTGTGTTTGATAATCAAAATTTATTGCGTCGCAATAATTTAGTATATTTGTGTTGTAATTATAATTTATTACAATTTTTTTATTTAATTATAAGTTTTGATTATTTTATTTAGATCATTTATAATTGTTATGTCGAATTTGTTATACAAGTCATTGAAAAACGAAATGAAATTTTTAATATATTTTTAGAAATAATATATATTTTTAAAGAAAATTAGTAAATCATTTTTTATGTATTTATATATTCGATATATTTTGTCGTCATCGGAGATATTCTCTTTTCGTGTTTCACAAATTTAATAAAATCTTAGCGGCGGGGAAATTGCATTTGGATTCTACTAGGGAGATTGTTACTTTCGTAGATATAAGATACGCTTTTTACTTATTTATTTGGAAGATATTAGGACTAAAAATCTCTAAATTGAATATCATTGATGTACATGATTTTTAACTATTCCGATATTATCGCAATTTTTGTATTAATTTCCATTTATAAAGCAAATGAAGATTTGAGTAATTTTTTGTCTAATTCTCTTTTATAAAGAGAGAGAGACTTGTAGAATTTATAAAATGTGAAGTCAATAGGCACAGATTGCAGCTGTAAATGGCAACATCAATTGTATTTACGTATCAACTTTTGCAGAAACGCAAATATACAGCCGCTAATAATATAATAAAACTTCATTTGACGCATACACTTTCGATGTGTATTATAACTTTGAACTACCGCTGTATCATACTGATCCTCCCTTTCCCCTCTCTCTTTTTCTCTTTCTCTTTCTCTCTATGCGTATCGGTTGAATCAACAATTCTTTCACGAAGTTAATCCGTTATTGTCCGGCCAAATATTGACGTTCCTCTCCAATTGTAATTGATGGAATACTTTTCGTCTCGCTTGCGCGTAATCGACACGCTTCGCCTGAAGAGAGAGAGAGAGAGAGAGGGTGGGAGGGAGAGAGGGTCGTTTTATATATAATTTTATTGTAGCGAGCTGCGCAAATATTAACGTAACCGTTGTAATCTACCAAGCGAGTTCGGCCTTTGCGCGCAAACCGCTTTTACGGCCGTTAACGTGCGTTGATGCGTTAATCTTTGTTGCAGCGATTTGATAGACGAAATAGCAAATTACGATTAACGAATGTTATGAATAAATTCACAGTGGATAAAGTGATATATATATATATATATTACTCCAGTTAAACATTTAAATCTTTAAATACACGGATGGATACAAAACGGCGACGTAAAAGTATGAAAATGTCTTCGCGTTCCATCCTCTCTCTTTCTCTTTCGGGTTAATCGCAATCGTATTCTCGAATTAAAGTCGCGAATAGATGTGCAAACGTCGACATTCCTAATTGAAGGAATATTTTTTATAAAGTCAAGAGTCACGGCAATGTCGAGATTCAAATGGAGGCTGTGAAGAGGGCGGTACACCTCCTCGAAAAGAGAGAAACAGAAATTTTGCGAGAGAGAGAGAGAGAGAGAGAGAGAGAGAATCGCGAATTGGCGTCAAGGACGAGAATAAGAGGAGGACTCACCATTAG
Organism: Camponotus floridanus; assembly: GCF_003227725.1. Lineage (NCBI taxonomy): Eukaryota > Metazoa > Arthropoda > Insecta > Hymenoptera > Formicidae > Camponotus > Camponotus floridanus. The sequence goes on from NW_020229337.1 coordinate 1,322,640, forward strand.
GCTAATCAGCCGAGTATGCGGCTCCCTTCTAGCATCGGGTCAAGGGGGTTTCCACTTGCCCTTTCTGCTTCTGTACAGCTTCTCCGTCTCTACCTGCTCTACTCTGATCCCTTTTCTCGGCACGCTTTCTCTCTTCTATCAACTTGGAATCATCGCGAAGATTCTACCATGAGTACGATGGCGTGACCTTGAAGAGGAGTTTCAAAGTAGCATCATCTCTCGGAGAGTTTGACGCGTTCGCTTCCGCAAACTAAACTTATCTCGAGACATGATTTCCATCGCGTCTGTTTCGATGTGCGCGAAATTCTACGAGGTTTCCCTACGCTTCGTCAACATGTTCTCGTATATATTCTTTATCCCTCTTAGAAATGTAAATGTTGTTGATAACGTTTATGCACACGACTACGACGCGGCGGTTCGGGTTCTTTGTCTTGCAAACGAGTCTCTTTGCAGACCGAGACTTTCCCTCCTCGACCGCTCATCCAGACGATCTTTCGTTCTTTTCTTCTTCACTTCCGAGATCTCGAATCACCCACTCGTCTGTTCTCACTCGATTTCTTCCTCTTCTTTTCCTCCGTTTATCCTCTTTTATTTCACATCTCATTTGCTTTGTTCTTCATTTTTACCTGATATATTTCATTCTCTCCTCACCATTCATCTTCTTTCTCTCTCTCTTACCTCTGATATATTTTTAATTAGCTTTGCTTTTCGATCTCTCCGTATTTATTTCAAAACTCCGTGGTAAAGAACGAGGTGGTAGATAGACGAGAGGCAAGGAGGGAGCGGTGATGGAGATGGAGAAGCGGAAGAGGGCGAGATGTAAAGAGGATGAAGATGGCTGCCGACGCGACCGCGTCCCGACGTTTCGTTTCACCGGGGCTTCGCCATTGATCCGCTTAATTTCTCTCTTCTCCCTCCTCTCGTGTCCCCTCTTCCTTCGCTCTTCTCTTCCTTCTTCATCCGCTTCCTCCTCCAGCCTCTCCGATCTCCGTGTGCTCTTCTCTTTTTCCATTCTTTTCCTCTTTTTCGCGAACTCTTTCCGCGCTCTACAGCTTTCGACGATGAACGAAATCGATTCGCTTTCTCATTTTTACAATCTTTCAGAATAATTTAGAATTCCATTCGCGAAAATACTTGCTCTAGTGATTCACAATTAATGATAGCCTTGTATTTTACGAGAAGTAATAATAATTCGGAGGCAACGATCTCCAACAATAATAACGCTCTTTGTTGAACAAGCAGCAGCGACTAATTAAGCAGCTAGACTAATTACGATTTAATTAACGTCGGTGTTGGATAGCATTGATTTGTCTCGAGCAAAATCGATATCGCGAGAGCGCGAAAGGGTGCGATTGCACGCGTCGGTTTTAAGCTAAACAACCGCAACAACACGTACCACCTTGCACCGTCTGCACTTGTACGAGCTTCCTGCTAAGCCCCTTGTCGACGACCCTACTCATTTCTCGTCACTGCCAGCTGCGACGTTTCGGTCGTGTAATTCTTCGCGAGAGGATTGTTCTATTTTTTTTCTACGAGGGTTAGCAATTTTAAGATTTTAATATTATTATAATTTATGGCTTTTTTTCTCGAGGTTTTTATAATAGACGCTTGAAGATATTTTTATGTATTTGTGTGTTTATATTTTTCTTTATATTTTGTAAATTGATAATAATATTTCAGAGTCAGTTAGAATCGACTTGAATCGTAGTGTTTTTTGTTAAAAACTGCACTATGATTGAAACGTTCTTAAAATTATTAAAAGATTTCATGTTTCTTATTTTTTATAATTTTATTTCATTTTCATATTTTATATTTTATTTCTTTTTTATAATTTTATTTTTTACAATCTTATCAACAACGTGATTTTAATTAATTGAATCATTATTTTTTAGAAATTAACAGAGCGAGAGATGATATTATATATGTGTTTATCAAAATCTTCCCTTTTTTAATTTATTAGTAGATAAAATTTAATTTCCGCCTTGATTCTTTCCACGTTGGTTCACCGTTTCCGCTCTCATTCCCACTCGTTCATCCAGTTCTCGAGTCCATGCTACCGGTTTCCGGAAACCGGAAGAATTCACAACGGTAAAGTCTAATAGAGCGAAATAGGCGAGCTCGCGCACGGGATTGGGCAAAGCTACGAGATGTGGTTGGGGAAAAAAGAATTCGCGAGAGTTAAAATCGACTTCTCGGCGAAGGCAGAATAAAGAGTGAAACGAAAACGGGAAGAAGAAGAAGAGAGAAAGAGAACGCGGGATACGGAATATCGGGAGCTCGAGTTGTTCGAGAATAAAAGAGTAATTTTCCGGGTGGTGAGACGCTGATAATGGGGTTGCAGACTGCCGAGTCGACTGGAAAGTGATTAAGCACACATGACGGAACCCGCGGACTCGCCAGGATATTACGAAGCACCCCTTTCCGACCCGCCATCCTCTTCCCTCTTTCGCTCGCGTTTCCTTGGCGCTCCTCTTTTCCTCCATTCCCGCAACTTCCCTTTCTCTCCCTCTCTCTCCCTCTCGCTTTTCCTCTTTCTTCACTTGCTCTCTTTCGTAAATCGTGCTCCCAATTCTCGGTATCCTGTCGAGCATCGCATTAGACTCATAGTGGAGCTTTCCGGTTATATTGGGTGCGTGTTTCGATCCAGCATTCAACGGACTCATCTTCGTCCCCTTTCCGCCGTATCGTTAACCGAGATTAAGCCCGGCCACGCTCGCTCGATTTTAATCCCGTCTGTCCCCGGCCGATTGCTCACTGATAATTCACTGAATACTAGAATTTTTAGACTTTGATCTCGTCTTCATTTTATTTTTTCCCACCATCTCATCATACGACGGTAAATCCTGAGCTTTCTCGTAATGAGAATGGCGAAAATCGAGAGGGGCAAACGAGCGAGAAGCAGATAGCTGTAACTTACGTAACATTTAAATATGGCGCTCGCATAATGTGTAATTTGCTACGATTGTCGTACCTGAAACGACGTAGGTGGATATATATCGTGTTGCACACGGTACATCTACATACAAATTCACGCGCAAGATAAAATATCGGATTATTACTTTTACGTGGGATTAAATTTCATTTCGGTCGCCATTGTTTTCACGGGCTCGAGTGTGCTTCGTTATTCAAATGAGATTAAAAGCCCCGGGCTGAGTGGTAGCCCGGTCTCGTTACAGTCGAGTGGCTAATCGTCGTTATGCGAAGATCGAAAGTAGCTTCATCGTACAAAAAAAAGCTCCAACATCCATGCATTTTGCGCACGCTGTCGCGAGTCGTTTTATTCTTTTCTGCCTGTATTATACAAATAACGCCGGAAAATGAAAATAACGTATTCGTTTTCCAGAGAGGATAACAACTCTAATTTTCTCCATAAGAGATGACGAGAAAGCGAGATAAAAAGATAGAGGAGAGATGCTAACGGTGCTTTTTTTATCCGCTTCATAGTAATTTTTAGCTGAAAACAGACGAAAATTTATACTCGCAGAGACTATCCTCTATATTAAATTGTCTCGCAATTTCGATATAATAGAACTCTTCATTTCGGCCACTTTCACGGGGCGACAAATAGCCAAGAGCGGGCAGGAGGATGATAGTTTAGAACCCCGATTGTTTTCGCCGAGTCTAAGCGCGGTTCGTTATCCGAGCGCAAATTTGTCAGGCTCCCGGAGACGGAAGGCCGATCTCTTTACGGTCGATCGGTCGATAGTCGTTACACAACCAGGGATCGAGAAGTGGCCCTATCCGGGGAAAACCACGCGTTGACCGATTTCAGCGCGCGCGCACGAGGGGTTGGGAGAGGAAGATTGTCACGGGGAATATGCCTCCGGGACATGTTCGCCCGCAAAACGCAAAAAGGAACGGGGTGGGAACGAGCTCTGGAGAGTCCATCCAATCCGTTCGCGTATACTGCATCGAATGACAGTAGAAAAAGAGAATACGGCAACGGCAGAGGGAAGGAAAGAGACGGAGAGAGAGAGAGAGATGTATTGGCCTCGTCAAGCGGTTTCAAGCTTGCCGATACTCCGGGCGCTTCTCGTCGACCCTTATGAAGCCAATTACACTTCGCCTCGCCAAAGGCACCCCACTTACACCCGCGCCCAATGTTCCCCGGGCTCTCTTCTCTCTTGGAGCTGCGATCGGTTCCGTGGCACGTACCAGTTACATTAGATACCGGTATAAAGCGAAATACCTTGTCCGTTATTCAGCCCGCGATAGCCACGTAATTTTAGTTTGTGTTATTTGAGTGATTGTCTTTTTTAACTGTCGCAATCCTCGGTTCGAACTGTGCTTTTGCTAAAATTGTTGGAATCTCCATGTTAGGAGAAACAATTCAGAAAATGATCAAAAATTTTCTAATTATTTATATATTTCATCAATTTATATATTTTATTACTAAGTAATTCCTCGCTAAAAAATTAAATATATAAATTATATATTTTATTCTTGTCTTCAAAACGAGGGATCATCTGGCAATATACCTTAATCGTTTATTTAACAATATTAAAGAAATAAAAGGATTTTCAATAAATTTTTAACTGTCTGCACGTAATTCCGCTAATGTTACGTAGACTTGATCGATCGCAATTATGTAAAAATCGGATTGTTATCGATACCGTTCATGCGTCCGTTCGGAGGGACGTGTATATTGTACGGCGTTAAATTTCATCAACGGCTGTTCTCTGGGTGATGATTCCGATGGCGTATGCATTCCACTTCGTGTCGGTACTAGTTACAGAGGGTGCGGCCGTGCACACTGATCAATGCTTGCTCTCTCTTGCCATGAAAGAGAGAGCCAGAAAGAGACAGATAGTTAGCACGATCTCCGTTGCTTCATATGTTTGTAGTGCAAACTCACGCGATATATTAAACGCATAGTTTCCTTTTCGTTCAATTGCATCGCTTCTTTGATCTCGCCATAATAATATTTACTCTGTATACATTAATGTGCGCGAATAAAAATTCAGGCGCGCTTGTCGGTGTATTGAAAAATGCAAAAATTCTTAATTTTCTATACTAAAATAATGTTAATAAATTATATCTATAATTATATATATAATATAAGAGATGTCTATTCTCTGGAAAAATCTAGAAGATCTGAAATTTCTAAGAATTTTTTTTTATCTTGTTAAAGTCAGGAAATTCTCGTAGAATCTTATTATGAGATTCAGGAAATTTTTAAACAGATTCTGTCTTTTTGATCATTTCGCTCTTACATTACATTACATTGAGATAGTAATATTATATTTTTTTGTATATTCAAATTGTCTTTACGATTAACAAATCGATATTATATATATATATATATATATATATATATATATATATATAAATGCTAAAAAGAATATTTTAGATATTTTGTTTACTTTATTTGACAGATATTTATTTTAAAATATTTATTTTAAAATAAAATATAATCATATATGAGGAGATTGTAAATTATTAAAATACATTACAGTTATATTTCTTTGTTTATATTCAATATCGCAGTAAAATATTGAATATGCAGTATTATATAATATTAATATTATACAAGCTTTATTATAATTCTTAATGATAAAAAATGAAAATATCGTGCAAGTGAAAAAAGGGCTTTTATAAGCACTTAAATTTCCTATACTTATTTAAATTTTATATTTGGACTTGATATTTTTATTTTTTCTTCTTTAATTAAGAAATTAAAAAGTACAATACAGAAATTTATTTTATAAAGTTGCATCTGAAAAATTTGTAAGTTTATTTTAAATATTGAATAAAAATACTTGAAAAATCAGGAAATTCTCGAAGAATTTTTTTCCAAAATTTAAGTAGACATCTTGTAATATTAAAAAACAAAAGTTATTTTTGAAATATTTGCATCTATATCAATTTTATTTTACTTTCAAGCAGTTTAATAGAGCAAGAAAAAATTATTCAGCATCTCGATAAAATTATGAGAAATAATTATTCCTTTTTCTTAGGTTTGAAAAAAATATTTTTTTACTAATTATATGATAACTGTTGTTTTTGCATGTAAAAAAATGTAAAATGTAAAACTTTATCGATTAAAAATAATTGAAAAAATATGTTTTTCGCAACGAGATTCGCATGCGCTGCACAAATCACGGAAACGTGTGTGTATAACGTTCGTTTATGTCGTCCGGCTTTTTTTGATTTCGCAATCTCGCCGCGATTAAATTGAACGTCATCACTTAGTGACCGTAAAATTGGTCACGCCGCCGGCTAATGAAAGATTAAATGCGTTATGGCATCGTTCATCGCGGGTGCGAGATGCGGCCGGTTTATTCTACATCCCGGTGCATTAATTCGCGCGAGTTTCGGTTATCAACGACTGAAATAACGTTCGTAAGAACGAAAATGACGAGAAGACACTTGACACGAAAAAGACTAATATAAGCGCTAAAATATAAGCTAAAAATAAAAATTTCATGATTAATATAAAAGTCCAAATATATACAAATGTAGATTAGAAATTTGCATACGATTGAAAGAAGCGGAAGAAAGAGCTTTATCGATCATTTGATTGAACCAAAAATAATTTCTTGTTGCAGGTCTCACGAGGGCACCGATGTACCCTTTCTCGACGGGCCAGTATCCATATCCCATGCTTAGTCCAGAAATGACGCAAGTCGCTTCTTGGTAAGTTGACGCTTATTCAGAATTCATTCGCATATCTCGGGATTTTACACTACAAAGTATCTTCATTCGTCCTCTTTCGAATACTATTCGCGAAATCTATATAAAAATATATAATTTATAATTTTCAACGAGGAAGCTCCAATTTTAATTTAACTTTAATATAATTACATTTATGCTATTTTGCGATTGGATGCGTATAACAAAATATTACGTAATATTATTACAATTTTAATTACAGACACGTATATATATATATATATTCGACCGAATGTACGCGATGGGATCAGAGCGATATTCAATTTCGCGAGATAAACGCGCGCGCGCGCGCGTGGCATCCACAGAACAAGAATCATTTTACACACATTCCCGGATATATACGCGTTATATCATATTTTATATTAATTACACGCGTTAAATAATCGATTCGTGCTTTGCAGTAAACGCAAATGAGAAGTAATGGAAAGCATCGGATTTCGATCACATCGCCGATGCGGTCCTTGGCGATGTTAAAATTATCCGAGCACTCGACAATCGTAAATTGTGCATCGCGAATTACGTACAAAGATCGCTAAATATTCATAAAAGTATCAGAAAAAATACACGGGGGAGGAGACGTCACGCGGCCGGTTCTTTGCCTTGATAAATTTTTCCCTTTGGGGAGAGAATTCTCTTTTAACGTAAAGTGTGCGCATTTACATGATAAACGTCGCCAGTGGATTTCTCCGGTTCTAGCTATGCTGTTCTCGTTAATTCCCTCTCTCGTTACTAACGAGTATCCGGAGCACGCCTAAAAGCGACCTTTCGTTTAACGGCTACCGTTCTATTATCGCTAATCTTTCGGACCCTCGTAATAAAACGCACAGATAATTGCGACGCGCTCTCGCATTCACGTTCAGTTTTCCGTAGAAAATCTCGACATATCGTCGCACGAATCTATAGAGGTGGCTTTGGAGACGGTCATCCTCTCAGTTCCGGTCTATTAGATCCGGTACGGAACCTCTCGGATACGGAATCTCGTCGTCCTTGCCTCATCTCGTAGATGTCACCCTCTTTTCGCTTTAAGAGACAGGTCCTCACGATCAGGTTTACGCTCGTAGTCTCCGCGCGTGCGGTTTCCCCTGCTCGTTATTTGCTTTCTGCTCGACTCGCTCCAAATTGCGATTTTCCACGGATGATTAGGCTCTCTTCTTCTCAATTAGAAAGGACTTACGGTGGTCCTCGCTGGCTCGAGACGGGCAGCTTGCGCATCAAGAAATATCGACAATATCGCGCACGGAATTTCGTTCTCGTGGTTTTCACTACGAGTGGCTTGAAAGGAAGAAGGGAATGAAGGGGAGAGGGGGGAAGGAAGGGGATGAAACACGAGAGAGGACCACTTGCGATAATGAGAAGGTCGACGGCGTTTTTATTATTACGCAAAGTGCAGAGTCTGCGTTCTGTGTTCTTGACAATAAGAGCGCGAGCAGCGCGTTCGCGAAGAGGCACGTACTAATTACTGTTACGAGTCGGTGGCCCGCGGTGTTAATGATAATTAATTAAATGTGTCGACATTGCATGCAAATATTGCAACGTTCCTGCTCGACGAATCACTCGTGATGTCGTATCACGATCAATATTTTTAGTTTGATCATTTAATCATTCAATATAACTTGAGTCAACTCGAGTGATAATTAAAAATAATTATATTTATTTGTGTGTTTTCTCTGTCTTTTTGTTGAATTTATTTAATTCTTTTTCTTATTAAAAACATAACGCGATATAAGGGCTTTTATCGAGGCAGATTAAACTTATGTAGTTTTGTAGATCGCAATCCTCGTATGATTCTTGTATAAATTTTTCCATGGATATGGAAAACGAAAATATTTGTCGCTATGAAACGAACGGATTAATTTGCGAGAAAGTTTCTTTACCTGGCTTCGAGTGTATCTCAAAAAAATAATACGCGGGAAAATGTCTCTCGCACGTATGATAATGATGACGACATACAATGATGAATATTTACAGGCACACACCGAGCATGTACCCCATCTCGCCGGCGAATGCCGGCTTCCGGAGTCCATATCCCACGAGTTTACCCATCACGAGTTCCAGTTTACCAAGGTTAGTAAATGCCTCGTATGACGAGCGAGATAGTGAACGAGCTATTCAATCCGGCGCACGATGAGAAGGATGAGATTTTTCTCAATTTATAGACTCTGTGCTCTTGATCTTTCAGTGATCTCTACCGGTTTTCACCGACGAGCCTCATGCCGCCGCATCCCGGTCTCAGCCCGCACGCACACGCGTTGGCGTCACACGCGTTGGTGTCCTCGGCGCCGAAGGCGGATCACTCTACCCTGGATCACAATCACAGGTTCGTTGTTTTCAGTCTCTCAGTGTCGCTGGCGGCATCTGAACACTCGACAGTAAAACCGGATATCGATTATCACTGTTTGTATGTTTCTAATACTCTCGGTATCATTCTTCCTTCTTATGTCTCCTTCATCTCCTTCATCTGTCACTATTGGTGTTCTTTAAACTGAATCAGTAAAAATGTCATTCATTAAAATTAAATGTCATTGACAAGATTTCGTCAAAGATTAGTGAATTTCGTTAATTTTATTTTTGATTATGACAACAAAGTTTTTCTGCAAAATAATAATAATCATATATTTATACATATATTTAGAATAAAATATATATATATAAGTATTGAAATTTAAAATTATATTTATATAGTACACTTTTTATTTAATTTTAAGAAAAATTACAAGAAATGGGACAAACCGGATTCTCTTGGTCAAAAATTCAGAAATTTCTTTAACACAATATATGGCTATAAATTTATCTCATATGTAATATTAAATAATATAAAATGCATTTTTTAAATATCAATAGAGCCATTACTATCTATTAATTTTTTCATCTCTATATTTCTGAGATGATTATAAGTAATAATTATTTTCCAGTGATAATAGACTGATTCTGTTTAAGAGAAATTCCATTACCCTTCTGTTCAACTCGGCGAACTATTTGCACGAATTGCTCTAAGATAGTGTTTGCGAAAATCCTGAGATGTTTAAAGCAGTGACTTACAAGCAATTCACATTTACATTAATAATCTCTAACGACTGTGTTGATAGTTATAAGTTTCATGTCCCAAAGAAAAGAGAGGAAGATAGACAAAAAGAAAGAGATGAGAAAAAGAACATATCTTTAGAATAAAATTTTCAGAGCAAAACAACATACATAAATTTTTTATATAAAACATTTCATTTTAAAAGCAATTAAAGAAGTTGCTCACGGAAGAATCTTATCTATTGTCGCCGATTATGTGGACATAATGTGAATATGATTTAAAATGCGATTGTCTTATATTCGCATTTTGAACAAAACTCATCATAGGAAAGAATCGTCATCTGCAAATTGATAAAACGAATATTTATAAGGACTTGCATGATGAAAAATTGAGATTTTAAAGGATATATTAAATAGAAAAGTGCAATATCATTTGCATATATCCAATGTTCTATTGCGACAAGTATAATTCTCTTTGGTACAAGAGATACATTGCGTTTGCTGAATAATTAAAAATGTGTAATCGTGTGTTGGAAAAACAAACTAGGAACATATTTAATAATAACTGCGAGACTGCATCGCAATTGTTATCAATCATGAAATGGAATCGTATTTTCAATCAGTAATTTATCCAATCAAGAGAAAGGGATTCTGCCGATCGACAGACCAACGTCCCATCGATGGATAATTGTTCATTATTAATCCAGCATTATCTATTATCGGATGGCATGCAAGGATATTCCTGCTACTCCAGCTGACATTATCTTCCGGATGGCGTCCTGTGAGGCTCTTCCTGACCACCTCACGATCGCATGCCGGTTCAGCTCAACGAATTCTCACCCCCATGAAACGAAAATCGTCCAGCGATCGATAATAACATCCGAATAACATTGACAACTGCAAGATTGGGGTGGTCATGTACCAGCATAGCGCGTCTGCTGATAAGGAAGCGTCGCGCCGGGGGTGAGACACGGATAGTTGCGACGCGACGACCGTAGGGGGTAGCACGTCCCGACCTACCCTCGTGCACTCTTCTCTTCGCCCTTCCCATCGACGTCGTCGGGAGAGCGTATATAACACTTATCGAATGACTCTCTCCGCACAGCGTCTGCGCCTGCTGCCTCGACGCCGCCGCCGTTGCCGCCGCCGTCGCCGCCGCCGACGCCGCCAGTTATGTATTGATCATTACCCTCTTAAACAGATTTCTAATTTACATTAGTACCCGGACGATCGCCCTCCCCGCACCCGCGTGGCGGCACACAAAGGCGCGTGGTCGCGCGCGATACTAGCCGCTCTCTGCTCTCTACATATATACGTCGCGCGCAAGTGCGAGACGTCATGGAAGACCAGCTGACGCGGCGTCCTGGTCCATCGACGTCGCATCCACGAGGCTGCTAGTAGCGGTCGCTCATTTTTCGATTCGCGCGACACGCATTCGTACGTTTATCTCGTCTCAGGGGGTGGGGGGAGGCAACCATTGTATGCCGCATCAGTGACACAAAAAGCTTCCCACGTTCTCTTTGCGGTAAATCGAATACTCTCAATGTTGGTGACTAAATCACGGATGTTGTGTTTCGCGGAGATAAAATTAGACGCGTTGAGGAAATTTTTGTCTAAATTTCATTATCGATCGAATTAGCGCGAGTGCGGGCATCAAAGGTCACTGCCGTTGACCAAACATAGTTGCACGCGTGCCAAGCTTCTACGGGAGGGGAACGCTAGTATCTGGAGGAGGGACAAAATTTCTTCGACGACCGATTCTAAGAAGCTTGTCGGTCCTGCCAGCTCGCCGCATCGTTGGCGAGTGGCAGCAGGACAGCCAGGGTTGACCGGTGGTCGACGGTAGCGCCGCGACAACCCGCTAAAAAAAAAAAAGGAAGGAAGAGTCGCAGCGGCACGCAGGAGAGAAAGGCCACGGAGAATGCGATATTCGCCGCGTCCCCCCACACGCTCCCGGAATTGTAGAGTCGGCGGATGGTAGGGTTGTGTCTCCGAGAGCCATGAATCGCGATGATGCCATCCTCGCGCAACCCCGCACTACCGCCGTCCCCCTTCTTCCTCGCGCAACCTCCCCCCGGCCGCCCCCAGACTCGCCGATAATCAATCGTCGTAACACCGGTCGGTGGTGATTCCGCTGACGCCAGAAACGAGCGCGGCGTTTGAGACACGGAGAAGCGAGGGGAGAAAGAGAAAGAAAGAGACAAACGGAAAGAAATCCGAAAGACGAAGACGCGAAAGGCGAAAGGCATCCGTCGCGGAGAAACGCGAGGAGAGAAAAGCGAGGTGCCAACGCGTCGATAGAGTTTTCGTGCGTGCGTGCAAACGTCAAACGGAGAATCGTGACGGAGAGGGTGCGTTTTCGCGATACGAGCGCGCTATAGTCGTCGGCGTCGGACGGATAGATAGACGGGGGGAGGGGTGTTTGCTGGGTATACAGGGGGGTTTGGGCGGCGGAGGGGAGACGCGGGAGCAAAGGGAGAAACAGAGAGAGGCAGAGAGGGTGGCGTGTAGAGAGAGGCGGAAGGGAAAAAGAGACAGAGGGATATGACGAATGGGTGACCGTGGGATGCCGCCCCTGGAGACATTTCACCGCACGAATCGCCGGGCGACGAAGTCGCATCAACGACTGCCGCTGCTGAAGCGAGACGAGAGAGCGGGCGGGAGCGGGCGGGTGTGTTAATGTAAAACGACAACGACGGTGCGACGAGCGATGACGGTACCGTTGGAAGGCACGTCGGACGACGTGCGGCAGACCCGACTACGGCTATATACATCGCAACGCGGGGTCTTCCGGATACGCGTAGTCACCGCCAGCATCAGCGTCTGATGGACCGCCACGGATGGCGTGTAAGTGTCGCCGTGTGCGCCACCGCCGCGTACGTGCTGTTTACAACTCTGTGACCGGTTTGGAGGCCCGCTTCACGCGCTATAGCGCGACGCGAACACGAGGATGCGAATGAGAGAAGAGCGTCCCGCAACTATTCCTGTCGAGCACCCGATGGCTGGACCAGAACGAGATTACCTACCCGGAAGCGCGATGTTGCCTCTCCTGCATTAACGTTGGAGAGTAACACGAACGAGATGAGGTCAAGGCTCGCCACTAGTGCCGAGTATCTCGGATAGTTTGTTTCGTACTGTGATAATATCTCGTATATATATAGTATAGCACGCGACAGAGCGAGATCGTTTAGGATCGTTCTATGGATCGATTTGGATCATCTCGGCGGTGTGCCCGCGAGTAAACACGAGGCAGCCCCGTATGTGGCGATGGAGCCAGCCGAGTGCCTGGAGCCGCTGAATTTAGTGATCAAAAAGGACGACACTGACGACAGCGAGCCGGTGATCGGGGAGAGGATCGCGGAGGCGACGATCGACGAGGAGAAGGACGCCGTTCTCACGGCCGAGGAGAGCGCGATCGAGGATAACATGGCGATACTCCAGGACGCCGTCAAGTCCGCCGAATCCGGCGGTTTACCAACCGCGGATCACAAGCTCCTGACCGCGCTCTACATGAGCAGCCTCATGCAGATGTCAAGCCTGAGCGCGCCGCGCGGCATCGCGCCGCCGCCAACGTATGGCGCCAGCCAACAGCAGCAACAGCAGCAAAGCTTCGTTCAGCTGCTGGCGATGGTGGAGGCGCGGCACCGCATGTGGCAGCAGATGAACTGGCCGTTGCCGCAGAACTTCCTCAGGAGTCCGCTGACGTTGCCACCGACCGCGCCGCCGTACTTTGACGGCGCGACGACGACGCCGACGCCGGCGCCGACGCCGAACCTGACCGACCAGCTGTCCCAGAACACCGCGCCGACCTACCCCCTGTCCTGCGCGAAACCTGAACCCCTGAATCCCGAGGCCAAACAGTCCTACTTTAACAAACGGTACACGCGATTGGTGTGCGAGGGAGTGTTTATGTAGAAAACGAGCGCGCGCTCGCGAGGCTGTCACGCTGAATATCTTTTTCTTATATGTGTGTTGCAGGTCTACGATAGAACAGAAAAACTCCACGTTACCTACGGACAACGCGAAAGCCCAGGATACGGGTCAGCAGAACAATCAAGGTAAGAATTACGTGATTCACGCGCAGGTAAAAGAGAAGATTGGTTGCGTGACACATGGATAAGTCACGATACGAGTTATTTATTTCAAACTCTCGTCGTTCTCACTTGATCTCTCGACGCTGTGATTTTGACAGATAAAAAGAAACCCCATATAAAAAAGCCTTTGAATGCGTTTATGCTGTACATGAAGGAGATGAGGGCGAAGGTTGTGGCAGAGTGTACCTTAAAGGAGAGCGCCGCGATCAACCAAATATTAGGGAGACGAGTGAGTAAACCTTATGCTTTGATATATTATTTTTTATCAAGTTTTCAAGTAAATTATTCTACATCAGAGTTACTAACGAATCTCAATGTCTCGATGTTTATTCAATGTATCAATTTCATTTACCGAGTGTTATAAATCATCTTTATACAGTGTATATAATCTCTTCAATGTGTGAAAGTGCAGCTTACATCCGATAAGATTAAATTATCGTGCTCTGATGTAAGAATAATTAAGATACGCGAAAGTCAACATTCTCTCATAATAAAGAGACAAGCTTCTGAAAATATTTCCAGTACTATTTTTAAACGATCGTAAGAGATTAATTCGGAGGTAACCTGCTGAAAATAAATTCTGCTTATAATTTAACAATCAGATCTTCGATTTCTTTCACGCGAACTGAATACAATGACTGTATTTTTATCGAGTAACAATACAATTCCGATTCCGTACTATTCGACAGAGAAAGAGAAAATGTTGACCGATCGCTCATTAAAGATCTTCAGATGAATTTTCATTCTAAGTACTGCATGCATCTTAACGCTTTTATCGAACAAATAGTTTACCGGGCTACCAATCGGAGCTAACTAACCGTACCTACGTAGTATCTCAGTACGAATAGAGCATTGTAGGTGGGATCTAAGGAAATCTCGGATTCGCCTTGATAGAAAAAAAAAAAAAAAATGCTGACACGAAAAGGGAAGGGCCGATGGGTGGTTTTTCGCGATGGGTCTCTTGGCGATGATAGACGTGTCTACTCGTAGACATCGCTAATGGTAAATAAGTTCGTGCGAGAGGAAGGGACAGAGATAGAGAGAAAGAGAGAGAGGGAGAGGGAGGGAGAGAGATAAACGGGGACGGTGCACGAGACTGTGAATCTGAATTTTGGGGGTATGACACGCAGTGGCACTCGCTAAGCCGGGAGGAACAGGCGCGGTATTATGAGGCGGCCAGGCAGGAACGCCATCTGCACCAGCAACGATATCCCGGCTGGAGTGCCAGGGATAACTACGGATATGGCAGCAAGAAGAAGAAGAGGAAGAAAGAGCGCTCCGCAGATCCCACCGGAGGTACCACTTTCCAGTGCTAGAACAGCAGGCCCTATAATAATTCATTATATAATAATTGCTAGTATATACCTATACTGGTTGATTGAAACGATCAAAGTCTCTGTGCGTTTCTTTTTTTTCGTTTTTTATATACATTTTTTTTATTTCTTATGGTTTTCTGGCATTCACTCTTTTTCGTGCAGAATATATATATATATATATATATATATATATATATATATATATGTTTCTTTTGGATATTTTATATATATGTACATATATGCATATATGTATATTTTTTCGTTTTTCGAAACTGAATTGGATTGGATTGTCTGTGGGGATTGTGGAATGTGGCGCAGCAGAGAATTGAAAAGGAAAAAGAAAACGGAAAAGTTAAAAAAAAAAAATAAAAAAAAATATAAGAAACGAAAAGCTAAAAAGACACGGTGGAAAAATCAAACGCGGACTCTCGCGCGGCATGCGATCGCAATTTCTCTTTTTTTTATCTGGCCAAACTCCCTAAAGCGGTATTCGTTCTCTCCGGGTGAGCAAGAAGAAATGTGACGGGACGAGTTAACGTCACTGATGTTGCGATAACGAGAGCGAGAGTGAAAACCAAAGCCTTTAGGTACGGGATGTCTGGTAGAGCCCGGGGCCTGTCCCGCTTTTTCTTCTCTTTTTTTTCCGTTTCTCGCCGCGGGATGACATCTGCTCGCAATCGCTTACCTCCCAAGACGAATCGCGCTCGCGGCGATTTAATGAGAAAAACTGTCCACCGACAATGTGTGTCTCGCTTCCTTCGAAATTCATCCCTCTCCCTCCTCCCCTTCTTCCGTTCCTATTAACATCCAACTAACGTACTTTGAAATGAGCGTTCCTTTCGGGAAGTGATAGCTTCTCGTGACCAAGTCTCGCTACACTCCTTTGCAGTCTCAGTGGCGTGACTCGTGTGGAGAGGAACTGGGGCAGGTGGCGAACGGAAATACACTGGAGGAACGTTTTGCGCTTTTTTTGTTCGATAGCGCCGAAAGGATCGAAGGACGAAATATAATTGACCTATCCAGCATTAATAATGGACAAAAGATTGCCTGGCACTTATATAATTCTCAGTCTTCCAATTGCACACTTTAATAAATAAATATGGAATTAATGATACGATAAGTAAGATTGAATTTGTTTGCGTCCAAATTAGATTAATACATTATTAATGTTTGTGTCTTAAGGATTATATGTATATATCTTTCAGTGATCGCGAGAGAGTGTACACCAGCTGCGCACGGCGTCCTTAAGGAGCGTGTTTTCTTCAGTGTATAGCCGTGCCGACACTACCCTTTTCATTCTTTCACGCGTGCTACAGTAAAATTTTCCAACCGCTAGCGTGTTCTCTATCAGACACCCTGTATACTTTAGGTTGTTAATTATCGACGAATAGCGGTGTGACCGAGGGGGAGGGGACAACCTTAGGCTGTTCTTCTAGCACTTTAAACGGAAAGTAGGGACCCCAGTGTTACTGAAATGCTATGAGGCAACGATTGCTAAAATAATAATAATAATAATAATAATAAAAAGAGATAGATAAAGAGTAAAATGAAATATTTCGAAATAGAGCGAGCTAACTCCGACTCTCTTGAGGCAACATTTTTTCACGCAATTAGGGTGGCGGCAGTAGCATTAGTGAATTTTTTTCTTTCCTTGATTAAAAATATTGTTTAGCCGTACACACCACGGTTCATGCACAATTACAAAAAAGTGTTTGGTTCTCTCTCGGTAGTGGCACGCGCTAGGGCGAGAGGAACAGGCCAAGTATTATGAGTTGGCGCGACGGGAGAGACAGTTGCACATGCAGCTGTACCCTGACTGGTCTTCCCGCGCAAATACCAACCGAACTAAGAAGAGGAAGCGCAAACAAGACACAAACAGTGATCCTGGAGGTACCCACATGCCTCACATCCACACATTCTTACGATCTTTCCCCCCCCCCCTCAGTCATAAAAGGAAAGAAAGCCCCCTGCCCCGTCCACTCCCCCGTTCATTATTACATATACTGTTATATTATACATTCTTATATTGCTACACTACATTATGTTGCATGTTTCCCCCCGTCTTAGGGGTTTTGGGTCGATATATTTTATTATATATATATTATATATGATTATATATAACTATATTATATTATATTATACATACACACGCACACATATACATATACACGCATATACGTTAATATATCTATATATCAATGTGACTATTTTATATATATATATATATGATTTTTTATACAAATCGCGAAAGTACGTGCGTGCCTATGTATTTGCATTATACACCGGGAACACCTGACATTACGCACAAACACACATCAGAGACAGACACAACGCATCTTATTATTAATTACGTATACAACTTTGGGGACGCTGGCCATCTTGCATTTTTACAGGGACCTACTCCGCAATCAGACAATCCTGAGCGTTTAATTTTCTCTTAGCCTTTTCGTCTTTTTCTATGTCTTTCTATTATCTTTTTCTTTATCTTACTTTCCCTCTGTCTCGTTCTTTATCGCTGAAATTTTATTTTTTTACGAATACTTATCTTGTACATTTTCATTATTTCTTTCTATTTCCTGTACATCTTTTGTCTCTATTTCTTTCTCTATCTTCTCTCTCTCTCTCTCTCTCTCTCTCTCTCTCTCTCTTGTTATTTTCTCTCACTATCACTCTATCATTCCTATACTTCGTCTCTCGATTCGTACGTTTATTTTTCTTTGATCGTTTCAATATTGCCTGGATCCTTTGATTTTTATTCTAATTTTATTATTTTCGTTTTCTATCGTCACTCAGTAACTTTCGTTTAATCGAATCACTCAGTTTATTCTCGACTCCCACATACGAAATTTTCGTTCACTAGCGCTCGCGCGATAGAGCGCTCACATTCATAATTGATATATATATATATTTTTTTTTGTTAGATATATTTCGGAGGCTTACGTTTATATAATACAAATCACGACATTTCAAACGAGTAGATCTTTGATCGTGTTTTTTAAGCCGTTTTAACGTTAACGTTGCATGTCATTATTCGTTTAATGAAGATACGAGTTGTTCATTTTGAAAAACTTAATCGTAAATTTAATCTCTTTAAAAAAATTGAAAAGTCATGTTTACATCAACATCTTTTGTTGTGAGTGAATTGGAAGCGTCTTAAAAATTGGATTTGTACTACGCTTTCAAAATAGACGGTTCGTATCTTTATCAATATTATATATATTGATATATGTGTGTGTGTATGGAGCCTTCTCTGAAGACTATCAGACAGTCTCGCTATCAAATTATTTGAAATAGAATTTTATACAGCTGTATTTGCTGTAATTCTTCTACTTATTTAGACTTTTTAAACTATTTTCGTACAGATTCTATTTTCTATAACATGTTACATTCGATATTACATGTATCGTCTTCGGCGAAGGTCCTATAATATATATATATAATCATCGAAAACCCTTTGAGGTCGAGGCTAAATAAAATAAATCTGTTTTATTGTTTTTAAATTGTGTGGAATAAAATTTTTTCGTAAAAACATTTTTAAGCAATCTATTGAATTATTTGTTCAATCTCGAAAAAGTCGTCTTTATAAGTCGATAATCGATATACGTCCGAATCTCAAGGGGTTGTAATCACCGTTCTGTTACACGCATGACTTAGTTGACATTCGTTAAGTTTTGACATTCACCGAAGCATAAGTATATTAAACGCAGAAATTCGAGCACCAATTCATTCCATACTGCGGTAGATTATATTCATTATCGCATTTGATTATATATGACAATTTCGCACAGTTTGTCGACATATTCATATATATAATCATTTGTTATTTCTTTTTTTCTCACGTAATTACTTCAAATTGATTTTTTCACACAACGGGAACGTCAATGTCAATAACTACGTCATTCTTTTGACAGAATGTAGCATACATCGAATAGTAAAATCCCTCGCTCGTTCGGATAATCTATGATTAATCATACTAATCGTTACTCTATTCCTTTTCTAGGCAATAACATGAAGAAATGTCGCGCCAGGTATGGATTAGATCAGCAGAGCCAGTGGTGCAAACCCTGCAGGTACGTGTGCAGTGATTTCTCTTGATACACGCGCTTCAACGACGAGACTTATCTGTCCGTCGAATTTTACGCGATTACGACTTTCGCGACTCGTGTAAATACGTGTTAAATCTTATGCAAGTCCGTCTGGATCTAGCATTGTCACAGTCATCGACTACTTTTTTGTCTTCACCTCGCTTAAGATCGAAGTAGAGGATGCGATACTCGCGAAACAAACCTGGGAAAAACATTATATCGAGTTCGTTCGCGGATAACATCAATTGCTCCAGCTAATAAGTCGAATATTTTACGACAGAATACTTTACTTACAAAGCGCACTTTGATGCTTCAAAAGTATCAGACTGAAAGTTTTTGCCAATGAGTTTGCTTTTTCGAATTTGAATGCGTATACAAGATTTTCTTCAAGATTGCTCGCAACGATACCGATCACAATTACATAGTATTCTTGACGTTCGCCATCTCGTGTCGGTCTCGGACCTCGTCCCCGTCATCCACATGTTACCGTGGAACTTGAAAGAGAGGAGACGCAACCAAACGTTATATCTTTGTATAAAATATCGACGTGGTAGCAGAGTCTCCTCGTGTCAAAGGCGACTCGCGTTCGCGGTGATACCTGAGGTATTTGTAGAGAAACGAACGAGAAAAGAAAGAAGGAGAAATAAGAGCGCAGCGAGACTACGCGCTGTCAGAAAATGTGTCTTCCAAAAAAAAAGATAGAGAGAAAATCAAGGGGATCAAAGCACGACTAGTTATCTTCCCCAGTTATGCGAGACGCATCGTCCAACTGGCCTGTAAATATCGGTTTTCTTTAATTAGCACTACTCTCGTAGTTTGTTCGCGACTTTTTATCCACGAGTCACACCCATTTCTTTAGAGCCGAATCACTAATATGTCCTTAATATCGTCACGGCCATAGCCCAAACGCCCCAACTCCCGGCTGGGTTTGTGAATCTCATGGACGTCATTAAAGGGGCGAGGATAATTTCCGTCGACGATCCCGTTCACGATCCTTGCACGATGAGAGAAAAGAGACAATCTCTTTTTCAAGACAGAGAGCGATCACCAGATTAAGCGTTATTCGGGTGGGAAGTGTAGCTTTTGACATGCTCTTGATCGCTTTGTCAGTCTCTCATCATCGCGCATGCATGTGGGAATGAATTTAGAAACATGTAAAATTTTCGTGTCGTGAAGCGTGTAAAATTTATACTGTGCGATTGTTCTCTGGCTTATTAGTTCCGCCAGGATCAAAGTTAAAATAAAAGATGATCCTCACTGGAATACCGGAAGCACCTAGTTTGTTGCATTTGGATTTAGCTGATTGCACTCTGCATTGAATGCACGTAACTTACAATGCCGCCTGTATCAGTTGTCGTTGTTCCTTCGTCATTGGACGCGTTATCGCGCAGATACCGGAGGATTGTGTGACGCGTGATAGATAGAGTAATCGCTATCTTAGCGCTATCGAGGTCCCAAAATAAAATTCGAATCATCGCGTTGATACGAATATTTGGGAGACATATTTTCTGATCGATGCAACAGTCGTCGTCACTATATCTTTTGCCGTCTCTCTTCGTTCCACACTTATTAAAGTTTCAAGTTCGTTTGAACGGGGCCGGCAACACTTTGCAAGCTCCACATGACGTTTAAATTATCACTAATATCAAAAGTTCTATTTTATTTTACAATGATCAAAAATAAAATATCCTAGAAAACATTATTTCATTTTAAAATAAAAAAAAATTGCGTATGTGTATAATATATCCTGGTGTGATTGCCGGCTTCGTTCTTTCACATATCGCGGGGAACGAAAAATTAAAAGAGCGATAACACATCCGGTTCGGTTCCTCCCCCTTCCCCGACACAGACACGTGCGTGTGGGTGACGACACGATGCGAGATTGAGGTGGAATATTAAGTCGACGATATGTCTTAGCAAGAGTGCGCCCCTTTAATGGCTGGTGGTTGGTTTTGGCAGCCCAGTGGAGCATGGAGCGGGGATGGGCATCCACGCGAGCATAATCCATCACGGTGTGGGAAGTAGCGCGGGGGCAGGGGTCGGGGCTGGAGGCGGTGGGGGGACGGTGGGGACAGCCGCCGCTCCGCCAAACACCAACACTGCCTCCAATGCCTCCTCGCCTCAGCAAGAACCCACTTATGTTAATCTCTAGTCAAGCCTATCGCCTCCCTTCTACTGCAACACTTCTTCTTAAACAGTGGTCAGTCCCGACTTTGAAAACCTACGGGCCCCCATCGGTCCTCGCTATGGTCCCGGCCATGCCGCTCGAGAGAGATATATAAGATATTTCGCTGTATCCCGTGCGGGTACCAAGGTTTTTTTTCTGATATCCGAACGGAGACGTGGGAGACATCATGGTGAAAAGTTACGAGCGAAGGCACCATAGCGAAGGGCACGACGGTGGCCCGTGTGATGCTCGCATTGTTTCTCATTGTTGTGGCTCTTTACAGCTTATTATTGTTATTTATTTATCCTCTCGTTTAGTTGGAATTTATTCAGTGTTGCCCTTAGCATGGCTGGTCTGTATAATATATACATATTATAAATTATATACATATATATATCTATTTATATATACACACATATATGTATAACAATTATTTGCTCAGATTTCGAAACGTTGTTTAATATATTATATATAGAAGGTTTTTATACATTTTAATTTTTTAGCATGGCAGAGTTCGTACGATTAAGATCGGATGATTGTGTTGTACAGATGTGTTCTTTTTTTTTCTTTTTTTTGTTTTTTACTTTTAATATCTAATCATTTTTTTTCTTTTGTAATATTTTCATACGGATAATGTGTTTTTTATACATATATATAATGCGAATAACCACTCGAGGTACTTTAAAAAAGAACTGCGCTGGCTGACTGCGTAAAAAATCGTATTTTTTTAATCGAAATTTTGCACAATTTCGTATGTTACTCAAAGTCTCAGAATGGATTGCAAAGAACTACATTGTGCTTTTAATAATTATTTTCATCTCTGTACACAAATATTGTTAACTACTAAAAAAAGAAAAAAGGAAGGATATTTTATCTCTTTAAAACTGTGATATAATTTGTGATAAAATTAAAATTAAAAAAAAATATACACAATTTCTTTTTGCGTAAAATAACAATTATTTTTAACTATTCAGTAAAATTCGTCTAAGAAAGAGATATTGCAATCCATCCTGAGATTTTCGAATGCCGTCCGTTGTCGCGCACTGAAAGGAATAGTTCTTTTATAAGTTTTGTGCAACGCTTTGAAATTTACACAAGTGTAACTGCGAGTTTAATTAGCATCCTCCGATCGTTCTCGGTGGTACGGCCGCCGAGAAATTAACTGATTCAGCTGAGAGATAAATAATGAGAGCCAATGGCAGAGCGGCAATATGTCGTCTCGACTGCGAAGCAGTTCTCTAGACGAGGTCGGACGGGCTCACTTATGAAAATTGTGCAGTAGCAAAACAAGCCTCTCTCTTCCTCTCGTCATCTCGGATTCTACTACTTTATCGCTGCCCACCTTTGTGTTCACGCGACTGTGAGAAAAAAAGAACTTTTCTTTGAACGCACTTTACAATTGGTCGCGATAATATTCCAAGTTCCACGTAACATTAGCCGGCTTTAGCGCGACTCGTTAATAAAAATTGCCTGACTTAAATCGATAAATCGACACGCCGCGTTTGAAGAAAGGAGGAATCGCGCAAAAATTCTTATCGAATCCTTGATTTGCGGGTGATCAATGATTCAATAGATGCCCCCCCCCTCCCGATGGCATTTTGATTGAGTTTTATTATTTCGTTTACACGTTGTATCTTACACATTTTGCTTGTTACATCTACAGATCTCTTGAGCATGGCATTTGCGAGCGAGTGATCAATGTCGAGCAATTCAAGCATCGCCAGGCGCACAAAGATCGTCGTTTACTCTACTAAAGATCTAACAAAGAGATTTACTAAACTTCAAAAGCAAATTTGTGTGTCTGACTTTGCAGTGATGACATGAGTGATGGCATGTTTTTTTTTTTAGTTTGTAACATTTCTAGATGTATAACATATTTTTTCACGGACGTATTTCCAACAGTGAGAATTTTCTATTCAATATTAAGCATGTTGAAAGTCAAAATTAATTTAAAAATTGTTTAATATTATTACCTATCATATCAGAAATTCTTGATAACTTTTCGTAAAAAAATATCGTTTTTAATCTTGTTTCACAAAGCCATGAAATGTGAATAAAAAAGTGCAGCATATATTTTTGCGTGTCTAATTGTAAGTAAATGATCTCACAGATGGAAATCAATCGTCTGAATATTATTGACGTCATTAGCCACTTGCACGAGCGTGCACTAATCGATTTTCCGATCGTTATTTGCAGACGTAAGAAGAAATGTATCAGGTACCTTGGGGAGGGAGGAGACGGCGACGGTGAAGCCGACGGCGAGGCCGAGGACGATCATTCGGAGGATAATCTGGGCAGCGTAGGTGAGGCGGGAACTCCTGAGGACGATGAGTCCCTTAGCAGTCCCGGAGGCCTGTCCGCATTGTCTAGTCTGGCGAGTCCTTCGCTGGTCTTACCATCGCCCTCGAGTCTGTCCAGTCCGTGTCCGTGTCCGTTGACACCTCCGGTGCCTCCGCCGCCCTTGTCGAACACGAGTCAAACGTCACACAATCAACCGACGACAACGACGGCGGCAGCAGCGATGGCTGGAGCGGCGGTGACGACAGCGGCGACGCAACAACCAGCTCCGCAACCCCATCGCAACCCCGTCGGCACGAATCCTCATGACATCAATAATCCGCTCAGCGTGAACCAGCTGACCGGACAGTGTATAGTAAAGACCGAGCCCGCGCCCTCGGGCCCCTCCAATCCGGCGATCAGCGTCACGTAGCCCCGGCCGGACCCACATGACCGAACTGTTGCTACATGCGGTGTCATCTACGGGGTCCGTCTACGTGTGCGCGCGATGAGAAAGCCAGATGACGAGGTGATGAGAGATTGGCGAATGAGAGAAACTTTTTCATCATCACGGAAAGATTTTCACTTTTGTTTCAAAAAGGAGGTTTTCGTTTTTTCGCCGATCTGATCAGGAGGGACCAGAGTTTTAGTATTTTCGAAAAACGAAGATAGTCCGAGGGATCGCTCATGTTGATCGTGCTTCACTTATGGGAATCGCACATGGGCTGCACGCTTTAAGCAGCATCATTAATGATTCAGATTCTGGCACGAGAAATCGTCGATCGTCGCTTCGTCATTGCGAATGATGGTGTTGCCTTCGATTGTTTTCTCCTGACATAGCCTCGCTCTTATGCATTCGCCGAAGTACAGGTCATCCAGTGTCCCATATACACACAAAGTCGAAAATAAGACATTATATACATGTGTAACAAATGAATAAAAACAAATACGATACAGAAATACTCAGGACCAAGTATTTGGCTGTAGTCACCCGCTCGGTAAAGAGAAAAAGGTGTAAGCGAGATGTATAAGCATGAGAGAATATGTATGCGTGTGTGCGTACGAAATTAGGAAAGAGCAAAAGGTGCACGTCCAGTTAAATAATGTGACTGAAAGAACGGACTCGTTGGAGGTGCACGTGACGCAGCTTGTAGTCCTTGTTACGTTGTGATGCCAATGACTGAAAAGTCATGTTCCTGTGCCAGCTACTATACTCTAGGAAAGTAATTATATTACGAACAAGTAGCTAAGAGCGTAAGGTGGAAGAGAGAACCGAGAAAAAAAACAGAACGGAAATCGCGTGCGCGATGCGTTTTATTGTCATTTGTTTATTCGACCTCATCTCTCATATATAGGTGTCGAAATACCTATCCTCTATGTATATGTAATTTGTTATTTTTTTAAAAGTCTATACACAGTGCGGTTGATTAGCATGTAAGATATCCTTAATAATCCCTGCTCACTTTCTACCCGAATACTTTTTCCTCGAATACCTCTCTCTTCTATAAACACATGTTCTTTTTTCTTTATCATAATATTCCATATTTAGAAATAATGTAATACAATTGGCATGATTTTATATTATAAATCTTTGTTTTTGCGAAATATAATAATGCTATTATTTATACGTATTAACGTTAATACGTATAAAATAAAGCATAATACGTATAAAATAAAGCATTATGTCTCTAATATTGCTTATTACTACTATTATTGACTTAATATCGCTTGAGATTTTTTTATCCTTAGATTCTCTCGTGATTTTAATCGTCAATCGATAAATTTGTGCAACAAACTTTCGACTGAACAAAGACAATAACCGCGATAAATAAAAAAAATATATAAGAAAAGAAAGAAAATAAAAAGACCGAGAAATGTGAATACAAGTTTTTGTACAAAAATCGATACGATTTCATTGAATCGTTTGCGATTAGTGTTCAAAAATAATGTATTGTGTAATGTATGTGTTTTTTCCTACGGTTATTTCGGTAATTTTCATTTGTTTCTTCTTTATATATGTATTTTTTTTCTAGGAAAATAATTTCTCATCCTTTCCTTATCTCACTTTTATGTGCTGACACGACACATAATAATGGCATGTAAGATTTTAATGGCTCCGACTTGAAGACTAACTCAACTCAAGTAATTTGCGCGTCAAAGAAATATATATTTCTTTTAAATTGTTTTAGGATGAAAATTTCTATTATCGAAACAATCACACGCATCTCTCGGCTTATTAGATTTAAAAAAGAATGTAGAAAATTTGAAAAGATAATTATATTCTTCCTGTAAAAGAGACTTTAGATTTTATTCGAATATTCTTTTTATTTTTTCTTTCTTGCCTTTATTTCATATTTTGCGAATGTTAACATAATGCGCATTTTTATCGTTACGCGCAAAATAATGTTTATTTTTTTATTGGCAATTTTTTAATGTATATTTTATTATATATCTTGTTTATCGCGATATAAAAATATAAATGTGAATGAAACGATTTCTAACAATGGATGGTAAGACAAATATCTCAAGATGCGAGTTATTGTTCGAAAAAAATTCTAACATGGCAGCGTTTCGAATGAAACAGAGATTGTTAATTGTGCGATAAAAGATTCTCTACTTTACTTTTGCCTAAAATTGCAACTTTTTGCTAATTTAAAAAATTTTTTTTATAGATGTAATATTTAATAGATAAATTTAATATTTTATATCTAAAGTTGTAAATTCGTTATTTCATTTTATGTAGTCAGAAAGCAATAGAAAGCCTCTTTAAATATTTTTGCGATAATATTTTCAAGAATCTTGAATCGCACAATTTCAGAGAGATGTCAAGTATGTATAATCACGACATATATATACATTATTAGAAATTTGGTTCTGTCTCATTGTGCGACATATTTCGGTGCAATTTTAATCTTCTTTTTATTATATTACCGGTCAAAAGAGGAAAAGCGCAGCATAATAAGCCCATCACAATTGTTCTGCGAGCATTTATTTCAGGAGGAGCGCAGTTTCTCTTTTGTACATAAAAAAAGAATATGTTTTATAAGGTGCATTTGTTGCGACGCATGGGAAAGTGCAATGGAGGTGCCAATGAGAGAGAAAGAGATAGATAGAGAGTGTATCGAGATCGTGCGCATTTGCGCACCATGAAACGAAAGCGTTGACGTTACACGCGAGTGTGTGCGAACGTCGGGATGAAAATGTTTTCTTTTTCCTCTCTTCTTTCCCTTCCGCAATGTGTTCTTTTTTTCTCTTCTTTTCTTTTTTTCCGACTGAATCGCACGGTGTACGTCCGTGCATGACGAAGACCGCGACTGTAGAAACGTGTCGCTGAGTATAGCAGCAAAACTTAAACGTGCCATAACAACATTATGCCAATATTAATGATAATACGCATATCGTTTCTCTTTTTTTTTTTACATTACGATCCATTCGATCTTGTTCTGTCAGTCGTGAACCCGTCAGATGCGAATACGTCCTTCCTTCCCCCCGTTTTTTTCGTTCGCCTTAACTTTACCCATTCTTCCTCATTTTTTTTTCACTTTCTTCGTTTGTCGATCGAACTCGTTATAGACTGAAAGGCATTTAATACGAATCTTCTTGCAAACGAAACGCAAGTCTCATCTTGATCTCCCTCGAACGTTATCGAATAGAAAACGAAGCGAGAAAACTGATTTACATATAATACACGAAGCTAGAACTTAACGAAAAAATTACGTGGATTCTCATGAATACAAGTATGTTCGATCGAGGAACCGAAGTATCTATATTACCTATTTACCTTCCTATCTACCTGTCTATCTAAACAAGTACGGGGCAAGGACGACCAGCGACGTCTTACGAGAGACGAATAGGTGAAAAAGGAAACGACGGAGACCTATCACTATTGGTTGTACTGACAGACGTAGCCACTACTACGAGAAAACAAGACTCGCAAAATCGTGCGATGATTGAATATTGTATGCGTGCTTGTATGCAACGGTGAGGAGGGTGACGCGAGCAGTCTCCTCGACGGACAACCCTGGGAAGTGAAGATTCGCGAAACTTCTCGAGAAAAAAATATGTCCGCTTGCGTCTCACCTGCCTCCCATTTCACTTTGCTAGAAACGAGACAACGTCGTGTAGGCTTCGGCAGCGAATTGCTCAGAGACGCGAAAGCATCTTCGTGTTTTCGAGGATGCGTATTAGGGAGATGGAGAGAGACGGATCTCCGAGACGCAGAGTAAATAATCCTCGGCGGGCAAGCTCGCTCGATACGGCCTACAGTTCGTTCGAGAGGAGATAATATCGAGATTCGCTCGCAAAGTCCGTAAGGAGACGACACTCCTTTTTCACGGTGACAGTGACGAGAGGAGGACCAAGGTCCGCTCGAGCCGACCTGTCCCAATTCGGTGCTCGTGTCTCGCTTCAGAGGAGTGGTTGTACTATATTGTAAAGTATCAATCGACAGTTCTCAACTGCGTTGTACAGTGTTTTCTAAGTATTTAGGTTGATAGCGTGTAATTGAGAAGAAAAAGGAACATTGTATTTACACTAATAAGTGATCTGTATCAAATTCATTCTCGTATAGCCTGTACTCCTACTCATGTAGATGCTAAAAGTGATTTGTGTCATAAAGAAAACCTATAAATAAAATTAGCACTTTGAGAACGTTGTTCGACCGCGTGTACGAGTTCTTTCCCCCTTTTCCATTCATTCGATTATAGAAAGATTCGAAGAGATTTTATTTTAAGATCATAATATTCTTTCAGAAAATTTCGCGGATTAACGATTCTTGCCTTATTATTATACGGAAAAACCTGGCAAGAAAATGTATTACTGGTCGCACTTGAGAGGACAAACGTCCCGTGCATCTGAGAAGAAATGCAAATTCAACACATTGACCGCATTTAGAGTATATACATTTGGTCGTTTAAGATTGCAGTTGGCCACAAAGATGCCGGCTATTTTCGCGACACTGTTACATTTAAATACACAGGCAGCCCCATCATAAGCCGGTCTGCCTTGATCGTTTCTCGCACACGGATCGAACATGTAAAATTTACCATAGTGCTGCATCACGGCTACCGCTAAATTGGTCGTGTGCAGTATCCCGGCGCAATTTGTACGGAAAAACATGGCAAGTGCTTCAGACAGGTCGAAGGCATGGAGTATCCCCGCAACGGTGTGATTATGAACGTGGATGGTAGCCCGGATATCGCCCACGATGAATACTGTGAGCAGCTCGCTGGGTGAAAGGTTCCTGACGTTTGCCCGAGCACAACGTGCGCTATCCAAGTACAACGAATCGCCGTATCTAAGCACGGCGTCGATAAGCTGGGGCGTCCACGTGGATGGCACGTGTAACAATCCGATGACGATAGCGACTGCCGCGATCGCTGTGCTTTGGTGACCTCTGTTCTTTAGATTAAAAACGCGATGACACATATGCAGGCTTCCGCGTAGAACATCGAGCTCTTCCTCCACGACAGTGTACTGACTCAGCGGCTTCACGTCCAACATAGCGATCTTTTTCGCGGAGATAATCGGCGCGAGTGACGCGTTGCGGTCCAAGTGAAGCCCGAAACCAGCTGGACATGGCAAGGGTTCTATCACGGCAGTCTTTACAATCACTCGGCAGATTTCAAAAGTCCCGTATCTCTCGCGTGGATCGATGCTTGCAAAGATTGCGTCGTACAAAGGTTCCATGCAGGCGAACCATATCGTGCATGAGGTTCCACGGGGATCTGGCAGACCCTGGTCGTTTCTCGCTTTAGGATCATACATGAAGTAAATACCCAAATCTTTCCAAATTGCGAGCATACTGCGATCAATCGTTAGAATGCCAGCACGGTTATTCTGGAAGAATTTCCGTAGACCTTCCTCGAGTAAAATCGGAGGTGAAGGTGGTGATCGTTCTCGTCGAATCTCATTCTTCTTGTCTCTATCGATCTTTGTTTTCTCTTTTCGTTCCTTCTTTTGTTCCTCTTCTGCATCCAAAGGCGCGATTGTCACTAAACCGCTCACAGTATTGGACTCGATGTCAGCAGTCAATACGTTGACACCTTGAGGAAAATATTATAAGAGTAAAATTTTAAGTCAGTGTTTATCAAGAATAATACTCAAAAAATACTATCAAGCTACCAATCGATGTTTTTAATAATCACGAAATAAAGAAGACTCACCGATGTAGAATACTCTGATAATATCTTTCGGTCTCAATCTCGACTTGGTCGATCTCGTTTTCTTCGTCTCTCGATGAACGGCACTGCCGATCGCTAAAATCTCATCCATGGTTTTTTTCGTCCAAGTAATGGGGCACTTTACAATCGACATGCCAAGCGCGACGATGCAATTCGCCGCCGTTTGTCGATTGCGCAGCATTTCGGGAAAGACTTCATCACCCTGATGATAGCTGCCATGCAGGATTGCCCGCGCCTCGCCCGGCAATTTTTTGTAAGCATTCAAAGGCGGCAGATTTGCCGGTCGAATCGCCGGACTGGGATCGAATCTCCATGGTTTGTCTCGGTCCAGCACGTCGATCGCGCTGATCTCATAGTCGTTCGTCGTCCCAAGATGACGCAAAAGATACTCTACGAGGAGACTCGCGTCTCTAAATCTGAACACTCGCGGTACCGTCATCGCGATCTCGTTTGCGACGACGGACCAGTCGGGTATCAGGGCATAGTATGCATTGTCGATTTTCCATATGGCGATGTTTCGATTTCCTGATGTCAGCACGCCGGTGTTGTACTTGTCGAAAAAGCTATAAATACCGGTCTGCAAATCTTGAATCTTGGGTGATCTCACGATAAGATTGCCCGCTTCAACGCAATCCTTGATCGTTAGAGAGATGCGTCGACTGGATAAGAAGAATTCGCTGATCATCTCGTTCACTAGGGGCACTGAACCCAGTCGCTCGACGCATTTTGAGTGTAGTTTGTCGCCGGTGACGATGATTTCATCGAGAACGGATGATGTCCAGTATTTCGGTTGATAGACCTTTATTTATTTTTTGCGTATATTTTTTTTCGTAATTTATAATCTTTTCTTCAATCGATTATACAAAATGATTGTGAAGAGTTTATCCTTAGTTACATGGTTTCATAAAAAAGATTCAAAGAAAAGAATAACACAATAAAAAATAACTTTTTCTGAAAGAGTAATTATTCTTCTTTTAATATTAATAGTGAAACAATTCGGAGTCATTTATTAATGTCAAAAAATTTATGAGAAATAATTATTCTTTTATATGTGTTTTTATATGTGTTTTTTTGTTAAACTCTGAATCATTCTTTATAATTTTTATAATGATGAAAATCGATATATGATTATGAAAAATGTATCGTTAATTACCTGGATTAAAACAATTCAAACAATAACACAATTCAATAAAAAATAACTTTTTTTGAAAGAGCAATTATTTCTTTTGACATTAATGCTGAAGTAATTCGAAGCAATTCGAATTTATTAATGTCAAAAAAATTATTGGAAATTAATTACTTCTTTTGTATATTTTTTTTATTAAACTGTGAATTATTCTTTATAATTTTTATATTCGATTCGATTTTAAAAATAACTTTATCGCATCATAATTTTGAGAAAATCGAAAGAAAAAAAATCTTTAGTTATTAAATACGTATAGAAAGACCTTGGAAAAAATGGTAGCCATCGCAGCAACGGCCGCGCTCTGTTTACCACGATTTTCCTCGTCAAATCTCTCATCCGTCATGGTGACGTTACCATCGATGCTCCAGACACCGTCAGCGAGTTTAGGAAAGTGATGCCACAGATTCTCCCCGGAGGTGGTCCTTTTGACTCGTCGTGCCTCGGCCACTCGCGTTTCATACGCGTTATCAACCGTGACAATATCAATGATGAAATCATCATCCTGTTGTGCGACCGCCTGAAGAACGCCGGCCAACGAGGGGATATCAGTGAACCACATCACCGCTGCTCCATCCTTATTCCCAGGTTCACCGCGGGCATTTCTGCCTCTAGGGTCCATCGTGAAGAACACATCCCCTTCCTTCCAGATCGGCATCATCACGTTACCCTGACGAAACACTCCCATTGTGTTTCCTTCGAAGAACTGCTCCAGCAGCCTCGTCGCATCCGCTGTTTTTCCGGCGATGGACTCCTCCTCGAGGCGGATTGACATTCGATTGACACCTATGGTGAAGTCTTCTGTAATTTCCGACGGGAGGAGATAATTCCTGGGTGATTCTTCCTCAGCCGCTTCGGGAAGATTTATTAGGCTCTCGACGGTGACTTTGTCGCCGATCCTCAGGATATCGTCCACGAGCTCGGGATACCATAGATGAGGATTGTAAAGTTTAGTCATGGCCAAGGCCGTCAAAGAATTGGCGGCCTGCTGTTTGTCTCTAGTTTGTCGTTTAAAGGCTTCGTTTCCTTGTTCGATGGTACCTAAAAGTAGAGCGCCGGTGTCGCCTAAAATAGAATAGTTATTCAGATCTGGTATGATCGGTATCAGTTTATCCGCCTCAATCTCTTCGTCCGTCATTGGCATGCTGATAGAGACGTTTTTCAGCTCGTGTATCACGAAATCGTTATTTTTAGGATCCTCCCCCGCGTTCTTCTTGATGAGATTTGCCAATGTTGAAAGATCCAACGTACGTACCACGCAGGCAGAATTTTCTTCGTCTGCCGACAACTGACCCAGTTTATCTCGAGGATTTGGATCAAAGTAGTAGTAGAACGTTTCCTTATCCTTGTCTTTCTCTTTCACTTCTTCCTCGACTTTCCATACCGCTACCGAGAGACCCTTTGTCTCGACTATTCCGTATTGCTTGTTCTCGAAGAATCGACGCAATCCTCTCTCCAAATTGAGCAGCTCGGAATCATCCGATGCCAATAGATCGCCGACGACTGCCGCCTCCTCCATATTGATGGTCACTTTTCGATTCTTGAAGTACAAGTTCTTTTTCAGGTTTTGAACGAGAAGCGGCCTCTCAGTTTCTTCTTCCGTTTCGCCAGGCTTGCACCAATTATAATAAGCATCGCCCTCTTTAACCGCTTCGTCGACAGTCTCGCTACTCCATTTCATCGGTGGCGTCTCCCACGCACTCACTAGAGCCACTACCGGCATAGCGAGACCCTGAAGTCCTTGGTTTTCCTCGAACAACTCGTCCATGTTGGAAATCTCGCCGCGCAATACCCACGTCTTACCTATCATGCCAGGTTGAAACTCATTCCAAGGTCGAGCGCCTGCTACATCGTCTGCAATTGTAACGTGTCTGATTGTGAATCGATCGTTCTTCTTCATTGGGTCGACGTTCTTCAAAAGTAGCGCGATCAACGAGTCGATGTCAGGAAATCGAATCACACAGCAATTTCCGTCCTTATCCTTCGATACAGTTTCCTCCTTTTTTTGCCTTTCTGCAACCTTGACAACGTTCTCTTTTATGATCCTGACGCCGACAGCATCGCAGGATCGAGGATCGAACAGATAGTAACAATCGTCCTGGCTCCAGATTGCCACCGCCATAGATGTTGTCTCGATTACGCCCTCTTCGTTTACCAGAAAAAACTCTTCCAAGGCCTGTTTCAGATTTAACACCGATGGCATCTTGGAGTTGAGCGTGCCGGTTACAGTTATCAGATCCACATCTATCGCCAATCTATGATCATTCACTTGGAGCCTTGTGTCATTCAGATCAGCAGCCGTCATCGTTTTTATCGTTGGCTTGTCCAACTTGACACTAGCATAGAGCGAATCACCGAGCGTCAGAATCTCATCCAATCTCGACCTCATCCACGTCTTCACCGGATGAACCTTCTTCATGGCAATAGCCGCTACGCAATTGGCCACGTTTTGGCCACCCTTGCCCTTGTAGATCTCATTGCCTTCATGAGTCAAACCATGAAGAATTGCCACTTTACCAGGCAACTCTTTGAACGTGGACGGTACATTGACGCGCATATCATCGTAGGAATAGCCGGTGTCAAAATCATTTCGATTCACCAGTGGTTCTGTGGCGAAACGACGATCGATGCTATAATTCGAAATGGCAATCGACAGCGGCTCTCTGCGTATCCTCGCAGATGCACGTAACTTATCCTTAGGCACCGGCTTGGTGCAGTCTAATTTATGTTCATCCGGCAGATCGATAGATCGCAACATACTCTTCCGTATTATTGGCAGACCATCGGGTAGACGATCGATAAAACCTCGTCCGACCTGTGTTTTACTTTGATTTTATTCGAATTTTTTTGTGTAATTTTTCTTATTCTCACACAAGAGAATATATAAGCGAATATACAGGATGTTCCAAAACCTCCGAATATTTTTTAATGGCAGATTCTCTGATCAATTTGGAGTTGATTTTTTTTACCAAAAATGTTGAGGAAGCCATCATAAATCTTTGCAATTAAGCTTAAAATTAAAATTCTATTAAAGTAAATTCTATCTGAAATTAACTAAATAACGAAGTTTTTGTCAACTTTTTAATTTCACAAAGTATAATTTGCAAAAAGCCTTTCTTTTTCAATCACTAGTAATTCGGAAAATATTAATGCTTCGATGTTTTTGTTAAAGAAAAATTATTATTCTAAATAGATAAAAAAAATCTGCTATTAAAAAAGTATCAGAAAGATTTATAAAACAACTTCATAATAAACTGCTATTATCATTACCTCCGTAACACTCAGCACGATGATCTTGTCGATGCAATATCGAGAGTCATAGCGCTGATCCAGGTTCTTCAGCATGTGATCATGCAAGTCGTTCACGCATTTAAATCTCATCAGGCAGGCCGCACCGCCAGGACGACGCAGACCGTTCTCATCGCATGACGCCGGATCAAAATACAGAAAACTTTTGGCATCAGGAGATTGTCGCCAGACGGCAATGGAACTACCCTGCGCGGTGATCACTCCAGAATCATTGTCCCGTAAAAACTTGTGCAGACCCTGGGCAAGATCGGTACAGCCGATGGACCCGCTCAAGATATTGCCATGGATACCGCTGTCCTCGATGCCGACCAGAATCTTGCAGAGATTGACGTAGAACTCGTTATGTACGCGGTCGGTCCTCAAGTATTCGTCGTCCTTCAACCGCGTCCTCGCGACGCTCGCGCGAAACAGCTTGTCACCATGTTCGAGCACTTGATCCACGTGATTCTTCGTCCACTCCTTTGGCTCGAATAAACGTCCGTAAGCGATAGCCACGATCGAACATGGTGCCGCTTGCCGTCCGCGGCTTCTGTACTTGAACCGAGGATCGTTCATCGCACGGGAACCTCGAAGGATGAACAAACGCGACGTGAGAACCCGAAAGCGATGCCATCGTGTCCCGAAATCATGACGAGGCGAGATTTTCTCTTTTCCTTCGGTTCGACTTATATCACCCTCACCGATGTCCTCCATTGTCTTTTAATTTCATTCAAGATTTACCTCTCTTGATATCTGCCAGTCTTCTACGTTATTTCAATTAATTTGAATACATATTGAGAGAGAGAATAATATTTCTTTTCTAAAAATAAGCGGAGAAATTAGCTTGAAATTATAGTTAAATTTATTGAATTTTTATATCTTGTGGGATTGTTTCACACTTGTAAATTTACGAGGATGCTCGAAATGTGATTTATACAGGAGAGAAAGGACAACTGTCAAAAGTTAGTTTGACAGTCCAAAACAAAAAATGTGAGATCGATCAGGTGTCCTGAAAAAAAAAAACATGTATTTATAGCTCCTGCGATATTTTATATTTTCCAAAAAAAGTTATTATGACACATATTCGAGACACAAGATACAGAAAATAATTTACGCTTCTCCTTAAAAATAACAGGAATGTACAGGAGCGATCAGTATAAAGTATACCTAAAATTTTATTACATCAACATATGAAAAACGTAATAAATATTATAAATGTACAAGTATATATAAAGTAAAGTCGAATATAATCTGCTCTTTATAATATCAACATTTTCTTAGCCGAGTAACTATAAAGATTTATGTACAGTATAACGATAACGAAAATCAAGTTTTATAGTTTTAATCGATTTTCTCAAAAAGTTTGCGGAGCCGACAATTTGGTTCCACGAATAATCGGAAAATGCTATATCTGTCGTTGTAACGGTAACAAAATTTTTTTGATTAGCTTCCACGCAATGACAAAAGCTATTACTTTTTATTTACAATGCATATATCTTTCTTTATGTATATATGTATATACTTAACTGGTCTAATCAGATTATTGTAACAAGTTACTAAAAAATATCTACACGTAAAAATATAGATATATATATATATATATATATGTATGTATGTATATACATATAAACACGTATACACATATCCGCGCGCGTGTGCGCATATGTGTCACTAGAATATAATCATATAAACTATATATATATATAGTTACTTCTTATTTAATAAACATCAACGAAAGATCCTTTCAAACAAAAGCTTTTCCCTATCATGTGCGTATGTAAATATATCATTCTTTTATAATATATATACGTATATACGCATATCAGTTTGAGAATTCCTTTGGCTCGCATTTTTCTCCTTTTTTTACGAAATTATCCATTCGACAGATCTAAAATATCATTCTTCTCGTAAACATCGGGCCGATCTAACAATAAGCTCTACACATCGAGGTTTCTTTCGCCGCGCATCAAGCGTAAATCCGTCCCAAACAACGGGCGACAATTACAATATACGTTACACGCGTATTTATCTATTTACATAGACGCACGCAACGCATATTCATCTATATGTGAAATATATAAATCTATGATATTTAAATATTTTTTTTTTTCGTGTCCGCTTAAAGTATCCATTCGTGCGCGATTAGCGCGCGCTATCATTTTATTACACACGTGTGCGAATCGACACAAGTGCGCTTATGTACATTATATGCACACATTTCAAAAATATATTCCTAAATTATCGACATTATTATTCGCGTTAAAACTGTTGCTGCTGCGCGAATGCCCAGCTAAAGAGTCCTACTACGTAAAAGAGAACCACATTGATTTTATTAAAATAGATGTTCAACAGTTACACGCATCTATAATTTCAATGTTAAGAAGAAACATCAGGTGGCCATAAGGGACACTCTCGAAATTGCGGACCCGCGGTCGAGCTACTATGTTACATTAAGACCGCGATGGCAATCTCTGTTCGCTTTCTTTTCTTTTACTTATCATCACAGACGGAAAAGAGTTAGTATTATGTGTTATCAATAGCGTTTTCGCATTCCTCTCCTCTTATCATTCTTCTACCATTCTACTAATTTTTCGCACGCAATCATCGCGTTCAACCACAATCGAGAAGTAATTGAAAGATGAAAAATCAACTCTGTAGAGAACAGAACTCTGTAGAATTGTTTAATGCATCTTCGAACTTCAAAAAATGTAAATTTCGACGGTAAGTTTCGACGGAGAAAACTGCTTATAAAAACAAACTTTTATTATTCCTTCAAAAATTATATACAAGAAAAATTTAATGAAGAATGATGATGAGTCGTTCCATGTACTCGATAAAGAATTCATCAATACGCGAACAGAATAACAGACATGCTCTTAATTTAAATTATGATTAAACATTGTCTGGCATTTCTACAACACGCGCGCACACACACACACATACAAAATTTTTCTCAAACGCTAGAAAAATTAACGGTCATAGGACTCGTCACCGCTTTACTTGTACACCATTAACTGAGATTCACAATATTTTTGCGCTTCTTTCCAAGTATTTAAAGAATTGCGAGCATTCTCGCACCGACATCACACTAAATTATAGCAAACGAATGTCGCTTACTTTCTTCATACGAGAGAAAGAGCAGGGCAAGAGGCGTAAGGAATATCGCGTTGAAACAATGAGACGCGAGAAGAACGAGGGAAGAATGAATTATGCGAAAGATCGATCTTGTTTGTACATCAGTGCCTCTCTCTGCAAGATTGCCTGTTATACGTTTCGCACGATTCGCGTGTTGCATCGCCTCCGCATATGTATATATATGTGACAACATTCGGTGTGTATGCATGAGCGTACGACGATCTTATTCCATGAAAACACGAATGCGGCATGTGCTTCGATACTTTCTTCCTTTTATTTTTTTTTATTACTTTATACATGATATATTCGCATGATGTCGATTAATGAAAATTGAGGTGTGTCCTCTAAAAATTCAATTATCCAAGAATTATTTGAATTGTCTAAGAGAAACATCACGAGAAATTCTCATAAGTAACTTATCCAAATCCGGTACTCTATGTGTATTTGGAGCGCAAGTCGACAATAATTTATATATACATATATATCTATACATATATATGGCAGGTTCAAATTCTGGCAATATATCACATAATTTAATCGGAACATTTTCAAGACATTATTATTAAAAAAGTCTTTATCAATGCCAATGAGAGAATAACATAATGGAGATCATGCCATCTCGCGACTCGATGTACTACTATTTTATTTTATGTCAATGCTACATATAAACTAACATTTTTACTATTGAACGCTCCTGTTTTGGTCCCACGAAATTGCACAATCGCCTCTAATATTGAGATATTAAATATTTTTCTCCGATACAAAAAGTATGAAAAAAACAATTTCGAGGATAATCGGAAAAGTAAAACAATAATAAGGACGCATACATCGCCTACATTGGATACGTTTGGCAAATTTATTTACGAGATCGTTTTTCATTGGAATAATTCGTGTCGCGAATGCAAAATCAGGGATAACGACGTCTAGATACTGGAAGTCGAGATGTCAATATGTAGCTAAAAGATTCGTATGGAGGAAGAATTTAGATTTTGTCTTCTCATTTATTTGTATACTATACAACGATTTGTTGGAGATTATAAATACTTCTTATTATACGCTTGAGTTTTTCTAAAAACACGCATCTGTTCGTCCTAGGTTTACTTATTTACCGTATTTTACTTTCGATTTGTTGTGCGACTATTTGAAAAAACGTATCACGTAATCAATACACATTAATTTGTATTGCATTAGTCTTGAATATCTTCTTCCATTCGAACCTGATAGGAGAGCCTGATATTATTATAATAAACTCCATCCTGTCGTTCTCTATCTATTCTTTATATTGTATATAAATCGTATAAAAATCAAGCGAAAAATAAATTTGGACTGATTGGATGATGGTTTTATGTGAAAGTGAGAGTGAAAAATGGTTTTATGTGAGAGATAAAAAAGGAGAAAAAAATATTATGTCTGAGAGTTCACGATTGGTTTACGATTTTATAAAGAAGTGAACGACATAAAGTATTATGCTTTAACAAATATGAATATATGATCGCTTTTGAGAAACGATCATATGTCTCAGATATATCTTTCTATAGCCAATGTTTTCCTTCAATGTTTTAATAAGCCTAAATGTGTATATGCATGTATGTGTATTTATATGTGTATATGTATATATGTATATGTATATATGTATATAATATATACAGTGAAAGTAATTCTTTTGTTTTTAACAGCCTCTAAAGTCAAGACAAATATTAACTATCTCGGTTAGGGTGCTTGGCAAGAAACCGTCGAGGCCAGGGTAGAGGCCAGTCATATTGTCGTGGCACCGTGCCGCCTACATTCTTCTCGAAATACTTGAAAATAGAGAACCACCAGAGCCGGGCCAAAAAGTTGTTTGGTCCATATTGCTGCAAAGGTTTCGTTATTCTTATGCGCAACCATCACAACAAAAACATGCTTATTAATAGTTACTTTGCGTATAATTAAAATCGCACATATCAATTAATTATAATTCATTAATATTATTCAATATATTATATATACATGCGTCAATATCATTAGATTGATCATTACTGGAATTGTATCGATTATTAAGTTTCGAGAAAAACGGATACTTTCGTCGTAGAATAGATAATTTTCAAATTGAAGCGATCTGAAAGTAGAACATACCTTAAGATTCGAGTTGTTGGCCATCGTGTGATAAATATACCACAAGTTTGTAGTAACGTAGTACGCTATAAGTACATCCACGGTATAGTGGCCGTGAGCTACCAAGACCATAATTACCCCGACGAGAACCGCCAAACCTGCTCCCCAATGGATCGGTTTACATCTCCTCGGAGAATCTGAAATGACGAACAGTTGTCAGTTTTTATCGTCGCGTCTTCTTTTTTTTATCTCTTTAACGATAAAGAAGATACATACATTCTTTAATGATCAGGTAACTGAGCACGAGCACAACCGTGTGCCCGCTGTAAATGTAATCCCCGCAATAAGTGTGCTTGCCGTTGATGGACAAGCCGAAGCCGGAAATGAGCTGCAGGACCCTCTTCGTCACGAGTAGCGGACTGGTGTTGTTCGCCTTCGGGCTACAATAGTAAGTCTTACTGGCGATCGGTAGGACCGTCACGAACATTGTAATGCTTCTCATCATGTAGAGCAACCCCATCAAAAGAAATACACGTCTAACTACTATAAATCTGCACAGAAAAATCAATATTTGATTGTCAGTAAAACCGTCAAATCTTTACCAAGAATCGTTCGCTCATCTTCTACATCGCGCTTACCTATGCTTATGGAAAATTATAAAAACCATCGCGCAGTTGGACATGATCATGATCAAGATTTCCGAGACGTTGAGCGCCCAGTCCTGTGCGACGACATGGTCCAATACTACGTCGGGAAGTGGCCCGTACGAATTCCTGTCCGGGACACGCTCGTGCACCATTGCGAGGGAAGCCGTCGTCAATATAAAATTGACGACCATAAAGAGAAACGCTGAAATCAACAATTTATAATCAATACTTTTTGCTTAGGTAAAAATATCTAGATAATCATTTAGATAAAAAGTGTTTCATCTTGTCTTTATCTAGAATATAAATTATCTCCATCTTTATCTTATAAGAGAAGAGTTATTCAAATTAAGAAGAGTTAAGAAGAGTTTTCTTCAAATTATTTAACATAATGTTTAGCGAATTTATTCTACATATAAATATTTTAATTGCAAGTGTGTATATATTATTTTTTTTCCAGATAGAAAAACATCTGACAAACAATATATTTAAAAAATTATTTTCTTTAATGTATATAAATGGTGAATGAATATCCTAAATTATTTTTGTATATCTTAAATTATTCTCTCTTTTTAAAAGCATTATTATGTTATCTAGAACGCTTTAATTTCATATTTCATCTAAATAACTTTTAAAACCATTTTCTCATATATATATATATATATATATATATATATATTTTTTTTTTTTTATTTAAGGTGTATTCATAAAAATTTTCTGTTATTTTCATTGAATGATTTCGACAGTTACCTTGCAATAACTCTCTTTACGGTTCCAATCATTTAAATGAAAATAAGATAAAATATGTATGAAATTCTATTCTTATTCTAATTCGAATATAACAAACACGCTATTTTTTTCGGACTTTTCTTCTAAGCTCTGAACATGCTTGAGAGTAATTCCAGTATTAATTGACTCTGTCATGCAACGATGATCCGCGTCGTAACAGATCTTCGGTAACGGTACACGTGAAATCCGTTTTGTGCATTTCGCGTGCGTCCAGCTGCTCGTTTCGATTAACTTTGATGCAAGAAGAATCACCGAGATAAAATCCACGTGGAGGAAAAAGGGAATCGATCGATGGAAGGCTCTCCACAAGATCAACCTGCGCGAAAGCGCCTGGTGTTAACTGAACGAATATCAGGTCAACTAACGACCTCGATCTCGATGCAATCCCATGGCGAGCGAACGTCACGGAGAGCGAACCTGAAGAAGCTTTCTAAGATCCGGAATTAGCCGACATATATCTTGGATAAGTCTGCGAGGATCTTTGTGTTTATTTTACTTAAGGCTGCGGATGCATGTTGTAAAACCTTGGGAATCGATAATAAGCAAATCGATCAGAGATGGAGAATCACATTCGAGTAGATTAGATAATTTATTTAGTATTTTAATGAATGCACATACTCTTGTATCTTTAGAGATCGAAATACTAATTCTTATCTATTTAAAATTACGTCACCAAAAAATCATTGAGATTTATAATTGCATCGAATTTATTTTTCATTAATTACTTATATATATATTTTCCTTTCCTCTATGTTTATCAAAATCTTATTTTAAGATTTATTAAAATTACAATACAAAGACGGATAAAAATTATTCTTGTAAATTAATTATAATAAAAGAAATCAATTTGATGATTTTCTAAAAATCAATTGATTTTTCATGAAACAATTTTCTCAGATCTTTCTGGGGAAAGTCTTGCTTCTTATTTAAAAAAAGATGAAAAAAATTTAATTAATTCGCTAAATAAATTAAAATTAAAATTGATATAAATTTATCTCTCAACAATCAAATATTACATTCTATCAGAAATGATATGAATTAGGTTCAATTTAAATTTTAGAAAAGATAACATAAATCTTAGATAACATAATTATGCTTTTAAAAAAAAAGAGGACAATTTAGGAGATATAAAAATAATTTATAACATATTCATATGCTATTCATAATTTTTTTTAATTGTTTGTCAGATGATTTCTATTTGGATATATTTGCCACTTGTAATTAAAATATTTATATGTAGACTAAAAATTTGTTCAAAAGTTTGAAAAAATACCATCACTAAAACTACTAGAATTTGATGAGAATTCGCAATCTTTAATAAACATTCGTATTGATATTGCAGGGCTAAATTTTTCATACATATTTTTTTCTTTTAAGGTAAAGATATACGTATTTACTTCTCTTCGTTCTTAGAGAGAGAAAGGATTGTTTCTTATAAAAAAAATAAAACAATCTAACGCTCTTATTTCCTTACCGAGAAACGTCTTCCACTTTTCCTTGGGAAAGCGTGGCTCCTCGCGAAGCGGCGCCGGTATGTCGATCTTGACGATATCGCTGCCGGAACCGTTCGGTATACTAGGATGTCTGCCCAAGCTCTCGATACTCTTCTCGTCCTCGTCATCCTCGTAGTAGTCCGAGCCTGAGGCCACTCCGGAGGACCACTTGTCCTTGCTCTTGGACAGCGGCGCACCGGGCAACAGTGGTTGCCGTTGATAAACGTCGCTGGACTGTGCCATTCCGCTGCTGCTTCCATCAACCGCCGCTTCAACGTCCCTCTCGTGGCCCTCCCCGGCGCCCAATGGTCGATCGAAGCTTCCGTAATCGTTATGCAAACTGGTGGCCTTGGGATCCAATACCATCCTATATACACAGAAGAGAAATCGAACTGTCCTGATCGAAGGACTTGATTTGCGTCTTATATTCTAGGATGCCATCGAAAAAACATTTCGCCGACATCATCGGCAGCGAAGTAGCGAAGCTGATGTTGTTTTATCGCGTGAAAGAATGATCAAGCTATGCTTTTTGTATGCAAATTCGCAGGATAAAAAAAACTGCTTTAAAATCGCATTTAAAACATGTCTCATCAAACAATGTTTTACTGTTCGATCATTTATCATTCCTATATTATTAATAGCTCATCGGTGTCATCTCTTATCAGAAACACGTGATCGATTGAAAAGTTTTCAAGATATGTATAAAAAAATTATCGTATTTTCATTTTCAATTCCCACTTTATATCTCGATATCTTCTCTTCTCGTCGCTCGAGA
This sequence comes from Camponotus floridanus, assembly GCF_003227725.1. NCBI lineage: Eukaryota > Metazoa > Arthropoda > Insecta > Hymenoptera > Formicidae > Camponotus > Camponotus floridanus. Next base: position 1,365,855 of record NW_020229337.1, read on the forward strand.
ATCGAAGTTTATTCCTAACATAATTGAAATACTGATCAGGCCCGTCACATCGATGCAGCTGATATTAGACGTGACACAATTCTTCGATCAGCGCACATTTATCTGGAGAGCGCCCATCCGCGCGTCACGCCCCGTAAAGCACGATATTTTTAGACATTTATCGCATAAAGGGAAAAGGTTATCACAAGTAGGAAGAGGACGCGCGGATTTTAAATTCGCGTCGCGAAACCGATTGACTACCGCGGACAGAAGCGAAAGTGATGCGAAACAGCGAGGACACGTTAACCGGAAGCGGATGCGCTGCGATGGTATTTACCGGAAACGTAGAAGATGACAATTAAGCAAAAAAAGAAAAAATGTATGTCTTTCTCTTTTACACAGATTTTGGGTCGTCATATTACTTTTGCAACAACTATTAATATATGAATAAAAAAATATATTTTATTTAGTAAAATAAAATAATTTAATATATTATTAATTATATATATATATATATATATATATATATATATATATATATATAATATATAAAACGTATAAATATATAAAATTATTTCAACCGGGGCAACCAGTCACGCTCAGGTAAAAAAATTTGTTTTCTCTTACGTAGTACATTTTTTCTGCGTCCACTGTGCTTTCACTTGCGAATAAAAATATATTCGAACGCGATGCCAAAAATTTTTGTATTCTCTTAATAACATTTTTACGCAATACTCGTCACTTTTATTGGTGTATGTCGATTTTTTCCCTACACCAACGACGAACTTCCCACTTCAGATGCGATCGGACACACTCCAAACGAGAATGCGTAGTATTTGTACGAGATATAACGACGCTTTTCAATTTATGAGCTATATTCTACGCCTATCGGAATGATATGTCCATCTGTGATATGAATGTTTAATCATCAAGGACTACGGTTAACGCGATATGTGATTTCGTGGGAAAGGTGACGGCTGTACCTCCACCTGGCAATTCTAACGTTAAGCGTTAAGGCTAAACATTATTCGCGTTTATTGAACGAATTACGGCTCGACGATGCAGAAAAGTGGTAGTTTGCGCTCATTCAGTCCATCGAACGTCGAGAGCGCTCACCAAATGATTCGTGTTACAGTACACTACGACGGTGACAAACGAGGCATAGAAATAACCGAATATGAACTAAAGAAAAGTCTCACTCTTCAAAAAAATAAATGTAATACGATCTTGTTAGATATACGTTCCGTAAATATCAATCGAGAAAAAATAATTTCTCTTGTGTAAAAATAAGTAGAAGATGTCAAATATAATTTTATTAATTTCCATAATTCATAAGAATATAATTAATTACATATATAATTAAAATATACAATTTTCTTCATTTTCGAGAAAATTGTAAAATTAAGCTCTAACAAATTTATGTCATACACAGCAATTATTAATATATGAATAAAAAAATATAATATTTCATTTAATAAATCAATTAAAATAATTTAAGTTATATTTTGAAAAAAATTATGTATAAAAGATCCAGATTGTATCTTTTTCAATAAATGATATATTTTGATAACTACTGTCAAGATGAATATATTAATATGTATATAGTAATAATACAATATTATTAAAAAATAATAATATTGTATTATTATTATATACATATAGTCTAATAATACAATATTATTAAAGATTATATATTCAAGTTTAAACAATTACAAATATACTATCAATTTTTCAAAAATTATTTTTCTCGAAACAAAATTTCGTATAATATAGAATAAAAGCAAAAAGATTCTATATTTTCGATTTACGTTTTCAAAAGAAATTATTTTTTTACTCATAATGCGATAAAAATGGGACACCCATCAACATGATCCTCTTTATGACTCGCATAAAAGGTGCGAGTTTCTAGGGCGAGTCCCTAGAAACTCCCAACGCGGTTACGTCCGGAAAACCTTTTGTCAGAAAACGAATTCCCAAGGCGGATATTGCTTTTACGAGGTCAAAAGGTGGGATCGTCGGAATGTGGTTCTTCGGCCAACATCGATAAGCCATGATACCTTTTTATCTCGATAACTCTTTTGATTATTTCGAGCAGTGATCTCGTGATCGACAATTTCTTGGAAAGGAAATCGATTCTCTCGAAATTGTGACGATTAATTCGGATGCCGCTGTTATCTAATTAATTTTTCGTGGGTCATGACTTGGCTTTTATGAATTAAAGCGAAAAGAATGACACGAGAGACGATGCTCGCGCAGGAACTGCTCGTCAAAAAGAGCAGTCGAATGATTAACCCTTGTTTATGCGTGCAATAAAGAGCTCCCTTGGACAAGCCTTTAGGGAGCTCGAGAGAAGAATATAGTACCGGAAATCAGATTGCGTCAATTGATTATGATTAAAAATTCTTTGTTCACGAAATATCGCGCAAGATTTTAAATCTTATAAATTGGAAGAAATCATTATTATTACGGAATCATTTTTCATCAAAAATTAGAAAATACATCATGAAAATAGCTTTATACATATATCCTTTAGTTATTTTCAAGTAAATTTAATCTCGACGTCTCTTCATGCGCAATCACATAATATATTTAAAAAGGCCAGTTGATATGTAGGGGTGCTTAGAACACGACTACAGTTCATTTGCATAACGATGCGGGTTGTGGGGTAATGCAACGCAGACTAATCTACAAGTCCTACTTTACAGTACAACATTCGTGTGTGTGTGTGTGTGTGTGTGTGTGTGTGTGTATGTGTCCGTCCGTTTGTCCCTGTTTTATTCTAATAATTCACAAAGCTCCTTAAGAGCGTCATTCCATTACACACACACACCTGAACCAAAAACTTGCGTCAAGTTTCTGCACGAGAAAGTCGAAAGTTAGATGCACGAGAATTATAATCGTCGACAAAATATATCGTATGAAGCTTCTCCATTTTAAACCGTTTTTAAATTTATCCATTGAATTCGAATAATGTTTAGCCTGTATCTCACTTTCCTTCAACTGTTGAATTTCGTTTAATTGCATATTCGATATTATACGTAAAAAATTAATACCGGCTCTTAAAGGCGGATTATTCACTTAAATTCATTTAAAGCCACACACATTCGTTTCTTTAAGATCTTTATATGCTGCTCTAATATGTAAAAGACTCAATAGAGAATACCTTCGTAGCAGGTGGACGTATTCACACAACTAACATTCAAGAAATGTTTGCTAAATCCATTAGCACGGAAGTTTGCAGCAAAACTTTGCGACAGCCAAGCAGTTATCATAACTATTAGACGATAGTCACAATGTCAAATTGCCACACGCTACCCAATTACGTTCGCAATTTATTGAGACGATAAACGAGCCTTTGCAAAAAAACGATGCAAAATACGTGGACTTGTCGATATAAATGTCAGCCAGCAATAATCAAGATTTATAGGCACTCCCATATTTGTACAATTGCGCGAGAGCGCAATCATTAATCTCGAAAGAAATTTCACGAAAGAATCTGCGTATAACTTAGCTCTCGTTACAAATATTTAAATTGATGATTCATATAAAGAGTAAATATCATATACATATACCGATAACAAGTCGAAGACGTTTCGATACTTCAAATAAAAATCATTTGTCTAAAGGGAATTATTCAACAGATGATACGAGTGAGCGAAATAAAAATAAACATTTAAAAATAAAAAACTAATTAGTTTTGTACAAGGGAAATTTTTTTTACTTTCTTTTCTATTGAAAAATTAAAAGACACGTTCTCGTGGAATCCTGACCTTCAAACTTTATCGATTACTTTGCATACAATGTCTGCGGGTAACGTAAGATAAAAATACACCGATTGATCAAGGAGCAAAATGTGATTTATAACCCAATTAATAAATAAACGTGAAGTAGCAAAACACAAAGTTATTAATTTCACGAGGGAAATGTGATTTATGATCCGCGAATCGAATTCGTTGTCTCGCAACAATCAATCATCCAGTGCTCGCGATTTACATAATTATGACTGATGGAGCGATGTTTATTTCCGATTACGATGCTCTTATCTTCAATCGGAAAAGCGATCGCAGATGCAGTTTATGATTGCCAAATTCGGTTTCGACCGCGAATATATATCGCGCATGCTATTTAATTTAATGTTCTTAAATTAAATTAAACTACTCCAAATTACTATCCCATCGCAGGTCGCCGACTACGCAATATATAATTGTACGGAACTGCGCGATCTTTTCGTTGCGTAAAATGGAAAATTGCATCTGATTGTAAGTTCTCTGCAAAATGCTGGAAATTTTTTTTTTGCAAACTTTGACGCTATACCACGTTTACATAAGAAAAATCCGCTTGTTTACACGAGAAAAATCAAAATTCATCAGAGTTGGATTATTGTTGCGAGATAACTTTATCGATAAAATTTAATGTCGATTGAATCGGCTTACGTAATATGTACGTGTAAATATGTGCCTCAACACAAGGAAATATTATCATTTTTAAATACAATATTGCGCACAACTGCTCAAATGAAAGATTAAAGTTGCATGAGAAAAATAAGAGAAATTCACAATTTTTATTTCATTTTTTAAATCCCTTCTTATCGGATTTTATTCCAGTTCCTTCCCCCCCCCCCCCCAGTTTGCGCCGTAGAATCGATAAATTTCCTGAATGTATGAAAGGGATTATCTATATCATTTTTAACCCTCTCGAGATAAATGTTTATTGTTTTCGCGACCGTAGGGTCATGGAAACTAGCGGGAATTGATCCGAGAGTTCAATCACCGTCACTCAGAAACACTTTAACGAGCGATATCAGAAAACTCATTAACAAGATTCTTGCAATCTTACTGTTACATACATGGGACTCTGACTCACACGTTGAATAATTCATTACGCGATTCCTTTATATCAGCGTTATAAAAGTTATCGATTACTGGTATATATTCCGCGAAAAAGTCTCAAGCGATTCCTTTCGTGACTGACTGACTGAATGAAAATTTTTCCATAAAGTGTGATTACTGTATATGTATGTATAAATCGCAAAATTGGCATGTTGGACATATGTCAGGGATGCTATCATCTAATATTATCGCAAGAAATAAATTCATAGTTTCAAACGTGTCTTTAACGTCAGAAATAATGAAAAATAAATATTAAAAGTAAATATTTTCTCACATCCACCTTCGTTATTAGACGTTATTTTCCCGAAAGATAATAGACTCAACCAGAGTTTTATGAGACAGGATCTGATGAAATGTCAATGTGTGTAATAAACAGCTGATTGTCAGTTCTTATATCTAATGTCTCTTTAAAATTTATTATTATTAAATTAAATAACTTCAAATAATTAATCATTAAATTTTATTAGTAATTTAAAAAAATATGAGACACGGCTTTAATTACGTCTTTTCGTTCTTCGAGACAAGCGTAATTACACTTTTATTACCCTATTTTTTATTGTATTTTATAGCGGGCGGTTTCTTTTTTATGACTTATTGTACTCTCCGAGCACGAGAATTCCTGTCGAAACCAATGTAATTACATCATCGGATGAACCGCCTGACTGTGTGACTCATTTCCTTTTTTTCTTGCAACTGATTCAGTGTAATGAAGCCGACTACCGAAGCTACTGATTGGCTTCAAACTACAAAAATAAATGATCGAGCAAACTGTAGTTAACAAATAAAATTTGTCATATGTCAAAGGATGAAAAAAACAAAGTGCAAGCTGTGAGAATACGAAGTCATGCCGAAGAATGCGATTAGCTTAGGACAAATGTCTATACAACCATCATTCTGACTCATCAGAAGTTACATTCAAGAATTTCACACGTTTATAACTAATGATTCTACTATATGATTAATGATTAAAAAAATATAACAATTCATCAATGACTAATTTTCGTTCTTTTTTTGAAAAAAATATCTTAACAAAATACAATTATAGAAGTTTATTATATTGACTCATGAAAATGGCCATATTAGCGACTACAAAATTTAATAGTGAATCATCGTACAATTTTGGAGCATTCGATATTTTCGCGTTCACAACAACCGCTCGTGTATACACGCGGATAATTATATTCAACGAGAGCGGACGCGAAGATCGGAAAGTCCAAAAAAAAAATTCACAATATATATATATATATATATATATATATATATATATATATATATATATGGTTTCCGTCGGCTTGCTTGCTTTGCCGAGCGGATATTTATGCGGCCTCCAAGTTTAAGTTTCCTCCTGTTGAACGGGCAACTATACATATTGTAAGTTTAATCAATTTATCGCGTATGTATATAAATACGCGATAAAAAAATTAATGCTTCTGTCGAATATATCACGTCTGTATCACGTTACATAAAACGATCTAAGGAATTGCGAGGATATAAAGATGCACGTGCATGTGTGTGTGAGTGCGTGTTACAGATACGCGATTAGCGCATGTCGTCATAATCGACTGGATCGCGATTAATGCGTCACGAGTAACATTTCTATCGAGGAAATTGATGACAAATCTTGACGTAAAACTAACGATCTGCACATACAGAATGAAGGTCAAATTGCTCCAATACGTAAACGCATTAACTCACCGTATAACTATCTTTCATTAGGGTCAGCGATTATATCGCTCTGAAACATCAAATAATTATACGACCGTGTATTACAAGGATACAAGTCGCTTATTGAAGACAAACAAAGGCTCGATAATTCAATTTTATATTCAGTTTTCACAACCTCGAATATTTGTAATTCTATAAAAATTTCAAGAATTCGATAAAGAATGACTGATAGAAAATAAAGGATCGATCCACTAAAGAATTTGTAGTTGAAAAAATCGATTATTTCTAGTTTACAATCCGTGCGTTATATGAGCTTATTTTATGATTCGGTTTCTCTTAACCGTCTAAGTACCACGAGCTCGTAATCAAACTCTGAGAATGATAAATAGGTATCATTCGAATCTCGTGTATATTCTATCAGTAACTTGAACTAATATAATCTTCAATAAGACTTTCGATAAGATACATACGATAGAAATTGACCGATAAAATATTGAAATAAACTTTCGTTTTACGACTTTTTCAAGTATTATATTTTCGTGCGCGCGCGTACACACCCACACACATATATAGGTACACATTTAATTACTATAGATATACGATTATGTTACTAACAAGTTGGAGATATGAATATTTTTATTTACTTGAAAATTCAATTTTATAAAAACCTCCTTAACTCGCTGCTAATCCAAGAATTTCTCCTCCTGAGAGCCGAATATCGAAACTGAATATGAAAACATTGATGACACGATAACTATGTCCTCACTATCGAGATTACGGATTTGTTAAGAAAAGAAGTCGACCTTCCGATGAGTTTCACCGCACATTCAGAATGTAAACATATAAGTAGCGTCACGTTATGTAACTATATTACTATTAGAGATTGCAAATATCACCTGGAGGAAAATCCAAGCGTGATCCGAGATAAAGATATGGAGAACGGATTTAGTCAGACATATTTGCGAATAACTAGCAAAGCGACTAGCGTTCGGTATCGACTGTTCTTACTCACACGTCGAGTAAAAAAATCGTTTGCAGAGGCTTCATGCTGCCGCGCCACATAATTACTACAGAACGGAAAATCGTACGAGTAAAACCGAGAGAAATACAGAGACGGAGAGGGAGACTACCCGGAGAGAGGGAAACGACGGTAACCGTAGATGAACAAGGGAAGGGAGGAACGGCAGAGAGTCCGAGAGGCAGAGTCGAACAATCGAAACAAAGAAAGAACAAGAGGAGCCGAAGGATAAAATAAAAAGGAACAATAATAAAAAGGACAATAATAAAAAGGAAAGTTGCTAGAGATTTTCACTTACAATAATATTAAAAATTCTAGAGAACGAATTGATTCTCCACACTTTGATATGCACGCATGCACGAAACGTTGTAAAAAAATTGACCGCAAGGGATACCAGGAAAGGAATACAGCCTCTCTTAAGTGGAATTGAACGTGTGATAACATGTAGTTTCAGTTACAAATATAGCACTGCAAAATTCCAATGAAACCTCATGGAAAATGAGCAACTATCTGAATCAGCGATATATTTCAAACATTGCTTTATATAATATTATGTATGAAATAAATTCTCTCTTTCATTAATATATTTTATTAAAAATATTTAAACTTGAGCAAAAATTTTATTTATTTTTTAGGTTTATCATCTTAAAAATAAAAGAAATATAATATGCATATAATTTTGAATTTGAATTTGAATACTATAAGAAATTTTATCGCTATAATTACATTGAGACATAAAACGAAAAAAATATGAATATTTTCACGGAAGATTAATAAAATATTCACCGATCTTTGGTGAAATTTTATCACTTTACAACTTTAACCAATGATATTTTCACTGATTCCGTTTGAGAATAAGATCGATATAATAGAAAAAAAGGAATCTAAAATTATATAAGAAAAAAGATACATAAGATTATATAAGAAAATGTTAGAAGAAAAAGGATACAAAAGATATATACGAGAAAAGCCTAAAAAAAACTAAGAAAACGAGATAAACAATTAAACATCTTGAAATTGTAAAATGTAAAGCCAAGAAAGGAAATACAAAGAAAAGACGGAATGTCGTATTGTTGCAGAACATGTACGTGACAAACGTGAACGAAAATCAATTCGTTCTCATCGTTCAAGATAGAGAGTAAAAGAAGGTCAAATTGGTTGAAGGCCTTATATATGAGACCACTACTCCAAAAATAGCGTTAGAGAGTTTGGTAATTGCGTGCACAATCATTCGAATTAATTCACAAGCATTAAGCCAAAAAATACCCTCCCTCCTCCGATGATTACATGGCTATATTTATCGAGCGAAACTCGAGGTGAAAAATATCTTTCATTTATATTCATCGCGAACAAAAAAATTCAATATTCTAATAACAATATTCTAATATAAACGTCATTGCAGTCTTTAAATTAAAAAAAATAGATAACATATGTAATATATAATTAAGAACGCTAAAAATAAGATTAAGCATAATAGATTATAATAAATACAGAATTAGATTAGGCCCAGTTCCACAATCCAATTAACCCGAGTTTACGTAGCGAATGGATCAATCAGGAGCCAGTTTAACGTATTAAATAATTATAATTCAGGTTAACTCGAGTTGTGAAATCGGTCCTTAGAGTTAAAAAAGAGATTTGGAAAGCAAATTGTATTCTAATTCAGTGTATGGGAGATATCTAATTAAGATATATATAGGTCGAAGAATTAATCTTTTTTTAGAAGTTTTTTTAAAAGCGATTTTTTGTTTTCTAGAAAAATAAAAAAGTGGCGCTATACAAAGATTTTCTGATTCTTCTATTCATTTTGCACATAACAAGTATTGAGATAATATTATTGCAAAGAATGAATACTTTATAAGTCATTTCTAAGATATTAGAATATGTTGGATATATCATAACATATAACATATAACATATTTTTATTCTGATATATTCTGATGACTATCCTGTGAGATATATACTAAAATAAATATTCTCTAACTATAAGATATAATATATATTCTTCTAAAAAATTCACATATTTCACATATTTTCAATAATTTTATTTTAATACTTATAGAGATGCCAAGTAATGAGGGAAATTGATTTAAAGAGAAACATAGTTCTATGCAAAAGTATTACTATCTGCATGTTAAAATTTAAAAAAATCGCTTCTATCTCCAACAAGATTAATTTTCTGGCCTTTTCTTGTTGATTGCACATTTTTTTACGACTGTTATCTGACCTCCAAGCTCTGAACGCTTTTTAATGCTCTATATAAACGTATGAAGAAGCGAAGAAAACCTGTTTTAAACCTGGCTCTTGAGAGATCTAAATGTGAACATAACCGCCGTTATTTACATTTCGCTTACGGTTTCTTCTCTCGTGCACGTGCACTTGGCGAGTGCGCGCGCACTCGATAACATACAGGTGGTTCACGCGAGACGAGACGACGATCTAGTTATACGGACGGCTCTTTAGAAGGGCACGTGATCGATCGTCGAAACTTTTTCGTGCGTGCCTCGATCACGGTCACACCTTTAAAGGTAGAGGACCTTCGTAATAAAATCCTAAAAAAGATGATATCTATAATTCGCTGAGGAGTGTTTATGCGAGAAGCGTAAATTAAAATGAATACTCGTCATAAATTGCGATATTTGCGAGATATCAATTCCATGCCGTCATTCTTTCATATTCGTCGAAATTACCAATCGAACAGAAAAAAACCAGTGCCTTTCAGGATTTAATTTATTATTTAAGATAATCCGTCACAGAAATTGAAATACAATAAAATAAAAAGAATAAAATTCTTGAGATTAAATTTCAAGATATTTAGATACTTTGAACATTTAGATGGAATGAAAAAAATTATTTTACAAATAAGACATAGAGATACAAAGATTATATTATAACTCGCATATTGATGATATCCAAGGCTAAGCTGTTTTCTATAAGAATAGTCAAGCAATTGTCGAGGAGAGCGAGACTCAATTAACGGAAGGAGAGACTAATCGCCTCGAACATTCAGACGAGGAGTTATCGTTATCGCCTTCTCGCTGCTGGAGACTGAATGCGCTTTGAAACATCGCGGAATACGAGGATGTAATCTGCATTTTAACGTTAAAAATTGTGCTTTGTACGAAGATCCAGATTGAACAAAATAATTCTTTAATATTCTGGATATGTATATAAATTTTTTTGCAATAACTTCTTTGTAATTATTATATTATCATTGATACTGAATTTCGCGAATTGTTGAAAAATTTCTTTCTTTTCGTTTATTACTAGCTACACATCGGAATTTAAATTACTTACTACATGAAAAATTATTTCGAAGCGCATTTTCGTTTCGATATCTACAACAGATCAGCTGGAAAAAATAAATGTTTGATATGACGACTATTATGCGGACATCTTTAATTAATTATATTGGCAATGGTTCACGCGAGCGTGCATAATAATGAAATGATCGATAAATACTTTGTCATGCTATCTTTTACAATTACGCGATATATAACTTTATTTTTAATGATAAATCTAAATGTAATATGTATATTCATTAAATATTTGCTAAAGCGATATATGTTATAGCATGTTGAAGGAGAGATAACGAATATATTGTCGCGATAGCATTCGAATATTGCGTACAACTATAAAATTCGTCATGTAAAGAACGACAAACCGTGTGTATCAAAAGAACGCGACTCTGAGAGCGCTTATGCTGAAAAAATATTTCGGATAATATTTAAAGGGAAACTTTTCATAAACTTTTTAACATTCGTCATAATATAATACTATATAAATTAATGTTTTTTCACTTTTACGAAAACAATTTTTGACTTTTATATAAATATAGAACAATTTTTTTAAATTAATCTTTTAAAAATTTCGTATTCTTTCAATACATCAGGCGATCCATTTCAATCTGTCACGATATCCGCTAAAAACTGATTGTATTGCTTGTGCGAAATTAACATAAGACTTGCTAATCAGGATTACGAATGTAAATTGATACGTAATGACAGCGATAGCGGTTATCAAAATGTATTCAATAAACCTTAAAAGGCGAGATTATTATTTGAAAAATTACGCGCGAAATTTAATTGTTCATCGGTGAAATAAGAGCTTGTCGTGATAAAATACTATAGCTAATCTGTTGTGCAATCTTATCGAGAGCGCAATACGATAAATATTTAGATTCTTGTCATAGTAACAAATTTTTAAAGCTTTTCAAGTATACCTAATATTTTGATGCTCTTGTACTCTATTAATCTTGCACTGCCTATTTCGTTCGGTAAAAAATGAATTAATAACATAGTTCAACAAAAACAAAAAAATAATCATTTCTCATAAATCATTTTTTAAATATTATTCCAGTTTTTATCGCGTCACAATTTGAGAAATTTATGGAATCGTATTCAACGTAAAAAAAAAGTGCGACAAATAATTTTTTCTTTTGCTGGAAGAAAGCAATTTTTTGTTGAATTACATAATAGTATTAATAATACCAAATACATTATATGTAATGTAATGTGCATTAGCACGGGTACTTTCCGTGTCGGAAAAACTTTAAAAATTGCTGAAAAAGAAAGGAAAATTTAAATGCAATGGATTCCACGATTCTAGGTGCAAAATAAACACGCCGTGATATGATTAATGTGCGACATATCGTTAATAACAAATTGCGTCGTCACGATAACGGCAGAAAAATAAGAGCACGGTGCAATGTCCATCTTGCATTGGAAGATGGCACATACATGAGTGGTCTCATGTGCGAAACGCAAATCTAGATGTATAAATAACTTGCCTACGCATGTGACAATATAAATAAGACCATAGGTTCGCGCCGAGAGATCCTGAGAAATCAAACATAATGGTAGATGCAATTATGAAAAATGTACCGATATATACGAGTCAAAAAGAGGACGATGATGTATAGTATATAAGAGATGAATTTTACGTAACAACACCTAGAATAATGTATCCGGAACTTAATATGTACATGAGAGAGACTCGACGTGTTACGTTAAAGCGATGTCATAAAATACGAGATAAATAATAATGGTATCTGTGTAAATTAGGTCTCGCACCATACCTTGTTAAAGCACTGGGCAATTCGACCTTGACAGGTAGTCTTAACTTATGCATTTTACTTTATACATACACGCACTGCTATGTCATTTACAGTACAGTCTTCTCTCTCCGCTTCTCTCTCTTTCTTTCCACCTTTCTCTATCTCTCTCGCAGCCAGATGAGTGCACACACATACATACATACGTGCGTAAGGAAAGCACGCGTTTACACGGGGCTACGTGCGAAATGTAACGGGAAACATAACCAAAAAAATGCGCATCCGAATGCTTTCTTAAAAGAGAGGACAGAAGAAGAAAGGAGTAAATAGAGCAAAAAAAGAGAGAGATAAACGCGCGCGGAGCGTGATTTTTAAGAGAGAGAGATAGAGAGAGAAACGGGGGAGGACCACAACACTAATGAAACGACACACGAACGAAACTAACCAACTATATAACGGAGGAACGGGAGAGAGGGTTGGCAGTTCTAGTGAATGATTTTACATGGACACTGGATGGCAAACGACTCCTCTTCGGGCTCGCGTTCGTCTCTCGGCGACGACGGGCACACATTCGGGATTAGATTCACGACGTAAACTCGTCGGTCACACACGCGACGTTAACATTGTCATACATACACACGGATGACGCGCACACACACGACGTAGCGAACGTAACACGACGCACGCTCCGCTCCGTTCGCTTTCGCGACTATCACTTGGACGCCACCGGCGGCGATCCGTAATATCCGTACACATTCGTACACTTGCACCGCCGTCGCACGCACTGACGGACGGATCTACGCTGCACGAGCACGAGTTTGCGCAAACTCCGTCCTTGACGTCACACGGCAACGCGAGCGCTACTAGTGGCGACGGCGAGAAGCTCGAGAGATTACCGACAATTGTCCGCGAAAATTCGAATTCATCGTCGCGTCGATATCAAGGATAGATTCGATTTAAAAACGTCGGTAAATTAATCGCTTTTCTAAGACTGAATTGATATTAATTATAGTCTACTAAATTATTTATTCTTCTGAAAAGAAACAAAAAATTTATAAAGAAGTTGATCAATACTGTACTAATCATTTGTTAATAATTGATTAATTATCTACTAATTTATTCTGTATGTTTTCGGGAAGAAATCATTTGAAATTAATAAAATATGCAATTTTTAATAAAATTATTAAAAATATAAAAATAATGTCTATATATAAAATAAATTTTTAAATATAAATATATTTAATAAATATAAAAATAAATATTTTTTATTTAATATTGAATCAGAAGTTCAATTTCAATGTTTATTTGAATTTCAATTTCAAACAAATCTATATCACGTATATGAAAACAAAATGTTACAAATGATCAGTGATATATACATAAAAATACAAATTAATTAATATTCCTTTAGTATTTTTTAAATTGATATCAATTTCAGTGGCAACAAGTTAAAAAATGAAAGGCTAAAAATAAAAAAAATAAAAATAAATAATTTGTATTGCTGATTTTTATATCTTGCAATGTAGATGTGTGCATAAAAAATTCGCGATATTGTGAAGCACGAAAGTATCTAATGAAAGTATGTACGTACATACGGAAATGAGATGGAAAATGGTATTTTATGGAACATTAGCCATGAAAATATTGCTTTATTCAAAGCAAATGAAGTACATTATCGATGCTGCTTAATGCCACTGCTTAATCGCTTCGAAGTACTAACGCGGCCATAATATATGATCCATTCTTCGTACGATGATCGGATAATGCGTAATGTAACTGTAATAATAAAATAATGTACAACATGATATATAACTGACAATAATACACGTCTCGCGATCTCAGATCTATAAATGAGAACAATAAGCATGAAACAAAAGAGAGGCTGTGCTACAGAATCTGTCGCGATTGCCAAGCTTGCACTTATATACGTGTGCATGTGTGAACGCGTTAACTATTCAACTTGCTATCTGAATCATTGCTTTTCTCCTCTTCGTCACGAGCTTAAATTATTAATCTTAATTTAGTAAAGAGTTGAATTAAATTAACTGACAATTTGCTTGTTCGAGTTTTCGCACATAGAAAAAAATAAATATCTAATAAAATCAAATCAATTAGGGCCGGTTTTACAACTTGAGTTAACCCGAGTTTAATACGTTAAACTGGGTCCTGATTAGTCCATTCGCTACTTAAACTCGGGTTAACTGGATTGTGGAATTGGGCCTCAAATAAATTAATCGAGATAAATTTAATAATAGTGTCCTTATATATTTAGTCTCCTATACTCATTGTTAGATGACAGAAAAGCAATTTCGATCTCTTTTAACATATTGATTTAATCGCTAGTGTCGTTTGCAAAATTGAAAATTGTGAAGGAAAATTGCAATAGAAAGCAGAAAGAAAGCATATGCACACGAAGGGGCACTTGTTGGGGAAACAGATGATCGCTTACCTAAGCAATGCTTTCCTCCAGCAATAGTCCGTCTCGATAACGAGTAGCTGTAATTTCATCATATATGTGAGGGCGACTCAAATATAAAAACAAATCCGTACACGGATTGCACTTGGGGCTTCTCTCTCGACGAAAATCCACCTCCACCTCCGACACTTTCTTCTCTTCGCAGGCGGAAGCGTAACTCTGTTATTCAGGTCGCGATTACTCGCGCGCGACCCAATTATCCGAGTACAGGTACTATCGATCAATCGGAACGAAATACACGGAACAGATCGGAGCGCAGACGCTTTTTCTCTCTCTCTTTTTCCTTGCTATTGAGAGAAAAAGAAAAAGAGATGCCAGAAGAATTCCTCTGAGAAACACACGGGATGAATCACAGTGCCTAAATGGATGCCTTAAATGCGGCGATGATCCGCTTATCCGCAGAGGAGGGAGGAGATTCCACACGAATGACGGGATTTCCTCAAACTTGGGGATGATATTTTCTGATTGTTATCTTCATAACTTCTTATCACCGTTGTCTTTCTCTTGTTACTGCTCCCTCGCACTGGAACACGGACAGTGACGAAAAAAAAAAAAACGACGACGGAGCCTGCCTCCTTGGCTGCTTGCTTGCCTGCCCCGTGGCTGGCATCCGTGTTTTTCGGATGCATTGTAACAGCAGGGCGCACGCGCCACCTCATGGATCGCCACCCCTCTGTCACGAACGAGTGTTACAACCGGCTGGGTAGCTACGTTAGCTACCAATGACGTCATGCAGTACGATTCATTCACACGAATATTCGACGGTCGCGCATGACTGACCCTGAAGACGCAAGTAATTTGGGATTCGCGTACGAAGAAAGCATCAGAATTTCTTCTAGGCTAGAAGACTCATTTTCTCCAAGGATGGAATTTCTAGATGGAAGGAAAATCGGACAAACAATTAGAGGAAGGAAACAAAATTAGGGATTATCTTATTTCTTCGCCTATGCGAACATAAGCTATAAATATAGTTAAATTCAAGCCAAGTATATATCTTACTAAAATGCCAAGTATATATCTTACTAAAATGACAAAAGGAGAAAAAAATAAGTGAAATGAATATTGCTATGAAATTTATATTAGAACTAAAATAAAACTTCCGATATTTTCTATTCAAACTATTACAATATTTGTCTAAAAAAATTTAGTAATGTGTGGCATTCATTTCAAGGATAATACTCTCATGTAGAGATATAATAAACGGATACATAAGGAGTGCAAAATATCTGCGCAGGGAGAAAAATTATATTATTTAAGAAAGTTTAAATTAATACATCTTATTCATTCAGAATTCAGAATTTTGATTCCAATTTATACACTATCTAATCAGATTTCATATAATGTATTTAATAATAATTTATATCCTTAAGAGACATTAGAAAAGGAAAAAACAATTTTAAGATGGTGGAATTTTAGTTGTATAGACAAATATCACATAGTAATATTATAAAAGGCTCTATTTACTTTGTAAAGAATGGATAGTAATAATTGATTTTTCTAAAAATTTAAAAGATAAATAAAGGTAAAAATATAACACTTTCTATCAATTTTATCAATTTGTAAAAATTAAAATATTGTAAATATTGTACATATTGTAATAAAAAGTTGAAAAAATTAATAGAAATGAAACTATAGACGAAATAGAAAATAAGTGCCATTAAAAATCAATGTGTATGTATGTGTATATATATTCATGTATGCATAAAAGTTGAAATGAGTTAAAATCATAATATCATTTAGAATCACTCTTATTAATTTATTGTGTATTTGTGTGTGTATGTGTGTGTGTGTGTGTGTGTGTGTGTGTGTGTGTGTATATATATATATATATATATATATATATATATATATATACATATAAATACACTACATACATATTAACATATTATATACAATAATTATAAAAGTTACCTTTTATGATGTATTATTATTTCTAATCGGTTTTCTGCTGTTGAATGTAAAATATTCTTCAATTACGATTCTCGAATTATTTTTTTCAAATGCAAATATCTCAATGTATTATGCAGCTTATACTTTCTGAAATCTTTTAATTTTCGATTTGGTATGTGCTGTAATGCTTTTTTCCAATCTCCTGTGTATTTTAAATCCAATAATATATTTAGCATTTGATCAATAGTAAATTTCTCAGATGCAGGACCCAATTCAAGATATTTTTCTATTGGTAATTTGCCCATGCGGATACCATCCTTTTTAGCTTTTGCTAAAGATAAAGGTTCCTTATTGCTCTACAAATTGACAAAAAATTTACTTAATACAAAAAATATTTTTATTATGAAGGACATATTTTTATATCAACTTACCTTGTCCACTATTGCACCTATGATATATACTGTATCAGGATCATATTCAGTTATATCATTTTTACAGTGTGGAGTAAGATACAATAATTGATCTCTCGGAAATAAATCTAAATAAGATTGTGATGTCACAATTGCTGGAAAATCGTCATTCAATAAAGTAGGAATATTGCGATGAAAACATTTCATAAGTGACCCATCTTTGTTCAAATTACAATAATAAAGACACATAGGATCATTATGAGCACGATTGTTGGCAAAAGACAGAGTCAGCTGCTTAGCACAATTTTGTAATTCAATAAAGTTCATATAATTTTCATAACCACAATCAAACACAACTTTTGGTGCAAACATGATAGCTTGAATTAATTTAGCATTATAATAATAATTCATAGTTGTTAGATTTATACGTTGAAACATGGTATTATACATAAATCCATATTTTATTTCACCAGTATCTTCTGTTTGTTTAGCTTCTGCTTCTGCCTTTTTAGCAAGCCATTGAGTCCTTTTCAATTCTTTTTTCATTTTTAAATTATTTTTATGTTTTTCATTGCGCCATAAATAGTAAAGATGTTTTCTATGCAACATAAAGGAGAAAATATATTTTAATCAAGATATTAATAAAAGAAATTAATTAAAGTTGCAGGTAGAAATATTATTTTTGAATGAAAAATAATAGAAAAAAAAGAAAGACTCAAAAAATACTAACTTTCTTTGCCTCTTGCTTGGCAGTTTTAACAATGTCAACCAATCATTTGGATTAAGCTCTTCAGGGACTTTCTCAGAATTGTGTCGCATTACATCTACTTCTAACTTTAATATTTGATAGCGTTTCTTGTTCTCAGGACTAAAGACAAACTCATCAAACTGCTGTTGTGCATCATTTTTCATTGCATCTGTCTCATCAGTCTTCTGATCGATAGCAATTTGGCAATAAAACCGTTTGTATATTTTACTAGTGTCATTCCAAATATGAAAGTTTGCATAGCAATCGATCATGGGTAATAAAATATTTCCTTGGTTTGATTTTTGTGTCAAGAATTTCTTATGAATCTTTGACGAGACAATCAGACATCTCCTAAGATGGTTATACATTGTATGTAACTTTCTGCAACAATAACTGTTATCTCCTTCTTTGTTCTCTGTAAATCTCCATTCGACAAAGTATAGCATTGATAATTTTAAGGAGATGGATTTCTCATTTCCAGGAAAAGTTTAAATGCAGATTTTCTTCGTTATCATTCTAGTATCAATTTTTTATGATTGTAAATACTATTGATAAATCAAATTAAGTTTATTAGTAATCCTCTTATTGGTTTCTCATTTCTTAGTATATATTACGTTTTCGAATTTCTATATACGTTTCGTATTTAAAAACCGCGAATATATTATCTCCGAAAATTCCGAAAACTTGGCACCCTCACTTTGACTTTCCGACTTGTTTCACCTAACCTGAAATAAAATATTTTACCTTGTAATATAATATGTCAATTAATTACAATTATATAGCACATAAATATTAATAAATAATAAATAATCTTTGTATATATAAATTAATATTTATAAAAAAAATATATACTTTCGTATATTCCAATTCGGAAAACTGCAATTTTATTATCGTGAGTTGATAAATTAACTTCACCGCGGCTCTGCCGATTACGCATTATTCTGATTGGTTAGTGTAATGCTTCGAAGTATTTCTAGCGTTTCTCCGGGGACCACAGCCGTTAACTTTAAATATAACC